>NC_042619.1:170116411-170835312 GCF_901001135.1 Rhinatrema bivittatum | reverse complement strand
CACATCCTCTGGCAACAATTCCAGAGCTTAATTGTGCATTGAGTGAAAAATAAGTGTCTCCGATTAGTCTTAAATGTGCTACTTGCTAATTTCATGGAGTGTCCCCTAGTCCTTCTATTATCCGAAAGAGTAAATAACTGATTCACATTTACCCATTCTAGACCTCCAAACATAAACTGAGGTAAAAACATGAATGTTACAATTATTTTGCACATAAAATATATCTATATATTTTTATAAAATATATTAGAAAGTATGTGGCTCCCTCCATTATAAAAATGTATGTGCACTGAAACATACACACAGAGATTGTAACTTTCAAATGGGCACGCGGGCGCACACATATCCATGTGTGTGTTGTTCGCCCAGATATGCGGCAATTATATAATAATCAATTATTGTGAAGCAACTACCTCTCCTGAATTAATCACAAACCAAGGAGAGAGGAGATTCAACTCACTCACCAAATCTAAACAACGACTCTCAATGAACTTGTTATCCAACAATTAATTTCCGGCAAATGACAATATCATAAAGATTGTTGCTCTAGTGTTGTAATCTGCAGCCTCTCACCACGCAATGGGTCGCAGGCCGTTATCAGCTTACAGAGCTTAATGTAGTATAATCATTTACTGTCATTTGTCCACCCACCAAATACCTTTATTCAATAACCCATCTTATAAAATTATTACTATATTTCTCAAATTGTAAACTTTAACTGAACAGAAACGTTCTTTAAAAGTCAAGTTCATCACAAATAGGAATACTTCCTATTTGTGATGAACTTGACTTTTAAAGAACGTTTCCAAATTTCCAAATTTCCATAATTAAGATGACTTAGAGAATATCCACTGCTATTACAGGCATTAGAGGCATGGGATCTACTTAGTGTTTGGGTACCTACCAGGTACTTGTAGCCTGGATTGGCCACAGTTGGAAACAGAATGCTGGGCTTGATGGACCCTTGGTCTGACCCAGTATGGCATGTTCTTATGTTCTCTTGCACATATTCTACTTTTGAAAATACTTATCAGGTACTTTTAATCCCCAGTTCACTGACACCTCCACCAGTTCACCCAGACATTCCATAAATTTTCATCGAGCAGCTACAATGCTTTGCTGTTCAATTTCAACATCCCAACATGTTTCGACTGAAATGTCAGTCTTCTTCAGGGGAAACGTAATATCTCGAATCAGGCCAACATATTCATTTTATCCTAAAAGTTAAAAACCAAAAATTAAAAGGACACACTCAAAGCAGACCACACAGCTAGAAATCTAAGCTAAACCAATGAATCGCATGAAATTCATTGTTGCAACATATAGAAATACGCTACACTTACCCGGACCGAAGTTACAGGTCTCTCTAGAGATTCAAAAATGGCGCCTCAGCGTCCTAGTTGGTCACTACAGTCGTACTCACGCTGAATTTAAACACATCCCATCCATTCCAGCAACCGGAAATCCGGATACTCTGTGCCCAATAAACTACATTGCCCATAGTTCTATGCTCTTAAACCACCCTAATTTCTTTAAAAGACCGACCAGTCGATGTCTTTGTTTAATCCTTCTGGATCCACCGTATTAAAATAGTAGATCCATTTTTGCTCTCTTTGAAGAAGATACCCATCAAAGTCTCCTCCACGATTCTTAGGCAAAGGTTTTTCTATTACAGCAAATGTGAGATCATCAAACGTGTGAAAATGTGAAAGGCAGTGCTGCACTACCGGCGCTTCTACCTTACCACGTGTGATGGCACTCCTTTGTTCGATCATGCGGGTCTTTAAAGAACGTATGGTTTTACCAATATATAAACGAGGACACGGGCACCATAACCCGTAGATCACGCCTTTAGACTCGCAGTTGGTGAGAGAACGAAAATGAAATTTACCATTTGCAAAAAACGGTAAAACACTGCCAGCAAAAGATTGAGTGCATACAGTGCAATTCCCACAAGGGAAGTGTCCATTAATACCAAGGTCTCTGTTCTCTCCATCACCCTTTTCATCTGCGAAATCAGAATGTACAATCATGTCCCTCAGATTTCTTCCTCGCTTAAAGGCAAACCTGGGAGGTTCATTGAACCCTTCATGTAGATGTAAAATGTGCCAAAATTTTTTTATGATGTTCTGGACTTTATAGACTTGGGAAGAGAAAGGCAATACACACACCAGCCTATTATTGTCTTGTTGAACATTCTTAGGCAGAAACAATAAATCTCTGTTGATCCAGCGTGCTCGCTTATACGCCTTCCTAACAATCTGAGGAGGATAACCTCTTTGTTGGAAATTCTGGCTTATCACTTGGGCTTTCGATTTGTACTCTCTAATGTCTGAACACAATCTTCTTAACCGCAAAAATTGACCGTAAGGTAGATTGTTGCGTAAATGATGAGGATGACAGCTGTCATACCGTAACAATGTGTTTCTGTCGGTCGGTTTGTGATATATAGAAAATTCAAACCCCATAGGTTGTAACGTAATTGAAATATCCAAGTAAGCTACTCGGTTCTTGTCAAAAGTGTATGTAAACTTCAAATTGGTATCACAACCTTCCAACCATTCCATAAATACTGTAAATTCATTAAGTTCACCCTCCCATACCACCAGAATATCGTCAATGTATCGTCTCCATAATTTTATATGGTTGTTAAAGGGATTGTCTTTCACAAATTTTTCTTCAAAATTCCCCATATAAAGGTTAGCCACATCAGGCGCCATTGTGGCTCCCATAGCCACAGAGACCTTGGTATTAATGGACACTTCCCTTGTGGGAATTGCACTGTATGCACTCAATCTTTTGCTGGCAGTGTTTTACCGTTTTTTGCAAATGGTAAATTTCATTTTCGTTCTCTCACCAACTGCGAGTCTAAAGGCGTGATCTACGGGTTATGGTGCCCGTGTCCTCGTTTATATATTGGTAAAACCATACGTTCTTTAAAGACCCGCATGATCGAACATAGGAGTGCCATCACACGTGGTAAGGTAGAAGCGCCGGTAGTGCAGCACTGCCTTTCACATTTTCACACGTTTGATGATCTCACATTTGCTGTAATAGAAAAACCTTTGCCTAAGAATCGTGGAGGAGACTTTGATGGGTATCTTCTTCAAAGAGAGCAAAAATGGATCTACTATTTTAATACGGTGGATCCAGAAGGATTAAACAAAGACATCGACTGGTCGGTCTTTTAAAGAAATTAGGGTGGTTTAAGAGCATAGAACTATGGGCAATGTAGTTTATTGGGCAGAGTATCCGGATTTCCGGTTGCTGGAATGGATGGGATGTGTTTAAATTCAGCGTGAGTACGACTGTAGTGACCAACTAGGACGCTGAGGCGCCATTTTTGAATCTCTAGAGAGACCTGTAACTTCGGTCCGGGTAAGTGTAGCGTATTTCTATATGTTGCAACAATGAATTTCATGCGATTCATTGGTTTAGCTTAGATTTCTAGCTGTGTGGTCTGCTTTGAGTGTGTCCTTTTAATTTTTGGTTTTTAACTTTTAGGATAAAATGAATATGTTGGCCTGATTCGAGATATTACGTTTCCCCTGAAGAAGACTGACATTTCAGTCGAAACATGTTGGGATGTTGAAATTGAACAGCAAAGCATTGTAGCTGCTCGATGAAAATTTATGGCTAAGTATTCCTATTTGTGATGAACTTGACTTTTAAAGAACGTTTCTGTTCAGTTAAAGTTTACAATTTGAGAAATATAGTAATAATTTTATAAGATGGGTTATTGAATAAAGGTATTTGGTGGGTGGACAAATGACAGTAAATGATTATACTACATTAAGCTCTGTAAGCTGATAACGGCCTGCGACCCATTGCGTGGTGAGAGGCTGCAGATTACAACACTAGAGCAACAATCTTTATGATATTGTCATTTGCCGGAAATTAATTGTTGGATAACAAGTTCATTGAGAGTCGTTGTTTAGATTTGGTGAGTGAGTTGAATCTCCTCTCTCCTTGGTTTGCAATTATATAATATGCATGTGCATATGTGCTCATATCATAAAACAGCTTAGGCGCTTGAATATGTGCACCTAATTTCAAGCTTGTATACATGCAGCAGCATAAGCTGACTTACAGATACGCAAGTGAGGGAATTTTATAAAAGACGCACTTTTAGCTGATGACCAGTTTCATCAGTTTGTCCACCAGTTTTCCCAGTGTTCAGCTAGGTCCTCTAAAGCCCCATTGGTTTTTTTAGCCTATACTTCTCCTAAATTAACCCAGATCCTTCAAATACTGCATAGATGCCTGAAAATATTATTATTCAAACTTACACCTCATCCATAGCAGAAGGAAAGTTGTGTAGCATTGGATCTAGATGTGTATCCATGTGTTTAGCTACTTGAATGCACATCTCTTGGTCACACCCCAAAATGCCCATGCCCCACCCACATTCCACCCCTTTTTTGTTTGATGGAAGATATTTGTGTATTGGCTCTTGAGCACACATCTGGTTGTCTTATAAAATTGGGTGGGGGAGAGACCAAGATCGCTGCCAACTGAAGAGGACGCACAGATGCTTTCTCTTTGAATTCCTTGACTCTTGTTTCCTATAACAAAAATGCCACATACCAAAAGAAAAGCCAAGCTCTGGCAAATACCCGCATCTTCTCCCATTTCAGAACTACAGCAACCATGGATTGTGGCGTATTTTGCGTCACCCCTACTTCAAGTACTGTAGGGTGGAGCCGCTTCAGCTATCAGCATGGAGCGAATGTCGGAGCGGTTGGCAGAAGAGACATCGTTCCAGATGTCCAGTTCCAGAGCCACCATTCAAGACTTCAGTTGAGGACTCTGATTTGTTGGTATCGCCACTTTCCCTGTCTGGAGAGGTAATGCTGGAGAAAACAGAGAAAGGACGCCATTTTGATACCTCCTTCAGAGAATCCCTCAACAAGAGACTCCATGGGCCCCACGGCAGCTCTCCACAACCCTGAAGCTCTGAAAAGTGGCAGAAACCCCATGGAACTAGGAATAAAGGAATCCAAGGTATGCTTAATGCCTTAGCCATTGTTGATTAAACTGTCTGTGATAACATTAGATTCTATATGGAATTCCCGGTCTTCTCTAGAGAAAGCTATACTATCCCTAACGCAAATAATGAAGGACACTAATGTTAAGATGCAAGTTATGGAATCTCAAGTGGCTGATTTTGATACTAAAATTAAAGTTTTGGAAACAAGAGTTTCTACTGTAGAAACTGCTCAGAATAACTTAATATAATCAGAGATAATTCACGCAAAGAAATTGGAAAATTTGGAAAACTCCTCAAGGATTTTGAATCTAAGAGTTTTGAATTTCCCTTACTTGCATCTGGTTTCAGCGAAGGATCTCTTTAGGAATTTTCTCATTCAAGTTCTTAAAATGCCAGATGAAGCATTACCTGCTAATACAAAAATGTATTACCTACCTTCATTTAAGGATGAAATACCTGGAAATCCTCCTCAAGAAGTGTCTTTAAATATCACGGATGAGATCACGTGATGCAGTGAGGGAGGAGAATGTAATCCATTCCCCTTTGCTTAGCGCCAGGCCTACTGCATCCAACCCCATCTGCCCCCCTAAAAGCCAAATCGTGAGTCTGATTGTGCGTGGCACTGTAGCTGGACAATCAGGGAACAGAAAAAGAAAGGTATGTCCACCCGGCCGGTTAAAAAATACAGAAAAAATGAAGGAATATCAGAGGCCTTCAGCCGGCTCAGTCATGGCCACCAGTCCTGTGCCCGAATCACTTTCCGTTGCGGCACTTGCCGATGTCAAAACTGCAGTGCTGGAGGCTCTGGGACCCAATATTAAAAATATCTCCCTTAAAATCACTGAGATACCGGCGAATATGTGGAAAATTGAAGCGCGTTTTTCAGAGCTGGAGAACCGCATGTCTGATGCACAAGATAGCCTCCAGACAGCACAGGCAGATATCATGGCACTACAAGCATCAGTAGTAAAACAGGCAGCCCGGATTGAGGATTTGGAAAATCGCTCACGAAGGTCGAACCTGTGATTTGTGGGGTTGCCGGAGTCCCTTGAGGACAAGAATCTACCTGCAAAATTGGAGGCCTGGTTAGAGCAGGAGCTAGGCCTAACGCGAGCACATGGCAAGCTGCATATTGAGAGGGCACATAGGCTCAGGCCTCGTACACAAAATGCAGCCCGGCCACCAGTGGTAGTGGCAAAAATATTCAATTATGCCCACAAGCAAGAGATCTTTCAGGCGAAGAGAACAAAGCGAGAATTGTGCTATGAAAATGCAAAGATTCTGGTGTTTAAGAATTTCTCTGCAGCTGTGGCTGCGCAGCACAGGGCAATGGCTCCTGTTTGCACTCAATTAATAGCCCAGGGAATTCAGGCCACACTTCTTTACCCTGCTCGGCTGTGGGTCACCACAGCTAAAGGTGTTACCTGGTTTAATTCTGCTGAGGAGGCGAAGGCACTATTAAAAACTACAGCGTCAGGACCCAGCAGACTGAAACCTGCGCAAGCAGAACCCTGACATTTAGCACTAGTTTTGTGAGCAAGGAGTGTTTTCTTTCCTTTGTTTTCTACTAGTGCAAGTGAGATATGCACCAACTGGCTAGGGGAGTACATGGTTTTTTGGGGGGTTTTTTTCAGCCTAGCAGTCTATCATCAACTACAGAGCAATGTGATTGCTTATATTGTTACTTATGGTGCAGCTCTGTTTTCTGCTAAACTTAACTATTTTACCACTGTGTAAACTCCGATCAGCGCAAGTGGACTTTTTGACAGTGGGCACTGGTTCTGTGAGCGAATAGGGTTTTTTTTTTATTCTCTGTTTCACTCCTAGTTCTACTGAACTATGTAACAGCAAGCCGGTGAGAGTGCCTGGGTTTTTTTTACAGCCTAGCACTCTGCCACCATTTACAAGGTGATATGGGTATTTATATTGCCAGTTATAGTTCACTGAGTCAGTTAAGTTATGGCAGCTTTGTTTCTACTTAAATTGACCTTTATTACTCATGTGAAAAAAAATGTTTTATAATAGTTGTTAAACATGAAGTGTCACGTTAATGTTGGAGAAGAGACGGCTGAGGGGGGATATGATAGAGGTCTTTAAGATCATGAGAGGTCTTGAACGAGTAGATGTGACTCAGTTATTTCCACTTTCGAATAATAGAAGGACTAGGGGGCATTCCATGAAGTTAGCAAGTAGCACATTTAAGACTAATCGGAGAAAATTCTTTTTCACTCAACGCACAATAAAGCTCTGGAATTTGTTGCCAGATGATGTGGTTAGTACAGTTAGTGTAGCTGGGTTCAAAAAAGGTTTGAATAAGTTCTTGGAGGAGAAGTCCATTAACGGCTGTCAATCAAGTTTATTTAGGGAATAGCCACTGTTATTAATTGCATCAGTAGCATGGGATCTTCTTAGTGTTTGGATAATTGCCAGGTTCTTGTGGCCTGGTTTGGCCTCTGTTGGAAACAGGATGTTGGGCTTGATGGACCCTTGGTCTGACCCAGCATGGCAATTTCTTATGTTCTTATGTTCTTAAGTATAATAAGGCATTTATCATCTCATTTATTATAAATGATGGGGGGCAGATGGGGGTCAAGATGGGGGGTGGGGTGAGCCAGCATGGTAGTGGTCTCGGTTTTACAAATTGGATGGGGAAACAATGGGGGAATAGGGGGGCAAAGGGGTTGGGAGGGAAGGAAGACAAGGGAAGGGGGGAATAAGTCATGTAGGTGTTCATAGTGTGATTTTTGATATAATTTTTCACCAGGTTGATGCCAAAAGAGTTTGTCTGGGGTAGGCAAGCAGTGGGGAGTCCCGGTTGGGAGGGCTCTCCCGCAACTTTTACTGTATCGGCCCGCCATTAAGAGATCTAAGATTTTATCTTTTTTAAAAAAGAAAAAAGCCAGTTTTGCATTTCTTCAAGAAACACATCTTAATGATACAGAACATGAGAAACTGCGCAGATGCTGGGGGTAAGAAGTGTATTATGCTTCCGCCACAACTAAATCAGCGGGAGTGGCTATCCTAGTCAATAAGAATATACTTTTCCGAGTACATAGGGAAATTAAGGACCCTATGGGACAGTATATTATATTAGAAGCAGATATGAGTCAGAGTAAGGTGGTTCTCTGTAACTTATATGTACCTAATAATTATAGTCCTAGCTTCTTCAGACAACTGTATCAACTTTTGGTACCACACCTGGGAGACTGTATCATAACAGATGGAGATTTCAATACAGTACGGGATCCTTTCCTGGATAAATCTCCTCCACAAAAAACAGACTCAGGATGTGGTAAAGGTCCGTCCTTTCTCGAGCATTCTTTACACCTGATAGAGATTTGGCGGACTCTGCACCCAGGGGAGAAAGACTTTACACATTTGTCTAGAGCGCATGGCACCTTATCTAGAATAGACTATTTCTTGATCAGTACCAGTGCGGTATCAAAAGTAAGTGCTGCAGGGATAGAGGACATTGTCATTTGGGATCATGCCCCAGTCCGGGGGCATGATCCTTTTGTTAATACATACACTCAAAAACATTTTTTTGTTTAACAATTATACAAATTTTTTTTATTATATTGCACTTATCCCCACATACCATGTACACATTGTATAATTATTACATATCATATATCATTATAGCATGTATCACAAATATCTCAATAATAGTTCAAACTTATTTAATTCTTTCAAACATATTTTTAACTTATTCAAATATTTTACCCCCCAGACATGCCAACCCCACACCCCTATGATAACAATAAATACACATTCACACAACATACATACCCTATAAAAACACTCAACCCATAAGAAGGTACAAATGCTCGCTCTATTTTTAAATATATGATTCTTATTCTCTATTCCATCCCATCAATTAATCATTGCTTGTTCACTTGTTAAAACAATGTAAACCCCGTTGCTTGTTCACTTGTTGAAACAATGTAGACCCCGACAAGGTTCCTTGTTTCACCCGATTAGGGTTTCCTCAGGGGAAAATATAACCACTTCTTGTCTTGCCGCAAAGCAATCTATTCAAACCCGAGCATCTGAGAAATATAGAATTAATAAATATCTCTCCAATTAGATATTTTAGACCAAGAATTACAAACCCCCATTTCTAGAATACTTACTTGCTCCAAAAACATCACCTGCATGTCCGGAAACTCCCATTAAACACCATTTCATAATGCTCACTGTAAACACAATACACATATTATCCCCAACTTGTAACACAAATATTTTACCAAATAAATTCATTATATATTTCCAATTACCACAACAGCTATCAGAACAACCAAGACTACACACCGAATCTCAAATGTCTTTGAATCCCAAACAACTTCAAATCCCAGACTTTAATGGTTCACACTCTACTCCAGGTCCCGATTGGTCTGATTCTCAATCACACTCTCTGAAAAATACAAGGATAAGTCTTAAAACCATTCAACCCTCTTAAAGATTAAACCTCACAACCCATATACTCACCATACCACAGCAACTAGAACAGTAGAATTATACCCCTCACAAGTTGGAGGTAAATCACCAGAAAAACCTTTAAATGACCAACCGATCGTAAGCTGGTTGCCCTCATCCGCGGCAGTCCCTAGTCATATGCCACCTATCCCACTGTTCACGGCTTATACCCCATGTTCAAAGCAATCACACATCACCACCTCCGCAACAATTCATCATCATCAATTCAATATACCTGAAACTATATGCCCACATTCATTCACCTGAAGATAATTCTCCAATGACCGACAACACCGGCCCCTACTGCCTCGTCATCATGTTTCCTCAACCTCCTTCCTGACGTTTCACATACTAAGTAATAAGGACTCCCACAACGTGGGTATTACCTCATCTTAGACCCACCTCCTAACGCACACGTCCCAGCGTGCGGGGAATCCCAAAATACCAAAAAACATTTATTCTCACTGCCCATCCATATTCTTCTCTGAATATTCACTCTCACAGTTACATTACCAACACACTCCCCAACCCTTATTAACCACAATTCCCCAACAGAGTAACCACATAGCGTTTTTAACATAATGATGCACATTCAACCAGCTGTGGGGGGCACTACCGTCTTACTCACCATAAAACGCCTCCCACTCAATATCTGAATTCAATCTCCATGGCTGGTATGTGCGCCACCAAAAAATAAATGTCTGTTCCAACTGCCATAGTCTTCAAGTAATATTACCTTCAAAACCATCCCTCAGCTTTATAATGACAAAAAATCTTAGATCCTCAACTTGATGATTTATTTGTATCCAATGCACCACCAAGGGCACACCTTCCTTATCGATACGTAAGTTACTTTTATGTTCAATTATCCTCTTCTGTATCCGCCGCTTGGTATGACCAATGTAAAGAAGCTTGCAAAGACATGTTACCGCATAAATAACCTTCTCAGTAATACATGAACATTTATCCCTAATCTCAAAGGGCGTTTTCCCCTCAGCATATTGAAACAGTGCCATCCAATTGTGGCACACCGAACATCCCTGACATGTATCTGTCTCTACTACCACATAATGAGGCTGAAGATGTCCAGCTATTAAAGACCGTATATTTTTTACCCTTTTTATATGCAAATACGGGTGACTCACTACAGCCAGGAATCCCATTCAACATGGGCCAATACTTTAAAATGATATTTCTAATCTCTAGACTCCTCGACGAATACGGGATACAACATACCATTCTATCTAACTTTGTATGTTCCGCCTTAAGCAATACATTTTCCCGATTAGCATATAGTCCATGTTTGAATGCTTTCTTCACACACCCTTTAGGGTACCCGTGTTGCAAAAATTTAGACATCAATTCCCGAGTTTTCATTCTATATTCTGTAACTGTGGAACATACTCTGCGGTAACGTAAGAATTGACTACATTACCGCAGAGTATGTTCCACGTGTAAATTTTAATAAGGAAAAAAAGGTATGGTCAAGGGGCATCTCGGAGTGGTGTCCATAAGTGCACACACAATTTGCAGTTTTGTAAGAGATATACACAAATACATGACCAAACTTATCTGTACACCTTTACACCTGCTAATTGACATGTGCAATTGAAATTATACTTGTGTTTTATCTGAAATTTTTGGAAGCAGTTTATGTTTTTTTAATATTCTTTGAGGGATTGAATTATCTTTTTTTTAAATGTATTACCTCTAGAAATTGTCTACTGATGCTGAAGTGCTGAATCCTATTGGCATATTGATCTGGAGAAATTATGAATTATACAAAAATGTCATTGAACCCCTCTCTTCATTTGTGGTGGCATCTGGAGATGTGGTCTGAAAAACTCATGTACAAGAATTATCTAAACTCTTATGCCACTGTCTTCAAGGAATCTAGACATAAGATGCCAGAATCTTTCTTTACTCCCCTGATTGATTTTTTTTTTTTTTTTACTTTACTGAGTCCTAGCCAGAGAGTGGGCCCTATCAGAGCAACTCATGTAATACTAAGAACAGAAACACTAGGACTAGTAATAATTGTTTTAAGAAGTTATTTCTCCTCTATAGTGTTTCTAATGTCATATATGAACACATCAAGTGAATGTAATTGGCTACCTATAATATTCATGTCTTGATGTAAATTGTTCTGATCTTCACTTGGAACAACGGTATATAAAATGGCTAAATAAATAAATAATGTATGCACAGTGGTACAGTTCAACAACAGATTTTTGTCTGCTTATGTTGAAGTATTACTTTAAGCTTTGACTTATTTCCTGTTTTATGTACAATCATTGTCACAAGTCAAGTTAAGGCAGTGCATTTATTGTTCTTATTTCAGTATTTGGCATCCAACTAAAGGCTTGAGACTTTAATGTTTTGTACCTTTTGAACTGCAGTAATGTTTTGTATTACAGTGCAATAACCTTTTCAGTATTCTGTATTTTGACTGGCTTGCCATTCTAATCTTACCCCTGTTTGCACCCATTATATCCAATAGGGAGTGTAGGGGTTTGCCAGCCAATGAAAACACTCAACACTGAAAGTTGAAAGAACAAGTTATTAAAACACACTAGCCAAGGTATCTAATGGAATGTATTAGTCATATCAGTTTTGATCATTGATCCTTATGACAAAAAAGTATGAAGAAAGATAAATACCGTAAACTGAAAATATATACACTTTTAAAAATAATATCTTAAACTGTGATAACATGTATGAATGCATTGGACTTTGTTTTGTTTCTTCATAGCACGTAGACATCTCTTTTAGGAATGAATGAGTCAACTGGATTCTGGCATGACTTCCTGTTCAGATGAGCATATCCTGGTGCAGATTTTTGGCTGGATTTCAAAGTCAACTATAACTTGGTGCATATCTTGTCTCTGAGTTGCCAAATTGTATTTGGTTCATATTAAAAAAAAAACCAAAAAAAAACCTGGAATTTCACTTTCATTGCAAGTCAGTGAATCATATGTTAATGGAAGTAGACTCATTTACCCAGCTAGACACATATTAGAGGTGGTAGGTGGGAATACTTCCAATAATCTAAATGGCTATATCAATCTGAAACTTTTGGCAACAATCTTACATCAGAAGTCAGAAGAATATCAAAATCAAGTCCTGCCTCAGCCAATCAAGACAAAACCCCAACATCCAATCAAGGAGCTATTAGCTAAATTTTTGGGAAGCAAGGCCTAATATGGTCAGGGTCAGTTCATGCTATTGTAAGTAGAGAAAAAGGTTTTTATTCTATACCTGCAATGGTGGCTAGAGGGGTGGGATGATAATTAAAAGGGCCTTGTATCCAGGAGGAAAGCAGAAAGAAACAGCAGGAGCATTATAGCCTCTCCCCCACTGTTGTTGTCTGGGCTATCCTGTCAAAAAAGTGGTGTACCTGCAGAAGAGACCAGCAGGTAACAGTGCCAATAAGGTAAGTTCCTCTCTGATGTAGACTGTTCATGCTGGGACACATACTTAAAAAAATAAAAAGAGATCCACGTGATAAAAAGAAACACCCATGAAGGGAAAAGCAAAAAAGCAACGCAGAAAAGCAGAGAGAGAGATAAGGAGGCAATAGGGTAGCTGTGGGAGAGTCCATGCATCTGGAGAACTGCTATTTTCTCCAAGGCTGGATGAAAGTGAGTAGAGAGAGAGAAAGAGAGAGACGTCTGGGGACCATTGCTGAGAAATGTGAGTTTTGTCAAAGAACTGAATGAGTACTGGTAGTGTTAGAAAGGAGAAAAGAGTCAACAGGAAAATACGGATAAAAAAGCGTATTATATACTTAAGAGTTTGTGTGTGGCCTGTCCCTAATGTAATGGAAGGTTTGTTATTTTAACTATCTCCAAAAGGTCGAGATGGCTCCTGTGAGTTGTGGGCAAAGAATTGTCTGAGAGAAGATGATTCAGCAGAGAAGTCAGGGTTCCATTTTGTTTGTGAAGGGGAAGTTTTGTAAGATGTGTGGAGCATAGAGAAACTCAATTGGGAGAATAGGTAATAAGGAGAAAATATTGGTTAGAGCTGCTGAGGAGTTGCTTCAAGTAAATTTGGCGATGCCCTTTTGCTAGTAAAAATAATACCCTTAGACGATAACTTTCAAACCGGTGCGTGGGTACACATGTGCACACATGCATGCATATATGCACGCATGTTACAAAATAGCCTGACCACGCAAACATGTGAGCCAAATTTTAAGTGGGCATGCACAAGTGCCACTTTTACAGCATAAATTGGGGGATTATAAAAGGAGCACGTGCCAATGCCATGTCCAGGTTTACCAGTTCATTCCCAGTTTGCCCAGTTATGAGATAGGTCCTCCAAATCTCCCTAATTTAATAGCCTTCACTCCCCCCCCCCCCCCCCCCCCCCCCCCCGCAGTTAACCCTGACTCTTAAAGCCCCACAAATCTGCCTATTCATCTTTATTTTATAACTTTCGTGGCATTGATAGAAGAAGTAAAGTTACATGGCAGGGGCCTCAGTACGCGCCAGATCGCATAAGAAATTATGCCCATGCTCTATCCAGACCACACCCATGCTCCACCCCTTTTTGAAAAATTCCAAGATGTGTGCGCTGCAGCATTTACACGTGTATCTGTGAGGCTTTTAAAATCAGGAAGCGCAAGCCTAACATATTCGCGCATTCCCCTAATTAAGGAGCACATCGGGCTTTTAAAATTCACCTTTTAGTGAGAGAGAATCTCTGTTCCAGCATGTGAGAGATTAGGCAAAGTATTCAAAAAACACATATGATTTATGACTTATTTTTTATAGGTAGACTACTGTGGTTCCAATAAGGCGGAATGAAAAAGCACTTTCCTGCACAGGCTGCTGGAGATTCCTCAATGCCAGAGTAGTTAAGGGTTTGTTTAATTTAGGGCTGGATTTTCTAACACCGCAGGGATTTGTGAATCCCGCAGTAATGGTGGGTGGGGGGGGGCGAAGTGGGGGACAGGCCTGCGAAAGCCGGCAGTGATCGCACCACCGCGGTGTAATCGCTGCCGGCTTTCGCACCCAATAGCGCAACCGTGAAAGGTGGTGCTATTGGGCACACTACTGGCAGCGATAAGGTGTCCTATCTTTTCACCGTCCGCAAAGTCGTCGCGGAGTGCGCCCCGACTCCTCCCCTTCTGGTGTGGACTCCGCCCCAATTTAGCTATCATATGGTCAAGAAGTCTGGAGAACAAAGATCATAGTGAAGCATCATCATCACTGCTACATTCAAAGGATCTCTCTGTGGACAATCATGAGCTCACTCCCCACTATAGTCAGTTCCTACACAGTCACATACAGTAAACTGTATATATTTCTGATCAGAAATCACATAGAGTAAATCAGCTCTCTCATATACATTTTGTGAGGTAAGAAAACTCCCCACAAAAAAGAAAACAAAAAAACCACCACCTAGAACCTTGCCATACTATGCCATAGCAGCAGTAACTCTCAGGACTCAAACAGCGGCAACCTTATCTACAAAAAGGCAGCAAAGGCAAGCATTACACTAAGCCCTAGAACACTAATAAACAACCTAGTGGGAAAAGAAAACAAGCCGAATGGCTACACATACCTACAGAGAAACTACATGCTAGCCAAAATACTGTACCTCTGTTACACATGCACAATACAGATAGACTCTTACCTAACACAGAATAAGGGACAAAACTGAAATGAAAAGACTAAGAAACCAGCCTCTGTGAACACTGGAATACTGACGAAACAGCAAAATGCAAATATATAAGAAATGCATTCCCAAAGGTAGCATATTTTTGTCACTGACAGTCAAAATATATATTTTTTTACCTTTGTTTTCTGATCTCATTTTCTAATCGGTTGGTCCTAGTATCTTTGTTCTCCTTGACTGTCTTTTCTTAATTCCTTTTTCAGAGTCTCTTTTATTATTTCTGTTTCTTCTCTCTCCTCATCTTCTTTCCTTTCTCCTTTATATACACACACAGAAGCTCTCTCACATGTGCTCCCTCACATACATGCTTTCTTTCACACAAGCTCCCACTGCTGCATGCTCTCTCTCACATACACACAAGCTCCCACTCCCACACACTCTCTCTCACTCAGGCTCAAACTCTCATATGTCCTCTTTCACCTGCAGGTTCTCACTGCCCCCCCCACACACACACACACATACACACACACACTGACACACACAGGCTCTCGCTATCACATTCTGTCTTTCACACTCAGGCTCCGATTCTCCCTCACAGTCACACACAAGCTCTCACTCTTACATTCTGTCTCACACACAGGTTCACATTCCTATACAAACACACAGGCCCTTATATGCTCTCTCTCACATGCAGGCTCACACAAACATAGGGTCTCACACTCACAAGCAGGCTGCCATTTCAACACACATACACTTCCTTACACATGCAGGGTTTCACTCCCAAATGCTCTCTCTTTCAAACATACATGCTCTTGCTCTCTCTTACACATAGGCTCTCACACACACATGCTCTCTCTCTCCCTCACACACACACACACACACACAGCTTCTCTACTCCCACATGTTGTCTCTCATACACATATACACACACACATATACCCCACCCCAGGCAGGCTCCCATTCACACTTCCCCCTCAGGAAACCTCCCATTCATTCCCTACCCCACCCCACCCCAGGCTTCCATTCACACACACACACACAAAGGCAGGTTCCCATTCACACCAACACCCCCCCAAGGCAGGCTCCCATTTACATTTCTCCCTCCAGACAGTCTCCCATTCATACATCCAACCCACACCACGGCAGGCTCCCATTCACACTTTCACCCAGCCAGGCTCCCATTCACACACACACTCCACAGGAAGGCTTCCATTCACATAAGCACACACCCAGGGAGTCTCCCCATCGGGAGCAGGAGAAGCTCGTTCTGCTGCTCTTCTTCGTGTGCCATCCTCTGAGCTATACAAAACTCTTGCGGCTAGTATAAAGCACGCGCTGGCCGCAAGAATTTTGAATTCCATAGCGCTGGCACACCTGGTGGAGTAGGTGAACAGGCTCTCTCCTGGCGGTATTCTCTGCTCAGCTGCCGGTGGAATGGGGTCCACCTGCAGCTTCTTGGGCCTCTTCTTTCTTCGACCGGGCCTTTTTTTCATCACGGATGCTGGTAGGGTGGAAGCCGTCGGCAGCCTCACAGGCCACCTTCTCTCTTTGATTGCTGGTGGGAAAAGGGTCCGCTGGTGGCCTCCCGGACCGCTTCCCCTCTTCAGCTGCTGCTCCGCTGGCTGTGCATGTCTGGCAGCACCGGGCCTGCTCACAGGGGCCCTGCAACAGGGCTGTCTCTTCTCAGGCATCCAGGCAATGCAAAGTAGGTGGGCCTGAGCTCAAAGTAGACTGGCCATGGCCCACCCAGGCCCATCTGTGGCTACGCCACGGGAGGGACTGTTTGAAGGAAGGGATAAGATGCAGGAGGGGTTTGAAAGTTGGCTCATCTGGAGAGGAATTGGTGTAGAGGGTGAGGGAGCTATGACAGAATATCAAATGGGGGATCTAGGATGAGAGGGGTTCAATTAGAGGGATATGAAAAAAAGTTTGGAAGTGAGGCTGGGGGTGAGCAAGAAGGTGTGGAGGATCAGGTGAGAGGAAAGGATGACAGAAGATCAATTGGGGATTATAAAAATGCCATGGAGATGAGAGAGGATTAGCTAAGAAGATGGGAAAGGGCTGGAGGGGTGTGTGAGAGGGGATGGGCTGGGAAGAGGAGAGGAGAGGAGCTGTAGGATATAAGATGGGATTAGCTGGAGGAGTAGAGGTTGAGAGAGGTGGTCCTCTGGAGGTCATGGAATTTGAGAGAGGAGATCAGCTGGAGGAGTAGAGGTTGAGAGAGAGGAGGTCCTCTGGAGATGATGGAGATTGAGAGAGTGGATCAAATGGAATGTGGGGAGAGTAAGAGTAGAGTGATTTTTGAAGGGGGACTGCATCCCTGCTGATTTGTTTTGGTCGTCCTCTGGAGACATAAATTTACAAGTGCTACAATGGAGTCACATTGGCTAAACGTTTGGGAAGCTCTGGCTTAGGGCATGTAATATCCTTGTACCGGGCCTGGGATGGCAATGGTGGGTAAATGGTGTGATATAAGGTTGAAAAAAAAGGACAAATTTTCCCAATGGTGGGGTTGGCAGTTATTAAGTAATTGTAATTTTCCTGACTATTCTAATGGGATGTTGGTATTTTTATATTTGGGATCATTTGGTTGTACCTCACTTTCTACAGTTTTCGAGTAATAAGGCAAGTAATAAAAGTTTTGGGTTTTTTTAATAAATAGTTGTGTGGAAGGTCAAAAGTGAAAGTGTTACTCTGCGTGTCCAAATGTTTAGAATTTTCACAGTTGGAAGTTGGCAAGCCTACATACTTCTGACCTGGATTTGTCACTCCTGGGCTTGATGGACCTTTGGTATGTCCCAGGATGGCATTTCTTATGTTCTAATACCCCACCCCAGAACACCGTCAAAGCATCCTGTTTGTGCATGCATATTTTTCCTCACAGCAGGAACAGTGCATGTATACACTGCACTCCCAGCCTTTTGAAAATGTGCTTACCATGCCTAACATGTACATGCAATTTTACATGGACAATCCCCACATAAGTCTTTGAAAATAACCCTCATAAAGTACTTGAATAATGAATTACTGCATTGGTAAAGAGGACTCAATCTTGGTTATTTATAGCACTAGCTAGCAGATGTAATTATAGTCATTTCTCAATACTTCCAACTAAATCATAACTCCAGTACCTCCATGGGTCTCTCCATTTTCCACTAGTGCCGGATGAGGGCCCCACTACTTGCCAGCCTCTCCAGCATTGTCATGGGTGTTTGATCCTCCTGCAGTGGGACCCCACCAGCACTCTGGTCTCTCCAGTGCTGCCACGAATCTCTCTCCATCCTCGCTGATGAGGACTGGGATCCCCACTGGCAAACCGCCTCTCCAGCACCACTGTATTTGTCTGTCCTCTGTCAGCAGAGGGTGGGGTCCCTGCCAGCACTCCGGCCTCTCCAGCAGCACCACAGGTCTCCATCTCTTCTCCGCTGGCAGAGGGTGGGAGCCTGCTGGCACTGTGGCCTTTCCTCAACTGGTACTCCCTTCTGCTCTCAATCACAGCAATGCAGGAGCAGGGCACATTTCAAGGGGTAGAGAGCAAAGGAGTTCATTCGTCAATCACAGTGACACAGAAGTGGGGAACATTTCAGGGGGCAGAGAAGAAAGGCACCCATTTGCATACTGGTGACACGTGTAGGGTTGCCAACTGGCTCCAGATTTTCAGGACAGGTTGATCCAGTCCAGGTTTTATTCACCTGCATGTAGGTATTTATAGGCTTGCTTTTCTTGGAGAATGCAGTAGAGAAATCAGAATAAATTCCAGCAAACAACAGGGTAAAACCAGGGCTGGATCAACCTGTCCTGAAAATCTGGAGCTAGTTGGCAATTCTAGACACATGTGTGGAGTAACTTTCCTCTTTATAATAGTTAGATGGGGGTCTAATTTACTAAAATCATGCATCAACTCATGTTACCATGCATTGCACCTTAATAAATAGACCCGATTAATCGTAAACCTTAATGATAACTTACTTGGGCAAAAGATACTATATAAATATTCTATATTATTATTATAGCTATCATTAATACTGCTACTACAAATATGGTTGCAACCACACATTCATCTCTATTAATCCTGCTAACATTCAGCATTTACAGTAAAAAGTTTTAAAAATAATATTAAACTTTTAGTCATATATTTAAATCTAAAAAATCTTTACAACTATAGAGAACACACATATAAAATTGGGGCTTTTTAACTGTGTTAAGCCCTTTGTTAACATGTTATTAAGAAGCCTGTTATTTAATCGTTGGTGTCTTATCAATAACTTTAATTAAAATATATTATTTTTTGAGCTGTAGTGCTTTATGGTTAATTCATAAACAAGTTTAACAAGTCCTTTGTGTTTCTTTAATCCATTTTCTTCTATATGTCTTGGTATTTACGAGGTGTTTTTGAAACTGGAACTCATATCATTCTAAATGTCACTTATGTCACATGAAAAAAGTGAATAATGGCTGAATACTGAGTACATTTTTGTACATACATTCCATTAATCTTTGTCATTATAAAATGGAGAGGAAGAGAAGAGAGTGCAGGCCAAGAAAGCAGGAAGAAGTGAATTTTGAGAAAGCAGAAATACAGTAGCTTGGAAATATTTATTTATTTATTTAACAGTTTTTTATACCGACCTTCATAGTAAATAACCATATCGGATCGGTTTACAGTTTAACAAAGGGAAAACTAGAGTAATAATTCAAGTAAACGAAAGATAACAATAGGTAGGAATAAGTCAAAGTTACAATCAACAGGGGGAGAGAACTTGGAAGCTTACAACAAGCTGGAAAGAAGAAAGGCCGGTAAAGTGTTGTTACCATAGAATGAACAAATTAAAATTAAAAAAACTTAAACAGTGCTATAACCTGAACGTCTCAGAGTCCATTTTATACGAGAATAGATGAAAGACAGGTGAGACCTTTGAAAAGGAAAACAAGAAGGTGAAGATAAATAGAGAATGGAAGATAGAAAGTTAATGCTAACGAGCAACTCTGCAATATTCATACCTGTGTGGTAATGCTACCTTCAGTAAACAATTTTCCCTTCCCAGATAAGAAGCATGACATGCAAGCATGGCTTTTTTTCTTTATTTCTTCTCAAAAATTAATTATTTTCTGGTCACAACTCAGTTTAATGGCCTAAATCAAAAGGGCATTCCACTCAGACATACGAGGATTTAAATACAAGCTAGCATGCCTCCATGCAGTGAGAAAACAACCTCTGCTTCTACAGAATGACAAGCTGTTGAAAACACCTTAGCAGCTGGCTGCCACATACTTATCAAATGAAAACTCCCCACCAACATGTTGAATCTCAGGCTTTCTTGGACAGAGCCTGGACACTGTCTTTCTGATGTCGTTGATCTCTGACTGTTTCTCTGCCAGCTTCCTTTCTCTATTCTTCAGTTCCCCTAATTACTTCCAACTGGCTTCCCACAACAGATTATCTTAAAACTATACCTCTCGGCAAGCTTTGCCCAAAAGTGACATCATCTCCTTTCTAGTTTCCTAATAACTCCTCTAGAGACCCCTCTAGTGGCTGATTGCCCTACATTCAAGAAAGGCATATACTGTATGCTTTCTTTTAATTGAAACCAAATACAAATAATCCAATGAATCCATAGGCAAAATACAACAAATCAATACAGGTGGATCGTCTTAAATAATAACGATTAAAGTTGTAATGGAGCACTCATATAGTGGCATAAACCACAACCACCTGTGTTGTATGACCAATTGCAAAGTCTAATCATGATGCCATGCTTTTTAAGTTGCTTGAATTATGCCTAATAAAATCTCCAGAACTTATTCAACAGAGATCACGTTACTGGACAGATATTATTATAAAATCTCAGTTTCATTCTTATCAACAAAAACTGAAAAAGAAACTTATCTTTTGCATGATTGGCTCCTATTGTTTCTCCTCCTGGATGTATGCTATTCATGCTGTGTCAAGTTTTCCTTATAAATGTATAGTGTTTTTAAGTATTTATTTATTTATTTATTTATTTATTTATTTATTTAGCATCACTTATACCCCGCTACCTCTATTGTAAGCAGTCCAGTCTCTATGAGCAGTCTCAACATGGACCACGTTTCAGCAGAACCAAACTTCCTGCCTCGGGAAAACATATTTTATTCATACATTTCTCACAAAACATTTGTGCTATCCAGCTCAATGCTCCATTTGTAAAAGGCTCTTGAGAAAGTTTGTATACTTCTGATCAAAGGCATTGACTCTTTTTACCAATGGAAGGAAAACAGGACCTATAACCAATAAAATCAGAAGAATCAAGTGGCGTACAAGCCCATGTAAGGATCAATGGTCATTTCAAATGCAGGATTCTCACTCTGTTTCCTTATTAAGTCCAAAGGGCTGAGCAATGTATAAAATAAAAATCCACATTTGTTCCAACCTGATGAGACATCATTTTCTGTCTCCACCTCTCCATGATATATTCATTTGATTCAACACAAACCACCTAAGCTCTTCACACATATGTGATCTCTCAATGTAATGTGATACTAAAAGAACCTCGATTTTTCCAGTTTTTTATGCAGTTCTTGTGTTCAATAATTCATGTTTAATCATAGGTTTGGTTTTACCAATGTATAAAAGCCTACATGAACACTGATTGACAGTGGGTGAAATGATAAAGTGATAGACTGTTCTGGTAGTTGGATGACAAAATGCATGGAGTTCTATGATATTATTACATATTAAACAATTCCCATATTTTTTATGATCCTTGTCTCTTGATAGTAAGGTACTGCCTATCTCATCAAAGACAATCATATCACAGATGTTCTTTCCACAAGAAAATGACACCATCAAGTATACTTAACACAGACTAGCATTTCTGTAATATCTTCCTAACTTAGATGGCCAGAGGACACAACAGAAGCATATATATTGTATTATGAACATCTGGAGATGGCTTTAACCTTTTGTATTCAAGCAAAGCAATAAAATCAGAACAGTATGCACAGATTATAAAATATGCATATGTCTACCCCTACATATGCGCATGTTTGGTTATGCACAAATATCTACAAAACATAGAAAGTGTATACTTTTCCTACCTACTTTATAAACATAATCATGTATATTGTACACATGAAAAAAAAGAACTTGCTTGTGTAAAAGTCTGATTTATAAATGGAAGTTGGTATATTTTAAAACATGCATATGTAATTGAAGTCACCAGCTTGTCAATACCTTCACCGATTCATCCATTCTTTCTCCAGGTCATCAAGACCATCTTAGTTCTTCTCCCTGAACTACCCCAGGTCACCCAGACCTCGTACCCAACCAACAGCAGACAACAGATGAGTCTGATATCAATTGTGCAACATAATTAGCCAGTGTAAAATTGCACAAATAAGTTGCCAGATGTACTTGCATAGGTCTGTTATAAAATATCAACTTTCGCATTTAACTCTTAGCCTCAAGCCAGAATGTCCCTAGACCGCCCCTAGTTTGCACATGTAAATGTGTGTGTGAAACCAAAAATACATACAAATTTTTTATGTTTAGAAAAGAGCATGTGCACAAGTAAAGGTACATACATAGACTGTAGGTACATACATGGAGGTAGATCTTTAAAAAGTATGCCAGATTTTATAAGATACGCACGTAGCCACGCGTATCTTATAAAATCCGGGGTCGGCGCGCAAGGCTGAGCAAAATTGGCAGCCTGCGCGCGCCGAGCCGCGCAACCTGCCTCCGCTCCGAAATCAGAACGGCCTCAGAGGGAACTGTCCTTCTGCATCCCCCCACCTTCCCCTCCCTTCACCTACCTAACCCACCCCCGGCCCTATCTAAATCCCCCCCCTACCTTTGTTGGGCAAGTTACGCCTGCTTGAAGCAGGCGTAACTTGCGCGCGCCGCCTCGCATCCCCCGGCACAGGCCGCAGTGCCGGGGGACTCGGTACCGCCCTCCCGGCCCACCCCTGAACCGTCGCCTCGCCCCCGGACCTGCCCCAGACCGCCCCCTGACCCTGGGCATGCCCCCGGACATGCCCCCTCCCGCCCCTTTTACGAAGCCCCGGGACTTACGCATGTCCCGGGGCTTTGCGCGCACCGGTGGCCTATGCAAAATAGGTGCGCCGGTGCGTGAGTGCCCTGTGCGCGTAAATCCGGGAGGATTTATGCGCGCAGGGCTTTTAAAATCTAGCCCATAGATTGTAAGCCCTCTGGGGATAGGGAAATACCTACAGTACCTGAATGTAAATCACTTTGAAGTGCTGAAAAAAGTGCAAAAAGTGGAATATAAATCTAAATAAATAAATAAAGATACTTATGCATGTAAATGCTAATTTTATGCACATAACTCCTTTGAAAATTAACCCCATAATCATCAGGTGATCTTGAGAGAGCACGATCTTCTAAAGTGGCTCAAATGACCTCTGAAGTTGCTCTTTGAGGACATTGGTTTATAAAGCTTTAGTGTCCATGGACTCTTATTATATGACACATTTTCTATAGTAAAGGTGTAAACTTGCGTAATTAGTTAGAAAATATGACCTGTTTCCAAAAATCAAAGTTTGCGATACTGATCTATAAAGGTCACAAAGGGCAATGCATCAAAAACAGATATCATGCATAATTTATGAACAATTAATAGAAAATTAGGCTATTTGGAATAGATTTCTGAAACTTAGAATGTTCCGCAAGTCCTGTTATGCAAGCTTTACCAGGTTCTCTCGAATTACATGTGTTCTGATATAACTGATCCTTGTTATATAAATACTAAATTTTTAGACTTTTGTAGGCTAGTCTAATCCTAAGTAATTTAAGCAAAAATTGTACCAAAGTCTCTTTTTGTTTGTTTTACTTAATTCTTTCTAAAGGTACTATGCACGTTAATCTCTGCTCCATTCACCTTCATAGGCAAAGAAAACAATTTGTGGTTTTCCAAAATTTCACAGTAATGGAAGGGCCCCTTTAGTTTAATGTCAGCATAATAATATCAACCCACTATTGAAAGCTATTTTAACTTGACAATGGAAATAAACCTTAGGTTAACCAAGCATGGAAAAGTCTGGAAATGCTAATACTATTTCTTTGTGCTTCTTTTAAATTAAAAAATATCATAATGATTTTGCCAAATATACACCTAGATTCATCATTTTGCTATAAATTTTGCATGAATAGTTGACTAATATGTGTGCCTCCCCAGAGGCCCCCTCTCTCTCTCTACTCCACTTCCACTCTTTGTCCTCTCCCCTCTCCTACCCAAAATGGAATTTGTGATTTTTAATGCAAACCCCGTTTCGCACATATCGCACAGCATAACGCCAGGAAAAAGGTGTAGTTATTTCCAGCGTTAAAACGTGTGTTATACTATCGCACACACACTAAGTACCTCTCATTTTAATTTACTCTGCCCTAACTCTGCCCAAACTCCTCCCATTCGGGAAAAATTTTAAAATTTGCATGCGCATCTTGCAATGCGTTATTTATCACGGGCGTTATGGCATTATCACGGGCGTTAGAGTACTAATGCCTGTGATAAGGCCCTAACACAATTTGATGAATGACCCCCAGAGAGAATCAAATATTTTAAGTAGGACACATATATCAACTGTAAATCTAGAATCTCTGATACAGAGAGTCCATGTGCACTGAAACGTATGGCTTGAAAATAAAAGCAACCTCCAGTCTTCACTTGTCAAAAATATATTTCCCAAACCCAGCACATCATCCACAGAAAATCCTTGAACACTAAAGGACATGATTTAATCACAATTTCACCTTCAAATTAGATTAAAGATTTGACAAGTGGAACCATGGGATGGGTCCACGGCCCACTGCTCTTACCTCCTGGCAAGGCCCATCCGTCCTGCCTTCTGATGCAGCAGCCGGTCTCCCCAGCAAGACACGGCCATCTCCCATGCCTGCCTCCAAACTCCTCCTCACCACAGCATCCTTAACCATACAAATTCACCTTTTGCTTGTGGAGAGCTTGGTCTTCCACATTATTGATAAAGCGGTACACCCCATTGTACTGGGTTTCCCATGGTTATAGCTCCATTCTCTGCAGTTTGAGTGGGCCATGCTACAACTCTCCAGCTGGAATTCTTACTGCCACAACTCTTGCCTGCAGCAAGTGGAACCACTACTTTGCCTGCTCATGGCAACTGCCGATGTCTTCTCCAAAAAGGAAGTGGAGACTCTGCCCTCCCTCAGAGTCTACAACTGTGCCATTGACCTGCTGCCTAATTCCAAACCATTGTCCATCCCATAGACCAAAGCCATGACTGAATATATCAAGGAAAACCTCGACCGGGGTTTCATCTGGCCCTCTACCTCCTTGGCTGGAGCTGGCTTCTTCTTCATCTCCAAGAAGGACAGCTCGTTGCACCCATGCATTGACTACCAAGGGCTAAATGCAATTACAAAGAAAAACCGGTACCCACTGCCACTCATCTCAAAACTATTCGATCACCTCCAAGGATCCAGAGTCTTCACTAAACTGAACCTCAGCAGTGTTGCGGCTCCCAGCCACGGCAGGGTACGGCCGGTCCCCCCCCCCCCCCCCACCTCCTTCGTTGCCGGTCACTGCCGCCGCTGCCCAACACAGAGTGCCTCGCTCTGGGGCCAGCCTCGCACAGCCTCCCACACAGCGCTGAACGCTGTCCTCCTCCGTCAGCGGGGTTCTCCCTAGGTGCTTGCACGTGGGAGACTGCACCCTTTAAAGAGGCCGCGGCGGGAAACCTTGGCCTGGCCCCTATGGATGACATCACTTCAAAGGGGTATATAAACCCTGCATCAGTCTCTGGCTCTTTGCCTTTGCAACAGGTCGTCTCCTCGGAGTGCTAGTTGCTGTTCCTGATTCTGATCCTGGTTCCATTCCTGCTCCATCCTTGGTTCCTGAGTCTTGTCCTGGCGTTCCAGTTCCTGCTTTCCTGCCCATGCCTCCGTTCCTGATTCCAGTCTCCTTCTCGTCCTCCAGTTCCTGTGATTCCTTTCTCGGATTGATCTCCTGGTTTGACCTTGGCTCGTCTTCTCGTCTCTGCCTGCCTGCTGCCCGTCTCAACCCTTGGCCTAGTTCCTCGTTCTGCACCTCTGCTGCCTGCCCTGACCCGGACCTCTGGCCTTGTCTTCATCTTCAGTACTTCCGTCCTCACGAGGCAACCCACCCTTAATTCCTGCCGGCCCCGGCACCCAAGGGCTCAACTTGCGGGGAACGAGGGCTGGTATAGGTGAAGTTCCTGCTGTGTTGTCCTCACCAGCTCCACCTGCCGACAGTGAGTTCCATTGGGGGGCCATCCCTCAGTGGTAGTATCATCACTCGTCCCGGTCCAAGGGTCCACAGTCATAACAGTTTTCAAAGGCCATGGACTCGGTGGATTTGTCTGGTCTACAGGCCATTCAGGGTTTGGCCCAACAATTTCAGCAGTAGCAATGCCTTGATGTTTTGTTGGCTAGAGATGAGCTCTTGGTTAATCACCTAGAGTCTCCCTCCAGGTCCGGGCCTGTTGCCCCTCCCCCAGTGATTTCTTCACCACCATCTCTGCTCTTGCATTTGCCTGCTCCTCCTCATTATGCCGGGGATCCAAAGCAATGCTAAGGGTTTTTGAACCATTGTTTTATGAGGTTCTCCCTCCAACCCATGCAATTCCCCAGTGACCAGGTTAAGACCACATTCATCCTCTCTTTACTGGATGGCAAGGCCCTGGCTTGGGCCTCTCCGCTGTGGGAACGTGTATATTTCATCCTTGGAGACCTGCCCCGGATTGTCCAAACCTTTCGACAGGTGTTCGATGAGCCAGGATGCTGGTGGCATTGATTGTGCCCTTGAGAAAGGACATAGGTTTGAAACACGGTCCCATGTAGGGCTAGTTTGGGCACAATGGCTTCTATTTGATGAAGAAATAAGGGTTATTCACATATAAGTGCATAAAAAAAAAGAAAAAATATGACATTTTAAAGTAGCAGCAGCACATTGGAAATATAAAAGAATTTCAGTCACTATTGCACATGAAAGTGGAATGTTAATTTACATGGAGAATTGACCAATGATTATAAAGAAGGCCAAGTCTTAAAGTTGAATTACTAAACGATGAAGCCGAGTATGATGGTCATACGATATTACATTAAGTTGAAGGCATCTTGATTGTCAAAGAAAGTAGACGATTCATTGGTATTTAAAGTTGGATTGTCTATGCATCAAACATTGCAAGAAAAACCAAGATTTGTTTTTTCAAGAGGAAAGAATTTTAAAGATTTGTTGGTGCATTCTTCTTTAGTCCTGATTAATGATCATCGAGAAATTGTTGGGCATTTCTATTTGTGGCAGGTGTGAATTTTGTAATATGTCGATCACAGGCACACAGTTACGTTTGGAAAGAACTAATGTTACAATCAATCGACATTATAATACTGATTGCTGTACTTCATTCATAATTTACTTAATTAAATGCTGTTGTGATCTCATTCATATTGGCCGGACCAGTCGGCCTTTGATAAAACGTTTAATTGAGCATATGAGCCGGCTCAATACGGAGAAAGCAACTGCACCTTTGGTAGCTCATTTCTTAACTTTCAAGCATACCTTCCAACAAATTACATGGACTATCATTGATCACGTCCCTGAATCTACTAGGGGAGGTGTCGGGAAAAATGATTAGCTATGAAGGAACAGATGTGGATTTTTAAATTAAATTCAAAAGCTCTAAATGGTTTGAATGAGAACATTAATTGGTTCAATATTTTATTACTTGGTATGGGGTATTCTTTCCCCATTGGTCATTGAGCTTTCTGATTGACATCCTGAGTGAGTGAAAAATGTGATTGGTTGTTTGAGAAGTTTGCAGTAACGATTAAATTAACTATGTTTTTGTCTCACAGAAACAAAGATTTGTTTGGTCCAGATGGCGAGTTCCCCTGAAGCAGAGAGCAGTTGAGCATGCTCTCAAAATCGGGTGTTGGCTGTGTTCCTCACTTATAAAATGTACTAAGTAATTTTGACACAAGAAATCAAAGTATTTTGAAAGTGTTTTATTTGGAACAAAAAAATATAGAAAAATTATTAAACTTTATTTCACACAATTCCTATGACAATAGCGTTTCCCCACAGCGTTTTTGGCCATTTAGGTGCAAGGTTTGAGGAATTGTGCTTTTGATTTTTGATTATTGTGTAAAAGGTTCTGGTGCTGTTGTTTCTTAGGATTATTGGAGATGTACAGCATGCCTTGTGTGTGTTGTGAGTAGTTTAGAAAAAACATTCCGAGCATTTAGGAGCGGAAACTACCAGTCTCCAGAGATATTCCATTTCTGCCCTTCATGCCATCCAAGACAGAGGGAATTCATGCTATTTGATAAAAATCCGTCATTATTTGATATTGCTGCTGTCTTATCCAAGGGAAGAATATATATTGTTGTGTTTTCCCGAGCAATGCAGTCAGAAATTAATCTATATATGCAGAGATGGCTGATTCCAGATGTCAACCCTAGAGGTGTCTGGAAGGTGCTGATGATGAAAAAAATAGGGCAGTAGTGACCTTGTACTGGCAAGGTGTCCTTTTCAGATTTAGGTTCTAACTGCTGGCATAGGGTACAGTATGGTTTCTTTGTTCAACCTGAACCTGCGCATAACTTTCTCCTTGGACATATTCAAAAACTGTGTCCAAATCTTGTATACTGTCTGTAACGGGTACCTCCTTCTCCTCTGTTCTCACTCCCTCCTCAGCCATTGTGACCTGAGCATCCATAAGGCTATTAGAGTCATATTGAAAAGGAACTTTCCACTACCTCATATGTCCTAGCAACACGCACTCCCACCCCTGTGTGTCCTGTTCCAGTAACCACCAGTATAAACCTGTACGTCCCAGTTACCACCCAGTAGGTCTCAGACTATCCCAGATACAATCCATCCCACCCCTCAGCCTGCTCCTATGTCCACTCACCTGGAGAAGGCAACCCACCAAATACCAAGTCAAACATCAATATAAAGTTTACATTTTTGTGCGTAAATGAGCAGTAGTAAGCTGGATTACGTTCATGCATGCATTGTTTTTAAAATATCTCATTAAGCATGTACATGCTAATCCAGCCCTGACACACCCTCAACATGCCCCTTTTTTTTTGCATGTGTACCTTTCCTCACGTACACTCATATACATGCGTAAATAGTCCCTTTTTTAAAATACATATTACACACACTCGGTTCACATACATGCGTATTTGGCCTTTTTTACGCAAGTAAGCCTTAGAAATTCTACCTTCTAATGAGTGGGGTGTGTATGCAGATGGGGGGAGAAGAGGAAGGGATTTAAAATAGATCTTATTTATTTAAAGATTTCAAAGTCTAACATGTACAAACTGCATGGGAGAGTTCAGGCTTTTGAACTATAATGGCACTTCTGTGAATACATTGCATTTAAGTGTGCACACCTGAATATCTGGAATAAAGGTTTGACTTTGTAAATATCAGATTCATAAAGATCTAAACCAGGCAAATTTGAAGATTAGAGTCAAATTAAATATGGTTGGGATTTATCTGGTCATGAGGGACATGGTTTTCATTAATCCAGTTGAGAAGTGTCCTGGTTCAATTCATTTTAATCATTTTGTTTGTTCCCTCAACTAACAAGAAACAACTAACCATAATTTTTTTATTTTCTTCAACTTAGCAACCTGGGCAATAGCTGCTTAATGTGGCTATCAATCATTCAGTGATAAGAACCGTTTGCACGCATAGCAGATAACTGTAAAAATAAATAAAAGTTACAATAACTTGTTCAATCAATAACAGTGCTCAGATTAAGAATGGATTGTGATTTACTGATTAACCAGCATTGTTAGAGTCACTTGATGTGAACAGCAACATTTTACTTTGCAGAAGATTAAAGCAAATTTCAGAAACTGGAAGGAGAGACAGATATAGCACAGTCTTTCTTGATATCTCTCTCTCTCATTAAAGATAGAAGGAAAGAGAAAGAGGCAGAGAGACAGAGATAGCAATTTATCTAGCAAGAAAGTGAGAGAGAGAGAGAGAGATGACATTAGTCTGAATGAAAGCTGAAAAGTACAAGATATCTCAGTTATAGTATTCATGTCCTCTTTGTCACAGAGGGCGATATAATAAGCCACACTGAGCCTACCACGGGTTTTTACTCCGGTTTTAGTGGACTCACTGCATGAATCAACAGGACAGTCCTGCACAGTGATGGTTGATAAAATAGCGAGGACCCATGTTCAGTAATCTGGGTAGCAGACAAGCTATCCGGCTAAAGTTAGCCAGATAACTTATCACAGATATTCAGTCTACCGCTGAATATAGTCAGCTAACGTTAACCAGCTGCACATTACAGGATAAACTGGTATTTTCCTACCTAGGGAGTGGCCTAGGATCGCAGGTCTTTGGTCCCCCCTTTTGCCCCAAAGGGTTTCATCTTAAAAGTCTCTCTCACTGTACTTCAGAATATGAAGGACCCTCTGGCAGGGAGTGCACTTGCAGGAATCACTTATAACATATAGCTCCTTTGGGCAAGGCCGGTAGGCCCTACCAGAGTGTGGAAAAAAATACATGTTTACCCTGCAGCTGCTCTCTCTACCTGAAGCCCCCTGAGTGTTAAAATGGTTGGGCTAAATAGCTCTGAGTCACCCAATCAGAATCTCCAGGTGGGAGGGACTGAAGGGTATGGATGGCTCCCTATCTAATGGGCCGATACAGTAAAGTCCGCGGGAGAGCGGACGAACACCCGCGCTCCCGGCGCGCACACCGGCCCTTCGCCGGTGCGCGCGATTCTGTATTTAAATTAGGTGACGCGGTAAAAAAGGGGAAAAGGAGGCGCTAGGGACACTAGTGCGTCCCTAGCGCCTCCTTTTTGACAGGAGCGGCGGCTGTCAGCGGGTTTGACAGCCGACGCTCAATTTTGCCGGCGTCGGTTCTCGAGCCCGCTGACAGCCACAGGCTCGGAAACCGGATGCTGGCAAAATTGAGAGTCCGGTTTTCGGCCCGACAGCCGCGGGCCAAATTCAAATTTATTTATTTTTTTATTTTTCGGGACTTCCGACTTAATATCACTATGATATTAAGTCGGAGGGTGCACAGAAAAGCAGTTTTTACTGCTTTTCTGTACACTTTCCCGGCGCCGGAAGAAATTAGCACCGACCTTTGGGTCGGCGCTAATTTCTGAAAGTAAAATGTGCGGCTTGGCTGCACATTTTACTTTCTGTATCCCGCGCGCATACCTAATAGGGCCATCAACATGCATGTTGAGGGCGCTATTAGGTATGCGCGGGTTGGACGCGGGTTTTCCTCCCCTTACTGAATAAGGGGTAAGGGAAAACGCGCGTCCGATACAGTACAGTGCGCTCCGCCGGAGCGCACTGTACTGTATCGGCCTGTCAGTGTGTTATAAAGACAGGGATAGTGGCATTTATTGGCTAGACTGAAAGGGTCTGTCACATAGGGTTGATAAGAACACCCTTTTTACCCATATAGTTGGCTATGAGTGCTGTAAAATTAGTGCCTAATGGCCAAGGGTTGTACTTTAGCCACCATTTTTCAGGACGGATGCCTATGGGTTCTAGGAGGATGGTGCCTTATATGCAAGAGGGATATATCAAGCTGTCAGTTGGCAGGGGAGTAATGGAGTGGGCAGCAAATAGAAGACTATATTGACATCTCCCAGATAGGTGTTATGTGAACTTACCTCTGGCCCCCTCCTTCCTGGCAGCTGCTCCTACTAGGCCTTCTTCTTGAGGTCTTCTCTCTGTACAGATGAGAAGTTAGAATAAAATACTCTTAGTTGTGAAATGAGGTTTATATTCATGCCAGCTAACCTTTTGCCCATTTTCATAGTGGCTCTCCACTGCATCTTCTGACACCAATATATGCTGTGTTCTTTCTCTACCACCTCCCCCCACCCCCAAAGCTTTGTCACTGCAAATGACTTGCAAAAAGCAGTACCATCACCTCTGGAGACTTCCTAGTGCCATTATAGCACTGATGCTGTCCTCTAAAGCTTCTTGCAAGGCTGTACTGCTCCCACAGCTGTGGCTAAGGAGCTGCACACTGTCCTGTGTGCTTATGTGAGCGGCTGAGGGGGGATATGATAGAGGTCTTTAAGATCATGAGAGGTCTTGAATGAGTAGATGTGAATCGGTTATTTACACTTTCGAATAATAGAAGGTCTAGGGGGCATTCCATGAAGTTAGCAAGTAGCACATTTAAGATTAATTGGAAAAAAATTATTTTTCACTCAAAGCACAATAAAGCTCTGGAATTTATTGCCAGAGGATGTGGTTAGTGCAATTAGTGTAGCTGGGTTCAAAAAAGGTTTGGATAAGTTTTTGGAGGAGAAGTCCATTAACGGCTATTAATCAAGTTTACTTAGGGAATAGACACTGCTATTAATTGCATCAGTAGCATGGGATCTTCTTAGTGTTTGGATAATTGCCAGGTTCATGAGGCCTGGTTTGGCCTCTGTTGGAAACAGGATGCTGGGCTTGATGGACCCTTGGTCTGACCCAGCATGGCAATTTCTTATGTTCTTAACGTGCAAGCTTTTCCCTGTCAAAACTGCATGTAGAGTGCTAGAAGCTGTACCTAGTTCAGGTGGTTTTGCACTTGCACTCTGGTTGCCCTCATTTTAATTTTTGTTTTTAACCCCTTGTTCTCTCAATGCCCTTACTTCCTGTGAGTATGAAGTTCCATGGTTAAACTCCCACTGCAGGTTGTGCCAGGCCTGACTTATGATCCAGGCGTTGTGATGGACATACGATGTGGGAAACAGCATGTTCTCATTTCTTATCACTAGGGAGTCCAGACTGAATACATCCTGGCTGAGAAGCTGGCTTCTTCACTGGGGAGGTCATTTTGGAGTGATCCTGCCCCAGAAAACCATATACGTGCTCACACAAAAAAAGAGTACAGTGTACTAAACATCCCAAGAATGCGCTAAATATTGTGCCTACTGAAAATTGCACACGTACTTTGGCAGGGGCAGAGGCACTTGTATTTTAAAACCTGCACAGATGGCTCTACACAGGTTCTAAAATACTTGATCAAATGTGTGTGGACCCCTTTATGAGTGCATATGGGACTGCACAGATATGTTTGAAAGTTGGACTCAGAGAACACAGAGATGGAGCTGGTGCAGAATAGCTTTTCAAAGCATTCTCTAGAACAGGAGTAGGCAACTGCGGTCCTCGGTTGGCACAAAGTGATCTGATTTTTGCAATATCCGAAATGAGAAATATTTGAATATACTGGAGGCATTCAGAAATACCTCATGTATATTCACTAGGTATGTCCTGAAAACCAGACGTGTCTGCAGCACTTGAGGACTGGAGGTACCTACCCTTGCTCCAGGATATTATCCTACATCTTTATGTGAGGGTTTCCTTTTTTCATACTGACAGTTTACTCTGATTTTGAGATATATTGCATTCATTTAATAACAATTTGTAAAATTTTATTCATGCCTTAATGCATTTCTCTACACTGAATCTCCAGCCAACCTTTTTTCTTTTCTGCTCTTATTGAACCTAATCATAGACCTTCATACTGCCAACCCACTGGTTCCTGCTCTGCCAGGTGGCAATACATGATAGCAGATGCCTTTTGACACAGAGGACCTCAAGTAATGGCAACTTAAACCCATCATTTCTGGGCTAGATATTTTGTCTCCATGTTCACACTACTTTTTCCAGTGTGGTCAGCACCACAGTGACCTACTCTGGTAACGAAGGCAGGACGCAGCTCTCTTTGTTGTTTGTCCAGTGCTTTTCTGTAGCCAACCTGAAGGTATTAGTTTGAGAGCGGTGCTTTGCTCACCTTCCCATCCCAACCCTGCCATCCAGAGGCCATGAGCACCACTGCCACAGATGTAAATTTCAGGTTGGCTCAAGGAGCCAAAATCTGAACCAGGGATCTGGTTTTCCTAAATACTAGTCTAGTTCTTTGACCCAATCCTTATGTATGCCTTGATACTTTACATACATTATAAATTATATTTTTACAAAATTAGGATCTGTAAACTCTTTTTGTCTCAAGATTTGGAATTCTTGCTGTGTTGTTTGACCATTGAAAGAACTGATTTATTTTTTCTCCAACATGTTGTTAGAAAAGCCCAACCCAAGAGCCTCAAAAGTACATGTTTTGTGATTCATATGCCAAGTAATACTCACAGTGTGATGCAGGAAAAATAAATTCACTCTTCAAAGCTAAGAGGAGAAAGGACAAGAGGAGAGAAGACATGCAAAAGTTTAACAATGTCAATCATTTTTTGTTTCATTGAGTTCAAAAGTCAATGCAGTCATAGAGCTACAATCTCGAACTGTCTATAATCATATATTCACTGTGTGCATTTTTTCCTAAAATCGTCATAAAGAAGAGATGCTGAGAAATTGCTTAACATTGGCATGAGGACTGTATTTTGTCCAGTGGAAGAATAGCACCCATTTATTCTTCTACTAACTTGGGTGGTTAAGCCAACGAAAAGTTGGATCATCTTTCGACGGAGAAAAGCAACCTTCAGTTGTGAAAAATACCAGACTAAATTACATGATAGCTAAAACTGGGTGAAAGAGAGCTAATTTATTTGTAAGCACTTCCTTCCTCCTAATGCTGAGATAGTGAAAATCACTGAAAAAATTAGATATGTTCCACACACAAGCTAAGCAATGTGCCCTGAAAAAGAATTAAGATAGGTTACAGGGCTTCTGCCTTATGTGCACCCATACAATCATTCAGGGCTGGAGTAAGGGTATTGGACATCCTAGGTGAAATGTCCTGTAGCAGCTGAGCAGTGTGAGTGAGCACCAGTGTGCCCTGTATAGGAACAGCACACAGATAGCAGCAGGCAGTTGTTCTCAATGCAAGGCATTGATCCATCCTCCTCCTCTCTGCACTGCATTACCCTTGTTGTCTCCTGTCTGCTGAGTGTGCACACAGCATGGAGCTTGTGCTCCTTTGATATGTGTCTCCTACTGTGTCTGTTTACTTGAGCACCTCATATGGGAAGGGCCGCAAAGACAAGCCACATTCAATCATCTGGCAAGTCCATGCCTGCTCTTGTCTCCTGCTGCAAGGGCAAGGCCAGCAACTTGACTGATGCCAGCCCAGTCACCAGTCCTGCCACCGGCACTCCTAAAATGGTGGCGCTCTAGGCTGCCGCCTAGTCCATCCAGTGCTTCCAGCATCCCTGCAACCACTTAATGAATTGTCATTATTTCTAAAATTGCACAGGGTTATTTATATTATTTTTTTTACAGATTTTGCTTCATGGAAGTTTCTATTCAATCAGTATCAGAGAAAAATTAAAAGCTAAAGGATATTTGGTCTAGAAACAGCTGTTCACAACATTTACAGACTGAAGGCTTCCTGTTTTGCTCTAGATTGGACATTGCTTGAATATTGCATTGTGTGTGTTTAACATTTTTGTTCTCATTCAACATTGATATTGCTTCTGACATAAAATAATACCAGTATTTTATTTAAAGCAAATATGGCTATATTTTCAGTCAAATGTTGTCATTTATAAAGTTTATTTACAATATATATTTATTACATTTAAATTTGGTGTATCTTTTGTGGATGTGCAAATGATCAGTAGCTAAGCCTTGATGAATGGCACTATTACAACTTAAAAACATGTATTATTCAACTATTCTTGTGTATTGTTAAATCTGTAAACTCTGATATCACATCATCCTTCTTATGACTTTTATATAATTTACATAATGTCTTGCTCAATATCTTGAAAAATTTAGAGTCACTAGAATAAATATTAATAAATCAATAAGCATGTTACATTGAATAAAACTACATCATTCTATGGCACCCAAATTCCTTTTGATTGAATAATAGGTTCCTCGGTCAATCATTTGGATTCAAAGGGAATGAATACTGTTATTTATATTATTATTTTAACATAATAAAAATGATTATCCCACTAGTAGCTGGAATGGGCTGATGTCATGGTTAACCCATATATGTAGAATTGTAAAATCTAGACATTTTAGCCAGTGCAGCTGGTGGGTTGGCCTAACCATATTTAGTGCTGTATAATCTAATGTCATTATATTGCTTTGTTTTATTAGATTTAAGTGGAATTTACATTACATGCTGAGATATTGGAATAGCATCTACTTGCAGGCCTGTGGTTGCCTGGTATATAAATGCCAAGGCAAATTTGAGGCTTTCAAAGAAAACAAATGTTGAGTCAAAACCAAAGCATATTAGAATAATATTGAAACGAAGAGTCAAGGTATTTAATTTCAAAGCAGGAGGACATTGTCCAAGTTTAACTTTTTATTTCAGTTATTTTAATTTCATGAAAAGATTAGAAACAAAATTGTTGAAGATCCAAAAGCCTTTCTGTACCTAAGAGGCAATGCTGTTAATGAACAGATATTCTTCCTGGAAAGACATGGGATAACCCGCATGGAGCTGCAGTTTCATCCCTAAACAGATGGCACTAGGCTAGTTTCAACATTAAACAGAAGGCATGAAAATAACCTGTACGGAGCAGCAGATACAACCCTAAACACCTTGCTGGGCAGACTGGAAGGGCCATTTTGGTCTTTTTCTACTGTCATTTATTATGTTACTGTGTTGCTCATTGTAGTCATTGATAAATGGTTCAATGCTAGGCTTCTGCAAATAAAATAAATGTAAACTAATCATACTCATGCATAAACTACATTATAACTCTCCTTCTCCCTGGGTCATATCAGTATTAAGATTTTATAATCCCACACACACTTTCAATTCTCCCCATTGGGGTTTATTTGGAGATACCTTCACCTTGGCTTGCACATCTTGTTGAAATCCACGACTGGGCATTTTCTATTGCTGGCCTCCTCTGCTGGTATTCTCCCTGAACAGTTGTGATCTCTATCCAATACTCAAGCATTTAGAAAGGCACTGAAAATTTCTTTTTTCCACTATATATTTGAATTAGTTAAGCACTAGAAGCACATGCCATTTTTTCAGACACAACTCAGCAATTTTTTATTGATATTTGTGATGAGTGGTATGGGAGTGAGCCTTTATGCTGTGGTGTAGGCAAACCTAAGAAGCCTATGGCAACAGCTGGTGAATGTGCCCTGAAGTGAGACAGACTGGAGCTTCACCTATACCAGCCGTCTCTCCCAAGGGTTCAGCTCTTAAGTTCTGGCAGCTGGCAGTTCTTAGGCAGTTCCTTAGGGTGGTAAAGAGAGCAAGAGTCCAAGGGCATGCCAGAGTCAGGACAGGCAGAAAGCTGGAGGTACCATGACAGGTCAAGGGTTGGGACAGGCGGCAAGCAAGCATAGACAGATGTAAGGCAAGAAGTCAGGTGCAGGCAGACATGGTCAGGACCAGGCAAGAGGACAGGTTTAGGAGGGAGTCAATCATGGTCAGGTACAAAACAAGAGGTCAAAATCAGGAAATCAAGTCAAGGACAAACAAAGAAACAAAAGAGACACTGGACATACAGCTGGGCAAGGCAAGGCTGGATGAGATAGGCAGGACAGAACAAGGCTGGATGACACAGACAGGACAGAACAAGACTGGATGAAGCAGGTTTGGCAAGGGAAACTTTGTTAAAATGAGGAAAATAGAAACAAACTGAAAGGTGCAGCTGCAAAGGCTAAAAGTGATCAACAGGCATGGACATTGTTTAAAAATACAATCTTAGAAGCACAGTCCAGATGTATTCCATGCATTAAGAAAGGTGGAAGGAAGGCAAAATGATTACCAGCAAAGTTAAACGGTGAAATGAAAGAGGCTATTTTAGCCAAAACAAATCCTACAAAAAATTGAAAAAGGATCCATCTGAAGAAAATAGGAAAAAGCATAAGCATTGTCAAGTTAAGTGTAAACATTGATAAGGCAGGCTAAGAGAGAATTTGAAATAAAGTTGGCCGTAGAGACAAAAACTCATAATCATTGGACTGTTAGATGACCGAGAGGTTAAAGGAGATCTTAGAGAAGATAAGGCCATTGCAGAAAGACTAAATGAATTCTTTGCTTCTGTATTTACTAATGAGGATGTTAGGGAGATACCAGTTCCAGAGATACTTTTCAAGGGTGTTAAGTCAGATGAACTGAACCAAATCACTGTGAACCCAGACGATGTAGTAGGCCAGATTGACAAACTAAAGAGTAGCAAATCACCTGGACTGGATGTATGTATCCCAGGGTTCTGAAGAATTCAAAAATGAAATTTCAGAACTATTAGTTAAAATTTGTAACCTATCATTAAAATCATCTATTGAACCTGAAGACTGAGAATGGCCCATTAACCCCAATATTTAAAAAGGGCTCCATGGGTGATCCAGGAAATTATAGACCAGTGAGCCTGACTTTAGTGCTAGGAAAAATAATGGAAACTAGTCTAAAGATCAAAATCACAGAGCTTATAGAAAGACATAGTTTAATGGAACACAGTCAACATGGATTTACCCAAGGCAAGTCTTGCCTCACAAATCTGCTTCATTTTTTTGAAGGGGTTAATAAACATGTGGATAAAAGTGAACCAGTAGATGTAGTTTATTTGGATTTTCAGAAGGCGTTTGACAAAGTCCCTCATGAGAGGCTTCTAAGAAAACTTATAAGTCTTGGGATAGGAGGTGATGTGCTTTTGTGGATTACAAACTGGTTAAAAAGTAGTTAAATCACAAGCGGATTGTAATAAATTGCAGGAGGACCTTGCGAGACTGGAAGATTGGGCATCCAAATGGCAGATGAAATTTAATGTGGACAAGTGCAAGGTGTTGCATATAGGGAAAAATAACCCATGCTGTAGTTTCGCAATGTTAGGTTCCATATTAGGAGTTACCACCCAAGAACAAGATCTATTCATCATAGTAGATAATACTTTGAAATTGTCAGCTCAGTGTACTGCAGCAGTCAAAAAAGCAAACAGAATGTTAGGAATTATTAGGAAGGGAATGGTGAATAGAATGGAAAATGTCATAATGCCTCTGTATCTCTCCATGGTAAGATCACACCTTGAGTACTGTGTACAATTCTGGTCACCGCATCTCAAAAAAGATATAGACTTATAGAAGGGTGACCAAAATGATAAAGGGGATGGAACAGCTCCCCTGTGAGGAAAGGCTAAAGAGGTTAGGGCTGTTCAGCTTGGAGAAGAGACGGCTGAGGGGGGATATGATAGAGGTCTTTAAAATCATGAGAGGTAGATGTGAATTGGTTATTTATGCTTTCGGATAATAGAAGGACTAGGGGGCACTCCATGAAGTTAGCAAGTAGCCCTTTTAAAACTAATTGGAGAAAATTCGTTTTCACTCAACGCACAATTAAGCTCTGGAATTTGTTGCCAGAGGATGTGGTTAGCGCAGTTAACTGGGTTTAAAATAGGTTTGGATAAGTTCTTGGAGGAGAAGTTCATTAACTACTATTAATCAAGTTGACTTAGGGGCGGATTTTCAGAGCCCTGCTCGCGTAAATCCGCCCAAAACCGGGCGGATTTACGCGAGCAGGGCCCTGCGCGCCGGGAAGCCTATTTTACATAGGCCTCCCGGCGCGCGCAGAGCCCCGGGACTCGCGTAAGTCCCGGGGTTCTCCGAGGGGGGCGTGTCGGGGGCCGGGCCCGGTCGTTGCGGCGTTTCGGGGGCGTGTCGGCAGCGTTTTGGGGGCGGGTACAGGGGCGTGGCTACGGCCCAGGGCGATCCGGGGGCGTGGCCGCGCCCTCCGTACCCGCCCCCAGGTCGCGGCCCGGCGCGCAGGAGGCCCGCTGGCGCGTGGGGATTTACGCCTCCCTCTGGGAGGCGTAAATCCCCCAACAAAGGTAAGGGGGGGGGGTTTAGACAGGGCCGGGCAGGTGGGTTAGGTAGGGGAAGGGAGGGGAAGGTGAGGGGAGGGCAAAGGAAAGTTCCCTCCGAGGCCGCTCCAATTTCGGAGCGGCCTCGGAGGGAACGGGGGTAGGCTGCGCGCGCCGATCCAGGATTTTAGCAGATACGCGCGGCTCCGCGCGTATCTACTAAAATCCAGCGTACTTTTGTTTGCGCCTGGAGCGCAAACAAAAGTAGGCTATTCGCGCGCCTTTTAAAATCCGCCCCTTAGGGAATAGTCTGCTATTACTGGCATCAGTAGCATGGGATCTTCTTAGTCTTTGGGTACTTGCCAGGTACTTGTAACCTGGTTTGGCCACTGATAGAAACAGGATGCTGGGCTTGATGGACCCTTGGTCTGATCCAGTATGGCAATTTCTTATGTTCTTATGGGTTGTGAAGCACCCACCAGGCACTGACTAAGGAGGTAATAGAATCAAGAAAGAGAGTGAAGTAACCTTCTGCTGCTTTTGAGAAGTTAAAGGATGTTTAAAGGATTTCTTGGAAGATATTAATTTTGGGACTAAGTGTTAATTAAATGTTGGGACAGTATTGTATATTCTGACCACCACCAGTGGGAAGAACAAAATGGAAATAAATTGGAAGGTAAAAGAAGATAACACTAACTTTAATCTGTACAACTGAGGAAAGTAAAGAATTGGATGCAAGGAGCAATTCTGTGTAAATATAGAGCTTGCACTAGAAGTAGAGACTTTACTAGGAGAAGTGGCATCACAAGTTTATTCTATCTATTGTTAAATATTTATAGACTTTGATGAAGAAAATGAATCTAAGCTGTAAATATTATCCAATCATCTAACCAAACTCTCAGTAAGAAGTTGGAAACCACAATTCCTCTGCTGTGTGTTTATTGGATGCTAAGACCATATAATTATTGATACTGTGAACTAAGGATGGAAACAGGGCTTATAAGATCTATTATTCGTCCCCACATATTGGAACTCTAGGTTGCAGATTAAAGCTATCCGGTAGGGAGAAGGAATTGAATAGAGGCTACAAGGAATTGTGCATAAAGAGTCAATCTTTACTTTTCTTTCTTTGTGCCTCTGGGTACCAAGTAAAAGAGTAAAAGGGTTACATTTATAAAATACCTGCCTCCATACATAAATTAAGGTTTATTACACATATATGTTACAATTATTAAATGTGTAAAATATATGTGCCTATTTTTATAAAATATTTCCTAAAGCTATACACAACACTATTGCAAACCTGTGAGTGTGCTGATGCATATCCGCTAACTTTTGGGGCAAAGATATATGATATTTTATAAACTGTGTGGGGCCCCCGCTGCACAGTTTATACAATACAAGCATAACTTGAGATGCACTGACGTATGAGTGTATGTGCAGTGTTATGCACACTGTTGAAAATGACCCTGAAAATCTTACACATTTATAATATCCATTATGCATTACATATTATACATCTTGCACAATATACATCACAATTTACACATTGCATTGCTGGGTACAAGTAGAGCCCAATGGGCTAGCCCTGTGTCTTAGAGGAGTCATTCAGAAATCAGAGCACAGAATTTCAAGATTACATAAAGCAATACTTTCATGAAATATACAGGTTTTTCTGGGCTAACAGCAGAGGGAAAGTAATGTAAATATTTTCAGAGTACACAACATGCCCCAGGAAATTTAAAATTATTTCCAAAATGAATTAACAGGAAAACAATAGGACAAAATACTTAATCATTTATCGTAACTTATTCTAACAGGTATAATGACAAGAGTGAGTTAGCGTAAAATATTGCTCCAAAGCACATGGAAATAAACCAAAGTAGAAAATCCATTTATCCCTACTTAATAATGAACTTCTCCAAGTACACTTCTTAGAAAGTAATAGAATACCTGAATTCTCAGAAGTGTCATCTCCAATATCCCAATCTCCAGGTTTGCACCTATTTCCAGTGGATGGAGACAAAACGAGAAAGCAGGCAGAGGTTCTCCTTTTGCTGTATCTATCTTATCTATGTAGAGATATGGATAGGGACAGTAACTTTCAAACTGGCGCACATGCACACATTTGTGCACATACGTCGGCCAGTGCCCAGGAAGGCAGTCATTTTACATAACATAGGCACGCATATTATAAAATAGCCTGGGGTCATGCGCACTGAATTTAAATAGGCGTGTGCATGCAAATGCCGCTTCTATTGCGTAAATTGTGGGATTTTAAAAAAGGAGCATGCCGACGCCATTCCCAGTTTGTCCCCAGTTCGCCCAGTTAAGAGATAGATGTTCCAACCCACCCGCGCCCGGTTTGATAGCCTTCACCCCCCCCCCCAGTTAACCCCGACCGTTAAAACCCTGCAGATCTGCCTAGTTTTCTTTCTTTATTAACTTACACGTCATCCATAGCAGAAGTAAAATTATGCGGCAGGGGGCCTTGGGGCATGCCAGGTCGCATCAGCCTTTTCACACACATCTTATGTTCATGCCTTGAAACGCCCATGTCCTGCCCCTTTCAGACACTTTTCAAGATGTTCGCACTGTAGAGGTGGGTGTGTGTGTGTGTGTGGCGCTATGGTACCTCAGTTCTTGTTCCATTGCCATTGTGTCTAGATTCAGAAAACAAACCAGATTGGCAGCTCGTAGCCTGCAGTATCCCGAGGTCATTTTGTGCTGGTACATTGCGATTAGCAATGCAGGCACTTCTTTCCCCATAGGGAATATTAAGCTAGACTTCATATCACTGTGATTAGCAATGCAGCTGCTATCATTTATCCAAGTTTGTAAGCTCAAGCTACATGTAATCATTAGAGTCACTTACAAGCTGGTACATTATGGCTAATAATGCAGCTGTGTCTATTCTTCATAACCCTTTATGGACCTTGTGAACTGCTATTTCAAAGGCCTTATTGTACAGGAATGCTATTGGAGCAGAATTGTATTGTAATCAGAAGTACAATAATGTTGCTACTAGCAGAATACCTCATGCTGCTGGAATAGGTTTGCCTACTGTCTAGTTTTCACCCAGACAGTCCAGACTTCAGCTGCTTTCTCTCTAGTGTCCAGTTTTTGGTGGCTTAGGTCCCACTCTGATGAGAAAAAGAGAGCTGGATATTTCTTTATTTTAAAATATTTGTTACCCACCTTTCCTACATTCAAGGGGGGGATACAACAGACATACGCAATAAAATGGTAACAATAATGTAAAATGAAATACAATTGAACAATAATAGTAAAACAATAACATCATAAATATGCTCTCAGGTGGAACTAGGGCATAGAGCTGAGAAGTTGAAAAACTATGGCAGATTAGACAGAATAGACCTTTTGTAATAGATGGGTTTTCAGGGCTTTCTTGAAATATTTGGGCTCTTTGATTAATCTGATTTCCTATGGAAGAGCATTCCAGAGGAGGGGGCCAGCAGAGAAAAAGGCGCATTCCTAGTCTCATTGAGATGAACTACCTTTGGTGATTCTCTGGCTCCTGACCTCAGACTAGCAATTGGTGATTCTCCGGCTCCTGACTTCGGATTGAACATTGGCGATTCCTTCATCTTCCCAAGGGCCCACCTAAGAAGGAACATCTAGTAATCCCTGACTGGAGTGAGAATTTTCAAAGATGCTACAATCCATGGAGAGTGAATATAATGGAGAAGAGTATGAACAATGACAGCCAATTTTTATTGGATCTGGTATGAAATTGGAAGCCAGTAAAGGAATTGTAAAACTTGGGTTCTTTAACTACATATAGGGGACTTTGTTAACACTCTAGCTGTAGATTTTTGGATAATTTGAAGAAGACGGGTTATGTAAGCTGAGAGACCAAGAAAAAGAGAATTGCAGTAGTCAAGGCTGGGAAAGAGAAGGGATTGTAGGACTATACAAGAATCATTGGAATCTAATAAAATTTTCAAATGGCATAATGTTGTATTGACAGGGAAGAAGTGGAGCCCTTGCCCGAGGGAGAGTTGGCACTACCTGAGGGAGCGAACTTCCACAGGTCCCCACCATCAGGCGGCAAGGCTGAACTGATGCAAGGGCTGGCTGGACTTAGGTGGGCCCTTGGGAAGATGAAGGAATCGCCGATGTTCGATCCGAGGTCAGGAGCCGGAGAATCACCAATTGCCAGTCTGAGGTCAGGAGCCAGAGAATCACCATTTACCAGTCCGAGGTCAGGAGCCAGGAGATCCGTCCAAGAGCTGAAGGATAGGTGGCAGGAACAGGACTCAGGAAGGCAGGAAGCAGGATCAAGAGCACTAAGAAGCACAGACAAACTTACTGAAGCAAGCAGACTCATTGCCAAGTCAAGGAATGCAAGGACGAGGCTCCCTTATGTAGTCCCAGGATCCTGACGTCATCATAAGGGGCTGTCCATTTCAATTGGTGCTGGCCCCTTTAACTCTTTGTAGGAGATGCGACAATGCGCCTAGGAAGGGCTTGGCCCAACTAGGACAGTCAGGAGCGTCGGTTTGCGGCCTTGGGATGTTCCTCCTGCCACGGAGCACGGCACAAGTCAGCGGGCGGTGCCGCGAAGAAGGCCTGTGCCGGAGATGCCTCCCTGCCGGCGAGCCAACGGCGGTCTGGGAGCCGGGAAAAGCGATAGGAGGGACCAGCCACGGCTGGCGATTCTAACACTTAAATAACCTTATTTTGTGAAAAGAAGATTGAGTTAAAGTTTTAATATGGTCCTGCATTAAAAAATAGGAATCTATATGGACACCAAGGTTGAGGACAACTTTTGATATGGAAATATTTTGATTATTGAAAGCAATTCTTTTGGAATAAATGAGAGTGTAAATCAAGACAGAATCATGATTTCAGTTTTTGTGACATTAAGGGCAAGTTTGTCTGATTGAGCCAGCCATGGATGGTTGAAAGGCAACAGATGATAAATTCTTCTGTAAGTGCCCATGATGCTTTAAGAGGGAAGAAAAACTGAATATCATTGGCATATAGCGTACTCCAAGATTAGCGAAAAGATGGCATAATGGAGTCAAGTAAATGTTAAAAAATGCCACTGATAAAGCGGAACCTTGGGGAACACAAGAGCTGAAAGGAATCCAGGATGGATCTTTCAGAACCAACCTTGGCTTGCTGCACATTATTCATAAGGTAAGAGGTGATCCAAGAAAGAAGAGAATCCATGAAACTAAGAGACCTTAACCTTGAGAGAAGAATTGTATTATCAATAGTGTTGAATGCAACAGAAATATCCAGCAAAATGAATGCAAAAGAAGTCCCCCAATCAAAGCTTTGTCTAATAGTGTCATAGCTGGAGAGAAGGAGCAGTTAGATGCTATGATGCTTCCAGAATCTTAATTGATATTGATCCAATGTATCATTAGAGCTGATGAAGTATTGAAGTTTCCAAAATGTTAGCAAGATATGACAGTGAGGATACAGGGTGGTAATTAGACATTAGAGTCAGATGAGCAGAGGTTTTCTTAAGAATAGGATGGACAGAAGCCGCTTTAGGGAATCTGGGGAAAAAACATAGTTGAAGGAGGAATTTATCAATTTTGATATGAAACTGGCAGTTTCAGACCTGATTAGTTTCAATAAAGCTGTGGAAGAAGAACTGAGAGGACTGGAAGAAGTGCTCATTTTTTAAGTGATATGAGTAATGTCTGATTCAGTTGCAGTATTGAATTTTTCCCATTTTGTTCATCACCTGAATAAAATTCATCAGCAGTAATGTTAACAGGAGTTTGAAATACGCTTCTCACCTTAATTACTTTTTCATTTTAAAGTGAGCTGCAAATGTTTCTGCTATGTTCTGTCCAAGAAATGAGGTAGCTAAAACTGTAGAACTAGATAGATCTTCTCAAGGAAATATGTACATTTTGGACTTTGCCACATGATATCCGGAGGCAGTACCGTTATGGAATATGAAGTCCCTGATGGTGGCGACCACCCTAATCAAGGTTTTTTCACGACTTGGGCTGCCAATGGAGATCCTGATGGCTCAGGGAACCCAATTTGTGTCCAAGGTAATGAAGCAATTCTGCACCTAGCTCAAGGTAAAAACTCTGTGCACCTTGGTGTTTCATTCGCAGACTGATGGCCTCGTCAAGTGCTCCAATCAGATGCTCAAACGAATTCTGAGGAAACTTGTGGATGAAGACCGCAAGACCTGGGACACATTGCTACCCTACATGCTGTTCACAATTCACGAAGTGTCACAGAGCTCGATAGGGTTTTCCCCTTTTGAGTTACTGCATGAGAGGATGCTGAGAGGAATCTTGGATATAGCTCATGAGACTTGAGAAGATGAAGGAACCCCAGGCATAATCTCATTGACTACATTCTCTGAGTGCAGGATTGCCTAAAAAAGGCTGGGGAGGTGGCCCACCTATGTCTAGAAAAGGCTCAGGCTACCCAAGCCCAAGGTTACAATCACCCCACGGTCCAAAGAGTATTCCAGCCAGGGTGCCGCATCCTTGTCCCTCTCCCATCTTCGGAAAGCAAGTTTTAGCCTATTGGCAAAGACCCTATGACGTTTTGCAGAAAATAGGGACTGTGGATTACAAAATATCCCAGCCAGATAAGCGAAAGAAAATGCACACCTACCACATAAACCTTCTGAAGAGGTGAGTTCCACGGGTGTGTGATGTGATACAAGAAGAGTTTGGGTCCAGAGGTCAAATCTGTAGTGGACCAAATCACGATGCATTGCCTTTTAGAAAGCAGCTGTCCACCACACAGACGACTTAAAGCAGCTAATGAAGCAAAACAAGGATATCTTCTCACCCTACCAGGTCATACCCATCTGGTGCAGCATGACATCATTACGCCTTATCAAATTCCTGGGGCCAGATGCTGCATCATTGAAGGAGATGCTTTGGCTCGGAGTGATAGAGTATTCTAACAGTAATTGGTCCTCACCCATAGTGTTGGTGCCAAAGTCAGATGGGAACATAAGGTTCTGCATTGACTTTAAATATATCAATGACACCTACCCAATTCCTCGGAGCTAATTGAATGTCTGGGATCAGCCCAGTTCATGTCTACCCTGGACCTTACAAAAGGGCAGGTACCTCTCACACTAGTGGTGAAGAAGACGACTGCGTTCTCAATGCCAGGGGGACTTTTCCAGTTCACTGTCCTACCTCTTGGACTCTATGGTGCCCCCGCAATATTTCAGTGCTTGGTCAATTGCTTGCTCTGCCCACATCAAGGGTATGCAGTCACCTACTTGGATGACATCATGGTGTACAACTCAGCGGAAGACACCTAAGCCAATTCCAGGCAGTGTTAACTGGTCTGAGGGAGGCAGGATTGACAGCCAACCCTACTTGCTAGGAAGGCAAGAAGTCCAGTATCTTGGCTGCACCCTGGGGAAGGGTAAGGTCCATCTGTAGACCCAGAAGATTCATAAGGATAGTAAGGTAGAGGTTCTGGAATCTGTTCTGAAGTGCAGGGGAATGGGTGTTTTTCCATTCATTAATAATTGGTTAATAGTTGGTGTCCAAAGACCTTGCCTGATATTGATTCATTGGCACTATTTTTTAGAAAGAAAATTGAGATAATTCAGAATAAAACAGGTAGTTGTACTCCTGTTTCCTTGTATACACAGTGAAAATAACCCTATCCCTATTAAAACTAATATGGATTGCACTTTGACAAGCTTGAAAGGGGTTAGTATTGAAGATGTGAAAAAGGTTTTGTTGTGCTGGGAGTGGACCCTTGGCCTGGTGTAGGATTGGTACGGCCCTCCAGTCAGACCCAGAGAGCACCTGCCACCAGGAGATGGAGCACAGGAGGAGAGAGGCTAGCTGGAGCTTCACCAATAGCAACCCAGGGCTCCCTCAGGTTGAGCCCTTGGTTACCCGGGCCGCCTGGTCTTAGGTGAACCTCTCAGGGTCTCCTAGAGAGGAAGTTCAAAGGAGTGCCCACCACGAACAAGGGTGTGTGGTCAGTGTTCAGATAAAGAGAACTGGAGGTCGCAGGAGGCCAGAATAGAGTGTCCGAGTGTATGGCTAGAATCAAGGCCAGAATCAATATGCAGAATGGTCAGCCAGGCAGGGTCAGTAGCAAGGTTAGTCCAGACATAGTGAGGTCAAGCAGGAGGCCGGGTTCCAGGCGGCAGACGAGAAAAGTCGGTGTTCCAGGCAGAGGTCAGGGCAGGCAGCAATCAAGGAGTAGTGAAGAACAAGCAGAGGTCAGTACCGTGAGATCAGTCCGAAGGGTACTACCAGGAATGGAGAGACGAAGGAGCAGGAGACACCGGAACGGGGGAGACAGGAGATGATGGAACTTATGTGGTAAACTGGACGAGCTTGAACTATCTTAAGCTAAGTCCTACTAAATCCAAGATGTTATGGCGAGGCAATAAGACTTTGCCAAGTTTTAACTCTAACAAGGATCCTTGAAATCACCCTTAACCTTCTCACTAAAGTTTATAATTTGTGCGCTTTACTTGATTCTATCTATGGAGGATCAGGTGACCATGGTGGCTAGAAAAATATTATTCAAATTGAAACCATTTATTAGAACATTTAACTTTTTTTTTTTTTTTTTTTAATTGCTTACCTCTAATCTGGATTATTGCAATGCTGTTTATTTAGATCAGTCAAAGAAATCTATCTTTCAGTGACAGATTGTATACAGAGGCAGTTCAAGGAACACAGCCAGCATGGATTTACCCAAGGGAAGTCTTGCCTCTCAAATCTGCTACATTTTTTTTTGAAGGAGTTAATAATCATGTGAATAAAGGTGAACTGGTAGATGTAGTGTATTTGGATTTTCAGAAGGCGTTTGACAAAGTCCCTCATGAGAGGCTTCTAAGAAAACTAAAAAGTCATGGGATAGGAGGCGATGTCCTTTCGTGGATTACAAAATGGTTAAAAGAAAGGAAACAGAGAGTAGGATTAAATGGTCTGTTTTTAAAGTAGAAAAAGGTAAACAGTGGAGTACCAAAGGGATTTATAATTGGATTGGTGCTTTTCAATATACTTATAAATGATCTGGAAAGGGATACAATGAGTGAGGTGATCAAATTTGCAGATGAGACAAAATTATTCACAGTAGTTAAATCACAAGCAGATTGTGATAAATTGCAGGAGGACCTTGTGAGACTGGAAAATTGGGCATCCAAATGGCAGATGAAATTTAATGTGGACAAGTGGAAGATGATACATATAGGGAAAAATAATCCATGCTGGAGTTATACAATGTTAGGTTCCATATTAGGAGCTACAACCCAAGAAAAAGATCTAGGCATCATAGTGGATAATACATTGAAATTGTTGGCTCAGCATGCTGCGGCAGTCAAAAAGCAAACAGGATGTTAGGAATTATTAGGAAAGGAATGGTGAATAAAATGGAAAATGTCATAATGCCTCTGTATCGCTGCATGATGAGACCACATCTTGAGTACGGTATGCAATTCTGGTAACCGCCATCTCAAAGAAGATATAGAGGAGGGCAACCAAAATGATAAAGGGGATGGCATAGCTCCCCTATGAGGAAAGGCTAAAGAGGTTAGGGCTGTTCAGCTTGGAGAATAGATGGCTGAGGGGGGATTTGATAGTGGTCTATAAAATCTTAACAGGTCCAGAATGGGTAGATGTGAATTGGTTATTTCCTCTTTTGATAACAGAAGGACTGGGGGCACTCCATAAAGTTAGCAAGTAGCACATTTAAAACAAATCTGAGAAAATTCTTTCAATCAATGCATAAAGCAGCTCTGGAATTTTTTGCCAGAGGATAAGCTTAAGGCAGTTAGTGTAGATGGAGAAGTTCATTAACTGCTATTAATCAAGTTGACTTAGGGGTACATTTTCAAAAACAGCGCGTGCGCGAAGAAAAGTACACTGGATTTTATAAGATGCGCGCGTATCTTATAAAATCCGGGGTCGGCGCGTGCAAGGGGGTGCACATTTGTGAGCCCGGCGCGCGCTGCCTGTTCCCTCCTTTCCTTCCACCTTCCCCTACCTAACCCATCCACCCCCCCAGCCCTATCTAAAACCTCCCCTACCTTTGTCGGCAGATTTACGCCTACCTGAGGCAGGTGTAAATATGTGCGCACCAGCAGGCTGCTGGCGCACCATCACCCAACCCGGGGGCTGGTCCTTGGGACACATCTAGCCAGTCAGGTTTTCAGGATATCCACAAGGAATATTTATGTGCCTATCTGTAAACCGTTGTGATGGTATACTACTAAATGACGGTATAGAAAAGTTTTTAAATAAATAAATAGATCTGCATGCACTGCCTCCAGTGTATGCATATTCTTGTGGATATCTTGAAAACCTGACTGGCTAGGTAAGTTGAGAACCCCTGTGCTATAGATCTCTACATGAAACCACAAACTAGCAGGATACCTTATCTCAGTCACACATGCAGAACATAAACAGTCCCTCACCAAATACAGAATAAAAAGACCAATAATCGTAACAAGCCAGACTGTATACAGTGCAACAGTAGAAAAACAGAAATACCATTCCTCTAAATAATAAAATCAAGGAATATAAAGCATTAATCATAATAGTAAAAATATACTGATTAAAAGAATATTTCAAAACAGTGAATAAATAGAACAGCCAATAATTACAAATTCATATAAAAACTAGACAATTTTTTAAATATCAACATTTTCAAAATAGTAGTCATCAAATAACACAATAATTAAAACAAGGATAATAAAGATCTCTGCTTTCCATACCTGGTAGCTTGTTTTCTATTCACCCTGAGATTGTCATGGATTAGTGTGGGGACAGGGAGGGGGAACTTTCTTCTCATATAAAGGCACAACATTCATTTTCTTTCATACACACAGATGCTCTCACACACTCAAATGCTCTCACGCATGCAGATGCTCTCACACTCACAAATATGCCTACACATGCTTTTTCATATATAGTAAACTTCAACTAGTGATTCCCTCACTTCCACAGGCCAAACTATCCTCCACCAGAAACAGAGCCTTCTCCATCATTGGCCCAAAGTTGTGGAATTCGTTACCTCATTTCCTTACCACTCAAGAAAACTTAAAATCCTTCAAAAAAGACCTAAAATCCTGGCTACTCAGCCAAACTCTTAAGGACAGCACTCAATGACTTTAAATTATAATCCCACAGCCTGCTATCATTCACTATCCCCCTTGGACAATCTCTCCTGTTTCAAGCTACAGATGCCTCCTTTTATGATGAACTTAGATATCTCTGTTCATCTATTCAGTGTACCTACCCTGTGTATATCTTGTTCTGTTCATACTCTTATTTATGCCATTTCTCATTATTGTTAAATTTAAATTTCAAATATCTTTCAATGTAACAAGTTGTTTTGAATGTAAACCGGAGTGAAGGCAACTCTGCTATACCTCGGTATATAAAAAAAATGCTATATATATATATATATATATATATATATATATACACACACACACACACACACACACACATACATATACACACACACACAGTCTTACAAACACACTGTTCCCCTTCCTTTTTTCGGTTGTGGTGGGCAGGATAAGTTAAGCAGGCAGCCTGGTCTCATTTGTCCTGCTGCTGGCAGTCACTGGGTCCTTCTTTTCTTCAGCCAATGGTGGGCTGGGCTCTGCCATGAAGCTCCTCTTCTAGCCCGTGGTGGGTGGGAACCCCGCAGGCATGTCATGTTTGCACCACAGGACTCCTCTGGCAGATTAAATGGTGAGGCAGCCACCCCAGGAGCATTTTGGGGGACACTGCTGCCTGAGGCAGCCACCTCACTCTGCCTCATTGTAGAACACTCTTGATTGTGTAGCTGCATGTGTGATTATGGGTTTAAAGACACTCTTGATTGTGAGAATGTAGCTGCATGTGTGATTATGGGTTTAAAGACAAGAACATGCCACTGGAACTTTGAGAAGTTTACACTGGTCACTCACTAGTTTCAAATTAATTTTAAAGTTTTAAGCCTGGCTTTAGAGTTTTGAGACCATTTATGCTAGCATGGTAGCATTGTTCCCTATGAAACCAGTTATAAAGCTTGTTGGATGAAGCACCCTTAAAGAGACTGAGGCTGTCTAGGACCATAGAACACCCCACTGGCATTGTTCTAAGATTTTGGAATTCTGTTCCAGTAGGTTTCTGTAAAGAACCTCAATTATATTAAATTCAGATAGAGATGGTTCTTTGAACAGCAGCTGAACGGAATTTCTTTTCTCATGGAGCTATCTAAACCTCTGGTTGAGCGCTAGTCTGATGAGGCCATGAAGCAATAAGACCTGAGTAGAAGTTGTGCACTGAACTTCATAGCACATTTTCTTTACTCCTCGAGCCCGTCGGCCTGATTTTAAAAGGGCCACGCACATAAACGTCTGGGATTATGCGAGTGGCCGGGCCTTGCGCACACCACATGCATTTTACAACTGGCCCGGCCACGTGTGCAACCCCCATTATGTGCCAAAGTGCCTGGTCTGCTGAAAGGGGCAGCCTGGGGGACGTGGTCTGGGCAGGGAGAACTGGGACAGCACCATTAGCCACTGTCCCGGAGAAGTGTGCACCAGCAGCTGGCCAGCACATGGAAGATACTTCTCCTCTGGAGCAGAAGTATTAAAATAAAAAGTTAGGGGCTAGGTAGCGTTACCTTACAGGTCAGGGAGGAGAGGGAAAAAGGTAGGAAGGGTAGGATTAGAGTTAGGGAACGTCCCTATCAGTCCAATCCTTAATTGGAGCATACTGGGAGGGAACTGTGGACCGGCCGATCTCATCACTGTGCGTAGGTTATAAAATTCCCTTCCCTGCGCATGTGAATCGTGGGCCGCCTGCATATGCGCACAAGGATTTTAGTCTGGCGCACAGCCATAACGGACAAGATAGAGTATACACTTCTGAATCTTCTGAAGATAAATTATCCTGCTCAGAGGAGAAGTATCTTCCATGTGCTGGCCAGCTGCTGGTGCACGCTTCTCCGGGACAGTGGCTAATGGTGCTGTCCCAATTCTCCCTGCCCAGACCACGTCCCCCAGGCTGCCCCTTTCAGCAGACCAGACACTTCGGCACGTAATGGGGGTTGCACACGTGGCCGGGAAAGTTGTAAAATGCATGTGGTGCGTGCAAGCCCCCCCCCTGAAATGGACTTTAACTCCTGTTTTGGGTACCTCTAGTGGCTGTTCCTGCACCACAAGCCTGTTATGAGCCACAGATGGAGATCCAAGTCTGATGGGAAGATTTAGCACAGAGGGCCTTCAAGATGGTGAACTTCTGATGCTGAATAAAATAGTCCTAGGGTTTTTAACACACCTCAGTTCTGCCTAATGTCTAGCAGTTTCCCTCTTTCAGCCAGTACCCTGAAAACAGATGAGGGCGGTACTGGAACATCCTAACCTGCTGCTCTGCATACATTGCACTGCACCATTCACCTCCTACTTGTAATTAAGTTTCCCCAAGAATACCAGAAGTGAGAGCAGGAACTGTTCACCTAACCAGAAGTCCCTGCCCTGACCAAGAGATCTGTCTATATGACGAGGTAAGTGCAGTGGCTGTGGTGAGATGGAGGGAAGATCTAAAAAGGAAATGTTTGTTTACTAGCTGAAAAACAAATGGAAGACCACACACTAAACAGTCTAAGTAGATGGTTAGCTTAAAAAAAAAAAATCCTAAACAAACTGGAGCTCAAACTGTCACAGAATGTCCAACCTATTCCTATCAGGTGATGGCGATATCTAATGAAGAGGCCAAACAAATGTCTCAAAGATCTTCTAGAACGTCTATCAACTTCCATTGTCCAAGAAAGGCATTTTAAGTGCCCAATAATCCTAGGGAGTTATTTTAGAGTCTGCTTCCTGACCGTTCTTTCAGAGATGGGCTTTAGCCAAGATGATTCCTATTGATCCAATATGAATGCCTCAGCTGTAGGCGACTGCGTCTAGACAGCTCGTAAGCCATTACTGGACAGCATCTCACTTGATGAGAGACTTATCCAGCACAAAGTATTGGACAATGCATATTATAAGAAGTCACACTGCAGAACTATTACATAGCATGAAAAATGGCAGCTGTGGCATACCTTTTGGTTATAAGAGAACCACAGAGGGAGGGAAAAAAAATATCCACATTTGATTCTTTAGGCACTTTGGTTTATTTTCCAAAATTTCAAGATATAGTAAACCGTTTGATTCTCTTGGAAACATATTACAACCGAACAGCTATTTTGCATAGAAGTACAATACAAAATTAAGAAAACGTGAGAATTTTGCGCTTGTTTCCATGTATAAACATTTTAAGCACTTACAAAATTATTTACACCATTTGTCCACTATGTACAATTGTTTTTAAAGCAATTTTGCTAGCCATAAAAAACAAAAAAAACACTATAATTTATCAAATGTAAGTAAAAACAGTCTTTAAAAAGCTACCATATACCACAAAATAAATAGAAAAAACATGGCTTAACAAAAATCAGGTTTTTGTGGAGCGCTCAATTTTGTTCTTGCATTATCCACAACATCCTGGTTTATATGGTGCATTCATACAATGTTTAAGCAGTTGCTGAATTTTATACAGTAGATATTGAATTTAAAAAAAAGTTATGTTTAACTAGACTGCACTGTAATTTTTTTGCAAAATTACTGTGTCCTTTACCTAATTCTATGTGTAGTTTGAAAATAGAGATAGCCAGCAACTTAATGATGGCTATTTTCAATTTATATTAAATATACTTGAACTAAAAAAAAAAATTCCTGAATAAAGTGTCACCCACAGATCCCAATGTCTATTTAGGAAACTTAATGGTTTCCATGTCTTCATTCCCCTTCCCAATGGCCTTTCACAGATTTAGACAGCTACTACTTGTAAGAGGCCCAAGTGCTGCAAGGTAACTAGGAAGCCACCATAGCTTTAAACCTGAAGCAGCACTGAAATGGTTAAACAGCAAAAGAGCAGTCAAGTGCAAAAAAAAAAAATTACCCTGCCTTCATTCAAACATGGGAAGAACTACAAAATCACAATAGCACAGTACTTTGATTTGTTTGGGGGCTAAAAATTCAACCCCTCCCCCCCCCAGAACAGACTAATCCAGTTGATTCATATGTAGTCAGATAAAGTTGGTGGTTCAGTTCCCAGAGCAATGCAGAACTCTTTAGATTTACTGCACTGCAGCCCCCATTATCTTAAAAACTAAAAAGGCTTTGGACTAAGATAACCTTCTGTACCCACAGGAAATTTTCTGCAGAGCAAGGTCCAAAAGGAACCTGGAGACAGAGTCAAATAAGCGGCTTAATTATCTGCTCCTCCTAAGATCCTTCTTTCCAAAGTGATACCACCTTTAGCTTATTTTAAAACAAGTTTACATTCCATATATGGTAAATATCTTGTGTGTTTTACCTAGGCAGACATTCACCTTTTATAGTAGCTCCTTGTGACGTAGTACTTAAATACTAGGAAACGTGCTTGCTTCACATACATCAGTGCACTTTGTTTCATAGGAACAAGATATATTTCTGTGGCTAGCTTGGTCATTTCTGACTTGTAAAATGGCTCCAACACGTGGCTCTAAACCTTGTGCCACGTATGTGCTATCACTCAGCTTTAAAAAAAACAAACAAAAAGTTAAAAAAAAAATGTAATTTCTCTTGATACAGGAATACAATTTTATAATCCACCATTAAAGCTAGCTCTGTTTGCAACTGATGTTTAAAATTAAACAAAAAAAAACAAGACAGTATCTTTGTTCCATGGCCATTTATAAAATGCTAATGCACTGAAAGTTTAAAGTACTTTGTGTATTTAAAGAAAATAAGCACTAAAATCAAGTACTACATACTTAGCTACCTTCTTTTTAAAAAGCAGGTAAAAAAAAAAATTTGACATGATTTATGACTTGTCCTTCGCGTGTATTTGTCAATGACCTCTCCATTTACTAAACACTTCCACAACAGATAATAGTGCTTTGGTCAAAACACCAGCATATAAAATGCACTACCATCTTGTGTTGAGATGAAAATAACCCACAAATGAGATGAAATCTGCTACTGAAAGCAATTTACATTTAAAAGCAAAGAATGTTGTGGTTTAGAGGAGCAACTGCATTTGTGTTTTATATACCTCTGAAATATTTTATGGGCACTGTCCAAAATAAAGTAAAATAAAACTGTGGTAGCAAGACATGCTATCTGTGTGTTGCCATAGACCACAAGTCCATTGCGAGGCAGTAAGAGAGATTTGCATAGATGGAGGGCCTCGAGGAAGGGTTGTGCAGTTCAGTTCTGGTGCCTTTTCATGTGCAGGGCCAGGTGATCGGAACGGGAGAAGCTGCGGTTGCACACAGCGCACTGGAACGGTTTGGCTCCCGTGTGCTTCCTGTAGTGGCGAGTCAGTTCATCCGAGCGCGCAAATCGCCAGTCGCAGCCTTCCCAGGTGCACTTGTATGGCTTCTCTCCTGGGAGGGGAAAAAAAAAAAAAAAGTTTAGATCAAACTAATATCCGAAAGGCTATCAGTTACTGGCATTTGACTCCCGCACAAAAAAAAAAAAAAAACACACACCCAAAAGCAAAACAAAACTTGGTAGTCGTTTCCCCGCTGCCTTCATCTAGCTGTCAGGATCAATCACCTGAGATTTCAGTGTGTGAATGATTTGTTTACACTCCTTTCATGGTCATAAAAGGTTTTTGGCATGGGTGCTGTCCTATGGTTTGCTAATATGGATACTAAAAAAGCACTTTGATAAAGAATGTAATCAACTGTTTCTATTCAAATATGCCTCCCCTCCAAATCAGGTAACTCATCACAAGCTACCACAGAATATCGAGAGATGTTACTAATGTGATCATTCAGTCTGCCACCTGCAAGGTTCTCTTACAATTACTAGTAAATAGAAACGTTTGTAGTGAAAAACTAGAGAGTTGTTCCAGTCCACTGCTTACCTACACACACACACTACTATGAATGTTTATGACATGGGGGGTAACGGGACTGCTGGCCTGCCTCTTATATCCCCTTGAAAGGGCCACATATGGTGCATGCAAAGCACATGAATATTAATTTTGGAAGAGGAGATCCTTTTGACAGATTAAGAACATTTTATACAAATGTTCAGACCACGAGTTCAATTCCTTTGTTTGAGGAACACAAATTTGATTTTTTCTTCTATAGGCACAAGACAAGTCACTAAATATTTGAATTCACATAGTAATGGTTTTCTATCTAAGAAAATCCCTCCCAAGGACCAGCCACTAATTGTTTGAAATATATGAACATAAGAAAATGCCATACTGGGTCAGACCAAGGGTCCATCAAGCCCAGCATCCTGTTTCCAACAGTGGCCAATCCAGGCCATAAGAACCTGGCAAGTACCCAAAAACTAAGTCTATTCCATGTAACCATTGCTAATGGCAGTGGCTATTCTCTAAGTGAACTTAATAGCAGGTAATGGACTTCTCCTCCAATAACTTATCCAATCCTTTTTTAAACACAGCTATACTAACTGCACTAACCACATCCTCTGGCAACAAATTCCAGAGTAATTGTGCGTTGAGTTAAAAAGAACTTTCTCCGATTAGTTTTAAATGTGCCCCATGCTAACTTCATGGAGTGAGCCCTAGTCTTTCTACTATCCGAAAGAGTAAGCTTCCATGAACTGGCGCTACTATCTAGAATCTCAGGTCAGACTATCAAACTTGCAATTTTAACATTAACAGCCATTAAAGCACATTTGTGCATCTTGACTAACTCCTTTAAACATGTGCTGTATCTAGTAGCAAGGGCAGTTTTAATGCTTAATGAAATAACTGCATTAAAAAGGAGCTTCAGACCAATTCCACACTCCTAGTGAGGGTGTGGGAGGCACAGACACAGCTGGAATGGATAATTGCAGTCAGATGTTTCTGACAAAACCAGTTATTTCAAAATCTCATACAGTACTGTACTATCAATGTACAACATTGCAAGAATTCACATGATAGCAGTTCTTTTTTTGCCAGGAATTTACAAATATATTTTAACTCACTGTCAAAGTCAAGTTCCTGAACCTCTATGCTCATATACAGCATGTTTGCTAGGAGCACTAAAAATTTTTGCCATGTACAGGCCTTCGAAACTACACCCACAAAGTTCCCTTCATAATTTGTAGGCAAATCCCCATTGCCTCGCTCCCTCCTCACTACCACAAAAAATGACAAGCCAGGGCAACATTTATTTATTCACCCAAAACTAAATGTACACAACTTGATATATTATAGACCGTTTCAGTACCAATGGCTGGTGCTCTGAACTCAACTTAATAGTCTGAAAGCCTACATGCCAGAAATGCCCTAAACTCCTTAGACCTTTGACAAATTGGTTTGGAGCAGATAGGTTTCTAACAACCAGCAGCAGAATTCCCTTAGGCTCATTATGGTAGGAATGGCAAAGCAGAAAGAGTTCAACACATTTAGCACCAGACTATCCAATTTCAGACTTACTGGTTGGAGCACCTTCATATAATTTACAAGCTGGAAAATGGCCTAGAGTTGGCCAATTTTTCTCCCCCATCAGTCCATTAATTCAATTGCCTGTGTGGAGGTTGGCAGGAGAAGAAGCCATTTGAATGGGGGATTTGTAACCGATTTTAGAGCAGTCAATAAGAGGGAGATGTTAAAAGCACTATTCCAAGGAATTCAACCAAGAAGAAAACGGAGAAACTCTTCCACAGTTGTGAGTATGTCCAGGTAGGCCCACAAAGGTGGGAAAAAAAAAATGGAGGTTATTACTGCAAACATCTTCTCTTCCTACTCAGTGTGGCTCATTTCCTATTCTCACCTTTTATTCATTGAAAATCAGCTGCTATACTAACAGGATGGTTAGACAGCAGCTCTGTGGACTTCCTGGAATCATGCCATAGCTACACCTCAACACGAACAGGCCGATGCAATATTGGCACGTGTTAAACAGGCGCTCACCCACCCGATTTAGTATTTAAATGGGATGCTGCAGTAAAAAAGGAAGTACTAGTGGAGACTGCACGCCCCTAGCAGCTCCTCGGCAGCGGGTGCCCAGGAGAGGTCTGCTGTCAGCGGGTTAGGAAAATGGACTTAATTTTAACTAGCGTCAGTTTTCCGAACCCGACCACCAGCGACCTTTTTTCGGTTCCTCTGACTTGATATCACCATATCATCAGGTCGGTGGAACTACAGAAATGCAGTATTTTCTGCTTTTCTGTTTACTTTTGGAGCTCAAGAATTACCGCCTGCTCTGGGGCAGGTGTTAATTTGAGTAGAAGTGTGCACATCGGGCGCAGTTTGTTTTGGTTTTTTTTAGATGGGGGTGTAATAGCTAACAGCCTCATCAACATGAATTTACATGTGATAAGTGCCATTAGTTATGGGCTGGTTCGGATGAGCATTCTGGATGCACTAATCCCCTTACTGCATGAGGGGTTTTGGACGCGTGTCCAAAAAGAGAGTCCAAGCACGTATAAACACACACCTATACTGCATTAGCCTGATAGTGAACACATTTAATCATACCAAGCTTGTCATTACATGATCGCAAATGTCTGTCATTCTCTTTAGATTATCCACATTGTTGTTTCACCATCTAAAGAAAGAAATGAGGAGATACTAAGGAGCAGAGGGGGGCAAAGGAGACTGGAAAGAAAGATTGTCCCATTTACAGAAGCCTCCGGGATGGACAACTTCCCTTGTTTTAAGAGCAGGACCTTATTGCAATCCAGAAGAGTTAGAGTCATCTAGACTAGAGAGAGTATCAGCAACACAATTTTTGGTAAAAATATTTTGGGTCAGTTTTCCTGTACCCCTTCTGCCTAATGTTACTAAAATCTTCCTTATGCTGCCTTGACCTAGCAGGAGAATACAGAGGCAGGCCAGCTGTAAAAAGCCTAGAAAACCATAAAGCAAAAACTAACAGGAAATGAAGAGTGGCATACCACCAGAAGTTATACTTTCACTGATATTTTGGTTTCAAAATCATTTCCAGGCCATATATGTTTTGATAAAGGCTATGTCTATAGCAGTCCTAAAGTGAAAAACTGTTAAACCAGAACCAACACAGGACTATTCAGGCCCTACTAAAACATCCCGTTCATATAGAACAGCTGAAATAAAAATTGGCACCATCCACACATTCCCCTTAGGTAAAAAAAAAAAAAAAATAGATCAGTGCTACTGAAACTGGGCAAAGCCAAGCTCTGATGAACCTGATACCTGTAGATGTAGCCATAAGACTCATAATTGCCAGATACCAGCAAGATGGCTGCTCACTGAGAAGAACGCCAGCAAGCTCTCCTCAGCGTTTCTATAAAACACTTTCCTGCTAAAAGAATGCCTCACACAAAACGCAAGGCTAGACTTAGGGAGAATGTTTCTAGTTCTCCCTTACTGGGCCAGATTCAGAGGACTGAGGAGTTCTTTGGTGCGTCTCCAGTTTTTGCTCCCGATGCGATGGCCGCTTCAGAGGACGCAGAGTGGAAGCCCCCTCTGCTGGAAGAGGAGATCTCCCTTAGCCTGGGAGCCCTCTGGGGTCTGGACTTTTGGTTCCAGTGATTAACTCGGAGGGTGTCTGAGGGAGCTGGGAGTTCAGCGAGAGGCTGAAGAAAGACCTGCTATTTCATCTGCAATATCAGCGGAGGCACAGGCAGTGGGAAAGGTCTCCGCTATAAGGGACCTTAGAGCGATCTCTTCTATGCCCGCTGATTCGAGGCAGTCTCTCTTGGGTTCAAGCACGTCGTCTCCTCGTACCAATGGCGATGAAATAAATGCCCAGGTTGGTTAACCTAAATTAGCTAAACCAGCTATTATTACCCTAGATGTGCTTTGGAATACATTGGTTAGTTTGGAAACCTCTACCTCAACATTAACTATAGTTTTGGAAACTAACAACTCTCTGAAGTTGAATTCAACTATATTGGCTAGCCAGGAGAGTAAGATTTCAAGTTTAGACTCTTAACTGTGGTGGAAAAAATTCAGCAACATCTAATTCAGACTGATATTATACTCCAAAAAGTTTGAGAACATTGAGAATGCCTTACGTTTTCTAAATTTGAGGGTACTCAATTTTCCAATTATTAAAGAGCTCGTGCCTTCTAAACTGTTCAAGAATGTTTCCCAAATCTTAAAAATTCCGGATACATGTATGCCTGTAAACACCAAGGCTTATTTCTTGCCTCAACTTCAGTCTGAGGGAATAAGAGGTGAAAACCCTCCTGCTGGAACGACATTGGATTTGACCGATTTCCTTCAAAATTCTCAAGAAGTGGAAATTATACAGAGGGACGCTGTTAGTTACATTTGCTTCTCCTTCTGATAGAGATAAGGTTTTACGTTTCTTTTTTCAATATCGTTCATTGTTTTATGGTCAAAAGATTTGGGTTTACCCTGATCTGACTCAATCTAGACGAAAAAAAATATTCTTCTTTCATTGCGGTCTGAGGTACAATCTAAAGGGGGGGACATTTTATACTTCATTACCCCTGTAAATTCCTGGCTAGGTATGATAATGCTAATTATGGGTTTTTTTCGAACCAGCTCAACCTCTGGTGCTTTTAGATTCTCCATTGTAATAGACCTGGCGTATATATTGTAACTGGTGGTTTTTTCTTTAATTACCCCTATTATAAAGGCCGTTCGATTTTCTCTTCCCCCCCTTTTCTGGAAATATATGGGGTTGTATATTTCTAAGATATTGTAAGATTCTTTTTCTCTGCATACCTCATTTTCTAAGCAAGGTGCTTCTTGTAATTATTTTGAAATTGCATAAAAATACAATTTAAAAAAACAAAAAACCCAACAATTGCCAGATATCCAGGAACCCATATGGCAGTGCTACTGAGTGAGCTCTAAACTTAAGAGTAAAAAATAAAGTCTATAAAGCGTATTGTGTGTTTACATTAAAAGCATTAACACAATTGAGAAAGCCACTTGAACAAATTAGTTCTCCATAACATGCTAGGTCATTCTGCCAGCAGCTGCTATAACGTCCACCCACAGTTTTTAAAACTATGCACATTTATATTATATTCCAAGCCATAAAGCTAGCTTGCAGTAGCCGTGTGAGAAGTGACATACTGAGCATATGGGATTAGATGCCATTAGTATGTGCTGAAGATTAGTTAAATGAGATGTGTCTTAGGAGGGTGGACTAGACTATTTTCAGAGTCAAGAACAAGAGAAAATGAAGCCCTCTGCTCTAAAACTTATTTCATTAAAAGTTGCTCCCCAAATTGAACAAATTTCCTGTTTAAAAAAAAAAAAAAAGTTTAAAAATGCCCGATAGGAAAGCTCAAAGTTATTTTTCCACTTGTTTGCTATTCAGTATAAGGGTGTAGGAACCATTGTTTACTCATAGGCAGCAGTAAACCTTTTGCCTATCATTTGTATTATGTAGCTTAAGCCAGGCCAAAAGAAAAAAAAAAAAAAAAAAATTACACACTCATACCCCACTTCACTATTTCCAATTTCATTAAACAGAACGCAGTGGTTGCAAAGTTGCAAATGGAGGAGTTTTCCCCAGCGGCACAAGTACAGAATATCATTCTTGTCCCCCATCCCCAAAAATGAATCCCAGTTAGTACATAGGATTGCTGAAACAAGTTTTTTCCTGTAAGAGGAGAACTCAACTACTCCTCCACTTCGGGCAGGAACCTGTGCACAATTTGTAAAAAAAAAAAAAAAAAAAAAAAAAAAAAAAAGTCAACACTACTCAAATAAAACTCCACGGAGGAAGCTGGTACCGACTCGCAGCCAAGCACTACATAGCAGCCCTTTCTTCCCAAGCCAGAAACATTACACAACCAGTTCTGGGGAAAAATAAATAAATAATCTTCCTTTAAATTGCATTTCAACAGAATCAATCTTAGCAGCTTAGCCTCCTTCCTACAGAATTTCCTTCCAGCATCAGCTGGAAATATTTTGCTAGATTTTTATCACTTAACACACAGCTCCGACTACATGTTTTGTAGCACTACTAAGCTTTCCAATCAGATCTATGTGCAGAAGTCTGCTTTGAAAGCACTGCATGGTTATAAAAATTGGGCTCGGTTTCTCGGAAGGTTTAAATTCTCCTTTCCCCTGTAAATAGAGAGGGCAGTTAGAATGAATGCCGGCATTAAGCCAGCAGGAGGAGGAGACTTCCTAGGCTTGGAAAAGTAGTAAGAGGCACATGGGAAATTTAAAAAAAAAAAAAAAAAATTAAAAAGTTTTCCTGCGCAGTGACACTTCACCGTGCAATGCTTAAACCTGTCTCAGGAGCCATGCATGCTTAGGAAGGGGGAGGCAAGAGCCAACTGATTTAAAAAGCAAGGTAGGGAGGGGGAACCCAAATGATTGATATTGTTGCTAGAAGCATATGCAGGCATGAACACTATTGACATTCATCAAATGCTGTTTGAACAAAGTGAGTGTAAGCACAACCTGCTTTATCTTCGCAACATATAAAAACAAAAGGGGGCAAGAAAAGCGCCAAGCAGTTCTGAAAGCTAAGAAAGATGTATGTGAAAGGTAAACAAGGAAAATTCTAAGAAACGGATGGTCCTGGATTCTAATGAATAAGCCCTATTCCGCACCTGCTAAAGGCAACAAAAAAAAAAAAAAAATCCCCCAGACTTTCTTCTTTGCTAAAGGTTCAGAATGGCACGTTGATTAGACACCTTCCAACTAGTTGGCAAAATGTGATTTAAGTGCATTACACAAAGTCTAAGGCCTTTAACACTCTAGCTTGTTCTACCTTCCTTCTTATACAACCTTTGAAGACTTGATAAATCAGGGCATGTTCCAGTATTTTAGGACTGAGACAACATTGAGGTTTTTGATATAACAGTGTGCACACCTGTTTTTTTTTCCCCCCAGAATGGACTACTGCTTAGTCAGGTATTCTGACCTAATAGTATAAATATGTGCAAACCACAGCAAAGCCAACCCACTCAATTAGTCTTAAACAATGGAAGGAAGTGAACCAGTGTCCTTGCCTAGGCTGGCAAACATGGCACTGATCCCTCAGTCTCAACTGCCATTCCTTGTCACAAAAGGAAACCGTGAACACTATATGGCAATTAATAGAGCTCTCCAGGGCTTACTTTATACCATACGAAAAAGGCATGAAACGTAAGCCATTTATAATGAATGCAAAAAAAAAAAAAATCTGATATGCTATTTGCCCAACAGCAAGGTTTGGATGCACCCTAAAAAGAGGGAGAATGGCCAGTAACAGACTCCAAACTGTATGCCAGTGGGTAGGCAACTCTGGTCCCCAAGAGCCACAAACGGGTTGGCTTTTCAGAATATCCACAATGAATATGTATGAGAGATCTGCCTGCACTGCTTCCATGGAACGCAAACTCACGTGGATACCCTGAAAAGCAGACTTATGGTTGGCCACTCCTGGCACGTGCCATGGAAGTTGAGAAACTTCCACAACCTAGATGTACTTTCTGCTTTCGAGACCATGTGACAATGCGCCACCCACTTAAAAATAGCTCGTCATGTTTCCTAGCGGTGTCACCAAGGACATAGACTGTACTTCACTCAATACATTGACTTGTCCTATGCTCTTTCATCCCTGCTTTTGCCATTTCTTAGCAAAAGATAGAGGCAGCAGGTATGCACAATAGCAATTAGGAAAAGCTATTATTCCTATGGCTTCATGCTGGCACAAAAATCAGCAAAAATGCATCTTGTCAACTGGATGTTCTTTCACAAGAACCTAAATATGAACAAACTTTCACCAGCACCCAGAAAGTTTGGCTACCAACTTTCACTAGCAAATAGCCAAATGACCAGCAATTAGACCAAGGAATTTTTTCTAAACGATTCCAACTATAGCCTGTTCTGGCAGTTCTTTTATAGAGCAGCCTCATATCGTGAAATATAAATACCCCAGATGGACAGGGAAAGGCATTCCAGCAGGATGCTTGGAGGCTACAGCATGGCATTACTTAAATGTTTCTAATCCTTCACCAAGGACGGAGTGCAGAGCACTCACGAAATTAACACAACCAACTTTTCTTTCTGAATATAATTTTTTTGGCCACACATGAGATCTACATTGAATGATGCAGGTTTTATGACAGATTAGGTTGCATGGCTAGCAAAACGTTACAACTTAGCTAGATCAGTGCCTAAACGCAATGTAAAGATAAAAATCTAACAAAAAACCCCTCTTATCCAAGAACAGTTTGCTTATCAAATTGAGTGCCTAGGAAAGGAAGCGTAACCCTCCGTCACGGTTTTACAGCTTACAATGCTAGTCATTCTCCAGCATCAATCAAGAACATGCTGCAATACAAAAAAAAAATCTAAATGATGATCTGGATATACCATTTTTACTATGAGGCCATCTTTTCATTTCAGGAATTTTACTAGAGAAAAATAAGGTATTTCAAGTATTAAGCCCCCAAGCATTTATTTATTAAAAATATATATCATCTGCCTACAACATTAAAACTGCTAAGCAGAGTACAGACATTCATAATACAATTTTAAAAGAACAAAAAAAAAAACAAACATTAAAATTAAACAAAACATAGCATAATTTGTTGTTACAAAGAAATGCCAGGGCACTGAAGAAAGAATACATCATGAAATTAGGGAGGTGTATAAGGTAATAAGGCAGTTACTACTGTTTACAATCTACTGCAAGTCCCTGAAAATGTATGCACAAGGGCAGTGTTCACAAATAAAATCTGCATGCCCTGGGGAGGCAGGCGCACTTCAAGACTTGTATAGAAAAAGCTGCTCCCTGATCTTTCATAGCCATACTGATCTCCCTCCCCAACTATGGTGAATTTTTGGAAGAACTCATTTCAAACACCCGTAAAGGTTATCTACTCCGTTCCTCTAATGGTCTTGTTGACAATCAACTTACAGAAACTCAACCTTTAAGTGTGAGCTACACAGCAGATCATGTAACAGATGAAAGGCCAGATCACCTTTCCTCCTCACCGTGTTTTCCCTCTCCCTTCCCCAAATTCCACACAGGGACTAAGAAAAGGGTTTTTGGGGTGCTTTTTTTTTTTTTTTTTTAAATGTTTCTATATTCAGCCCAAAATAGCATGCACAAATTTTCCAAAAATTTTAAGTTACATAACTTTCCAGATCAATGTAGAATTTTACTCTGAAACATGAAGTGGACCCAAAAACCTTGTTAATTAAATAACCAGAATTGTCTCTCTCAAGAACTCAAATTAGCGTGCGTGCGTGTTAAAGAGTACTTTGTACCGCCAAATACACCAATAATTGGAACAGATTTTTTTATTTTTAGGTATTGAAGTATCAGAAGCAGGATATGCCACCAGGTCAGCTACCCTCTCCCTAGAAGGCAAGAATGTTAAAAATGCATAGGAAGATTTGTTCCCAGTAAAATGAGGAAGCAAAGCCACTGTATAGCTCACTGACAAGACCTCATTGAGCAATGCGTCCAAAACTGGAAACTGTACTGCCACAAAGAACAGACAAGAGAGGTAGTGCAAAGAAGGGTGGCTAAAATAGTGTGCAGTCTGCAACATCAGAGGGATCCTAGGTGGTTGCAAACTGAGGGGGAATACAACCAACCATAAACCAAGCATTTTCCCCATGGAAAGAAAGATTGAGAAGAGGCTAGGGTAGGAGACTCAAGAGGTTAAAAAGCAGAAGCAACACAAGGAAATATTTCCTTCACTGAATCAAGTGGTGGATACTCTTAGTGCAGACACTGCAGGCCAAAACGTAACAGAATGCATGGGATATGTACAAAGAATCCTCAGGTATAATAAGTAAAAGGCAATGGGTAAGCTCTGTAGTATTTAGTTAAAAACATGCCTTCTAGAAGATCCTTATCTGTCAGATGGCAGATACATAACCCTGAAGGAGATTTTTTTTTAAAAAAAAGATTCAGCTATCCCTGGGCAATTCACTGGCTGTAAAATTATAGCTGCTCCTCTGTTGATACATCACCACAAATTGAATAACAAATGCCAATTCGGATGTGTGTAACACAGGGCGCTTACTTTTTATTCCAAAGCTAAATTAAGGAAGGGGGATGTTCCCTAAAACCAGGTATAATGGATGTAAATTGGCAACAGTCTCCCCGTGTGCTGCATAATCTTGTCAAAGACGCAACTTTTCCACTGTCTTCCTTTTTAGGCGAGAAAGATTACTGTGTTAATCCAAAACGAAAGAGACGAGAACCAAAGTAGTAAGGCTAATGAACCTTTTAAAGTTTCACATTTCTGGTCCAACATACCTTCCTCATACAAGCCCGAGGAAGACCTCCATGCTCCTGAAAGCATTAAGCTATCCATTAGCCTCAAGAGCATAATCTATACCAGACCTGTCCTGTTTCATTTGCAAATAAATAAAATAATGGTACAACATCTCAGCCCACATCCAACAGGCTAGCACTGCACATGCATAGCTGCTTTCTTATACATTTGTGAAGTCTAAACTTATCCACAGAAGGGCACCAAGGCTAAAACGCTTACAGGACAAGATTTTCTCTTCTCTTAAGCACCAACAGGCCAATGCAATATTGGCATGCAAAAACTCTTTCCTAACGCGTGCCCATCCACCTCTCCCAGGCACACGATACAGTAGGTTAATGAGCTGCGTAGTTAAAGAGGAGGAGTTAGAGGAAACTGTGTACCTAGCGCCTCCTTGGCATCAGGCACCCAAGAGACGTGGTTTAGGAAAACGGACGCTCAATACGAGTGTGTGCTCTCTCTCCTGCTACCAGCATAATATACACGGCCTGGACTCCCAGAATTTTTTTCCAAAGATTTTTTTTGCACGATTCTGTTTTCTGGGGTTTCTCCTACTTTGTATCGTGACTATACTACTATTAGGAAGAAGCACAGAAAGCAGGATTTTTGTTATTTTGGTTGAGCCCTTGAGTGTGGCATGCCGAAACCAACTCCCAGGCTGTTAAATTTGCTGCGTTACAATTGTCGCATTGGCTGCACGGAACTTTTTTTTTTTTTTGTCGCGGGGTAATAACTTACAGCCCCATCTACATGGAATTTGCATGCGATTAGCTATGCACTGATCCCGATATTGCACTGGGTGCAAGTCTAGCGCATCAAACACCTGTCCGTGCATTTAGCGGTGCGCTGAGCGCCCGATATCGCATCGCAAGAATGCATAAGGTCTGTTTTGCCAACCCCAGTGGCAGCACTAAACTGCCGCACAGAACGTTCCTATTTCGATCCCCAGGTCTGCTAGAGACTCTGCAAAGGCAATGCTCAGTTCTGGATAAGTGGGGAGGAAGTGTAAAAACAGGAGTTATGGTCACTGTTTAAGGGTGACACCTAGTGACCAGATTCAGGGTCCATGACTGTCACTGAACTGACCAGACCAGGTACCTTAAGGGGGAGGGAGTGGAATTAGATAGGGGGGAACGACAAATCCCTAGGTGGTTGCAAACAGAGGGGGGAATACAAAAGAAGCAGGAAGAAACTGCCATGTAATAAAGAGCGTGGTTCTGACTTCTCATGGTAAATACATTTTCCTTCAGGCATTTATATAAAAAAAGATTGGAGGGGGATTATTCACAGGAGATTCCGAAGAATTGTTAATAAATGTAAGATTAGGGAGAAGCCAACCACAGTTAAGGAACAGGTTTATCCTGACATGCAGGTCTTCCAGACCCTCAGGGTGCTCGAAAGAACATTGAGCAAAGCTTTGTTAAAAAGCACTCTGTTTAAATTTAGACTGCGCTTTGAAGGAAATGCCACTATTAACCAACTGCCTATTTTAAAGATTTGGCATTTCTTACCCCTTCCATCCCCCTCCCCCCCCCCCCAAAAAAAAGTTAAACCCTGTACATACGTACTGGGTCTGCCTGTGCACAAGGAAACAGCACTATCCATTGTGAAAAAAACAGAACATTTCTTAAGCAGAAAAGTTTCAAGTCAAATAATTCAGCACTCTGGCATGTGTTTTAGCCCCGCCCGCCATCAAAAAGGAACCAAGTTTTTCCTGACAAAAAGTTTTGTTTTTCCTCCATGTAGTTGCCCCACTGGGCAATTATAAATTAAAAAAAAAAGTCACAGCAAAAAACTTTAAATCCAATATTTGCTTGGTGCCAAAAAATCAGTTACATCAAAAGGTTGCCCAAGCAGGAGAACCCATTACTGACTGCTTTCCTCCCCTTACTTATGTTCCTGGTTACTTAAAGCATCCCAACACTACAGTTACAGCAGATGTTTGCTTTCAAATAAAGTTACTGCTTTAAAAGTAAAAGTCTACAATTAATACTCAGAAAGCAAAGTCAAATATTTTTTTAAAAATCCACAAGAGATTGAACACCGCACTGTCCTAATCCAGCCTCAGAAAAATGAACCCCCCCCCCCCCCCCCAAATCCTACACTGAAGACACCAAGTATGAAAACCCCCAAAAACAAAACAAAAAAAAGTTAAATGCATGGGACTGTACCACAGCTCTGCTTTAAGGATTTGACTTACAGGATAACTTCCCAGATGAGGGCCTCAGCATTCCAACATATATATAACTACAGTTTATTAGTTTGATAGAAAGACCATCTTAATATAAATAGATAGGAGCACAAACTGCATCAAGGTCCTTTGTATCGGTATGACAAGGCAGAAAACCAAAAATGTGTGCTAATCAAATTTAACAACTAGATACTGAACCCACATAGAGCACTGTCCTTTAGCCTAGCAGGGCACAATAAACTTTCAGCTTTAGCCATTGAAAGCAAACCACTTCCATAGAGCACTTAGCCTGGAGCTGGTCAAATTCTACATAAATTTAACAGTCCATTCAAAGTAATGGCTCGATATAAAAGCTCTCTGCCATAGTTATGAAGGAAGAGAATTTGAGTTCATTGCTAAAAAGTTCGTTTCAACCTGCTTTGCAGCAATTGGGTCCTCGCACATTTTATTATAGCCGTAAGCACAAGCCTAAATTCCAACCTGTGGGAAATCTTTTTGACAGGTGTTGAACACAGAATGACTACAATTACCACCACTTTTAATGGTCAGGTGAAGCCTAACTGGGCTGGATTCACCTGTGACTTTTTTGGCCTCCAAGAGGTAAGCAGGAGTTGAATAGCAGATTTTCCCCGAATATCATTTGTTAAAAAAAAATTAAAAAAAATGGACATGCAGGTGATACACGGTGTGTTTTCAAACACTTGTTCAGAAAGTGTAAAAAGATTCAGAGAACAGAAGCAGATCCACTTCTGTTCTGGTACCTGGAACGGCAGTAACTGCTCCCACCCCAATTAGTTATCAGCTACCTAGAGAGGCAGATTCTATTCCTCTCTCTGATGTCTCCATGCCTCTTGGAACAGAAGTCTAGTCTAGGTAACCTGCCTTCTGCCCACATATTTTCCCCCCAAAAAAAATAAGTCCTGTTCTGAGCCATTTTGGGCCACTATGGCTGTAGCCAGTATTGATCTGAAAGGTTCAGCCAGAGGCAGAGGGGATTGCTTGGCACCACTAAAACACACATCCCATGCTCATTTGCAACAAGTAACAGCCACCTATATTAAAAGGGCGGTGCATTCCTTTCCACTTGGTCTGAGATGCATGTGCGTTTGAAGTGCAGCTCAGCGGCTCTAAGATTGCATCTACTCGTGTGCATAATAGGAGATGCAGACCCTCCTGCAGCAGAAATGTTTCGCCCCAGGGCAGATTTAGAGTTGACAAAACTCAAGTAAATTTAGGCTGACCCCCATCTCCCCTCCCAGCTGCATAGCCTCCTTTAAATCTGAAAACCCACTGTTTACTGGGATCTAATCTGACTGCCCTATGCTGTTTGTGAATTGGCAGGCACTGCAATATTCAGCCTTCTGTTGCCACATATTCACTGGAGACCATGCTCACCTACATCCAGCAGCAGGAGGAAGTACAAAGGGGTTTCTTTGACCCAATTCTGTGATATTAAGGGGTAATCAAGCAACTGCAAACATGGAAGCTTTGTTCCTGCATGGAACCAGGAAGCAATTTACCGAAATTATAAGTACCCCTAGTCTGAACATCCACTTTTGCTGCGACTATTACTTAAGGTTGATAATTGCGGTGGCCACATTTTCCAGATTCCTGCTATAATGGCCATTTATTAAAGTAAACCCCTCTCTTGACTGTAGGTGTAATTGAGATACAGGACAGTTCAAAGTGCTGGAATCATTTTGGTCATCTGCTGTGCCAGCAGTATCTTTATAGCTTTTAGCATTTCATGGTGTACCACTGGGTACCAAAAAGATGTTGGGAGGGTTGGGAATGATGGTTCTCACTGCTGGCCCAACTATTAAATCCTTTCCACCATCCCTTTCTATGCCTGGGAAAAGAGATACAGCCATGCCCACCACTGTACCAGGTACCTGATTAACCACACCTTTGGGCTGCTGAAAAGTCTATTTTGCTTTGTAGATCTCAGAGGAATCCCACCCAGTCTGAAAAGGAGACTGTTGTGCACTGCACGTGTGTCCATTTAGAGTCTCTCACCCTCTCCTGCTCCACCCCAACACCTTTAATTTTATACACACACGTGCTATTTTTCCACCCCCATGGAATCCTATAGTGTCAGGGTGAATAAGTGTTTCACTCTGCACACAAGGTAGTTTTGAGACAGTGTGACGGGCATTTTTGGCTTAACCTTATGCCGTTAAAGCAAGCAGGACCAGTGCCTTTTCCTACAAGGAACCAATGACCTGGAAGTGTAGTTTTGAAAAAAAAGAAAAATGAATGTTTGCTTCTACCACACTGTACTAAAATTTTGCTAATGCTGAATCAATTTCAGCTTATTAGCTTTGCAAATACAATATTACACACATTAAGATAGCAAGTGTTAAAATTCACAAGTGTGATTATGTACATTTGCCATTTTAACACAATTCAGTTTGTGAAGCTATTCACAGCTTAGTACACTGGCTGCTAGGTATGTTGCAGGTGATATGAAGGAGAGGAAGGGAGTTTCCACATAGTTGCTAGTGAAGTACTGCAATGTTAAAGAAAAAGATTCAAGATACCAGCCTTCAAGAATGAAATAGCACCATTAGCGATTCGTGAAGGGATTTCATCATACTTTCAGAATTATTTACCCTGTCAATTTCATCCTTCACAGTCCAGCCATGGAAAGACATTTTGACATTTCCACTGCTCTGGACATATGCCACAGCACGTCTGGGTGTCAGGTCTGGAAGCAACCGCAGACCAGTTTGGATCAAGCAAACTCATGGACATTACAAAAGGAATTAAACAACCCTCGTCCCATATTAATATTTTTAATACAGTAGTTTAAATGCAAAGACAGAAAAACAGGAATACTTACAGTTTAGCTATAAACAGACACCACAGAGTTTAGTTTACCTCCCACAGTCCTATCGGAAGGCTATTTTGATTTTAGCAATATGGCAAAGACCACAGCAGGGGGGGTCAAGTTAGGAGTACCTGCAAGGTTTATTTTACTGCAGTATTTGCTTGCTCTGAGCATCTCCATTGCACGAAATGGAGATGGGCAGCCAAGATCTGGCTGAACAAATAGTACGAGCTGGTTACTTGGTGAACCAGACTATTGTTGCAGCTCAGAAACTGGATTTAAAAACTTGCAAAAAAAATTAATAAAAATATTCCCTCCCACAAAAAAAAAGAGTAACAAAAGAAATACATTTATACCATGTCTATTTTGAATAGAAGAGATCTTATTTATTTTGAGGATGCAAAGATAAAGATGTGATTGTTTTAGATTCTCATGCAGAAGTTCCAGGTGATCAAGTGCAACCCATACACTGTGTAACACACTGCAAAACACTATCATGAAATGAAAAGGCAGCGGGAAGATCAGAAATAGTCTAGCAACAAAGGAAGTTCACCACCAATATTTACATAGAGTCAACACGAAGAGTACATACCAGTATGTGTTCTCAGGTGAGCTTTTAAATGTGAGGACTTTGTATAAACTTTTGTGCAGCCTGAAAAACAGAAATGGAAAGAAAAAGCTCTTTATATATGTTGAGTTATAGATCAAATGTCCAAGTTTAGAGACATTTAGTGCTGTAACACTTTGGTCTACAAGGAAATTATATTTATAGATATTATTCCACCCTTCCAGGTGGTTCATTTAAGGCATAACCTCTAACAACTTAAGTGCCACTAGTTAATGCTGAAATGTAAAACCTAACTGATTAGCAAGCTATAACAAAATTTTGCCCAACCTTATTGACTAGTTTCTTGTCTAACAGGCTCTTAAATTCTAATCAGAAGAAAGTCAGATTGTGGAGCCTGTCCCTTTTGATTACGCTGCCTTAGAAAGACCATGGGATTTCTAAAATAAGCCAGTTTATAGAAATAATGGTAAGGTAACAGATTGCAGGAAATGTATGGTATTGACACCTGTCAAAGGGTAAGTTACACTCACGCTGCAGGTGCATGCTTTTCTGCTGTGCAAAACAAGCAGGCAGTCTCCAGTGCTCACATTGCTTTTTAAATTCCTAGGGGCACTCACACAAGAATCTAATGACCCTTTATGCTTACTGAGCGTGCAGCCTTCACATGACAAAATGTGCATGACAGTTTCAAAGCTGGTGTGCCAGTCAGACTGCAAAGTTTCTTTCCTCATTGGCTGTGCCCCACAGTCAGTTACACCGTATGTTACATGCTGAGGACAGAACGCTGCCTATATTAGCACAAGGAGCTGCATCCAGTTACGTGCAGCCAAGTGCTGCCCTGCAGAATGACAAACACCATGCATTTCCCTAAATCTGCTCTTTAGAACTAACGAGCCAATCATACATCCACCTCAGGAGAGATGGGACATACATTCAGCGTTACTAACACACTCCTGCCAATCCATGCAGGCCTAAGCAAAGATTTTAAAAGCTCATCTTCACATTCATAGTTGAATTACTCTAGAAAAATCAGCTTTCTGACAATGAAATTATTTTCCTTGTCACAACAGGAGGAACGGTAAGCGAACTAAATTTTAATAAAGTTGTGCACCAATTACACAACAGCCAAGAAAAATAAAATGAGAAGCGTAAAACCATACCAGGCAGTAGGTATTGGCCTTCCTTATATATTGCAAGCAACATTCTTGGTTTTATATTCTGAGAAGAAACCCCCTAGGCTAAGGACCATTCCCCTTTTGTGCAGAGAGGGCAGATAGTTTACCTGGATAATCACAGTAATGGATCCGTCTCTTCTCCAAGTCAGGGTTGTTCCTTCGATTGTACCTGACCGGCTGAAGGGTCTGTGAAGCAACTGGCACGGCTGGCGGCGACAGATTTGAATTCTGGATCGCCATCTTGGAAGCGATAGTGGCAGCATAGGAGGGCGGTGGATTCAAGCTCTGGAGAAGCTCTGCTTGTCTATCTGGGCTCCCCGGCTCCGAGCTCGGAGGCGAAGGAGGAAAGTACGTGGCCTCTTGCTGCTGCAGGAACTGGTTTGGCATGGTGTACGTGCACGAAGGGATGCCCTGGAACGGTTTCACTGCGGTCTGCTGAACAGCTGAAGGGTGAGAGTTGAAGCCAGCCATCACCGTGGGCATGGAAGCACTGCTCATCGTGTCCATTACTGCTGTCTGAGCTGCAGAATTGGGCAGATCTAAATCCGGAGAACTCAGGAGCTGATACAACTGGCCCTGCTGGGGGCTGACAGAAAGATGAAGTTCTGGTGAGGGGAGCTCCTGCTTAATGAAAATGTTGCTCACGTCCGTAGTCTGGGGAGAGCTAAAAATACTTGTGAAGTCGGGGAGAGCTTGGGATGTGGTGGTGGTTTCACTCTGCTGGTTGAAAATGCCGACTGGCTCAGTCTTGATGTGAGTCACTGGCGGTCCTTGGGGCTTATAGAGGCCAGTTCTCAGGTGACTGATATCAGGAAAGAAGACGTTCATGTTGATACTGTAAGGTACCCCATCACCATCATTAAAGTAGTGGTCTATACCAGAGGCACTCTCTCGTCTGTATTTCTTCTGCTCTGGGACAATGACTGATGGAGGTTGAGGTGACAGATACTTGTCCATTTCACATCTTGTCTAAATAAAAGAAGATAGTTCACATGACTTAATTACTGGTACAGCAAACATCACATATGAAAGTCACAAGGCTAGGACCATGAAAACAGTTGATAATTTCACCATTTGAAAACATTAAAATGGACTACCAATTTTATTTCTTAACAGTTCCCTAGAGTTGTCTCAAAACATACCAGGGCTATGTGAGTTCAGTGTGCATACTAAGGAAAACCAGAAAGGTGTTATATGTGACAGGTGCATTAGGGACTGCAGAAAGCATCCACCATGCCACTGCAACAGCAGCACAGCACAGACACTAGCATACATGAATAATACAACAGGGATGCACATTTCATTTTTCTTGGGTTTTCTAGTCACGTTTTTAAATTTTCATTACTCATGTGAGTAAAATGTATTTTTATGCATATACCTCAAAAATCAATCGTTTCTGTAGCCAAACATGTTTATTGTCAAGTTTATGACATTCAATGTATAAGAAACAAATGCCTCTGAAAATCCAGGGCTCTATACTAACAAAGGTGGGGGGGGAGGAAGAATGATGTTCAGATCCTTGGTTCAATACCACCACAAGGAAGCTTATTTTACCCAACCTGGAAATAGGAAGGCCTTGGGATTTGACACTGAATGTTATGTTCAGTGTGCTCCAGGGGCTCAACAGTTTAAAAACTGAGTGCAAACTAAGGGCGGAAAAAAAAGTGTCTAACCCTGTCACAACTTACTCTAACTTTCCATAAGTATAGACTTCAATAGGATAATTCCAGTAACACGTGACCTCTTGAAAACCAGTCGACTTTATGCACTTCATTTTAAGCATGTTTGGCATTTTCAAATCAATTTGATTTCTATTAAAATGTAAAATACCTTGTCCAACCTACACAAGGGTGCAGAAAAGACATAGTCCTCATACAGTTAAGTACCGGACAGTAGTTGTGTCTTGTCCAACTTCAGGAGTGAAAGCTGCCCCAAAGCGAAGCAAGCATTTACACACTGAAGCTCAGAACTGGTTAATAGCAGGGTAACCAAGTTTTCTTGCTCCTATTCATATCCCTGTCCTAAAACAGCTCTTTAATTAAATAGCAAGGATTCAGCGCCTTAGTGTAGCAGTGCTAGGGAGCCCGTGGGTGTTTGCAGGCAGCATGCTACATTACCAGAACAGTCATCGGCAAAACATTTATCATGTACTCTCCAGTGGTCAAATGCTACATTCCCCCTTCTGCTGTAAAAATCTCAAGGCATACTCGAGCCCTTTAGCACCCTTAGAACAGAACCAGCAAATGGAAAGACTACAGTCCTAAACTATCTGTACAAGGGTTACCAAAAATAAAGGCTTAAGTCCCTTCTATTTCCAGCATCTCTCACTTAGGCCTGTGCAGGTTTATGACCACCTTTAAAAGGGGGTTTAGAAGCCAGCTACAGTTTCTCTTTTCAGTGTTGTGAGCATAAAAGCACTTATGTCTCATTAACAGCATTGGCGGTGACTACAACGGTTCGGTAGTATGATCATATCAGAACTTACAGGCACATTTTCAACATGAGAATTTTTTCTCTGAACTTGCTCCCAATCACCAGTGAACTTGAGCCCGATTAAAACGTTACTGAAATGCTTCCAAGAATCCATTTAAAAAAAAAAAAACAAAAAAAGAAGGACACAAACATACACCAAGAAGAAGCGCAGCTTTCAAAAAAATTACTGAACACAGCTACATTATTGATCGGTTTGGCTCTGGCCACAAGTCACATTTCTAGCCCCCGCGGATAAGCATATGGCATAACCGGTAGGTAGTATTTCGGAAAACCGCAGCTTCCAAGGAAGTGAAGCACAGCCCTTGAAGTAACAGGCTCACGTCCGCAGCTAGCCCCGGCTGCTTTTAGCTCTTCCAGCTGTTGTTTGCATGTGGATCTCTTTGCAGGGAGTTCCCTGGGCCATGCTGCCCGGAGCTCTCTGCGTGGGAGAGGGGGGCAGCCAGTTGCTCCGATCCTGCCGGGCAAGCGGAACGCAAAGAAAGAGATGTATAATATGACAAGCCAGCTGCAGCTTTCAGCACTGCCCCCGCAAGCCGCCCTTCTCCGCAGGCCTCGATGCCCCCTTCTCTTTCCCCGCAGTAACTTCCTTGCAGCCCACCGTAGGTGTGAGCCGATCCTGGCCTTGCGCTCCAGGTCAGAGACATCGGGCCGGGCTACTGAATAATACTCAGGCTTTGGGTCATTCAAACGTAAAGCGCGTCCTTATGAGCTAACCCAAAAAAAGTTAAATGAATTTACCACGGGGGTAATAAGACAAGCTTCAGTCCCATACGATCATTTTTAAATTTCTGAACATGTTCGACACACACTTTGCTCGCATCTGATCTCCGGCTACCCAGCAACAGTCCTAATTTCAGATCGCACGCAGCGATCGACCGACTGCAAAGGACACCAAGCGCCGCCACCGCCCTGCCCGCTCTTACCTGCAGCAAGTTGTCATCCGCCAGGATCCTCTCCCCAGGGCTCTTCAGCTCCTGCCCATAGAGAGGCAGCGGGGTCTCCTGCAGCAGCCTTCCGGGGAGCCCGCCTCCGCCCCCCAGCACCGGCTTCAGCTGCGCGAACACGGGCTCGTCCTGCAGGCGCTGGAGCTGCACCGGCCCCAGCCTGGCGCTCATCGTCAGCACCGTGGTAGCCATCAAGGAGGAGCGCACGCGCGGGCTACGAAAGGAGGAGAGACGGAGAGGGAACGACGGGTCTCCTGCACCAAGGATGGGAGCCGCCTTCGATCCCGCCGCCGCCGCTTGTGGCCGTACGTGCTTCCGTGCTCTCGCGCCACCTCACCTGGCTCAGGATGACTCCCGCCGCACGCGCCGCGCTCTATTTCTCCTCGGGCCGCCCGGGGGCGGGGCCTCTGCTCCGGAGCGGCATTCGACCCCACCAATGAGCAGGCTGCGGGGGAGGAGGCGGGCCCGGCGTGGGTGACTTTGGAGCTGCCAGAGGCTCGCAGCCAAGGCAGAGGAAGGGGGGTAGTCCCAGGAGCGAAACCGTGCGAGGACGCCTGGCCTTCCACGCCTCTTAGCGTGCCGGCGGCTAGCGCTGGGATTAGCCCCGCTGACAACCTTAAACTTGAATAGCGCGCGTGCGGGGGGATGTCACCGCACCAGCGGTATCGCTGCCACGTTTAACTTAAGAATTGCTGGGTTTGCCGATGGAAAGGACGCCTCCAACCATTTGCTTACACTATCCCCCCCCTCCTCCCGTCACCGTTCTTTCGGCATGTACTCCAAACAGTGCGAAACGTACCGCATCCAGTAGGGCGCTCCCGCCAGCCTGAGGAAAGAGATTGATGTTCCGCGCTGCACAGGAACTCGAATGCGACTGCCCGACTCGTGCTCTATCCAGTGTTTCAAAATCCAGGAACAAGTTTACTCATTGCGAAGTCCTTCTGATCTCACTCTCGGCTCTTTTCAGGAAATCATCTCTACACTGACCGAAACTAATTTTTCTCACTGCAACAGTCACAGATGAACTTTCTCTAAGCCGTTTGCAATAATCAAATCGAGAGAGGCACGGAACACAGATTTTTAAGACATTTTTTCCTAATTCAATAGATGCTTTTACATGGAAGGGAATTAATATAAAAACAGCTGGATTTGTAATCTTCCAAATATCACAGTGCTAATGCTTAATTCTTGCTTCGTTATTCCAGGTGTCCCCTCTCCTCTTTTTATGCATCCTGCGTAACGCATACTAAAGACCCTGTCAGATTCCTATCAAGCTGTGATTTCTGCTAAGGGGTTGCAGACATTTTCCTTTTCAATTAGAGGGGGGGGTTTCGGTTTTCTCTATTTTTTCTTTAATGTCATTGGGTTTTAAAATAACCCAGCTCACCCTAAAACCAAACCTTAAATCCATTTTTCAAAATCCCTCCTCTCAGGGCTTTCTCCCATCCCCTACAGCTCTCCCTCTGCCTCAGACTCTCCCACCGCCCATGGGTCTCTCTGCCCCGTTTTCAGACTTCCACCCCTTGCAGGCCCCCTCAGACTCTAACACATACCTGACAGCAGATAACACAGCCTCCTGGTGCTGTTTCTCATAATGGCACTGGCGTTTTGCTGTAGGAAAGAATGGCACCAATGTGTATTAAAGGAGAGTCTGGAAAGGGTCGTGAGGAGGGGGAGAAAGTCCAGGGGGTGATCACCAGAGTTGGTAGAAAGCGGGGCGGGGGCGGGGGGGGGGGGGTAGGAGGTAAAAATGGCAGCTTTTTAAAAGAATGAAACAGGAACAACATTTTGTTAATTTTGGTTGTTTCCTTTTTCAAATAAAACCTAATAGAACATGTCCTATTTCATTTCAAACCACAGCACATCTTTATTTTCTACTGAATACCTTGTCACTGATTTGAGGCAACCCTAGACATATCAGAGTGATACAAGGTGTGTCTTGGTTATGACGACAGTATAGCAGAACTATATGCAGGTCCACTGGATTTGAGTCATTCACCAGAAAATGCCAAAAGAGCAAACAAAGGCAAGACCTATCTGGTATCATAGCTGCACATGATGTGGCTAAATAAGGGAATATTTCAATAACTTTAAACACTTTATTACATTGAAATGACTATTAAAAAGGTGGTAGCGATGCTTTTATTTATTTTTTTTTATTAGAGAGCATGGGTATCACTAAACACAGGCTCATGACACCCATTCCACAAGTCTATTTACCAGTGCCTTGAATTAGCAAGCCTCAGAGTTGGACACAGGACACAAAATATGTGGTCAAAAACCTGGAGCCACTGACAGCAGAATGCAGCAGACTATGTGTGGCAGGGCCGCTAAAGCAGCTCACGTGCATTGCCTGGGCAGTCGTGCTGCAGCACTGCCTTCTGAAAAGCAGTATAGGCCCTGTAAGTAAGCAGAGCAGGACATGGCAGGGACAGCGAGCATGCACAACCACTACTTCAATCTTCCAAGGGCACACCCTATTGGCCATATCTGGCAGGGAGGGGAGGGAGCACTGAAGGAAGATGAGTGAGGCTGGGAGAGGCATTGGTGGAGGCCAGGAGATGAAGAAGAGAAACTGAAAAGGAGAAACTAAGATGGGACGGTGGGAGCAGGACTGAAAGAGGAAGATGGGCGATTGTGGTTGAATGAGAAGGGGGAAAGAAAAGCTCTTAGATGCAGATGGGCACCCAAGAGAGGTGGGAAATCAAGCAAGAGGCTGAGAATAAGAAATGAGAGGGAAGAGAAGGGGAAATGGAGAAGATTAGAGATTGAGAGGGGAGGAAGAAATGTGTGAGACAAGGAAAGATGGGGCAAAGTGAATAGGTGCTGGAGAGCAGAAAGATGAGGTGGAGAAGAGCAAAATGAGAAGAGAGAATATTGGCAGGAGAATGGAAGGGGAGGAAGAGATGGAGAAAGGAGGAAACACAGGAAAAGGATTCAGAAAGGTGACCAAATGATAAGGGGCATGGAACAGCTTCCCTACGAGGAAAGGCTGAAGATGTCAGGGCTGTTCAGTTTGGAGAAGAGATGACCAGGGGTGTAACTGGGTTTAAAAAAGGTTTGGATAAGTTCCTAAAGGAAAAATCCATAAACTGCTATTAATTAATAAGCAATAGAGATGTGCGAAGCCTGAACCTATCAGTTTGGACTTTGGTTTCGGCCTGCCACAGGAAATTTCGTTTTTCCATGGTTTGGGCTTTTTTTTTTTTCGGGGAACCTGAAATTTCGGGTTAGTGTACACTAACTCCCCGTTAGTGCGTACTAACCCAAAAAACACATTTTTCTGAAATTTTGGAAAAATTATGTTCGTTTTTCGGGTTCCCCAAAACAGGACGAATTAGGCAATTTTGTTGAAATTGCCTAATTCTTCCAAAACAAATGCACATCCCTAATAAGCAATAGTAGCTTGAGATCTATTTAATGTTTGGGTACTTGCCAGGTTCTTATGGCCTGGATTGGCCACTGTTGGAAACAGGATACTGGGCTTGATAGACCCTTGGTCTGACTCAGTATGGCATATCTTATCAGTCAAGATGAAACACTGCAAAATTTATGATGAAAGAAATCCACTTCACAACAAAGACTCAAACCCTTTGTATTTGACAGTTATTAGAAAATGACAAGATGATTACATTTTCTGTACATTTTTTGTTTAAAAATTATCAGGTGAATTTTGAAAGAGCTTTGCATGTAAATAAAACATGATTGCAGGAGTTTTTAAAAGCCATTTACCCATGTCAAGTTCACGTAATGCAGCTAAAACCTATTGACAATATAATGGCATATTTGTAACAATTCTGAAAGGCCCACTTGTATGGGTAAATGGTTTTGAAAATCAAGCTATAGATATGTAATAACTGACAGGTGCACTGCTCTACAGCTTAAATGAGACCTTCTTGATGCTCTATTTTAGCTGGCTGCTAGAAAATCTTGCAGACTACCACATTTTCTTTTTATGTGTAGAGCCCTGCCCGACACACAGAAATATTACCTAGGAGGACCCAACTAAAGTTAATAATTGAACCAGCAAGGAATCAGCGCAGGCCATCCCTATGCCAGAGACATGGGGTTGATCTCTTCCTCTCTCTCTGTGGTTAGCATCAGAGGATTTCTCCCGCAGTTCATGTGGCCATACTGCTGCCCCAACTCCAAGAAGACCTGATAAGCCTGTGCACAGACACCTGGCATCCTACTGGCTTAAGGATCTGCAGCCCTCCTGAGAGGAATACCCCACATCGGACACCCCCTTGCCCAAAGGTTGATCCGAGGCCTCAGCCCTGAATCTTTTCAGTACCAAGCAATGCCTCTGCTGGAGAGGTGAACCATTTTTGCATCAATTTTTCAAGTTAAAATGCCAGGATTCTTCTAAGTTCCGGTTAGATGAGCGAGAAGAAAAGGATCCACCACAGATCCCTCGCATCAAAAACACAAGCGCCAGTATAGGTGAAATCACAGGTTTTGGAGCTGCTTGCTGGGGAGTCTCCATTTGAGCACACCAGCCACTGTAACATATTTTCCTGAATATCTTTTAAACCTATTTCATCGTATTAAGCAAGTACATGCTTTCTTGCAATTAGACGTTACAAAGTTTGAAACAGGCTGCTCTGCATTGTCTCCGAGCTCCAAATCCAACTTGCTACCTCACCCTAAGAGCTGTATTAGACTATTTTTGTTGTTCCTTTGCTGGTTGTTTAATTGAAGCTTTTTGCACTAACCCTGGGGGTTAAATAAGAAAATGAAGCAAAACCGGAATCTTGCGAGGGAGACTAACATTAATAAATATCTGGCTATATATAAGATTGGAATAAAGCCCGGGAATAACACTGATGAAAATATTTTAGTGTATAAGATAGAAACGCTGAGTGAAGACTGCAATAGCTTGTTCCTTCTGCCTGCTGCACTCATCTTGGGCTCAGCTCGGGAGTGGCGGTAAACAGTTGCAGTACAGCAGCATTGAAGGGGGAAGAGGGTCACCTCTTGATATAAGGCTGGAGCCCACTAAAATCCCTTCGCTCTGCCCAGGAGCCGGGTGCCAGCGTGCAAACGGCATGCTTTATGGTTCATCTAGCCGTAGTTAAATAAAACAGTTATTTTATTATTTTAACATCCTTGAACGCAGCAATTGATCAGGGGTCAGGTTTAGAGGATATGATCCCATACAATTTCCAATCATCGGTACAGTTTAAAACTTTTAGTGCTCTGAGTGCTGGGCTGTTTAACCCCGGATGGAGAGGACATTTGCTGAGGGGAGGGAATAAGGAACAGACAATTTCAAATCTTATCTGTTGCAAGGGTAAAATCTGTTGGCTTTGGAGGAAATGCAGGTGGGTTTTTATCCCATGATAGCATTGTACAAGAATCAGAAGACATTTCAAAGCCTTCAGAGAATTCGTGCCCCGTGTCCCAACCAGTGAGATCGTCTGTAATCCTAATCCTAATGTTCCAATTAGTTGCAAATTAAGCAGCAATCCTCAATAGGGAAAACTGACCTTTTCCTTTCCAGGAGAAGGAAGGTATGCTGTTTGCAGTTTCGTTCATGTGGGTAGTTAGGCAGACGTGCTTGCCTTGGTTAGATGGTACCTTTTGATTTTCCAGTTCGCTTTAATTGTAAATATCTGATCACGGGGCTTTCACCAAAACCCATTGTTTGTTTTATCAACGGGCTCTCTCTTTTCTGTGTGGTAACACATATTCCAGAGAGCCTACCCTAGTTATTTTAATGGTGAAAAGCATGGCATTTGCACTAGAAACAAACCACAGTTTTGTGCCATGCTGAGTCAAGAGGCGCCCAGTTACCAACGCGCTCCATTTTGACATAAAGATGTTTCGAGGTGGTCAAGCCCCTGCAAATGAGGGACCAGGCTCCCTGATGACCCCCCGAAGTCTGGGCAATACTAAATCAGAAAAAAACAACAACTTTGAATAAAACAGAAACGTTTATTTAAAAAAAAAAATATATATTTTACTTGTTCATGATCACCATAGTATTTTTAGGTCATGTAGACGTAGGTGATGTGTGTGTTCCTGTCTCACATTAAAAATGAGCCGGAGAGGGGAAAAAATATGATTCCGATCTTTAAAAGGAAATGCCCGATTTCCTCCTTTTAGTATTGTTTCAGGGTTTTATTTTGCAGTATAATATGGAGTTATTTGAACTATACAGATTCTTAGCAGCTGAACATTTCCATTCCATTTTACTTTCGTTAGCAAGTGCCTAGAATAAAAATAGGGAAATTATAATATTATGTTATGATCTTGACTAATTTAATTCTTGTTCCATCTACTGGATGAGAAATTTGAAAAGAAAACATTTTCCTTTTTGTCTGTTTCAAGTTCCCTCCGTTGTTGTGTGCCACCCATGTTGTTTTGGTGCTGAATAAAAGGGCACAGGCAGAAGGCATTACAGTCGCATCAGTATGCGGACAAAAATAGAATCTGCATAGGCATATCCAAAATTCACATCCAAACTGCATAGTCTGGATACTCTTTACATTCAGCATCTTGCACTCGGCACGCCTGCCATCCCACAGCTACGTGGGGTAAGAAAGCAGATGGGACCAACTCGAAAATCAAAGCGGAAGCGTAAATCAGCAAACAAGAAATACACAGCGGTAAGTTACCTTATCCGCTGTTGCTGGCCACAGTAAGGTACATCACATGAGTCCTGCCTAAAGAAAGCGTTTCATATGGAGGTTAGACTATACCACAACATAAAATATGGAAACCGACCAGGTGCAATACACTATGAAGGAATATATATCTTTTCTCTGGCATATGAAGATGAAACTATTTAAAATCTCAAAGAATGATGTATAGAAACTCAGTGAATTTTAAATAGAAACCCTCTCATAACTTGTACAAAAATGGGGTTGTGAGAATACTGGTATATAAATATAAAGCATTTCCAATGCCTCGGTTTTGTGGAACATATTCGCCAAAGATGAACGCATGTCTTTTTCGACATAAAAAAAATAAAGGGAAATCAAATATAGTTCACAGAATTGTATTTGTTTGAATCAAAGCATTATACTTGTCCCCATTAATAGAGCATATGACCTTTTTCAGATAATTGAAAGTCCCATTATACTTTCAGAAATAAGTAATCTTTATATATGTGTACTACTAAACTACATATAGGGAAATAATTTTATTTTTTCAGATACTGAAGAATAGTCTGAATCAAGACCGGGTGAGTCAGTGTAGATGAAATCCCGAGTACCATGGCTTTTAATCGGAACAGGAACAGCATTTGAGTTTATGCCTATGGTAGGGCAGTCACTAGCCACAAGCAGGTAAAGAAATAACCACCACAGAGTCCAATGGGAATTGCAAAAATAGTATCAATCAACAAAGTGGCATGCACATAGTCATTTAGCTTTCAAAATATCGTCATAGTATCACCGAAAACACAAGCTTAAGCTTTGAAGACCATCATAGCACCAGGCAGCAAGTAAATCTGTATTTGTCAATCAGCTTACATAAAAATATTTTCTAGCTGCACTGCTTCAAGACCTGTGATTATCAATGACCCGTGTAAACTGAATGCCACTTTGTTGAAAGAATAGACTGTACCATAGCCCCTAATTTCAGGTTGAAATAGTTCAGCAACCTACTTTAATTTTTGTTTTGTTAAAGCTTGGCTTAGTTAAGGTGTTCCCAATATAACACATAATAAAATCAATTTTAATGCTTAATCCAAATGAAATTGCTATTCACCTTCTTCCAGATCTGCGCCCTGCTTTTTGTTTTATTACTGCAGAGCTCAGTGAAACAGGATCTCTGTTGCTTCATTTAGAAGCCTGACTGAATGCAGTCCCTCTCCCGTACCCAAATATTGCTCTGCGTGTGTGAATTTTACCATCAGACAGTCGAAAATTTATTTCATTTAGTACAGAATGAAGATTTAGTCAGGCCAATGACGGTATGTGGTGGCTGGAATACGGTATACTTTTCAGATCTACCTTATGAGAAGCCAGCATTTTTGTACAGAAATTAGACACTTGAGCAAGAACAAAAATGATCAAACAAATGGATAGATATTAGCACACATACCGAAGAGAAACACACCCAAAACAGATTTTCATAACATAAATGTTGAAGCTCAAAATAGCAACAAAGAAAACATAATCCTTTTTGTTCTCCTTTACTGCTGCTACCCCACCCAATGACATTATATGCTAGGTTCTAATGAAGTTAAAAAGCAAGTCATAAATTTGGAGTTTCTGATAAACGAAAGGTGAAATATGCAGGCACATGTAAATGTCATAATATATCTCTGCCTTTTCCATATGAGGCAAATCCGACAGATGTGCCATCTTCTGGAGATGACCAACTTAATGAAATTGATATTGGTCTATATAATGAGTAGATTAGATTACTGTATTTGCCTATTACTTGACCTTCCTAGGAAACATATTTTGGGACAAAATATGGTTCAGAATTCTGCAGCAGGGATTGGAACAGGTAATGGATTCTGAAAGAGGATTACTCCGATTTTGGCAAAGCTACACTGTTTACTAGCCCTGTGCCTGATGTTTACATTTTTACACAGATAAATTGCTTTCCAAGGTAGATTGTGCGTTAATTGGTACTGTCCAGGGAGGCAGTCTTGGTCTTCACAAGAACCTTTTGGGCTGCACCAAGTTAGCAGGAGATACAACTAATGGGTACACATAAAAGAGCTAGTTGTATTGCTAACTTATGGAATAAAATTTAATTGGAAGTTTGCACAATTACTGATTATCTGGCTTGTAGAGATGTATATAGGTAGAGCAGTAGTAATCATTGGAGGACCATAGTGTAATCTTAATGACTATAGTGTAGTCTTCTATAGTTTCTCTATAGGAACAAGTCTGCCATGCTGTAGTTGTGTGTGTTCTGTAGGTCCTGTTTGTCATGATGATAGTGGTCTATTAATTTTGTTGTGTCACGTGTTCTTAGTGTTATTTTGTACTGATTGTTTTTAGTTGCAATTTGTCTTGAGCATAAGTTGGTACAGATGGGGAGAAATGTAAATAAATATGTCTTGTAAGTCTGCACATTAGGACAGATGTAGCTAATGCATATATGCACACAGAATCTCTGCAGAAGACATTGCAGTCTTTTCTCAAACAGAACAATGATAATACACACTGGTGTTATTGTTAGAAAAGGCTGCTTAAAACATCTGCCACATATTGTGTAATATGGTGGCTTCCAACCTGTGGCCCAGGGACTCCTAGGTGTCTGAAAGGCAATCACAGGGAGTCCACAGAATTTATTTATTTAAGTGTTTTTATATTCCGGGACACATTGGGATCATCATCTTGGTTCACAGGTAACTAAAAACAGCAACGAGCTTCACAGAGAACAAATAATGTGTAACAATGTATAATAACGGGAAACTGCAAATTGGGTAGGTACATTGTGAGGGGAGGGAATTGTCAGTGAGGCTAAAGTGGGAGATATGCAGAGTAGGGCGGTAAATGGCAGGGAGGGACTTCGAGGTATATGCATGAAACAAACAGGGGCAAGTTGTCCTGAAGTATTTACAAGGGGGGTAGAGGTGTTTAAGGGAAAATTTAGGTGTAGGCCTGTTTAAAGAGCCAGGTCTTGAGGTTCTGTTTGAATCTTTTTTGACAAGATTCAGGCATGCAGGCAAAATAACTCTCCCCCCCCCCCCTCAAGTTTTCATGAAGCTAATCCTTACTGGCTCAAAACAGTCAGAGCCAGGGCCGGATTAAGGCCAATTGAAGCCCTAAGCACAGCCCAATAACAGTGCCCCCTCGGCCCTTCCATTGTTTAACTGACAAGACATTAAGGTTCAATAAGTGCTGAAGGTGAAATACCTACAAATTTCAGTTTTCTTCCAAGCCACCCTCCAGGCCAGACCCCAAAACTATATTAATATAAACCTTTTACAAAATATTATTTAACACTAAATAGCAGTAAGCAATAAGCACATTATTTACTTATAACTAGGGGGCAACAGAAAAAGTGCACATTTTCAGCACCCTGGTGCTCCCTCTTCCCTTGGTGGCCTATGTACATACTTATTTTGCTTAATGGTTAATCCAGGGCTGGCCAAAGCTAAGGGGTGACATCAATATGGCACACAGACTGGAAGCAGCTAGCATTATGGGGGTGGAATTATTTTTATTTTGTGACTCCAAGCTTCTTTGGTATCCCAAATTTTAATAAACATTAATATAAACAATTAGTATGGCTGTGTGAACTAGAAGCAATGGGAGTTAGCAATGGTGGTGGAGTCAGTGTAGCCACATGGGCTAGAAGTATCCAGAGCCAGCCATAGGGGTGGAATCAGCATGGCCATGGTGGCTGGAAGCAGGAGCATTTATGTTATGGGACCAACAGTAGCCCCTGGGGGATGGGAAGAGCAGAGCAATAGTAATAGGTGAGGGGAGAAAAGAGACTAATAGTGGGGGTGAAAGTGAAGGTGGAGAAAGAGTGGTGAGAGGGGAGGGAGAGAGAGAATGGGTGACAGTGATGAGGCTAGGGAGGCAAAGGGGAGTGAAAGAGTGGATAGAGAGGTATGGTGGGAAAGGAAGGGGGGAGAGAGTAACTGATTGAGAGGTGGCTAAGGGAGAAAGACTGGTGGGGACAATCTGAGGGTGTGGAGAAAGACTGGTGGAGACAGACCTGGGGAAGGAAGAGAGAGAGGGGAACTGGTGGGTGGAGTTGGGAAGAAAGGAAGCTTAGAGGGGGCAGACTGGGGGGGTGCACGAAAGCAACAATGGGATAGGCTGGGACCTCTGAGTCTTTTGGAGCTTGACAATGGATTTGCTTAGCCAAAAGGGTTGAGAACCTCTCATGTAATGCATGCACTAGAGCAGTGGTCCCCAACCCTGTTCTGGGGGCCCACCAACCAGTCGGGTTTCAGGATATCCACAACAAATATGCATGAGAGAAAATTTGCATGCAATGCCTCCATAACATGCAAATTCTCTCATGCATATTCGTTGTGGATATCCTGAAAACCCAACTGATTGGTGGGCCCCCAGGACAGGGTTGGGGACCACTGCACTAGAGCAGGGCTTCCCAAGCCTGTCCTTGGGATCCCACAGCCAGTCTAGTTTCAGGATATTCACAATGAATATGCATGAGATAAATTTACATATCAAGGAGGCTTAGTATTTGCAAATTTATTTCATGCAGGATATTCATTGTGAATATCCTGAAAACCTGACTGACTGTGGGGTCCCCAGGACAGGTTGGGAAGCCTTGCACTAGAGCAGGGATGGCGAACTCCAGTCCTCCAGGGCCGCAAACAGGCCATGTTTTCAGGATATCCACAATGAATATGCAAAGAAAGATCTGCATGCACTGCCTCCATTAGATGCAAATCTTTCTCATGCGTGCTCATTGTGGATATCCTGAAAACCTGGCCAGTTTGCGGCCCTCGAGGACTGGAGTTCGCTATCCCTGCACTTGAGGAAAGCCTAAAGACAGAACAAAATTCAACCTGTGTTCATATTGTCAGAGAAAATCCATAGTGAGCCAATTTACCTGAAATTGGGACTTGGAAAAATTTACAGCCAAAATATATCCAGTAAGTTTGGCAAATAAAAATAATTATATCTTATGCTATACAAATACCTATGGGCCGGATTTTAAAACGGTTACGCGCATAAGTTATGCGTGTAACCCTTTTAAAAGACCCCTGTGCGCACCGAGCCTATTTTGCATAGGCTCGGCGGCGCGCGCATGCCCCGGGACGCGCCTAAGTCCCGGGGCTTCGCAAGGGGGCGTGTTGGGGGCATGCCGGGTGGGCGGCGCGAATTTCGGGGCAGGACGGGAGGCGTGTCGGGGGCGTGATGCCGGCCCGGGGGTGTGGTCGAGGCCTCCGGACTAGCCCCCGGGTCGGGTGATGGCACGCCAGCAGCCCGCTGGCGCGCGCAGAGTTACGCCTGCTTCGGGCAGGCGTAACTCTGCTGACAACGGTAGGGGGGGTTTAGATAGGGCTGGGGGGGTGGGTTAGGGAGGGGAAGGTGCGGGGGGGGGGTGGAGAGAAAGTTCCCTCCGAGGCAACTCCAATTTCGGAGCGGCCTCGGAGGGAACGGGCAGTGTGCGTAGGGCTTGGCATGCGCAAGGTGCACAAATGTGCACCCCCTTGTGCACGCCGACCCCGGATTTTATAAGATACGCGCGTCTCTTATAAAATCCGGCGTACTTTTGTTCACGCCTGGTGCGCGAACAAAAGTTCGCACTCGCGTAAGTTTATAAAATCTACCCCTATGTATCAGAGGCCCTGCATATCTCATAAAACTGAATAAGTTTTCTTTATGCAGATTTTAAGGTCTCCATTCTATAGTACCTAATGCTTTATAAATATCATAACATGCATAAGAAAATAAGACTTGCCATACTGGGTCAGACTAAAGGTCCATCAATCCCAATATCCTGTTTCCAACAGTGGCCAATCCAGGCCAAAAGTACCTGGCAGGATCCCAAGGGGTAGATATAGATACCATGCTGCTTATTCCAGCGATAAGAAGTGGATTTATTAACTTTCCTCCAGGCACTTATCCATACCTTTTGAAAATACAGCTACACATTCTCTGGTAATGAATTCGAGCTTAATTATGGGTTGAGTAAAAAATATTTTCTCTTATTAGATATAAGCATATCATCTAGTAACTTCATTGTGTGTCCCCTAGTCTTTATACTTTTTGAAAGAGTAAACAACTGATTAACATTTACTCATTCCATTTCACTTATTTTATAGACCTCTATCATATCTCATCTAAACCTTCTCTTCTCCAAGCTGAAGAGTCCTAACCTCTTTAGCCTTTCCTAAAAGGGGCTAGTTCCATCCCCTTTATTATTTTGGCTGCCCTTCTCTGTACCTTTTCTAATTGTTATATCTTTTTTGAGATGTGGTGAACAGAACTGCACACAATACTCACGATGAGGTGGCACCATGGAGTGATACAAAGGCATTATGATATTGTTTTATTCTCCATTCCTTTCCTAATAATTCCTAGCATTCTATTTGCTTTTTTGGCTGCTGCTGCACACTGAGCAGAATATTTCAATGTATTATCAATGTATGACACCTAGATCCTTTTCCTGAATAGTGACTCCTAATGTGGAACCTTGCATTGTGTAGTTATAATTTGGGTTACTTTTCCCTAAGTGCATCACTTTGCACTTGTCTACTTGAAATTTCATTTGCCATTTGCATGCCCAGTCTGTTTAGCGAGGTCTTTTTGCAATCTCTCACAATCCTCATGCGACTTAACAACTTTGAATAATTTGGTGTCATCCGCAAATTTGATCACTCGTTTCCATTTCCAGATCTCTGGGGCACTCCACTATTCACCTTTTTCCACTGGGAAAATTTACCATTCAGCCCTTCTCTTTGTTTTCTTTCAACCAGTTCTCAATCCATAGTAGGACACTGCCCCCTATTCCATGACTTTTTAATTTCCTAAGAAGTCTCTCATGAGGGACTTTGTCAAACGCTTTTTAGAAATCAAGATACACTATATCAATTGGCTCACATTTATCTATGTTTATTTATGCCCTCAAAAAAATGTAGCACATTTGTGAGACAAGACTTCCCTTGGCTAAATCCATGTTGGCTCTGTCCTATTAAACTATGCCTATCTATATGTTCAGCAATTTTGTTCTTTATGATAGTTTCTACCATTTTGCCTGACAGATGTCAGACTCACTGGTCTGTAGATTCCTGGATCACTCCTGGATCCCTTCTTAAAAATTGGTGTTACATTGTTAATCCTCCAGTTTTCAGGTACCACAGACAATTTTAATGATAGTTTACAAATTACTAATAGCAGGTCTGCAATTTCATTTTCAGCCCTTTCAGCACCATTTGATCCAGGTGATCTGCTACTGTTTAGTTTATCAATTTGTCCTATTATATCCTTTATGTACACATATTTGATTCAGTTCTGCTGAATCGTCACCTTTGAATAACATTTCTGGCATGGGTATCTCTTGTTCATCTTTCTTAGTGAAGACCGAAGCAAAGAATTCATTTAGTCTCTCTGCTATAGCTTTGTCATCTCTAAGTGCCCCTTTTATCCCTTGATCATCTAATGGTCCAACCAACATCTACACAGGCTTTCTACTTTGAATGTACCTGAAAAAGTTTGTGAGTTTTTGTTTCCATGGTTAGCTTCTTTTCAAATTCCCTCTTTGCGATCCTTATCAATGCTTTGCTTCCAGTTTGCCAGTGCTTATGCAGTTTCCTATTTTCTTCATTCAGATCCCTTTTTCATTTCTTGAAAGATGTTCCTTTAGCTATAACTTCTCTCACCTCACCTTTTAACTATGCTGGTAGTCGTTTAGTCTTCCTTTCACCTTTTTCATTATTGCTCAGAATATTTCTGGTCTAGGTTTCCAAGATGGTATTTTTAAACAACCTCCATGCCCGATGTAAACTCTTAACCTCTGCAGCTGCTTCTTTCATTTTTTTCCTAACCATTTTATCATAGTTACCTCTTTGAAAATTAAATGCTGTTGCAGTTGATTTCTTTAGTGTCTCCCCTCCAATTATTAAGTCAAATTTGATCATGTTGTGATCATTATTGCCAAATGGCTCCAACACTGTTACCTCATTGTTTTTTTTTCCTGGTATGTGAAGTCATGTTTTTGACAGCAGCAATAATTGGAATTGGGTGAAGGAAGTACATGAGTTTGCTCCCATATGATATCAGCTTGAACTAATGGCAAGAAACCAAAAACATTTGCCTATACTTTATAGGCCACACTACCTGATTTAAATATGCTCAAATATGCTTAAGTAATCCAATGCCAGAGAAATCAATGGACAAGGGATAAATAAATAAATCTTTAACCATTGTAATTTCACAGAAAAGTGTGTGCACGTTTAGGAGGTAATTTTCAAAGGAGTTACATGTATAAATGTAATATATCGTAGCAATTTTCAAAAGCCATTTACTTGAACAAAGTGCATTTGTAAAACCCAATTTTAAGCCTGTAAATGCTTTTTAAACTCAGGCCCATATCGAACACATGTAAGAGAGACAGAAAGGAGTTGAATTAATACAATTTTTCAAACTTGTGAGCAGTAGCACCAATAGTCTTTAACGCTGGCCAGGGTTGAAGCCTTGATGATTGGCACTACTTCTTACAAGTTTCAAACTTGTGTTAATTCAATCCCTTTTTGTGACTGATGATTGTAAACTCACTCTCATAAGCAGAAGGATGTCATAAACAATGCTACGCAAGGGTTAAGAAAGTCTCACATGAATGTAAAAGGCAAAAATCTCTCCTCTCTCTCAAACCCTTTTGCCTTGCCCTATGTTATGAACAACACTGAAGGCCATATCAAGAAGGAGCATTCATGGATCACGTCTCTGCATTCCACAACTATGAAGCCATTTTCCACTGAGTCTATCCTAAAGTAGCATACAGTAACAGCTCAGAACAGCACAGCAATGAGTAACCTAGCAAAGGAAGATTAGGGGGGCAGGGCAACACTTGGCAATCCTGTCCAATTTAAGTGTTTATTTTCTAGTTAATTTGAGACTACAAAAATTCAGCATCTATGGGTGTTTTCACAGTGCAGGCACTATTGCTGGGTACTTTTCCAGCTGAATTTAAATACATAACTTTGTGCAGCTTAGGAGTCATCAGCGCGGAAAAGGCACAAAAACAGACTGGAGGATCCAAGGAAGGCAAAGGGAGGGGTGAGAGAATACTAGGATAAATGGTGTTTTTCTGATGTTTATCCAATAAACACCTATTTTATTTATTTTTTATTCCTTGGTGTTTATCAGTTACTACCTACAATCAGAAGCCCTAATCATACTTAAGTAAGCCAATTAGGATGGACATAACATCCTTGTTATACTGACAGCCCTTCTTTCGATATAGTATGGCTTGATGATCAATTTGCTATTTAAACTGGTATGCATTTTACAAGTCCACAGTCACTTGAATTATTTCCACTGCCCTGGTCATTAGCTTCTGTACTATTAAAGCACAACCTTCACATCATTTTGCTCATTCCCTGAGAAACCATGGCAGAGATCACAGCACCTGCAAGACAAGCCCTTCCCTGCTTCTTTTAATTTATTTGTCTGGGGTAATACCATGACTCAGAATTCATCCTCCAGTGCCTACTTCTACCCACATCAATAAGTAGCATGGTTCATTTTCATTTGTACATAATATTTTATATAACAGTACCAGTTTGCAGGTACTTAATCTGCCCTATCTTTGAAAGGAAGTAAATTATACAGCTAATGGGTTGGTTATAATCTGTTATGTAGTCTTAGAATAAATGTTGTGATATGCTGAATTTCATTCTTCATTCCATATTTTTCAGATACACACAGGTGAAATCAACATCTTCATGGTAGTGGAGGCCACTGTCAGAGGCGTCCCCCCGTCTCCACGAAAAGGATAGTCACCTAGAGGATGGTATGGTACCTTGTTGGCTGCATGCGAGGCTGAAGGGACATTGCACTTGAGTACATACACGCGGTATATGCTTTTTTTCCTCTCAATGGGTATTTTCTAGGGATGTGCATTCGTTTTTTACGAATTAGACAATGTCAACGATATTGTCTAATTTGACATGGTTCGGTAATGCCGATATACAAAGCGATTTTTGCTGAAATTTCGGCAAAATTCGTATTTCATGATAGTGCGCAATAACAGAGTTACTGCGCACTGCATGTCTCTTAGTGCGCAGTAATACCAATTAGTGCGCACTGTTTTTCTAGCTAACAAACTCTTCTGAATTGATACTTTTTAATTTTTAAGTTGCATTTTCTAGTGTGCACTAACATTAGTTACAGTGCACTACTACATACTTAGTGCGCTGTAAGTTCTATTAGGTCGCAATAACCTGGTAGTGTGCACTAACTAACCTGGTAGTGTGCTATAACAGGCCTTAATGCGCATTAACATCTAGCTAGTGTGCACTCTCTCGTTCGGTGTACTGCGCACTAATGCTGAGATAGTGCGCACTAACTGGATGTTAGTGCGCAGTAAGGCCCATTAGTGCACACTAACGCACTTTGTCGAAAATTGCCGAAAAAAAAAGAACCGTGGGAAAACGAAATTTTCCACGGAATGCCCGATCCAAAGCCCCAACCAATATCTTTAAACGACGCACATCTCTATTTTCCTTGTAATCTTTCTCCAGTGCAAGTGCTCTGTGTGTGTGTTTGGATACCACTTTGTTTTCAGATATTTTCTAAGTCAATCATGTTACAGAATGAGTAATTTGATCAGTTTCTGTGCATGAGTCTATGCTACTTTGTGGTGAGCACTATGAATGTGCTTTATGGTGTCATAAGATATTTTTTTATATCTGAATTATTGGTAGTCATCTTTCATGGCTTGATTGTCTTCCAGCATTTTTTGTAGTAGGGGTGCACTAGCAATTTACAAGAAAGTTAGTTATCTGTTTGGCCTTTACTGCAGGCTCCGATGTTTGCTGTTACAATGGTAATGGTTAGTATGTTATGTTTTCAACTTCTCATGATACATAGTAATGTAGTAGATGATGGAATACCACCATGTAGATAAGCATCAATTGCTGTATCCCACAGCGGCAGCAGATGAACTGTTCATATATAGCCATGTTGCTCACTTCCTCTTCCTTGGCTGCTAGGGCCTGGGCTCCCCAATAGCTGCTTCACTGAGTTGCCCTGGTAACACTTCTGGTTCAGATGGTGGGGTCTGAGCTCCTCACCAGCTCCATTGCTCAGTTTTGCTGGCCTTTTCTTTGGTTGGCAGAGCCTGGGTTTCTCTTCACCCATGCATCATGTTTTCTTCACTGGTCATCTTCTTTTTTGCTATTCACTGGCAGCTCCTCTGCTCGGAGTAGTTACTGCCATTCCACAGATTGTAAAAGTTGCTGCTATGGACTGCTGCTGGTCCACATCCATATTTTGGTCAAAGAAACATTGCTCTAGAACAATAATTCACAGTATGATATTCCAAAGGGGTAGACTAAGGAGAAACATCAGAAAATACTTCACTGCAAGGGTGTGGATGTATGGAATGGTCTCCTAATCCTTATACTATCTGAACAGTAAGTAACGATTCGCTATTTATCTGTTCCACCCCACTCATTTTACAAACTTCTATCATATCCCCTCTCAGTTGTTTCTTCTCCAAGTAGAAGAGTCCTAATCTGTTTAGCCTTTCTTCAAGAGAGCCATTCCACGCCTTTATCATTTTTGTTGCCCATCTCTGTACCTTTTCTAGTTCTGCTATATCTTTCTTTAGATGGAGTGACTAGAATTGAATGCAATACTCAAGATGCAGTCTCACCATAGATCTATACAGAGGCATTATGATTTTCAGTTTTGTTCTCCATGCCTTTCTGAATAATTCCTACTATTCGATTTGTGTTTTTGACCGCTACCACACAGTGAGCTGATGATTTCAATGTATTGTCCTCAAGGACTCCAAGGTCCTTTTCTTGGGTTGTAACTCCCAATACAGAACCCAACATTATGAACTGTTAGGATTATTTTTCCTTATGTACATCCCTTTGCATTTGTCAACATTCAATGTCATCTGCTATTTAGATGCCCAGTTCTCAAGCATGGTGAGGTTCTTCTGCAGTTCCTTCAGTCTGCTTGTGTTATAACTATTTCATGGATTATAATAATTGTTAAAGCTTTCTCATGCATATCATGAGTCTTTGTATGGATTTTGTTGTATGCAAAAAAAAAAAAAAAAAATCAGTCCTTCATGGGAAAGTTATCAAGAAAATCTAAATACTGCAATTCTCTCCTTCTGGGACTTCCCGCCTGCACCACCAAACCACTCCAGATGGTAATGAACGCCACAGCTAGAATTCTCTCAAACACCAAAAAAAGGGAACATATCACCCCCATCCTTCAGCAGCTCCATTGGCTACCGATTAAATATAGGATTCACTTCAAAACCATTATGATGATACACAAAGCCCTTCACAACATCGCGCCTCTCAACTTAACTCACCAACTCCAAACTTCCAAGAAACCGACCAGAAGCGCATACAAGAACCTGCTAACCACCCAGCCGGCAAAAACCGCTCTAAGGAAACGCGCAATATCCACAGCGGGCCCCACACTCTGGAATTCACTCCCTACAGATCTTCGCCTTGAATCCTGCCATAATACATTCAAAAAGAAACTAAAGACTTGGTTCTTCACACAAGCTTTCCCGGAGAACTAAGAACAGGATGAGCTAATACTATTTCAGTTTAGCCTTTGACCAGACTCACTTGTTGCCCATAGTCCTTGAAGAGCATCATTGAATCTTAATCAACCCCGATGGTTTACTGTAACCTCTCCTCTAATCTTTATGTTATCTGTTAAAAATGTTAAATGTATTTATAATATTTATAATGTTATTTAAATGTTAATTGTTATTTGTTATAATGTAAGCCGCCCACGTGGTGACAGTTTTTTACTTCACTGTACACCGGTGTGATATGTATTTTATACAGGAACGTCGGTTTATAAAAACTAAAAATAAATAAATAAATAAATAAATCCGTCAATTGTGATTACAGGTTAAGAACATATTCAAACTTTTACATAGCCTGGAAGCCATAGTCAAATTTGTCACCACCTTTTACAATTACTCTGCTTAGTTTTTTAATTGAATCCTGTTGCTGAGTAAATCAAGCCTCACCCTCATACCCTGAAACACCAGTGGAGAGTAAAAACTACTTAGTTAAAACACATGAAGAGTTAAGTTATTGTGAACATACCCCTTTCAACTGTATTGTTCTCTTTTAATGCCCATTCCTTGACAGACTAGAAAATGTTATAATGTACTTACAGCATTATGTAAAGTATTGCACTACACATGGTCTAAGGCTCTGTGGGCTTAAAGACCCTCTTGAAAGTGGAGTACTATGCTCTGGTTCAGAATCAAACAATAATGAATGCACAACAATATAATTAGGTATGTTTATCAGTAGTTTGTCATATTGATAAGAAATTAATCAATATCACTAAACAAGGATTAATTTATCTTTCTGTCTTTAAAATGTGTTCATCAAGTTTTAGATACTTGGGATTTGAATAGACATTATTTAAAAAAATACAGTAAGTAGTTTGCTTTCAGGGATAATAGAGCTAATGAAGTTTTCTATTGGAAGCTCATAGGGACTCTCCATTGTGTTGGATGGCACCCTGGCAATGAATTTAGATTGTCCCAGATAGATTTTACAATGATAACAAAGCTAGGCAAGTTCCCTCCTGCTGCTAGTAAACACTGTTATTGTTCTCCTTCCTTACTGAATGACGTTATAAATTCTCACAAAGCTTGTTATTGCACTAATCAAAAAGAAATAGCCAATAGCATGGAATGTGCTAATGTAATGGGTATTAAGACATTCAGATATAAAAGCCATTAAGAGAGGCTTATGTTAAGGAATTAAGCTCAACCTTATGTTTCATTAAGTTCTCCTGTCAATATTTTTCCATAATTATTTCATTGTGAATTTTTGTATCTTTCCACATATTCCTTTCCTGCAAAATTAATATACAAGCATCAATAAAAGTATTTTTCATTATTTATTTTGTGCAAAGAATCTGCCTGGGCAAAGCTGTGAGACTACTCATGAATGAGTAACTCATTTTGTTTAGAATGTTTACTTACTTAAAGAAATTGTGGTTAAACAGAAACTACTTACGTGTCTGAATCTGTTTGTGTTTATAGAAACCCAGAACCCTGACTTACGATCTAATGCAGACATAGCCCACAAAATCATACTTAAATGACCTTCAAAATAATCATCGGATTCCTCAAAGAGCAAGGCAGTTGACATAAAATTGAATTTATATTTTTGGCTGCCACGTACCACTCCGTATGTTAATTTCTGTTTGCCATCTGAGAGGGCAATTTTTCAGAAAGGCCATTTTAAGTAAGTATTAACCCAGGTAAAAGCCTTTCAAAATCACACCTTCCAATATAAAATGATCTACAAAGTGGGAAGAAGATTACAATAGTACAAAGCAGAAAGGGAGATGATGACTAATAAATGAATTATTCAAGAGAAAAAGATCATCTTGTTTCTTTTCTTCAGTTCCCACTAAGCACATACTACCATACTGATTAAAGTTGCATGGCAAAGAATACAGACATTATTTATAGGAAGCTGCAGAGAACAGTTTTGCAAAAAAAACAAAACAAAAAACCAAAACCCAAAAAGGAATAAAATCCCTAAAAGACTATAGAAACAGTTACTGAATTTTTGTGAATAGCTATAATGGTGGAGGGGGACACAGTGAAGGCAACAGGCTCCACAACACTATCTACTTTACATTGCTGTTGAGATAGCTCCCTGTACTATTTCAGTCCCAAGAGATCATATACTAACAAATTCTCAATCTACAAATGGCTTTAAATCAAATAGTCATCAGATTCTTCAAAGAAAAAGGCAATTAACATTTAATTAATTAAAAAGATAGAATTGTACTTGGCAGCCACAACTATTTGCTGGGAGGTCCAGGGGAGGTGTGTTTGGGGGCAGGGAGAGTGTTTCCAAATGGGGATGTGGTGCCTAGGGAAACTGAGGATCCAGTTTCTTCCTGTCATTTTGATATGGACTCTCAAACTAGTATATAATATTGATGAATTTGTGTTATTTTAATTATTTTTAAATAAGCTAACAATACTTTTTTATTTTTTTGACTGGCAGGTTTTCTGCCTGTTCATTTGGAATTCCAATTAAATTACAACTGGCATCTAATTAAGTTATAGTGCCATAAGTTTATATTTGCAATACCTTGGCGTCCCCCCCCACCCCCCCACCTATTTGTAATACTCTTCCCCCTCTTTTCTAGGCAAGGACAGGCCATGTGGATCCTTCTGAAACCGGATAATGTTTCACCTCAGTCTGGTGACTTGGTGTTGCTTTTGTGTGATGGCTAAGCCTTCCTCCCCAGGGGCTGTGAGTACTGTCTCTGCAGCATCCCTCAGCCTGACTAACCCAAGTAATAAAATCCAGGCTTGGGACGTGAACCTGAGACTTCTGCACAGTACTGCCACTCAACCATCAAGTTGGTCAGTTGTCATCAAATTATTGATCATATATCTGAACACTGAAAGATATTCCATCACATTGACATTTAAACTGAGTGTTACACCAGTCGTCTATTATGGGATCTAAATTGAAAATGTACTTTTAAATTAATAGTAAATAAAAATAAAGCTTTGTGCTGATGGAAAAGACTCATTAAGCATGTACTATTATGTTCCCATAACAATGGAAATAGAAAGTACCTGACTAATACTGTAGGTGACAACAGATTAATTGTGACTGTTGGTTATATTTTCTCCTTTTGGAAATGTTTTACAGTGCAGCTCCTTGTGCCAAAAACAGGTATATACTCCTCTAAAAGGTATATGCTCCTCTGAACAGCACAGATACCACTGGTTTGAGACACTGTAGATTATTTAAAATTCAATCCAATTATATACATTATCTGTGTGACTCAGCTTTTCAGTTGTCTTTTTATGATGGAACATTGTAGAAACTGCATAGTTTTGCTGTACAAGTAATTTGACAATTTTTTTTTCTAGCAACTGTTTACAAGTTGGATTTAATAGAGTTGGGAACAAAATGAAAGTTAATTTTATAATTAAATTATTAATATACCTGATCAAGAAACATTGTTTTAAGAAAAATTATGTTTGTTCTACAGCATTAAAACCAGACAGTGCTGCAATGACAAGATTTCTCTAGTGGATGTTTAAGCATGCATAAATCACCATGTCATAAAAGATGTCATAAATAATCTATGTCATCTGTCAAAAAGATGACCAGATTATTATGTCTTCATATCTGTTTCAGCAAAATGAGCAAGTTTTCTTACCGTAAACGGTGTTTTCCGTAGATAGCAGATGAATTAGCCATGCTGTCTGGGTACGTCCTCCGTGCCACTAGGTGGCAGAGCTCTCAAAGTATAGCAAAGCTTTTAGCCAGGTACTCCCTCCCTCCTGTACTCTGACAGGATCACCTCAGGCTCCTCAGTCAGTATTCAAAGCAAGGTATGCATGCTAGAACTGTCCAGGGAGGCGGGCGGGTCAGCATGGCTAATTCATCTGCTATCTATGGAAAATACCGTTAAGCAAACTTGCTCTTTTCACATAGATAAGCAGCTGAATTAGCCATGCTGTCTGGAAGTCCCCAGCTGATGTATTGAGCTGTTAATGTGTGTAATTTGGTATATTTGCTCAATAGGGGAGATTGAGGTGGACAGTTCCTATGAAAGCTGTGTATGTGAGGAAAATGTGCTCTTCTGTAGGATAGTCCGTCCCATTAATGCATCATCCGCAGTTTGTTTATGGAAACAGTAATGGGATGAGAAAGAGTGCAGCGATGTCTATGCTGCCACTTTACAGAAGTCTATAATGGGAACCTCATGTAGATGGGCCATTGGGCTGCAATGGCATGCACTTGGTGTGTGTTTGGATTCGTAGGTAGCATTTGCGATCGTTGTTGATTACAAAATTGTATACAGTTTGATATCCACGTAGATAGAGTGTTATTGTCACAGGACGCCTTTGAGTGTTTGGGTGAACGATAGAAAGAGCTGTGAAGGTCTGTCAGGTGAATGATTGCGCTGTTTTTAGTAGCCTAGCGAACGTTTACAGTCCAAATTATGGAACATTCCTTCATTCTTATGTACTTGAGTATTTGAAGGGAAAGGTGATTGGTTGATGTGGAAAAAAGAAAACTGGTAATCACCTTTCCCTGGCTGTACTTTCGATGAGAGATATCGAAGGCGACAAGTATCTATTGGTTCCACGGGTGGAATTATTACTCCTGGATCAGGAATTCAATATTAGTTTATGACATGAAATAGGTTGTCCATTGAGATGAATGTGGTAAGTATGTATAGCGGTTAAATGAACACGTAGTGAGGGAAAAAACAGCAATGCCCTCACTGTAGCGCAGATAATGGTAGTAGAAAAGCCGTTCAGGAGGGCAAGTTAACGGGTCAATACCCGTTGTTGAACCTTAATAAGTATAGGTGACCACTTTCTGTTGTAAGTGCGTCTGGTTGATTGGTGTCTCAAGGAACGCAACATGTGTCTGAAGATCAGGAGAAATGTTTAGGTGTTGGTATGTGACACTTTCAATCTCTATACTGTGAGGCTTAAGGAGAGGTGAAGAGGACACAGGAGAGATTCCCTGTCCTGGGTGAGTAGTTGAGGGCTGCTGCCCAGTGGAATTGAGTCACAGATTGATGGGTGCAGTAATTAGCTGCCCCATAGTTGCGCAGGCTACACTGGTGCAATCAAGATCAGATTTGCTTGGTCTTCAATGCATCTCTGGAGCGTACGCGAGATGAGTGATATCGAAGGGAACGCCTACCGTAGGTTGTGAGACTAACTGATGAGAAAGTGTCTGGAGCGATCTTTCTGAGGGCTTGGGTAAACTGAGTAGGTTTACATTTTTTTTTTTGCAAGAAGTTGATGGAAGGATGACTCCTAATTGAGAGTATGTACTGAGTCGCCTTCTGGTGTATTTCCCAATTGTGGGGATGAAATATTCTGCTGATCTTGTCTGCTCTGCAGTGTCAATCCTGGGCAGATAGTTGCTTAAAGAGAAATTGATCGTTGATGAGCCCAGTCCAGCATCTGGACTGTCTCTTTGTAGAGGTTCCAAAAACCTGAACCTTCGTCTTTGTTATGTAGAAAATCACAATTTGGTTGTCTGCATTAATCATTACTATCTTCCCTCGTAGGGAGTCTCCGAAGGCTCGAAGGGCGCTTGCCATCACCCTGAGTTCTGGGGGGTGTATGTGTTGCGAACATTCGTATGTGGGTCATAGACCCTGTGTCGATAATTGGTGTAGATAAGTTCCCCAGCCCCTGGGAAACGTCTGTGGTGAGTATGTTCTGATGTTGGAATGGTCTTAGGAGCGAGCCCGTTTGTAAGTTGTCAGGAGTAGCCATCACTGAAGGTTGTTGTTCATGTTGGTGAGGGCAACGTGGGTAGATAATGGATGGAGACCTTGAATCCATTGGTACTTTAGTTTCCACTGCAGGTGACTAATATGCAGGTGTATGCGGAACCATATAGATAAATCTCTTCATGTGGCCTAGGACGGCCAGGATTTGGCGAGCTGGTGAGGATCAAGTCAGAAGTTGAAAACTGAGCACACGGATGCTTTGGCTGTCATGAACAGGAAAAAGATCCAGATGCTATGTTGCGAAAAAAGGAATACTACCGCGCCATCCCGGACGAGGATTCTTAAGGTAGCAGGGACTCTCTATGAGAATTCCTATTCCGGTTGACGGAGGCTATAGTCCTGCATGTCAAGCGGAGCAGTGTTAATGAAGTTTAGAGCGGGGAACGGCGAAAATGAAAAATGGAAGAAAAGGACTGTATAGAACTCCGAGTAAGATCGGGTTGTTCTATATGTTGGGATGGATCTAAGAAATCCCCCAACAGCTTGTGGAAGCTGGCAAAGTTCAAAAACGTCACCGCTGTCATTGTAAAATTGAAAGGTAAAGTCGACACAGGTGGGTCAGGAAAATTTAACATGTTCAGTGATGGATTCGCTACGGACAGGGACATGAGCTCTAGTTACCGTACCTATAGGTGACAGAAGGGCATTCCTTGTGTGTCACTTGCTATTGCGTTAGGCAATCGGCGAGAGGATAATTGAAGTAAAGTCTTGATTGTGTTCGCCGGTGTGGTATACCTAAGAATGCAGGAAGACTGTTTGTCCCTGGCAAGAAATGGCAGGATGCATCAGTATGGTTTTTTTTTTTTTTTAAACAGCTTATCGTCATAGAAATAATAAGGTCTTGTGAAGAATCTCAGGTTCTGGAAGAGAAACCTTGGAGACTGGAGTCCTGCGTGGAAGACTACATTCCATAGAAAAAACATCCCCTTCTCCAGTGACGTATATAGTAGTGCCACTGGAGTGCCCTTTAGTGAAAGGCTAAGACAGTCAATGTCCGCAAGGCAGGGGCTGGAAGAAGAGGATACCTTTTTTTTTTTTAGGTCTATATGCGAGGAAGTTAGTTGTCCATAGGTGGGAAATTCTTTCTTCCTGTTTTTTTTTTTTAACACTCGGTGCGAGTCCGCAAGATGGAGTCACCGAAGGAGAGATTTCTCACCCTGCAGTGTAGTAGGGTGTGAGAAGCAGTCCTAGAGAAAGCAGTACTCAAATAGGAGTACATGAAGAAGATCTCTGCATGGCTGACGGCGAATGAATTGGAGCCTTTTGGTGCAGTAAAGTCTTGTAAGGTCATGCATGCCGTCATAGCAGGGTAAGAACGCCAGTAAGAATGGAGAAGGATTCCCTTTTTTTTTTTTTTAAAGAGAAGGATCCACGGCATCGAAGGTCAGTCCTATGATATCCAACGGTGCAGATGTATTGCGCGGAATGCAGCTGCTGTGGTGAGGTTCTTGACCACACTAGTACATGCGGACTGGTGCTGCCATGCAGGTCTGATTATCGATGCTGCCGGAATAAGTGCCGGTGCACCCCCATTGGTTTGGTCGTCAGGCGTGGCAGCACGGCGGCGTGCTTGTGGGCGCATCGTACTACGCAGGTGGATGTGTTGGTGGGCCTGTGAGTGTGCTTTCAAGTTTTGAAAGTGCTCATGGTCCCATGGAGACTGTGCTCCTATCGTCACAGATTTTGTTTTTATTTTGTCGTGCCCTTTCATCTTGTTAAGGTACATGCTTGTTTGCTGAGGCGCACGTGCCTGTTATAAATATATTGTACGATAAGACACTGCGTCGATGGTTCGGCGCATTTTGTCATTTATTTTTTATTATTTATTTATTTATTTATATTTATTTTGGTGTGCGTATCATGCTTTTGGTACGCACAACGCTTCCATGTTCTCGGCGCCCGCTTCGGTGTACCTAAGTGCCTGGTGTCCGCAATGATGTCCTGGCATGCTCAACACCCGCATCCCCACTACCAACGGCGTATCTGAAGTCCGCACTAATAGTCGGCGCGTTGTAGAACGGAGGCCTTGTGCCTCGGCTGGATAGGCTGTTGAAGAATACCTGCGGGATGGCTGGGCAGCTGGACGAGCCGAGAGAAGTGTCGATGCCCCAGTAGATGTCTCAGAGCATCGATGCACGAGCAGACGTACTATGTCGACATGCCGGCGCATGTGCCATATTTTACTTCGAGTTGATGGTCCAAGTGCACTGGCACTTGCATCAATTGTCCGGTGCGCTGGTGTCGCGGCGATGGTTTGGCACATGTCGATCGGCTCGGCGCACCCGAGCCTGCTTCAATGGGCCAGGCACACCTGCGACTGCTTCGATGGGCCAGGCACACTCATGCAATGTTCTATGGGCTTGGCGTGTCGTCGCATGCATCGATGGCTCGGTGTGCCCGACGCCTGCGGCGATGGGGTATGTGCGTCCGGCGCCTGCTCCGATGGTCGGCACCTGCGTTGATGTTCGGCGCCTGCGCCATTACTGACGTTTCTTCGGCACTGCGGATTACTTGCTGCTCCTTTCCTCGGTGTTCGAGGCTCAACTCAGTGCTGGATTCATTAAACGGGAGGCTACTGAGGAGGTGGAAAGAAAAGGGCAACGGCCCAATGGGGTCCCTGAAGACCTGACTCAGTGCGCCTGCTATGCTGATGAATTGTCTGACCAACGATTTTTTTTCCCTCCCCCGGCCTCCACTTGGTACTGGCTCGGAAAAAACCGGGAGGCCAAGGAAATTGAAATGGGAGGTATCAGATCGGTTGGGAGGGGTTGCCCCAGGACTTTTAGAACGGTCCCGTGAGGGCAGGTCATCTGAAGTAATTTTTTTTTTTTAAATATTTGTTCTGTCTTCTATTCTTGTTTCCTTTCTTTTGATCTGTCATTTTATATATTTGAAAGTAAATAGTGAGGAGAAGAAGAGAGCTCCGTGAACTCTGTTGCGTGGAAAAAAAGTGGACTGAGGAGCCTGAGGTGATCCTGTCAGAGTACAGTACCTGGCTAAAAGACTTTGCTAGACTTTGAGAGCTCCGCCACCTAGTGGCACGGAGGACGTACCCAGACAGCATGGCTAATTCAGCTGCTTATCTACGTGAAAAAATATTTTATCATCAGAAAATTTGTTCTCCCTACACAGCAGGATGAATTAGCCATCACATATAGGGATGACATCATCCGATGACACTGAATGTACCCCTTTCTCTAGCTCAGTAGAGCATTTGTACTGTACGGAGCATGTGTGGGAATTCCTGCACATGCACAATCCTGAGAGCCCCTCAATTTCTTTGTAGAGCTTATCCTTAGCCAATCAACTCTCCAGAGTGGTGGGGAGATATAAAGCATGGCTAATTCATTCTGCTGTCTAAGGAGAACAATGTTTACTGTAAGCAAACATGCTTTTCTCCACCGACAAGTAGGGATGAATTAACCATGAAACATGGAGAGTCCAAATTGAGGATTGCACTGTGGAGACCGGACTACTCACAGCAGGCTGCGCAAAACTGCTTGTCCAAAGTTATTACATTTTTTTTTTTTAAGAGATTGTCCAGACCAGATTTTTTCAACTTTTTGTCTGTTGGGACACACCTGACAGATGGTTCTTATATTTGTGACTCACTGAACACATGACTGCCATGGGGGTAAATGTAAACATAGACTCTGCATCCACATTATTTATTTATTTAAGGTTTTTTTATACCGGCATTCATGAACTCGTTCACATCATGTCGGTTTACAGAAAACAGGGGTGCGGATAATACAACCAAAAAACATAAATAACGTGATGAAGAGAAGCAGTTACAATTAACAAGGGCTAATGAACTGGGAATGTAAGAAATAGAAAGAGATAGAGGAGAATAATTATATACAAAAGTTCAATATAAATATGGTGTCTCATATGTACAGTCTCTGAGTAGAGAGTTTTTATGGTGCATATTAGGTAGAGTTCGAGAAGGCTTGCCTGAAAAGCCATGTCTTGAGTCTTTTCCTAAAGGTTAGGAGACATGGTTCGTTTCTGAGTTCTGGAGGGATGGAGTTCCATAACTGTGGGCCTGCGGTGGAAAGGGCTCGGTCTCTTAAGGTGCTGTGATTAGTGGTTTTCGTGGGTGGAACAATGAGGCATCCTCTGTAGGCTTCCCTGGTCGGTCTTGTGGATTTGTGGAAGCGGGGAGGAATTTGTAGATCGATTGTGGTATGTTGGTGAATGATTTTGTATATCAAGGTGATGGATTTATAAATGACTCTGAAATGAATTGGTAACCAGTGGAGGTCTTGTAGCACTGGGGAGATATGGTCTCTTTTCTTAGTGTTTGTCAGTAGACGGGCTGCTGCGTTTTGGACCATTTGGAGCGGTTTTGTGTATGAGGAGGGGAGGCCAAGTAAAGTGGAGCAGCAGTAGTCCAATTTTGAGAAAATGAGGGCTTGGAGGATGGTTCTGAAGTCTTTGGCATGGAAGAGTGGTCTTATCCTTTTTAAAACTTGCAGTTTATAGAAACAGTCTTTGGTGGTTTTATTGATGTGGGCTTTGAAGTTTAGTTTATTGTCGATTAGCACACCTAGATCTCTTACATGAGTGGTTTGTAGGTTGTTTGGCAGAGAGGTTGTGAGATTGTTATCAGGAGTTATGAGTAATACTTCAGTTTTGGCGGAGTTTAGTACCAGATTGAGGCTGTTGAGGAGGTTTTTGATTTCTAGGTGACAGGATTCCCAGTATTCAAGGGTTTTTGAGTATGATTCTTTGATGGGGATCAGGATCTGGATGTCATCTGCATAGAGAAAGTGTATTAACTTGAGGTTGATGAGGAGTTGACATAGTGGTAGGAGGTAAATATTAAAGAGTGTAGGGGATAAAGAGGAACCTTGTGGGACTCCGATGGTCGAGTCGTGGCGTGATGATTCTTTATTCTGGATTTTTACCTTGTAGCCTCTGTTGGTTAGGAACAATTTGAACCAGGAGAGCGCTAAACCAGAGATTCCTATCGCAGCTAGCAGTTTGATGAGGATAGCGTGATTTACGGTATCGAAAGCTGCTGAGAGGTCCAAAAGGATCAATAGAAAGAATTGACCTTTGTCTGTACCTAAGATGAGTAGGTCTGTTAGGGAGGTAAGTAGGGATTCTGTGCCCCTATTTTTGCGGAATCCATGCTGTGAGGCGGATAGAATTTTGTTGTCTTCAATGAAGTCCGATAGTTGGGCGTTCACAAGCCTTTCCATAATCTTAGCTATGATAGGGAGATTAGCTATTGGACGGTAGTTGTTGGGGTCTTTTAGGTCCAGGTTGGGTTTTTTTAAAAGAGGTTTGAGTGAGGCTTGTTTGAGGTCTTCTGGGAAGGAACCTTGGATAGCGAGCAGTTGATGATGTCTGCTAATGTTTTGGATATGGTGTCTGGTATTGAGAGGAGAAGTTTTGAGGGAATATGGTCCGCTGGGTGCGAAGATGGTTTCATTCTTTTAAGGATGGTTTGGATTTCGGAAGACGAAGTGGGTTCAAACATTTCAAGATGAATGTTTTTGATGTGAGGCATTAGGGCTGGAGTTAGAGGGATGATATTGGAGGGAAGTTGAGTAAGAAGATTTGTGATTTTGTTTTGAAAGAAGATGGCGAGTTCATCTGCTTTAGCTTGAGCTTGGTTACTAGGGCATTCTGGTGAGGGTACTTGGGTTAGGGAGGAAACATAGGAGAATAGAGCTTTCGCATCAAAGACTAAGTTGTGGATTTTGGAGGCAAAAAAGTCTCTTTTTGATTTGGAGGTGCTGGCCTTGTATTGTTGTAGCGAGCGTTTGTAGGCTGAGAGTGTGCTAGCAGTAGGACTTTTCCGCCAGTTGGATTCCATTTGTCTTAATTTTTGTTTTAGCCTTCTAAGATCGTCGGTGAACCATGGTTGTTTTTTGGAGGCGTCTGGGTGGGATTTTTTTGTTGTTAGAGGGCAGAGCTTATTGGCTATGGATTCTGTGATGGAGTTCCATGATCGTAAGGCCGTATTGGGATCGGTGAGAACAATAGCGGGAAGGTGTTTGGTCAGCTGATTGGTGAGGTCGTCGGGGTGACAAGGTTTCCTGTAATTAAAGGAGGGAGTAGGTGGATGAGGAGCAGTAGATTTTTCCAATGCGAATGAGGTAGAAATCAGGGAGTGATCCGACCAGGGTATCTTCGTATTTTTTGGTGGGGAAGACGATTTTATGCCTTTGTTGATAAAGATCAGGTCCAACGTATGTCCTGCTTTATGTGTCGGGTTATTGACTATTTGGGTAAAGCCCATCGCTGAGAATGCTAGAAGGAGAGTTTGGCAGCTAGTTGAGAGAGCTGGGTTATCCATGTGGAGATTGAAATCTCCTAGTATTATTGCTGGGGCGTCCAGGTTTAGGAAGGTTGTGGTTATTTCGATGATGGGTGAGACGTCGGCTTCTAAGAGTCCTGGGGGGGCATAGATGAGAAGTATTTGAAGTTGGTGTGATGTGAAGAATCCAATTTCAAGTTTGGTATCGGAGTGGATCGGATGTTGTGAGAATTTGAGGTCTTTTTTAGTTGCAAGTAGGATTCCTCCTCCCCTCTTTTTCAGTCTAGGCAGGGAGAAGATGTCGTAGGTTAGCGTCGGTAGTTGGTTTAATATTGCAGTATCTGAGGGTTTCAACCATGTTTCAGTTATTGCGCAAATATCTGGTTTATCGTCAGTGAGGTAGTCGTTGAGGATTAGTGATTTTTTGGTTATAGATTGCGCATTGAATAGCGATAGGGTGAATAGGGAGAGGCCTAGTAGTTGGGTTATTGGAGCTATTAGGATTGGTGTGAGTGTTTTAAGGTTGCGAAGGTTTGCTTGTCTGGTTGGATTTCTTTTCTGTGAGAAATAGTGAGGTGTGATTGGGATTGCAAATGTTGGATGCATTTTAGAGGCTAGGTCCATTTTAATTGTGGGTGTTGTTATAGAGGATGCTGTGTTTGTTTGAGTGGAGTTGTTGAGTGGAGTGGCGTTGTTGAGTGGATGCTGGAGTCCTGGTGGTGGATGCTGGAGTCCTGGCGTGGATGCTGGGTTCCTGGGTGGTTCCCCTTCCCTGATCCCCCAAAATGGGTGCAGAATAGAACTAGGATATTCCCTATACAACTCACCATACAAAAAAGATATTCTGATCTAGTGTAATCTCAGTAATAGCAACACAAATTCCCTCTACTACCACGCACAATAGCCCTATTTATGAAAAGACAGCATTTCACCACTAATGTGTGTCCCATTAATAAAATACAAGTAAGACTGATACAACTGCCTACATGTTAGTAAAATACCTCACTTCTGTCACACACACAAAACCAACCTTCACACTGTTGTGCCCGTCGGTCGCAGACGGCTGCGACCGCTCTGCCTTACCTCTTTTTCTCCCCTTTCTCTCTCTGGGCAAGATGGCTACCTCCGTTGCCGAGGACCTCGGTGTTTCCAGACAAGCATGGGCGACCCCATCCATCATGTTCACTCCTGTGGCCTCCTAGGGTGCGAGGGCCCACATCTCCTATGCTCAAATACACGTCATGGCGGGAACCTCGGGGGCGGCCCCACCGCATGACATCAGTACCTCCGGGTATATCTAGCCTCCGCTTTCACTTCCACATTGAGTTAGCAAGGACTTCGGTTTAAGCTACTCTGACCGCTCTAAGCTGCACGCTTAGACACTACTTTCTCCAAGGGCCTCGCTCCAGTAGAAGCTCAAGATACCCGCTCCTCGGGGGTCTCTCGCTTCCAATTACCCTTCGGGGTCCTCTCTAACTAGACAACCGCTCCTCGGGGGTCTTTCTCTCTTTTCTACATTTCAGGATATCGGATCATCGGGTACTCGCTCCTCGAGGGCCTACCACCCATTATATCCTGCACCACGGACCTTCGGTCCCAAATTTACACCATCAGGAAGATGCCATTATTCCTGTGAGTACCTCTATGATCCGGTGCTCCAGCTCCACCCACCAGCTGTGACATCACCTGCACTGCGGGCTTCTGCCATCGTGAAACGTCTGGGTGAGACTTCATTTCTGAGCTTGTTGAAAGTACTGGCACTTCTGGGATCAGTGCCTTACCTTCCTGCTTTACCATCTATCTACAAGCAGTACAATAAAGCCTCTATCCATACTGTGTCTGCTAACTGAGTTCAGTCTATCATTGTGGTTCCCCACAGGGCTCCTCCCCGTGGGCAGAGTCATCTCCACAGTGACCAAGGGTCCACAATGCCACAAACACAACACACATAATACAGAAAGACCATAAATTACAATTATGGAGACAGAAACTGGAATGTAAATCCCAAAAAAAGCCACGCAGAATGCAATGCAAAACTATGATTATGATTATGTAAGTTTGCCTTTGTGAACCGCCTAGAAATGGTGATAGGCAGTCAAGAAATATTTTGAATATAACATATTCCCAGGATCTGCAACAATGCACATAAACTGATCTGCATAAAGTTATACCTGCATTATTGAATGCACTCAAACAGTAACAACCCTACCTATGAAAAGGCAACACTACAAATATTAAAACAAGCCCTAAACACCAATACACCTAGGAAAAGAGAACAAGCCAAATTGCTATAGATCCTTATACAGAAATTACAAGTTTTTTAGAATACCCTTACCTCAATCATACAAGCAGAACACAAACAGATATTCATCAAATACAGAATAAAATGACCATAAAGATAATGCTTTTATTTTTCCGTTGTGATCCCGGGATCGCCACCTACCCGACCGCGGCTCCGGCGTTCGCCCGCGATCCCCGGGCCTCCGGGGACCTTCCCTGCCGCAGCCCCGGCGTCGGGCAGCCTCTCCCGGTCCTGCAGGGCCCTCTGCTGCCGCGTGTCCGCCTCGCCGGAGCAGCCGGCGTCCTTCGGCGTCTGGCCCCGCCCCCTAGACGCGCGCGTCTCTGCCTACCTTTTAAAGGGGCCAGCGCGGGAAATTCAAACAAGAGCCTCCGGTGACGTCAGACGCTGCAGGGCTACTTAAGCCCTGCAGTTGCTTCTCTCCAGCGCCTTGCAACGAGGTTCCCAGGCTTGCTCCTGTCTTCAGTTGCTGCGTTCGTGCTGTCTTGTCTTCTAATTGGTTCCTGACTCGGATTGGCTTACGGATATTCTTGGCTCCTGACCCCGGACTGGTATTTGGTATCTTCTGGCTCTGACCTTGGACCGGCTTGCGTTGACCCCCTGGCTTCTGACCCTGGACCGGCTTACGTTGATTCTCTGGCTCCTGACCTCGGACTGGCTGACGGCGATCCCTTGGCTCCTGACTCTGGACTGGCGAGCAACGACCCTTCGGCACTCAACCTTGGACCACAGCTGACCAGGCCCCCGTGGGCCCTCCTAAGTCCCAGCGGCCGGGTCCCTACGGGCTCCTCCTGGGGGGACTCCGGCTTCCAGGGTGAATCTCCTAAGTCCCAGCGGCCGAACTCCTACGAGCTCCTCTCGGGGGAGGATTGGCTTCCAGGGCGAAGGTTCCCTCAACACAGTGCCAGCGCCTTCTTCACCTCCGTCCTCGCCAGAGCTCTTGGTCGCATAGAGCTCCCAGAGTTCCATCTTCAGCCAGCCACTAGTCTGTCCTCTCCGCCTCCCGGTCGGGGTCGCTGCTGGAAACACCTACAGCAGCTCCTCTTCTGGCTCCGACCGGCCCAAGGGTCCACGAATCCAACAGTTTCCATTGTTGCACTGCATGAAGAATATGCAGAGTTCAGTTTTTGTTTACACATTTCTATTTATACATTCCTTATAATCCAGCAAATAATAAAATCAAGAAATATAAAACAATAATTGTAAAACTATACTAATAAACAGAATAAATGTTTCAAAAGAGCTGATGAATTGAACATCCAATAATTAAAAACTCATAAAAATTATTACAAATTCTCCAAACAGCAATAAAATATTTCAAAACAGTACAGTCATCACATAATACCCAACTAGTAAAATGGCAATCAAGAAAAATAAACTTAAGACACCTTTACTTACCATCTTCAGCAATTCTTCTACTCATTTCCCTTGCAGGCCAGTAGTACACAGAAGCAGCAATGGCTGCTGAAGCTCTGTCCTCCTGAACGTTTTCCTTAGGGTCCATGACCAATATCTCTGTCTCTCACACATACATACACCAGTCACACCGGTGTATATATGACCGGTCTATGTCTCTCACACACCAGACATCTCCTGATCAGTCTGTCTTTCTCACACATACATACACCAGTCATTTCCCTAACCAGTCTCTGTCTCTCACTCACACACGTCACCTCCTTGACCAGTCTCTCTCTGTTGCAACCGTCCTTTTCCGACGGCTTCACTCCGCCTACCTCTCTTTGTTTGTTCCTCCTCATGCTGCGGATGGATGCCTGGCTGCCGCGGCGTCTACCTGCCGTCCTCTCCGGCGTCCCCGGACCGGCTTGGGCGCTGCCTCCCGCCATGCTCCGCTTGTACCATAGGGCGCGTGCACCGCGCAGCCCTTCTTATTTCCTACTTGCGTGAACCTCCGGGGCGTCCCCCCGTGATAACGTCATGCTGACCGGATATTTAAAGCCTACAATGTTTGCTAGCCTTTGAGTTAGCAAGGGTAATTCTATGGGAATCCTACGGATGGGATTCGCTCTCCGTACCCAGCTACTCTGCCTCTCCAATCTGTATTGGACTCTCTAATGCTAACAGGGTACCCGCTCCTCGGGGGCCTCACTTGCTTTCCAGGTCGCTATCAGGAAACCGGTACTTGTTCCTCGAGGGCCCATGTTCCCTGACTCGCTGCCTACTCCTACCTTCTCTTCTGCCTGGAAGGATTCACTAATCTTCAACATCAGTGAGTACTACCACCTTCACCTCAGAGCTGTTCCCTGGAACCAGGCACTCGCACCTCGAGGGCCTGCCTCTGTTCCAGCCCCAGTGCCATCTCCGTGGAACCGCTGCGTGAGTACATCATCTGCAAGCCTCCCAGCTCTCAGGGTTCAGATACTCGCTCCTCGAGGGTCTGCTCTCCCTACCCTGGGGATCTCCATACTGGGTCTTGTATATTCTCCACTGTACTCATTCTCTCAGTTCTTTCCACTACAGCACTGCTACCGGAGGAGTCGCTGTTCCAGCGCCTGAGGGACACCAGCCCTGCCGGGCTATTCAAGCTGCTCACTACTGCAATCTCTGCTGGCTAATAAAAGATCAAACTCTGTGTTTGTATGTCCTGAGCTAAGCCTGACCTGTGGCCCCTCAAGGGACTTCCCCCCATGGGCATGGTCAGCTGCCACAGTGTCCAAGGGTCCACCCAAACCTTATAGTTTACAACACTCTCACACACCCCAGTCACCTCCCTGACCAATTTCTCTCCCACACCAGTCACTTCCCTGACCAATTTCTCTCTCACACACCAGTCACCTCCCTGACCAATTTCTCTCTTTCACAAACACCAGTCAACTTACTGATCAGTCTCTCACTCTCACTCATATGTACCAGTCACCTCCCTGACCAGCCACTTTCTATTTACACCAACATATCACATCCCCAACCAGTCTCTTTCTCAAGTTAACACACACACACATGCCAGTCACCTTCCTGTGCAGTCTCTCTCTCACACACACACACACCAGTCACCTCCCTGATCTGCCTTATTATTCACAAATATCCCAACCAGTCTCTCTCTCAAGCTAACACATACACACCAATCACCTCCCAGACTAGTCTCACTCTCTCACACTTGTCACCTCCCTGACCAGTCATCCTTTTGCACACACATAGTCACTTCCATGACCTCTTTCTCATATATATACCAGTCACATCATGATCAGTCTCTTCCTCTTTCAGTCACCTCCTTGACCAGTCTTCCTCTCTCACACATACACCAGTCACCTCCCTGACTAGTTTTCCTCTCTCACACATACACCAGTCATCTTCCTGACTAGTGTTCCTCTCACACCAGTCACCTTCCAGACTAGTCTTCCTCTCACACATACACCAGTCACCTCATTGACTAGTCTTTCTCCCTCTCTCACACACTCAATCACCTCCCCAATTAGTCTCTCTCACACCAGTTACCTCCCAGACAGTCCCTCTTACACCACACTCACATCTCTGATGAATCTCTCTCACACACACACACACCAGTCACCTTACCAGTCTCTCTCTCACACACACATCACATACAAAAGCATCTCTCAAGCTAACACATACATTAGTCACCTCCCTGACCAGTCTCTCTCGAGCTACAAACACACGTCAGCTCCCTGACCAGTCTCTTATCTCTAACACACACACATCAGTCACCTCCCTGACCAGTCTCTCTCACGCACATCAATCACCTCCCGACCAGTCTTTCACACACACACAATCATATCCAAAACCAGTCTCTCTTGAGCTATCACACACACACACAACCAGTCACATCCCTGACCAGTGTCTCTCTCTCACACCAGTCTCTCTCTCACATATACCAATCACGTTCCTTATCAGTCTCTCTCACACACACCAATCATGTCCTGTCTCTCTCACCCACACCAATGTCTCTGACCAATCTCTCACACGCACAATCACTTCTCTGAACAGTCTTTCTCACACACCAATCAACTCCCTGAACAGTCTCTCATACACACACCAGTCACCTCCCCAACCAGTCTCTCTTAAGCTAACACACACACACCTGTCACCTCCTTGACTAGTCTCTCTCTGACACACACATACTAGTCACCTCCCTGACCTCTGTTTCACATACACGTCACCTCTCTGACCAGTCTCTCTTCTCTCATGCACACACAAACACACTTGTTGCAAACATGGACCCTGACATACCTAGATTTTTTTATTTTATGACTTACACGCCATCCAATAGCAGAAGTAAAGTTACTTGACAGAGGACCCTGGGGTGCGCTTGTGTGCTGGTTTCATTGAGAAAACCAGGAATGCCCATGCCTCACCACTTTTTTAGAAAAAAATATTTTGAGCACATAGCGGGAGATAAGCACACATGTAGGCACCTTTTAAAATTTGCTCGGTGCGCATCGACCCAACTTGTGAGCATATCTCCCGGTTTTGGCGTGCGCTGGGCTTTTAAAATGTACCTTTAAGTTTGTACCTGAGGCAATGGAGGATGAAGTGACTTATCAAAGGTCACAAGGAGCAGCAGTGGGATATGAATGCTAGCTTTCCTGGTTCATGGCATTACATTAGGATTTGTTTTCAAAGTTCTAGAATATTTTAAGGTAAAAGGAAGGGGTAGGAATACATTTAGAAAGGGTTAGAATAGTGAGGGAGACAAACAGCAAGATTACAACCATAGTAAAACTGAATCTGGTAATGAGCGAGGAAATCAACATCATTCCAATTGTGAATGTCTTACATTTCTGGCTAGTTTTGATGAAAGAAACATAACTCTCACAAGCTAGTGCCAAATATATTAAATTAGTCCAGTATAAAGGTGTCGTCTACAACTTGTTTGTTGCCCTATATTTCCACATTACTAAGTGGACTAACACTGCAGCTAAACTATCTTTTGCAAAGGTAAAATTCAGGAATTGTTTCATACAATGCAGAACATTCAAGTGGAAATTCCTAGTGTGGTAAAGCTGGTGACAATTACAGTCCCTGCAGTAGTACTGTAAGGGCAAGGCTCTGGCAGATCTTGATGCCAGGGGTCTGCTCAGATGAGGGACTGGTGTCCTATCTCAGAACCATTGGGTGGCTTTCATAAATTTAGGCACCAATAATCCGACTCCTGGATTGGTCTTTTGGAGTAGTAAAGGGGTCACTGGGTATAAGGAAGTTGCTCTTTGCAACTTGAAACCTAATGAGCCGAGCGGCATGAACCAAACGTTGATCTCTGTGATGCTTGAAGAGAAGTGACTTGCTAGACCAATGAAACTGGGATTAAGGGATTGCGAGTTGTCTCCGCTTCCTGCCCAAGGAGGCATATGCTTTGAGTAGAATCACCATGAGGAGAAACTGGCATGCCCATTCCCCCCATACCATTCTCCAGCAGCTTTGCCTGATATCATCAGCAATGATCCAACTTTGGATGCATTGGCACAACATTACAGGCCATCACTGATAACATCGGGCAGGTGTTGGAAGATGGCAGTGGTAGCACAGCAGGCCAGATAGAACTGCAAATACACACTAGGTAGGCGGCTGGAAAAAAGGAGGAGAAGGGCCAGCTCTGGCCCATGGGCTGTAGCTTGTGCACTCCTGCTATATAGGCTGTGATAATATTAAATGAATCAATTAAAAAGTATTACACAAGCTTTCAAGATTGCATACGTCTCTTCATATGACACCAGAAGAAGAGACCTGTATAGCTTCGAAGGCTCATGTAATACAAAATCTCTTTTTGGTCTAATAAAAGTATCACATTCCACGAAGATTCTATAAAACTGTCTCAAAACAGATCTTTGTTGCAAGAAAATACTGCTTATACATCTCAGCCTTTTCAGTTTCAGTACCTTATAAATTCACAATATAGATAAAACATAAAAAATTTAAATACTAGGGCAGCCTGGTGCTTCAGTGGCAGTGCTGTGCAGAAGATCCCCATTTCAATTCCAGAATAGATTTTTTAAATTCCTTGTCTCGGCTGGAGCTGAGAATGCTGTGTAGGCGGCAGAAGCGAATTATTGTCACTGTATAAAGGTGAGAGCAAGTGGTCCGATCTAGGGTCCATGATTGCAGAGTTTTAAAAGGAGTCTTGGTGCATAGCTTCGGGCCCAGGACCATCACTGTAATGATCTGATTAGTTATTTTGTGTGGATATAAAATAGGATAAAATAAATCCTCAGGTAGTTGTGAATAACTCAAGGCACTATATCTCAGCCCTGGTTCCAACTGAGCTGGAGTACAAAGGCGCAGAAGGAAAACATAAAAAAATTAATACTTAAAAATAGTTGTATATTATTGTTAATTTGATAACTTCTTATTCAAAGTAGGATTTTTTTTTATTATTAGTCAACACCATGCACATAAGAGAGTATTTGCATTATGCAAGAAAATTTATTTCACAGTTGGATAGCAAAATTATTGCACAATAAAGTAAACACTATTTCAGTTTACTTTCCACATACTATACAACTTAATATACATAATAGAAAAAATTATAAACTTCAAATGATTGTTGCCTACTTGTATCCAAACCATGATTACTATCATAACTTTTTCTTCCAATGAAGAATACATATTCAAGCTTTTTTATCTTTAAGAAAAGTTCATGATTTTTTCTGCTTCAGTTTCTTGTACCAGTCAGGCGCCTCTTTATTTGTCTATAAAAAAAAAAAATTTCAACAGATTGAAAGAAACAGACAAGTGACAAACATCTGGTAAAATTTAAAACTATGTATCCTCCTATTTTCTCCAAGAATGTTTCTATTTACTTATATTTCTTCCTCCTTCCCTCTCCAATTTGGCTGTGAAATCTAATTTTGATCTTAAACATAACCAAAGAACATCTCCATCAATCTCCAGTCACAAATAGTGAACTAAACTGTTGCACAGCTGATATCTTGGTTTTCTGCACTGCTTTCAAAACTACAATGCCATCAACTAGGTGACAGTTCACTTGGTTTCTTAGACAACAGATGTGCTGCAATTAATTTTTTAAATTGAAATTCTCTTATTATCTCACAACTATGCAAGTTTACTAGGAAGAAACAAAGAAAATAAATGGCACTTTCTCCTAACAATTTACAAGTTTGCTTCGTTATGGAGACTGAGTGCTATAATACAAAGAAATGCAGTCAGTTATAACACAAATATTTGCCATTTACCCACTGCAGTGATCCAATAGTCATACTGGTCCTAGTGAAAACTGAAGTTTTTATAGCTTGTGATACCTTTTATGTGACCAATCAAAAAAGATGTAGGAGTTTTTGAGACCACAAAGGTCCCTTTTCAGATGTGCCACATGGTCTCAAAAGCTTATGGGCATCTCGTCTGTTGGTGCTTTAAAAGGTATCATGGGGGGTAGCTTGCTTATTACGGCGGTTACTAACCTAAACCAATTAAGCCTGATACATACTTTGAATGCATATACAGCGTTGCTCTCTGCTTCAACAGCAGGGGAAATGTGAAAAAGCAAATGTTGCTTACCTGTAACAGGTGTTCTCACAGGACAGCAGGATGTTAGTCCTCACATATGGGTGACGTCAGTGGACGGAGCCCTGTTACGGAAAACGTTTCTGTCAAAGTTTCTATAAAACTTTGACACTGGCACACAGTGCACTGAGCATGCTCAGCCTGCAATTATCCGTGACCACAGGTGTCTCCCCTCAGTCTCGTCTTATAGCAAAAAGCGCAAGCGAAACTAAAATAATAAAACGTATGTAGACCCAACTTCGGGTGGCGGGTGGGTTTCGTGAGGACTAACATCCTGCTGTCCTGTGAGAACACCTGTTACAGGTAAGCAACATTTGCTTTCTCACAGGACAAGCAGGATGGTAGTCCTCACATATTTTATTTATTTAACAGCTTTTCTATACCGACATTAGAATGCACATCATATCGATTTACATCTCAACAGTAGGTGGAAAATACAATGAACAGGGGTGGGAGAGGGACAACAGTAGAAACTCGAGGGCAGGAGGCTCTAGGGGGAGCCTGAAAATTGAACTAGAGAAGTAACAATAACTCGAGAGGTAACATATTTACATGATGCAAATTACTTGGAGCGAGTCAAAGATAACAGAGAAGCAGGAGAAGAGGGTGAGAGAGGTACGTGGAGTTAGTCTGGAAATGCCTAGTGGAAGAGCCAAGTCTCTAGCATTTTCCTGAATTTAGTATGGCAAGGCTCCAGGCGGAGGTTTGTGGGTAGGGTATTCCAGTGAGTTGGGCCAGCAATTGAGAGAGCACGGTCCCTTGTTGCTGTGAGATGGGCCTTCTTGAGGGGTGGAACTTGTAGGGTGCCTTTGAGATTTGCTCTAGTGGGGCAGGTGGATTGTGTGGATCAGAGTGGTTCGCTGAGCCAAGAGGAATTATTTATGTGGATGGATTTGTGTATGATAGTGAGAGTTTTGAATAGGATGTGTGATGGGATGGGGAGCCAGTGAAGGTCTGAGGATGGGGGTTATGTGGTCTGATTTGCGTGCGTTCATGATTATCCTTGCAGTGGCATTCTGTAGTATTTGGAGGGGTTTGATGGTGGAGTAGGGAAGACCAAGGTACAAGGAATTGCAGTAATCCAGCTTGGATGATAGGGTGGATTGGATGACGGTTCTGAGATCGTGTGTGTGGAGCAGTGGCTTGAGCTTTTTTATAACACTGAGCTTGTAAAAGCCTTCTTTTAGGACGGAGTTAATGTGTTTTTTTAGGTTTAGATGTGGATCAATTAGAACGCCAAGGTTTCGTACAGGAGGCTGTGAAGTGAGGGAGGTGGCTGTAGGGTCGTTGGGAGGAGAGAGCTTAAGGGTTTGGTGGTTGTGGATGAGGAGAAGCTCAGTTTTTGAGGAATTGAGGGCAAGTTGTAGGGAGGTGAGTAGTGAGTTTATGGATACAAGGCATTTCTCCCAGAAATTTAGTGTTGTAGATAATGATTCACGGATAGGGATGATGATTTGTACATCATCTGCATAGATGTAGAAATTGAGGCCAAGGTCAGATAGATGATGGCAGAGGGGCAGAAGGTAGATGTTGAAAAGGGTGGATGAAGGGGAGGAGCCTTCGGGCACTCCTTGGGTGAGGGCGAAGTGTGTGGATACTGAGTTGCCAAGTTTAACAGAGAAACAGAATACCGAGCTGAGGATGCCCGAGAGTGCACCAAATGCACCCAAAGATGTGCAAAAGGCGCAACGACGGGGTGAAATTTGGTAAGGAGGGCATCCTGAAACCCTTAACGGGTTGGTGGAAGGATGTTGGGTAGTTAAACTGAAAAAAAGATGAGTAGACGGACTGGCCAAACATGGAAGCATGCCGGTCAGTCTTATCTAAGCAATAATGGGCTGTGAAGGTATGGAGAGAGCTCCAGGTCGCAGCCTTACAAATATGTACAAGCAGCACCGGCTGAAGGTGAGCTATTGAGGCTGGTACGGCCCTAACAGTGTGTGGTTACACACGGTGTTGTAGTGAAATACCTGCTTGTTGGTAGGAAAAAGAGATACAGACTTAATTAGGAGGAAAAGGTCTGTTTGCCCACTGGAACTCGCAGCTTGGCTTTTGCCACAGAAGGAAAGAGTTAGGTATAATTCCTGTGGAGTGTAGTGTGGTCTAGATAGAATGCAAGTGCACTTTTACAGTCCAAGGAGTGGAAAACCCTCTCGCTCTGGTGAGAGAGAGGTGTTGGGAAAAAGTGGGCAGAGTATATTCTGAGTAAGGTGAGATGCTGCGTCTACCTTAAGAAGGATATGAAATTGAATACGTAAGACCACTCGGTCACGGAGGAACACAGGGTCGGGTGAGTATGTATCAAGGTGTGGAACTCACTGACCCTGTTTGGCAGAAATGATGACTATGAGGGAAAGAATTTCCCATGCCAGACTGTTAAGTGAGAAGAATGGAAAGGCTCGAATGGGGAACGGATGAGTCTTGTAAGCACTAAATATAGGTCCCATTCCGTAACCGGTACAAATAGAGGTGGCTTAATCAGTGGATAACCCATGGTAAGCTGACTCAGAAGGGTTTGAACCGTTAATCGGGTATCCCCACTCCCAAGTGGTACGCCAATTGGAACAGAGGTATACCCATGTGGAGGATGTCTGGGGAGCAGAATCCGAGGGAGTAAGAGAAAAGAGTGGTGTAGAAAAAAAAGGGGGTAATACCCTTTTGTATGCGCCATGTGGTAAATCATGCCATTTTGAATGGTACGATTTATGTGTGGAAGGTTTTTGTGACGCTACCAGTATCTGAGAACATTAGTGAGTCCATGATATGAGACTGACCTGTGAGAAGGCGAATTGGTTACTGGTGTGATAGATTGAGAAGCATGGGAAAGCATACTGGTCTCGGCCAGGACGTGGGTCTGAGAAACAGTGAACCCCGTCCTGGTGCAGCATAATAAGAGTGCTGGCTTTGAGAGGCATCGAAAGAGATACTGTATGGTTCGATTCAGGCACAGAGGGCAAGGTCGGTTGACCTCAGCGCTAGAAGATTTTTCTCGCTACACATGTAGTCCAAGGCCATCCGAGAGGATGGAAACCTATATGGAGAATTTCTGCTAGTGCGTTTAGTAAGTCTGTTAGATAAGTGGCCCGGGGATGCATGAAGTGAGCAAGGGCCAAGGATAGAGCTGCGCAGCTTCCTAGCAGAGCAGCTAAGAGGTTGTGTGTGCTTGTGTGTTGGAAATACCACATTGTCGCTATGCTGTCTGTCTGTATGCACAAAGGTTTGTTGCAGAGGCAGTATTGTAAGGCATAAAGGCATACCTCATGGCTTGAAGCTCCAGGAAGTTGATGTGAAATAGACGCATATTGGGTTGAGAAGATGTTAGTTCGAACTCTGCAACCCTGAGTAAATGCGAGTATGAGCAGAACCAGCCGAGGATTTGGTTCTAGATCTGCAATATGGATCAGGGACGAAAGCGGTTGAACAGCTTAGATCCACTGATAATTGAAATTTCACTGAATCTTACTCATAGCAAATCTGGACCTATGAATAAAGTGCATGGTGAAAAAATCCCGTGGCCTAGCAATGAAAGAACTGAGGGGCTGTGGTTATGTTGTATGCGCGCAGAGATATATAGGAATTTGTCAGAATGTCTGCATGGTTGTTGGACAGGAAGTTTGTTGTGACTGTGGTGTCCAGAAGTGTTTTATATGGGATTTATGGTAGGATTTATGGTAGTAGATTTATAGTGAGTTGTGAAGAAGATAGAGCTCCTTGCTTGGATTGACTGTTATGCAGCTGTCCATGCAAGGAAAAGTGTGAATGATGTTTTACTCCATAGAGAAACAGCAGTCACTGCTAGTGATTTAATGAAATACCCAAGTTGCCGAAGCTGGAGCAACCGGCAGAGCAAGTTTAAAGAAGAGAGGCAACCTAATTACTGCGCTATGGAAGTATGGTGACGAGACACACCATTTTACCTGTCCCTTCTGAAGAAAGTTGATATTTCTGAGGTCCAGGTTGGGCGGAGAGCAACTACTTTCTGTTGAAAGAAAGAATAGTGAGATTAAACCCCCCCCCCCCCCCACACTGCGCTTTGTAGCGTCCGGGGACTGTACCCTGAACTTTGGTACCAAGTGGGGTGGCCGCTCTGATATCCGGCAAGTTGAGAGACCAGGAGGTGTCCAACTGGCAGGGTGGATGTAATCTGGGTATCATGTAATCTCCCACAGGAGCGTGAGCGGTAAAAGTCTTACCCGCATTTCTGTGTGCTGTACAAGAAAACGTTGAGACCTGGCGCCAGGCCTCGAGGTGGATTTGCAATTGAGCAGTGTTTGCTGGATCTTGTGTCTAGTAGATCAGCGAATGCATCTGGGATTTCAGTCCTTAATTAGGAACCAGAAGCCATAGTATTAATCAGTACAGAGTCCCGTTGCTGATAATGGGAGGATGTCCTGATACAATCCCAAATGATTGGTAGAGAGGTTCTCTTGGTATTGTGTCCGACATAGCTGGCAATAGCGATATTTGACACTAATGCGGTTCTTGGAAGACAAGACGACCTAGAACCTTTCGAACAATGTGGCCCGATTTAGAGAACAGGTCTCAATGGGATTGTCGCTGAAGCGGAATTATAGTACTTACCAGCTCTCGTGGATCGCAGAAGGACGAGCCGGTGAAGATTGATGGCTCGTGGATTTCAGGAGGCATCGAGGGACAGCCTGAAGGATGTAAACGTCCGACTCAAATCTGTAACTTGGTATGGTAGCGCAGGTACAGAGGAGACAGGCTGAGCGTGTCTGGCACTACCACAGAACCCCACACCGGTGTCGATGGGGAACGCCTCGGGTACAGGGGAGCCATTATGACTCATGAACCTGGGCCTTTTAGCAGCGGCTCGATGTATCGTGATGCCAGTGCAGAATTCCTCGGAACTTGGTCCAGTCATTCTGCAGCACCGAGGACTGCCAGCACTGTGTGGAACAGTGGCGGTGGCAGTAGCAATGTTGCTCGGCCCGGGCATTCTCCAGCACCGAGTAGGATAGCACCGATGTCTTGGATAGCGTCAGTGGCGTACGGTCAGCGTGCTGGTAACAATGAGTGCCACGGTGCTCGGCCAGGCTTTCCCCAGCGCCGAGGTGGATGTCCTCGCTGTCTTGGATGGCGAATGATGACGGACCGTCAGCATGCCTGCACTGCTCCTGGCACTATGTAGTGTTGTAGGCTGATAGGGAGCTTTAGTTAAGAACCCAAAGCATGGAGCACTGTGTTTAGGCGAGGGCATTGTGTGTAAGTGCTATGTCAGTATTGACGGTATCGATGGCAGCATAGAAGCGGCCTCAAGGGTATCGTCAAAAATATAGATGAAAAAATGTCGATGGCCCGGGCAGAGCAACGATAACAGTGACGGAGGCACCGACGGCATCGGCGTAGGTATCGATGGAAACGAAGTGGCATCAAAGAATCGAATAGACATCGATGGCATCAGAAAATTGATACCGGCATCGACGGCCGCATCGATAGCAACGACGTGGGCGTCAATGGCATCGATGGATGGAGACGGGCGCCGATGGCATCGACCCGGGCATCGATGGAATCGATGGCCGCATCGATAGCAACGACGTGGGCGTCAACGGCATCGATGGATGGAGACGGGCACTGACGGCATCGACCCTGGCATCGATGGCACTGACCCGGGCATCGATGGAACAATCAGTGCCATGGATGAAAACATTGATGGCACTGAAAGAATCGATGCAGGGATCGATGGCATCGATGGACCGTGGGGGAGGGATGTCGATGGCATCGAAGATGGCAGGACGGCCTGGCTGGGGGTACCGACTGTAGCGATAGGGCATCGACTGCACGAAGGTACCGAGGTAATCGATGGAGGCATGAATTCGACAGAGGCCCTGGTGGCAATAGTAACCGTGGAAGTCCCTATCCCACTAGCAATAATAACCAGGTAGAGGGTCACAGGAGGACACTCGCAGGCTATGTAGGGCTAACTGTGAAAACATAGGGAGAGGGAAGGCCGCAATTCGGTTGGTAGGCCGGGGAAACCGCAGTGAGGTGACAGGAACCGACCGAAAAACAGGGCATAGTACTCACCGAGCATCGATTAAATGTATGCGAAGGGAGACCCGTGCAGGGGAAAAGCATTTGTGAAGTAAAGGTTTAAGTGTTTCTGTGAGGAAAAATTGTGAGAATTTCTCACAGAGCTCCTAACCGCTATGCTTACTGCAGAGCGGAAAAAAGAAGACTGAGGGGAGATACCTGTGGTCACAGGGATAGCTGCAGGCTGAGCATGCTAAGTGCACTCAGTGTGCCAGTGTCAGTCAAAGCTTTATAGAAACTTTGACAAAGGTTTTCTGTAATAGGGCTCCGTCCACTGACGTCACCCATATGTGAGGACTACCATCCTGCTTGTCCTGTGAGAAAGAGGATTTACATTCAGACAACATCTAACAAGGCATTGATCTGTGCAGTCTGGGTAAACAAGCATCAGGGTAACTTGCTTGATGCGGCAGTTACTACCCTTAACCATTAAGCCTTATGCTCACCTTTGATGCAACTCCAACATTACTCTCGGCAATAATGACAGGAGATGGCAGGAAATTTGAATCAAACAGTTACCAACAAGGGCCCTGAACTTGGTTGTTGATGAAACAGATAAGTATGGGAAAATAAGTATGGGAGCTTACTGGGCAGACTAGATGGGCCAATTAGTCTTTTCTGCAGTCATTTCTATATTTCTATGAACAAAAAAATCTTTGTAGTGTCGGGTCATATATTTCCAGGTTCATTTACATTCTGATTAAACACTTCTTCTCTATGTTTACTGTAAAATATAGGGTATAGTGACTTACACAGAATGAATGTCAATTTTTATAAAGGAATAAATAAACCATTAGTGAATTACAATAGCCTAACCAGATTATTGAAATACAATAACAATTTTCAAAGACCTGCTAAGAGGGTAAAATAACGGGTTAATTTTACCAAGTCATGTTTAGTAGGATTATCAGGTGAAAATTCACTTAAACTTATGGCAAGAGTTACAATTGCTATGGCTGGGATTGCTTGCCTAAAAATTGCTGGTTAGCTGCAAAGAATTGCCAGCTAACTATATGCAACCACGTTACAGCAAGTATCTGGGTATTTTTAGCCAACAACTTACACGAGTACATCTGGTAACTTATTTGGGCAATTAATATCAGGCAGGTCTGTTGTCAATTATTGTTGAGTAGGGCGTCTGTGTGAACCGGGGGGGATTTGAGGCTGAATAGTTAGGAGGGTCTCGATAACCTGGAGAAGGACTGGGTGAACTGGTGGAAGAATTGAAAAACTGATAATTTCCATTACATACGCAAGTTTTAAAGTATACCAACCTACGCACGCAAATCAGGGTTTCTTTTACGAGTTGCATTTTTTTATGCGTAAAATATTCACGTTTCTAAAATAAGTAGAAAATTATGCACATTCAAAACACGGCAATGTGCTCTTTCAATTCATTGCATGTATTTGCGTACCTGAATCACGTAGATAATAAAATACTGTACTAGTTCTCCATGTGGCCACTTATATATGGGGCTGTACGGAGTTGTTTGAAAGTTATCCTCAGTCTTTTTATAATCAAAAAGTATGCATGTTAAGTTCCAGCTCTGCCAAATCAGACCCCCATGTTTCTCCTCAGTAAGAACTTTCAAACTGGCATGCGTGTGCACATTTGTATGCATATGTCAGCCCGTGCCTAAGTGTGCAACCATTTTATAACATATACGTGCATATGCATGCATGTATAAAATAGCCTGGCCGTGTGCACATGTGCGCCAAATTTTAAGTGGGCACGCGCATGTGCATTCAAATCTTTTCACCACATAAATCAGGGAATTTTAAAAAGGGCATGCACCAATGCCATTCCCAGTTTGTCTCCAGTTCACCCAGTTAAAAGAGGTCCTCCAAATCCCCTGGTTTGATAGCCTTCACTCCACCCAATTAGCCCCGAACCTTAAAACTCCACAGATTTGCTTAGTTTTCTTTAAATTTTCACTTATATGGCATCCACAGCAGAAGTAAAGTTACATGGCAGGGGGCCATGGTGCGTGCCGGGTCCCGTCAGTATTATGTGCACATCTCAGGTTCACGCCCTGAATCACCCATGCTCCACCCCTTTTTGAATACTTTCGAGATGTGCGCGCTGCAGGAGACGTGCGCGTGTCTCGGCAGCTTTTAAAATTGTTCGATGCATGCGAGCCCAACTTCTTTGCGCATCCCCTAATGTATGCGCACGTCGGGCTTTTAAAATTCACCTCAGTGTGAAACTGGGTTATATGTGGACTTTTAAGCACACTTACCATTGGACTATTTTTTTTTTTTTTAATGATTATGTGCATTAAACCTTGTTTTATTCATGTAAATGGCTTTGAAAACTCAAACCAATAAGCCCAATACATAGTCTAATCCCAACCCCAACTCGAGGCTGGGTAGAGCCATATCACATAACAAAATAAAGTAAAATATAGCAAACAAATATAGAAAAACTCCCCCAAACAAACCATGCAAATACTTCTATTGCTGCACACAATACCTAGACTCTGGCTCTCTAAATAACTCTTTAAAGAGATCCTGAAGAGACACTCCTTAGAGTTTGGCTCTTAAGTGATTAATTTGCCACTCACAGCGGTTCTCTTGTAAAAATGAATAACCACTACCATAGCGGGAGAAGGTGGAGCCTTGAGGACATCAGGCATCAAGAACACACAACAGACCAGAGCAACTCATCTCCCACAGGGGATGCAAATAGATAAAGTTCCTCTGGGATTGTCCAGGCAGTAAGTAAGCAATATAAACATAGCTGGTTAGATTTAAGTCAGGTTTTAAATGCTCAGCCAGCTAAACTTAGACTGTCAATGCTGAAATTCAGTGCTAACTGGCTAAGACTTTTTCCCACACCAATCACACCTCTGAGTTTACCCATTTTTTGAAAAGATAACTTTACCTGCATAATGAATCTAGTTGGCTCAGCCCTGGTCAATTTTAAAAGGTTTTGATTAAGCCAGCAAAGACCTTACTTAGCTGGCTAGATCCCTTTGAAAACTGTCCCCCTAGTCATTAAATAAGCAGACTATAGAGCGCAATGAACATTAGGCTTACAAAAATTAATTATTCAAGCAACCAAGAGGCAATGATAAAGTAAACAATTACATAAGAACATAAGAATTGCCATACAGGGTCAGACCAAGGGTCCATCAAGTCCAGTATCCTGTTTCCAACAGTGGCCAATCCAAGTCACAAGTACCTGGCAAGTACCCAAACATTAGATAAAACAAAAGCTACTACTGCTTATTAATTACCATAACAACAGTTTATGGATTTTTTCTCTAGGAACCTATCCAAACCTTTTTTAATCCCAGTTACACTAACTTCTGTAACAATATCCTCTGTCAAACTACAGAGCTTAACTATGCGCTGAGTGAAAATGATTTTCTTCAATTTGTTTTAAATGAGCTACTTGCTAACTTCATGGAGTGGCCCCGGTCCTTCTATTATCTGAAAGAGTAAATAACCGATTTACATTAACTTGTTCATGTCCTTTCATTATTTTGTAGACTTCTATCATATCCCCCCTCAAACGTCTCCTCTCCAAACTGAATAGCCCTAACTTTTTTAGCCTTTCCTCATAGGGCAGCTGTTTCATGCTCCTTATTTTGGTCACCCTTCTCTGCACTTTCTCCAGTGCAGCCTTATCTTGTTTGAGATGCGGTGACCAGAATTGCACACAGTATTCAAAATGTGGTCTCACCATGGAGTGATACAGAGTCATTGTGACATCCTCCGTTTTATTTGCCATTCTCTTCCTAATAATTCCTAACATTTTGTTTGCTTTTTTGATTGCCACAGCACAACAAGCCATTTTCAATGTATTATCTACTATGATGCCTAGATCTTTTTCCTGGGTGGTAACTCCTAAGATAGAACCTAACATTGTATAACTACAGCAAGGGTTATTTTTTTCTATATGCATCACTTTCTACTTGGCTACATTAAATTTCATCTGCCATTTGGAAGACCAACCTTCCAGTCTCGCAAGGTCCTCCTGCAATTCATCACAATCTGCTTGAGATTTAGCTACTCTACATAATTTTGTGTCATCCACAAATCTGATCACCTCACTTGTCGTACCCCTTTCCAGATCATGTATAAATACATTAAAAAGCACCGGTCCAAGTACAGATCCCTGAGGCACTCCACTGTGAAAACTGACCATTTAATGCTACTGTTTTCTGCCTTTTAACCAGCTTTCAATCCACAAAAGGACATCACCTCCTATCCCATGACTTTTTAGTTTTCTTAGACGCCTCTCATGCGGGACTTTGTCGAATGCCTTCTGAAAATCCAAATGCACCACCATCTACTGATTCACTTTCAAAAAAACTTAAAAAAAAAAAGTAAGAGATTTGTGAGGCAAGACTTCCCTTGGGTAAATCCATATTGGCTGTGTCCCATCAAACCATGATTATCTACATGTTTCGTGATTTTATTCTTTATAACAGTTTCCATGATTTTTCCTGGCATTGAAGTCATGCTTACCGGTCTATAGTTTCCCGGATCACCCCTGGATCCCTTTTTAAATATAGGGGTTACATTGGTCATATTCCAATCTTCAGGTACACTGGATGATTTTAATGATAGTTTACAAATTAATTGAAATAGTTTTGAAATTTCATTTTTTTATTCTTTCAGAACCCTGGGGTGTATACCATTTGGTCCAGGTGATTTACTACTCTTCAGTTTGTCAATTAGGCCTACCACATCTTCCAGGTTCATCGTGTTTTGGTTCAGTTGATCTGAATCATTACCCAGGAAACCCTTCTCCAGAAGGGGTATCTCTGCAACAAATCATTTAATCTTTCCATGATGGCCTTATCTTCTCTAAGTGTCCCTTTAATCATCCAACGGTCCAACTGACTCCCTTCTCAGGCTTTTGGCTTTGGATATATTTTAAAAAGTTTTTATTGTGAGATTCTGCCTCTATGGCCAACTTCATTTCAAATTCTCTCCTAGCCTGTCTTATCAATGTCTTATATTTAACTTGCCAATGCTTATGCTTTATCCTATATTCTTCTGATGGATTCTTCTTCCAATTTCTGAAAGAAGATCTTTTGGCTAAAATAGCCTCTTTTACTTCACCTTTTAACCATGCGGGTAATCATTTTGCCTTCCTTCCACCTTTCTTGATGGTGGAATACTTCTGGACTGTGCTTCTAGGATGGTATTTCTTTTTAAACAATACCCATGCTGGTTGCACACTTTTTACCTTTGTGCTGCAGTTTTTATCTATTTTTCGCTTTTTATCAAAGTTTCCCTTTTGAAAGTTTAGCGCTAGAGCCATGGATTTACTTACTGTCCCCCTTCCAGTAATTAATTCAAATCTGATCATATTATGATCACTATTGCTACGTGGCCCCACCACCAGTACCTCTCTCACCAAATTCTATGCTCCACTGAGAATTAAATCTAAAATTGCTCCCTCTCTTGTTGGTTAGTGAACCAATTGCTCTGTAAAACTGTCATTTATTCCATCCAGGAACTTTCTCTCTCTAGCATGCCCTAAAGTTTCACTTACCGAGTCAATACTGGGGTAATTGAAATCTCCCATTACTACTGCACTACCAGTTTGGTTAGCTTCCCTAATTTTTCTTAGCACTTCACTTTCTGTCTCACCATGTTGGCCAGGTGGACGGTAATATACTATCACTATACTTTTCCCCAACAGACAAGGGATTTCTACCCATAAAGATTCGATTGTGCATTTAGTCTCATTCAGGATCTTTATTCTTTTGGACTCTAAGCCATCCCGAACATAAGCGCAACCCTGCCACCAAGATGCTCCTCTCTGTCATTGAGATATAATTTGTACCCGGTATAGCACTATCCCATTGGTTATCCTCTTTCCACCATGTCTCTGAGATGCCAATTAAGTCTAAGTCATCATTCTCCCATCTTACTTCTTAGATTCTTTGCATTAACATACAAATAATTTAAAGTGTGTTTTTTTGTTTGTATTTACATTCTGCTTTTCAGTTAACATGGATAAATTGGAATCTTTTAGCTCAGGTGAGTTTTTCATTATAGGCACTTGGACTACTTTTCTTATTATTTATTTCTTATTATTTCTTATTCAAAAGATACTTCATTAGTATCCTTTGAAGATACTTCCCTCCGAACCATGCACTGCTGAGCGACTGTCTAGTTTAAAAGCTCCTCTTATCTCCTTTTTAAAGGTTAGCGCCAGCAGCCTGGTTCCACCCTGGTTAAGGTGGTGCCCATCCGTTTGGAAAAGACTCACCCTTCCCCAAAAGGTTCCCCAGTTCCTTAGAAAACTGAATCCCTCTTCCTTGCACCGTCTCATCCACCCATTGAGACTCCAGAGCTCTGACTGCTTCTGGCGCGTGGAACAGAGAACATTTCAGAGAATGCTACCTTGGAGGTTCTGGATTTCAGTTTTCTACCTAAGAACCTAAATTTGGCTTCTAGAACCTCCCTCCCACATTTTCCTTTTTCATTGGTACCCACATGTACCACAACAGCCGGCTCCTCCACAGCACTGTTTAAAAAGCCTATCTAGGTGACGCTTGAGGTCCGCCACCTTTGCACCAGGTAAGCATGTTACCAGGCGATCCTTATGCCCACCAGCCACCCAGCTGTCTACATTCCTAATAATCAAATCACCAAATATGACTGCCAACCTAATGCTTCCCTCTTGGGCAGTAGCCCTGGGAGACCCATCCTTGGTGCGAGAGGACAATGGACTACCAGGATAGCAGGTCCTTGCTATAGGATCATTTCCTGCTGCACCAGGTTGATATTCTCCGATCATGAGACCTTCCTCCACCAAGACAGTACCAGTGCTGTCAGACTGGAGTTGGGACTTGGAAACTATGTCCCTGAAGGTCTCATCTATATACCTCTCTGTCTGCCTCAGCTCCTCCAGGTCTGCCACTTTAGCCTCCAGAGATCAAACTCACTTTCTGAGAGACAGGAGCTCTTTGCATCGATTGCATATGTACAATTTCTCACCGATGGGTAAAAAATCATACATGTGACACTCGATGCAAAAGACTGGGACAGCCTCTTCTAGCTCCTGGACTGCTGCCTTAATCTTAAATTTGTTCAGTTCCTAGTTAAGTTTTAGTTTGCTATGGGAGTAGGAATGCATACAATTAGGGTGCTTTAAATGTATCAGTGTATTCACTATTTATCTGGTAGTGACCTACAAGGGAATGATCAAACTCTTGATAAGATGTGGGGAATTTCTGAGTTTAAGTTAAAAGGCTGTTTTGATTTTTTATATATATATATATTTTTTTAAGTGTGAAAGTGACACCTGCGTATAAATTAAAAGATGAGCTGGGGTGGGTGGGAGAGGGATGGAAGGGTTGGGAAATACAAACACACAAACTTCTGTTTGTTGCCTGCCTTTCTATTTATAACAAAACACACAAAAACACTAAAAAATATACCCCAATAGTTTACTTCTCCCCAATACTTTTAAGTTTTAAAAGTCTCTCCAAGCAGTACTTACTGATTCTCTCTTCTTAGTGCTCCCACTACTACAGTTGTTCATGAAAATTCAGAAAAACTGTTGTTGTCTTTAGGGATTTTTATTCAGTTTTTGGCACATCAGTAATCTCAAACTATTGATAGGTTTTGACTCTAGTATGCAGCAGTCGTTAAGAAGAAATGATTTAAGAAATTAATTTATAGTGATTGGTAGGTATGATTTCATGACTATAAAAGAATGCAAATGAATTTCTCAGGAATTTGTGGACCAGTAATGATCTTACAAAACCCTAATGATACAGTAATACCTTAGACAAACAAGGTTAAATGGAACCATTATAACTGAGTACAATAATAAAATAGTTTTATTAAAAGCCTTTCCCCTATTTCTTCCATTGTTTTAAAAAGAAAAGGTAACGGGGGGGGGGGGGGGGGGGGGGGGGGGGGGGGGGGGGGGGGGGGGGGGGGGGGGGGGGGGGGGACGGGACCTGAAAATTGCCCAGAATGGATAATTAAAAACAAACAAACAAAACCATTCTACATGCATACACACATTTCGTTTTCATCTTCTGTGCCAGTTCAAGTTTCTTTTAACAATTCATTTACAAACTGTTAGAAAGACCAAAATATGCTTAACCATTGGCACTTGTTTCTTCTGGAATGATATTCTCTGTATGAAGAAATCACCCAGAATGTCATAAAGTCCAACTGTTCTGCATGCCATGGTCTATGTACTCGTAAAAAAACAACACTCTGCTAGAAGAAACAGGTAGCTAAAGAAAATGAAAGAAAAAATGTCTTTTATATAATTCCCTGTGTTTTGGGTCCCCTTCTGCCTTTTCCTGCCAAAGCCATGGAGGTACCGATAGTAGGAGAAACACATGTTTTTTTATTTTTAACCTAGCAGTTTTCTTTGTTCCATTCAATTGGAATTGACCTCTGATAAGGTTATGGCACTACAAACCTTCATTCATAATTTTTTCAACTTTATTTCTCATTTTAAACCATCTTTGTCTGGCTTGCCCAACCGTTACACTGAAAATCCTCTGCTGAAGGCCCCAGCTCACTGCAGAACCTGGTGTGCGTGCATCCTTCAGTCTGGCTAATATGCATCACTATTCGATGGCAGGGTTCTCTCCAGTCATGGTCTTGTGAACACTCCCTCTGCAGTATCTTCAGTCCTTGGAGAAACACACTTTGGTGTAATGTTAGATTAAATTTCATACAAATAATGAAAAAGTAAAACTGTTTCACCTTCAATAACTTACAAACAGTGTTGGCTTCGGTATAAAGATATTTTCTTCCTCATGATGCTGTGGAAGCATGCTTACAGGGGACCTTGTGTTTTGCTTTGCAGTCAGATTCTTTGCTTCACCATGAGAAGGAAGTGCACCTTCAGCTGAGTGCTTAGTATGCATATTAAGTAGAACTTGCTTCATTACTGCTAATTCCTGTGGAAAGAAAAACAACAAAATGAACATGTGAACTTCTTGAACCTCAAATACTTCTATATACTAAAATTCATACTGTCCTACATTGTTTTCAATAAAACCAGGTTTGGGACTATGAAGCCCCACAGATGCTTTAGGGTTATAGGAACATGTTGTTTGGATCCACTTTAGGTAAACTTATTCAGAAATACAGTTTTCAGAAATTACCTTAACATGTATTTTCTTCTGCAATCTAGAAAAGCAAAATTTTTCCTACTTGATAAGTTGTTTCTCAAGAGTTATGTTTTAATAACCCAAATCATGGCTTATTAACCGAAAATCATGGCTTATGCTCCCTCTTCTAGCCAATAGACACAGAAACAAACCATGCAAAGGGCATCCCTGTCATATGACTCTGGAACTCTCACCTGCTCTGCCTCAGTTAACACTATGCCTAAGATAAAATGTTTGCTTAAACCGGTCATTACTTCCCCTCCCTCAACCAGCCATGTTTTCAGGATATACCTAAGAAATATGCACGATATATATTTGCATATATTGGAGTTAGTGCATGCAAATTTATCTCATGCATATTTTTTATGGATATCCTGAAAACCTGATTGGCTGTTGGGGGACCTGTTTGAGTATCACTGTGAAAGAATATTTATAACAGTTGTAATAAATAACTATTAAAATTACATAAAAAATAAATATAATAATGAATCATAAAATTTCTTATGAGACATATCATATTACACATACCACTTTGTAGCTATGACTACAACTAATCATTGCTATGGCATTAATAGGCAATTGTATCATAACAATAATATATGCTGCACTCCTTTCCCTTGAAAGTTATCCAGGTAGGGAAACAATTGCACTCTGAATCTGGGCAAATATGTCACAATTACTGAAAAGCATTTGATGAAGCTGACATGATGCCAAAAGACAAAACAAGCTACTGAAGTGCTGTGTATCTGTCATGGTCTGCTCCAATAAAGCTGGGTACTATTATTAGAGCAGGAGAACCATAGAGAGGCTGGATGTTCCGAAGCCGCTGTCTTTGCCTGAAGCAGCTATCGTTCCCTGCAGATTGAGCCCTTGGATGCAGGCGGCCACCAGGACTTCCCAGATGAAGAATAAGAAACAGGAGCATAATTGAAGGCCAAGACTGTGGCACGAAGCAGGCCAGGACCGGAGCCAAAACCAGGAGTCAGGAATATAGAAATACAAATAGGAAACAGGTTAGCAGACCGATAGAGCTTCTGTGGGGTAGACGCTGTGAGCTGTTAGATCAATAAAGGTGTAGCAACCTGGGCTTCATTTTATATACTGTAGTTAACTATTAGGGCCACACCTAATACTGGTCCAATAGAGAGCCTCCAGAGGTGGGTCTCCCCTAACATTACTTTGCTTGATATTTACCAAAGGATTCTTATTGGTTCAGAGTGCCCAAGGCTCTGGATTTCCCCAGTCTTGGACACCTGAGGTAGTGGGTTCAAATCCTGCAGCTCCCGATAGTACCTACAAAAAATCTAATATAAATCCTGTGCTGGGGAATATCTTTGTGTAGTCTCCTTAATTTAGTTAGGAAAACATGTTTAGGGGAATATGAACGTATGCCTTTCGTCAGGTAGAAGTTCAGGTCCCAAAGGTCTAAGATGGGGTGAATCTCCCAGTTCTCTTCTCTGAGACTCTAAGTGGGAGAAGATTTCCATCAATAGGTTTTGCTGAGGTAAAGTCCTGAATAGGAAATGTAATCTGAAGGACTTTAAAAAGATATAATTTGTATCCTCACCTGATAGGAAGTCACAGGGATCAAATTATTTATGAAAAAAACTTCAGCTTCCTCCATACGGAGTGGCACTTGGAGAGAAACAATGGCTCTCTTCTCTGAAGCCAGTCAAGAACCTGCTGCTAATTTTGATGTAATGGCAGTGAGTAGGGTACAGACATTTTACCTGTATTGCTGAGGCTCAGGCTCTAATATTTGGCCTGACAAGACCCTACAAAATGGGAAGCAATAATTCCTTTCAGGAAAAACTATCATGAAGTTCCTTAGATGTGGAAGGCAGATCAAAAGTGGTAGAGATCACTTGTAGCTGGACTGATGATCCAAAGTAGTGTTCATCTTCTATCCAAAGATTATTTCCTTTGTGTGACATATCAATGAGCTTATCCTGCACATCTTCTTTAAGGCCAGATGCCAACAATCAAGCAGTCTTATAAGAACCAGTGGCCATGGAAGAGACTCTTGATGCCATCTCAAATGCATTGGGGCGGATTTTCATACTCCGCGAATAGGCCTACTTTTGTTTGCGCTCCAGGCGCAAACAAAAGTACGCTGGATTTTAGTAGATACGCGCGGAGCCGCGCGTATCTGCTAAAAACCTGGATCGGCGCGCGCAAAGCTATCGATTTTGTATAGCCGGCGCGCGCCGAGCCGCGCAGCCTACCCCCGTTCCCTCCGAGGCCGCTCCGAAATCGGAGCGGCCTCGGAGGGAACTTCCTTTTGCCCTCCCCCTCCCTTCCCCTACCTAACCCACCCACCCGGCCCTGTCTAAGCCCCCCCCTTACCTTTGTTGGGGGATTTACGCCTCCCAGAGGGAGGCGTAAATCCCCGCGCGTCAGCGGGCCTCCTGCGCGCCGGGACGCGACCTGGGGGCGGGTCCGGAGGGCGCAGCCACGCCCCCGGGCCGTCCCGGGCCGTAGCCACGCCCCCGGGCCCGCCCCGGGCCGTAGCCACGCCCCCGGGCCCGCCCCCGGAACGCTCCCGACACGCCCCGAAAACGCCGCGCGGTTCGGGCCCGCCCCCGACACGCCCCCTCCGAAAACCCCGGGACTTACGCGAGTCCCGGGGCTCTGCGCGTGCCGGTAGGCCTATGTAAAATAGGCTTACCGGCGAGCAGGGCTCTGAAAATCCGCCCCATTGTGTATTGAGAGTTTACTATATGCATTTCATGTTCTTTTCTGTCAAAAGGAAGTCAAATTTCTCCTGATGAATATCCTGAGCAGAGATCTGCACTTCAATCCACATAATATGCAAACAGTTGTTCATTGAGATCTGGTAATGTGCTATGCAGGGAGTAAACAACTTTGGAAGCTTTCGTGGTATTTTTCTCCTCTCCGGAAAAATACTGCAGATTAGTAAATAACTCTTTTGGTCAGCAATATTCAAATAGTATCTGATGACAGGACAACCCTTTGGAAAAAGATATTAAGAGTCTGGACTGTTTGCAAAATTATGGTAATTAATTATTCAGTACGCAAATAGGATTGCTGGTCTCCAATTATTATCCACAAACAAAGAAAGAGAGCAGAAAGAATCATACAGTCCAAAAATTCGTAGTGTTGCAAAATAGGAAATTGATTTCCTTGCTTTTATATTTTCATAAGCGGCTACTCCAGAAGCTCAATGCGATATACCATAGTTTTCAAACAGGTCCCCCAGTGTATAATTTCAACCACTAAAAACAAACAGAGAATTATACATCAGTGATAACTAAGGACTGTAATACAAAGGGCAAACTTAGTGCCGGGACACACACCTTAAGTCAGGTCCAATTTAAAGTCAGAGGAGAGCGGGCAATACTAACACAGATGCTCATTTCAAGGAGTGTATTATGGCGTGAAAATTTGCACCAATGAGAGAGCACCAACACAGATAACATCCACCAATAAGAGAGCATACAGAAGGCAAAGAAAATACAGTCAAATAAAGCGGAAACATTCTATTTCATTGTTAAGCCCCTTCGGGGCTAAACAATTCAATCTAAAAATCCATTTTTGTTCCCTACATGTCAAAATTTCTGCAAAATTACCACCTTGTGATGGGGGAGGGATAATGTCAATAACTAGAAACTTAAGATCAGATTCAGAGTGCACATACGAAGACCAATGGGGCACCAAAGGAGCAGTTTCGTGGCCGGTCCGAATGTTGGACCGATGTTCAATAATCCTAGTTCATACTGGCCTAATGGTTTTACCCACATATAACTTGGGACAGGGACAAATGATTACATAGATGACCCCCGGCGAAGCACAAGTAGTGGAAAATTTCAAGTCATAAACGTGTTGAGTAATAGGATGTTGAAAACTAGTACTAGAAAGAGCATGTGGACATGCTGAACAATGGTCACATGGTACAAAACCAGAGTGGGAAAAAGAGTTAGAAGTGGTAATGTCAATAAGTTGAGAATGTACCAAAATATCCCTCAAATTACGACCTCGTTGGAAAGAAAACCTCAAGGGAAAATCTAAACAATCATGTAATGCTAAAATAGACCAATGACATTTAATGATGGTTGTGAGATCACGGGTATGGGTAGAAAAAGGCAAAATGCAATTTATATAGCCGTCAGAGATTGAGGTAAAAATAAAAGATGATGATTAACAAAAAGTGCATGTTTGAAAGCCTTTTGTAGGACCCGGCAAGGGTACCCTCTCTCTCTTGAAACCGTGAGATCATCTGCTTACCGTGTTTCCCTGAAAATAAGACATCCCCCAAAAATAAGACCTAGTAGAGATTTTGCTGAATTCTTAAATATAAGACCTCCCCCGAAAGTAAGCCATCCCTTGTAAACAGGGGCGGATTGACCTATCGGGGGATCGGGCTTCCCCCGGTGGGCCGGTCAATCCTGTGACGTCATTTTTTTTTTTTTAATAAAGTTTCCAAAGTATTAGGGGCAGACGCGAGCAGTGGTATCCCGAGGGGAGCCAATGCCCCCGGGCGCAAGGAGGCTCATGCGGCCGCTGAGCCTCCTTGCCCGAAGAAAAAGATCGCATTCAAACATGCTGATGCTCTTTCTCCTTCCTGCCTGTGTGGCCCCGGAAGTAAACGTTGCCGGAGCCGTGTGGGCAGGAAGAAGAAAGAGCATCAGCGCGTGCAGAAGAGGAGCCGCCGTGGGCTGCTGCGAATCCCAAGTCGCAGCGGCCCAAGAAGAGGAAGAGGCCCGGTAGCAGGGCCGAGGAAGAGGAAGAGGCCCGGTAGCAGGGCTGCCGCGGCCCGAGAAGTTCAGGCCCGCTGCAGAGCCCATCCTGCGGTGACCCGCGAAGAGGAGGCCTGCAGTGGTATCCCGAGGGGAGCTGATGCCCCCGGGCGCAAGGAGGCTCATGCGGCCACTGAGCCTCCTTGCCCGAAGAAAAAGATCGCGTTCAAACGCACTGATGCTCTTCCTCCTTTCTGCCTGTGCGGCCCGGAAGTAAACGTTGCCGGAGCCGCGTGGGCAGGAAGGAGAAAGAGCATCAGCGCGTGCAGAAGAGGAGCCGCCACGGGCTGCTGCGAATCCCAAGTCGTAGCGGCCCAAGAAGAGGAAGAGGCCCGGTAGCAGGGCCGAGGAAGAGGAAGAGGCCCGGTAGCAGGGCCGAGGAAGAGGAAGAGGCCCGGTAGCAGGGCCGAGGAAGAGGAAGAGGCCCGGTAGCAGGGCTGAGGAAGAGGAAGAGGCCCGAGAAGTTCAGGGCCGCTGCAGAGCCCATCCTGCGGCGACCCACAAAGAGGAGGCCCAGAGGTGAGAGAGAGACTGAGGGTCTGTAGAGGGTGTGTGTGTGCGTGCGTGTATGAGATGAGTTGAGAGATTGTGTGTGTGGGAGTGAGGATCTGAATGTTTGCAGAGGCAGCATGTGAGAGCCTCTGTGTGTGTGTGAGAGAGACAGCGTGTGACGGTGAGAGCCTATGCTTGAGCAAGACAGCATGTGGGAGTGAGAGAGAGCCTGTGTGTGTGAGAGTCAGACAGCATGTGCCAGTGAGAGACTGTGTGTATGAATGATTGTATGAGAGACAGCATGTGACAGTGAGAGCCTGTGTGTGTGTGTGAGAGAGAGAAATGCATGTGAGAATGAGAACCTGACTGTGTTTGAGGGAAGAAGATGGAGAGAAAAGAAATACGGAAGAAAAAAGGACAATATAAAAGGAATTGGCAAAAAAATAAGAAAGGGAAGGTGGAAAAAAAAAAGCCTCTGACCAACCGATTAGAAAACTAACATCAGCCAGCAAAGGTAAAAAAAAATAAATAAATTACTTTTTAGTGATTGGCACATGTAATCTTTGGGAATGTGCAAGAATAGCACTTTCTCTATGCGGATCTCACAATGTACGAGATCAGCATGGAGAAAGTGGAAGCCCACGGGGCCTGCACAGAGGAGGCAGCAGAATGGGCTTCAGTGTCAGTGGCAGCAATCGGGGCCTCCCCAATAGCCATGTGGCAGCAGTGACAGTGGCAGCAAGATTACTGACATCTGGGGATGGTGGCAGTACCAGTCGGGGGACCCCTTCCAAGCAGTGTGCAGAGGTTCAAAAGCAGCAGAGTCAGCCCAAGCTGACTACCATGAATGCTGCACACTCTTACCTCTCTCTGACAGCACACTGGTGAGGCATGGCTGACGCAGGGACAGCCAGCAGCTCTACGGTATTAGACATCCCCTGAAAATAAGGCCTAGTGCATCTTTGGTAGCAAAAATTAATATAAGACACTGTCTTATTTTCGGGGAAACAGGGTAGCTTGATGCACAAACTCAGCCTTGGACGAACAAAGGCGACGAAGCCGTAATAATTGTCCCACTGGTATATTCCTTCTTAAATGAGAAGGATGGTGGCTATCAAATTTCAAAAGGGTATTATGGTCTGTAGATTTCCTAAAAACAGAAGTGGAAAAAGTGCCTGATGAAAATGAAATTGTAATGTCCAAAAATTCTATACTATGAGGGCTGCAAATGTCTATTACATGAATTTAGCCAATCAAAAAACATGTAAAACTGTGCATCAGTGCCTGTCCAAATCAACAGAACATCGTCAATGTAACGCTTCCAAAAATGAATGCCTTTATGTCAATAAGTTCCTCAAACTTATTGACATAAAGGCATACCAAGCTGGGAGCCATAGTGGCCCCCATGGCAGTGCCTTTAACCTGTTGAAAGATAGTAGACTCGAATTGAAATAGAGATGTGAGTAGGAGCAGCACGGAGATTCAAAATTTCCTCAATCAGAGTCAGGGCTTCATCTTGTGGGATGTTTGAGTAGAGTGAAATTATATCTAAGGTAATCAAAAAAGCAACCATCAGGAGGGGTGGGAGAATCGTGAAGAAGAGTAATTAAATGACTAGAATCCTTAACATATGATCTACTGAGGGGTACAAAAGGTTGTATAGATAGGTCCACGAACTGTGAAAGTGGTTCTAAAACTGAACCTATTCCAGAAACTATTGGACGACCTGGTGGATCCTGCAAAGATTTGTGTATTTTGGGAAGAATATAGAAAGAAGGGATGCGAGGAAATTCAGTTTTTAAGAAATCAGCTTCGCGAGGGGTAATCTGGCAAGACTCAAGAGCTTGTTGGACAGTATCCTTGATTAGTGCCTGTAATTCAGCAGTGGGGTCAGTGGATAAAAGGAAGTAAAACTCCATGTCCCGAAGCTGACGAGCAACTTCATAAATGTAATTTTGGTGATCCAAAACCACAACTCCACCTCCTTTGTCCACAGGTTTGATGACTATCGAGGTGTCATTAGCTAAAGCGGTTATGGCGGTTTTCTCAGCCTTTGATATGTTATATTGTGTAACGGGAGGATGGGCAGGTAACTAATCAATATCTGATAACACTAATTTTTCAAAAGTGTGTAAAATGGAGTAATGGGGGCAAGGGGGAATCCAACGGGATTTTTTATGTATCATGGAGACATCTTGAACTGAAGGGCTATCTGCAAAAAAACATTTATTTATTTATTTAGGTTTTTTATATACCGGCATTCGTGAAAAAAATCACATCATGCCGGTTTACATTCGAACAAGGTGTGCAAAAATACAAAACTGAATTTAGTGCAGAGGAGTTGCAGTTACAATGAAACAGGGGTACTGGAACTGGGACAAGAGAAAAAAAAACAGTAAAAAGTTAAACTCATGAATTAATAATTATTTACAGAACTGGTGTGGCTACATTCTTTGAATAGATAGGTTGTGATTCAGGTGTGGTCTGGGAAGGCTTGTTTAAATAGCCAAATTTTCAATCTTTTTCGGAAAGTTGGCAGGCAAGGCTCCTGGTGAAAATTCGAGGGGATGGAGTTCCAGAGTGATAGTCCAGCTGTTGAGAGAGCCCGTTCTCTTGAGGTTATGTGCTGCGTGAATTTCGTATTGGGTATCTGGAGGGATCCTCTGTAGGCTTCTCTGGTCGGTCTAAGGGAGTTGTGTAGGCTGAGCGGGTATTGAAGGTCAAGTGAAGTAAGGTGGTGGATGGACTTAAATATGATGGTAACGGATTTGTAGATGATTCTGAAGTGAATAGGGAGCCAGTGGAGATCTTTTAAGATAGGTGACATGTGGTCTCTTCTTCTGGTATTCGTGAGTATTCTTGCTGCCGCATTTTGGACCATCTGTAGAGGTTTAGTGTATGAGGATGGGAGTCCTAGTAGGATAGCGTTGCAGTAATCTAACTTTGTGAAGATTATTTCTTGTAGTATTGTTCTAAAGTCTTGAAAATGGAAAAGCGGTTTTATCCTTTTCAACACTTGGAGTTTGTGGAAACAGTCCTTTGTAGTGCGGTTGACAAATGCTTTCAAATTCATCTTGTCATCAATTATAGCTCCTAAGTCTCTGACTTGATGGGAGAGTGGAATGTTTGGGGGGGGGGGGTGCTGGAATTATTGTTGTTTTCTGGAGAAATTAGCATGAGTTCCATTTTGGTGGTGTTTAAAATGAGGTTTAGGCAGGCGAGCAGGTCATTGATTGTTGAGCGGCATGATTCTCAGTATTCAAGAGTTTTGACGAGAGATTCTTTAAGAGGGATCACTATCTGGATGTCGTCAGCATAGACAAAGTGTTTGATCTGGACAAATTTAAAAGTGATCTTTTAAATTTTTTAAATAAAAACGTAAAGCACAAAAAAAACGGTATAAATGAACTTGCACATCAAATGAATCATAAATTATAGTGGGAACAAAAGACAAACCCTTCTCTAAAACCGAAAGTTCTAAATGAGAAAGGGAACGAGATAAGTTATACACTGCACTAGAATTTGAAGTAGTTATTGCCAGGGGTTGCTCGGCTGCTGTTGACGAGTGTTGCGGGTGCTGCAAGTCATTGTGGTAAACTGTGGCTTGCCTTGGTATTGAGTATTGCGTGCTGATTTGGCCAGTTGAGGCTGAGCAAAGGTTGAGGTTGTGCTAGCTGAGGAGGATGTAAAAAAAAAAAAAAGAGGTTGATGTTGTGCAGAGGCAGACGAAGAAGACCCGAAACCACCAGAGCTGGCAGAAATAACTTCTTGATGTGTTGTCATAGGTGTATCGTCTCCTGAAGAATCGTCTGATGAAGAGTTGGAAATAGCCACCTTCCTGCGTGCGGGACGAGTTGTAGACATCCATGTGTATACGAAGCCTTTAGAGTAGTCAGCGGTGTTCCTCTGAAATCTTTTATATTTTACAGCCTTAAGATCACTTTTAAATTTGTCCAGATTGGTATTAAAGTCCGACAGTTGCTGATCAAAAGCTTCAACGGAGGAACGCTGTTTAATCGAATCGATCTGTACTGTTAGCTCGTCTTGTAGCACGGGAGTGAGATTTTTCATTGTCTCAATGATGAGGATCATCAAATCAAAAGAACATTTGTTCAAGATTTGGTTCCATCTAGTTACAAACTGCGCACCCAATTGTAATACTCTTGATCTTAATTCTAGGAATTGTTTTCTCCTAAGCTGTGTTTCTCTTGCGAGATCTGGAAATATTTGCACCCTCATACCTAAAAATTCCTCAACTTTATTTCGAAAATAAGCTCTGAGAACCCATTCCCTATCAGAGTCCAACAAAAAAGTTATTTTCAAAGTTGCTGGTTGAGCCTCTTCTTCTATTGGTTCCAGGATTCTAGATAAATTTAATGGGGACAATATTTGCATTTTTCCACCTTCAGCTGAAACTTTTTTCCTCACGAGTAGGTAATAAATCTTTGATAATGGGGGTAGTGTGGCTTGTGGCAATTTTAAATTTTCCAATGCAAACTTAGTCCACATTTCAACTGGAGTAACAGTAATTTTCCTAGGAAAATTAATTAACCTCAAATTTTTACTTCTTTGTTGGTTGTCAGCATTTTCAAATTTCCTTAGGAAGTATAAGTTATCCTTTACCAAACCTTGATATTGCTTTCTCATCTCCCCCATTTCTGATTTTAATGTTTCCACTTCCCATTTGTTTTCCACTACTTCTTCTTTCAATTTTAATACTTGAGGCTCCAATTGTTTCACTCTCCTTACAATTGGTCTTATTTGTAAAGCTACGTTTTTATTAAGGATCTCAATCGCCATCCAAATTGATTCTAATGAAAACATTTCTGGGCTTACCATCGGGGCCAGCTCAATCTCATAGTCCTGCATTGTGTCATCAAAGTTTTCTTCATTTTGCCAAAAAGCAGCCCATTTTCCGGCTAGTGTTTCTCCTCCTCGAGGCTCTTCTCCGTCGAGCCCTACAGCTCCTGGTTGCCCCGCGTTTAACGGACCTTCTCCGTTCCATGCAGAGCCTCCTCTCTGGTGTGACCCGGAAGAACCTCCAGGTGCGTCAGAATAGCTGTCCGACCTTCTGCAGGGTTGTCGGGAGCTGTTCTCTCCGCCGGGGACAAAGATAGCGTTGAGTCAAGAAGGGACCCGGTTGTTAACGCATCTCTACGGGTTTCGTCCAGTGACTCCTCTCGTGGCATCCCAATTCCTGAGGATGTGGTCGTCCATCGGACCCCGAGTCATGCCCTGTATCGGGGCATCCATATTCAGCCTCTCGGGCCCTCCGCTTGCAACCAGAGTGCGGCATTAAGAAAAATTCTGGTAACTGGGGAGAGAGACGCACACACGCCCTGCCTCTAGAGCGCCATCTTGGATCTCAAGGGGGCGTGTTTTATGGTAATAGGCAGTTTATATCGCAATTTGCGCTAATACCTATGTGAAGCAATAAGTTACCGCAAACTGTGATAACTTTTTTGCAGTTTGAGGGAAGTGCCAGAATTGTTATATTTCCTACATATAACTACTGGGGGGGACCATGTTTAGTAGTTTTAAGGTCCTGGAGAGCCAGCCTAGCTATCAGGGCCACTGAGGGGAGAGAGAGAGAGAGAGAGGGAGAGAGGGAGAGGGAGAGAGATTATCAAATCTTCAAAAGAGAGCACTGTTCTGTTCGTACGTCTCACTTTGAATGTCAAAGTGGCCCCTAACCCCTACACTAATACCTAAACCTCACCTCGATTTACTAGGTGGGCCTCCTATAGATATTTATATCTCTATCTAGTGTGCGGGCATTATGGCTAGGCGCGCTCTCTCTCTCTCTCTTGGAATGCCTTGATAGCTAGGCTGGTGCTCTGGGAGCTTCAAAACTACTAAAACCGGCATTTGAGAACACATCACAACATGCAATAAAGCCTTAACGCAACCTATCACATGGCTTAATGCTACTGAAAAAGGTGTAGCTAAAATCAGCAATAAAGCTGCGCGATAGGGCTTCGCAAACGGTGAACCCAGCCCACTCCCGCCCCTAACTCCTCTTTTTCTGATTTGCATCGCACCAATCGTTATGGTGCTATCGCATGCGATAAAGGTGCTTAATGCATGCGAAAACGCCATAACGCTATTTGATAAATGACCCTGTTAGATAGGAAACTGTATTCCAGAACCTCCAGGATTATAGTCTCAAAAATGCTCCCTGTTCCACACTCAGAATCCCAGAGGCAGGCTGAGCTCTAGAGTTTCAATGTGTGGATGAGATAATGGAACGGGGAAGAGGCTTTTAGGTTTGTTAGAACTAAGGTTCATTGGAGGAGCCTATTTCAATGAGATGGGCTCTGCCTTAACCAGAGTGGAACTAGGCTGCTGGTGATTACATTTAAAAAAGAGAGAGCAGCTTTTAAACTAGACTCTGAGGGAAAGCTGACAGTCGCTCAGAAGCACATGGTATTGAGGGATGCATCTTTTAAAGATGATTGCAAAACAGAGAAGTTAGAATATCCCAGTAGAGAGGTTGTGTTTAAGGATAAAGTAGCCCAGACAGATGTAGACAAACAGCACCCAAATGTGAATGATTCTAAACTACTTGTATCATTTGCTAATAAGCAGATTGTGAATACAAAGAGAATTGAAAGTACAAATAAAAAACATACTTTAAAATGTCTTTATGTGAAAGCCAGAATTTTAAACAGTAAAACTGGTGAGTTACAATGTATGGCATTATACGAGGATATAGACATAATAAGTATTTCAGACACATGGTGGAAGAAGGATAACCAAAGGGACATTGTGTTATCAGGGTATAAATTATATATCAATGTAATATGGCAGATCAAATTGGTAGAGTGGTGGCAAAATATGTAAAAGATGGCAGAGTAAAGCACGATAAAAATCTTGCAGGAAACAAAATACAATATGGAATCCTTATGGATAGAAATTCTATGTGCGACAAGTAAGTGCATAGCCATCTAGCCAAAATGAAGAAACAGACTGAGAAATACTAGCTGAAATTAAAAAAAAAAAATGGCAACAATAATAATGGGAGATTTCAATTTTCCTGGTATTGACGAGGTTACTGTCTCATTGGGACTTGCTAGAGAGGTTAAGTTTCTAGATGCCATAAATGACTGCTACATGGAGCAACTGATCCTAATCACAACAAATTGGCCCAAACACACAGTGTACTCCAGAAACCTTAAATACAAGTACAAAATATAAAAAATGGTTTGCTGGTAACTATATCAATACAATTGGCCACACCAATATTAATTAAATGTGATAAATGTTGTAGGACCAATACGCAAAGAGTCTATATGTCAATCAGACCCACCATAGAATGGTCACATTACTTTATTTTATATTTAAACTATTTTTAGAATTTTTTGTATATTATGTCTTAAAATGTTCCATACTGCCAGGTCTGAAAGCAGACCGCTGAGGAAGGACTTAAGCAGCCACTGTCTATGCCACTAAGAGAAGATTGTTTCTGCAAGATGTGATGATTTCTTTGAAGAAGACGTATATTTGGTGTTTCCCCTGAAGCAGAACCGTTGGTTCAAAATGCGATCGCGTCGGGATCTTACCTTGAGTTAAGTACTGTGACTGTGTTCTTTTGAATGGATGTTTTAATAGGGTTATTTGACGTCTGGATTATTTGACCAAAATGGCTTATTAGTCTGTTTTGCACTGAGTCTCCTGTGGCAGAATTGGAAAATTCGGATTTGGAAAGTTTAGATAGGGGTACGCTGTTTATTTCTCTAATTTTAACATATGATATTAATACAATAATGAAAGTGTATTTTAGAAAATACCCAGTTAAATTTCTAGATATTGTCAAACATTTTCCTGGATTTGGCATTAGTAACTCAAGCTAGACAGAAGAGTTTCTTAGCATTTCGTCAGGAAGTGGTTGCATTGGGTTTTTCCTATTACAGTTTCCATGCAAGTGCATTTTAAAAAGGAGAGATGAATGTTATATTTTCTTCATTCCTGATCAATTAAAAAGTTTCATTGATTCAAAGAAACCCAGTACCTCAACCCCTGTGCAGTCAACTTAGAGATATACTAGGCATGCTATGCTTAGACAATCTTTATTTCTAAATAAAAAGTGTTATTTTAAATAACTCCCAGCTTCTAGCCCCCCAAATTAGAATCATTGACAGTAAAAGGAAAGGTAAAAACATTTATTCTGATTAAATTGAGAAATTGCAATTTGTCTTATTATAGGATATATATAACATTTTTCTTTTTGTGATACACAATGAATGATTCTTTGAACGTACCTGAGTTTTTCTGTTACAAACATAGGTTTGTTTTCTAAAATAAAAATTGAATAAATAAAGAATTAAAAAAAAAATGTATTCCATGCACTAAAAATTTTGAAAGAAGACCATCGTGGTTTAATGGTGAGGTGAAGGAGGAAGTTAAAGCTAAAAGGGCATTGTTCAAAATATGGAAAGCAGACTCAAATGATGAAAGGAGGAAAGAGCATAAGCACTGGCAAGTTAGATGTAAAACAGTAGATAGACAGGACAAGAGAAACTGAGGAAAAGCTTGCCAGTAAGGCAAAAACTAATAAAAACTTTTTCAAGTACACATGAAGCAAAAAGAGGGAGCTGGTTGGACTGCTAGATGATTGAGGGCTAAAAGGGGTGTTCAGAGAGAACAAGAAAATAGCAGAAAAACTGAATGGATTTCTTGCGTTGGTCTTTACAGAGGAAGATGTTGGGAACATATTCTTTCATGAAATATGCTTTAATAGGAGAGATTCTGAGCAACTAAAACAAATATATGTAACAATGGAGGATGATCAGATTGACAAACTAAAGAGTAACAAATCATTGAGACCAGATGGCATCCACCCTAGAGTTCTAAAAGAACAAAAACTTGAAATTGTTAATCTATTACCAGTAATCTATCACCTATCATTTAAAACAGCCACAATTCCTGAAGACTGGAAGGTGGCCAATGTGACGCCAATTTTTTTAAAAGGTCTCCAGGGTTGATCCAGGAAACTAGAGACTGGTAAGCCTGAAGTCAGTGCTGGGCAAAATGGTTGAAGACATTCTTAAATCACTGGCCACATAAATCACTGGCCACGTAAACAGACATAGCTTAATGGGAAGAGTCAATATGGTTTTAGCAAGAGGAAGTCGTGTCTTTTAGAAATTTTTGAAGATATAAACAAACATGCAGATAAAGGTGAACCAGTAGATTTAGTATATTTGGATTTTCAGAAAGCATTTGACAAAGTCCCCCATGTAAGACACCTCAGGGAATTACAAAGTCATGGGATAGTAGGCAGTGTTCTATTGTGAATTGCTAACTGGTTTAAAAGCTGGATATAGAGGGTAGGACTAAATGGTCAGTTTTTCAAATGCAGAAAAGTCATTAGTAGAGTACCACAGGGATCAGTACTGAAACATGTACTGTTTAACATATTCATAAATGATCTGGAAAAGGGAAAAAATGAGGTAATCAAATTTGCAGATGACCAAAATTATTCAATTTTATTTTAAAACAGTAGTGGATCGTGAGGAATTGCAGAATGACCTTGTGAGACTAGGAGACAGGGCAACTGAATGGCAGATCAAAATTTCATGTGGAAAAGTGCAAAGTGATGCACATAGGGAAAAATAATCCCAACTATTTTTATTTATTTATTTATTTTAAATCTTTTCTATACCATCATTTGGTGGGGACCGTCACAACGGTTTACATTAAGGCACATAAAAGTAATAATGCTGCAATTTATCCTATTACAAAAGTGCCATAAGGTTCGGTAACATAGTGATCAATATTAAATGTTAAATGTAATGAATCTTGTCCAGGTCTCTCTATCTCGGTTTTGATTACAGAATTAACTTTAAAATTGTGACTGTCCTTTAAAAAAACCCAAAAAACTACACATTTAGTGAATACAGCAGTGTGTGTGGGTGTTTTATTGTTCGTGCTTTGCTCGTCCCTGGTTTCTGAAAAGCTTGTTTAAAGAGCCAGGTTTTTAAACCTATTCTAAAGGTTTTGCTGCCTCTTTGTAATCTTAAATCTAGGGGCATGGAATTCCATAGTATGGGTCCTGCCAGTGATAGTGCTCTCTCTCGTACTTGTGTTAGTCTTGCAGTTTTGACTGATGGAATAGTTAGGAGTGCTTTGTTTGCTGACCTTAGGTTTCTGTTAGGGACGTGTACACGGAAGGCTGTATTTAACCAGTCTGCATGTTCGTTATGTATTAACTTATGTATGGTGCATACAGGTATGCGATGTTGGGTTCTGTATTGGGAGTCACCACCTAGGAAAAGGACCTTGAAGTCATTGATGACAATAAGTTAAAATCCTCAGCTCGGTGCTTGGCAGTCTTAAAAGGCAAAGAGAATGTTAGGAATGATCAAAAAAGGAATGGAGAATAAAACGGAAAATATATTGCCTCTGTATCGTGTCATAGTGTGACTTCACATTGAGTAGTGTGCAATTCTGGTCACCCCACCTCAAGAAAGACATAGCAGAACTAGAAAAGGTACAGAGGAAGCCTACCCAGGTTAGGGCTCTTTATCTTGAAAAAGAGATGGCTGAGAAGGATATGATAAAAGTTATAAAATCATGAGTTGGATGGAACAGGAAGTTCCCAGGACAGAGTTTCTCTTTACTAGCACAGTGCTGCCTGGATAAGATTGCCTGAGTAACTCTGGGTAAACAGAAGGCCTAAAGTTATCCAGATAACTTTGGGTAACTTTAGACCAGATATTCAACCGATGCAGCTTCAGATAAAGTTGTCTGGGTAGATTTACTTGGATACGACCAGCTGAATATTGACGTCTATGAAATTGTACATACACATACACACAAGTAAGAGAGCAACTAAAAAATCCTTAGCAGCTAAATTGGACCCAGCAGCATATTCAAGGGTTTTGCTCTCTCTTAATGCTTAACAAGTTTATGTAGAGCCACAGGTGGTAGCAAGGTATAATAATGTGTGACACAGTACTTGCAGATGGTCAGACTCACAACAGTTTGGAAGACACCACCCTGCTTTCATGCCCTGGCCATCGCTTCTAATGCAGCTGCTTTTTGCTCTATGGTGCTGCCAACCGTTCTCTTTGTTTTACATGGTTTAAACAGTTCTTTGGTGAACCAGTCGCACAGCCATAGATAAAGAGGAAAAATGCCGGCATCAGTAAAGAGATGCATCTGAGTCTGTCTCCTTAAAGGTACAAGGGCGCACACAGGTCAGCAGAGATTTCAATACTGCCAATCTTGGAATACCAGCACATTTAAGGGAGCAAAACCTCTGCAGCTAGCATTTGCCTGGGTTGCTTCTCCTGCACCAGGACTACATCTAGCCAGTTCTGTCATTGCCTGGCTCACTGGCTGACCAGTCCAACAGATGATACCAGTGGTGCTCAAGGTGTCCTTTGTCTACCCAAAGATTGGCCCTGAAAACAAATTTAGGCTGGTGGCCTGGGCCTTAACCTCCAAGCACCTGGAAATCTTAAAAAAACAAAACAAAACAAAACTTGATGGGGTAAGTTAAGTTATCTGGCTACCTTTAAACCTAACTAAGACTTGCCATATGGGGTCAGACCAAAGTGGCTATTTTAAAACATAACCAGTTAGGTTTAAACTTATCTGGGTAAATTTAGCTGGATAACTTTATTTGTGGATATTTAGCAGGACATTTAGCTTGCTAATTATCTGACAACTTATCTAGCCAACTTTAGCCAGATAAGTTATCGGTTATCCAGGTTTGAAAATATTGGCCTTATAGTATTTGCAGTTATCTCCCCTCTCTTTTCTTCCCCTCCGCATATCCTCATACCTATCTTGTTGTTCCTGTTCTTTACAGATAATGTTATGAGACACGTGTGTTTTTCAACACTATTTTTATGTTGGGACTGATAGCCCGATTTAATCAGCATTTGTCCTCCACCCCTCTCATCTAGTTGAAATTCTTGTGAATGTATGATCAGAACTGTTCTGCTTGGATCTTAGTTCCAATCTCAGACAGATGTAGGGCATTTGTCCAGTAGAGTCTTATATCCTTTTCATTGCCTTTGTATGAAATCATTAGCAGGGGGAAAACACATCTTGTTGTGGAGTCTGTAGTAACTATACATGTTACTATACAAGTATTTTAATTTGAAAACTAAAACCTTAGAATTAAAGTCCGAACAGTTTCATTCAGTACACAAATTATTTTCTAGAAACAGAAAGGGCATTGCTGGTTATTTAATATTAACTATTTGCATAATTCAGCCATGCGTGGTGGCATGTTAGAATGGCTCAACTGCAGAGCAGCTGTTTAAGAGGACTGCATAGCTGATGCCAACATGTTTCTGAAAGTTGTAAACTCTGCAAAGATGTTGCCAAGGGGACACATACACAGCATTTCTTGATGAAAATAGCTCAGACAAGTATATTGCAAACTACACGCTCCATCACTAGAGATTAAATCACATGTAGGCAATGTTTTGACATTAATAAGTGGACTGCCTACACATAAAGCCATATTTTACATATGATTACATGGAATTTACAAATATACCTCCTATGGGTTTCTTATAAAATATATTTAAAGTTTAATCTTTCACATGAAACAACTCACAAAAGCAACACATAGTGTTTTGTACCTTAGTAAATATGCTATGTGAGTATAAATCACATGTCAAGAATCAGCTCTTCATTTACTTGAATAAAACTGTCTATTCAAACAAGTCTTCCTTTAAAGCTTTATAGAAAAATAAAGCAGAAGTAATTTACTAGCAGAAGGGAGGCATGCTATAATTAAATTATAGGATGGAGCCAGCCCAGTGGTTCAGTGAAGACTAGCAGTGCAGTGCACTGCCATACCATGCAACGGGGTGACTCGAAGATTGGGCTAGGGATGCTGCAGAGGCAGCACGCACAAATCTGGTGGGGGTGGAAGCCATAGTCATCATGCAGTGGCAATACTTAGGGCCTGATTTACTAAGTTTTTTCTCCCATTCTGTGTCTATGGGATAAATTGCTTAGTAAATGAGGGCCTTGGTTTCTGAATTTAGGGTCTATGATTTTACGGGTCTGGAAGGAGCCCTGGTGTATGGGCCCCTGAAAAAATACTACCATTGAAATGACCAGACTAAGTAAGTTGGGAGGGAGAAAAATAATAGGGGGAAAATCCACAGGTAATTGCAAATGAGTGCTTGTAGTACCAGATCTCAACTGTGGCTTCCAATGAACTAGAAACCCAAAGGAGCAGGAGGAAACTGTCAGGTCAGTAAAAAAAACAAAATTATAAGACAAGATTTCTAACAATATACAATACCCAATGTCATTCGAATGGAGCACATCTGGGACACTCACTTTGGGGATGTCTGGTATTGCAAACCTTTTGGAGGAAAGTATTTCAGTATGCAAATGGAATTTTGGGTCTCAAAATACCATAACTCTCCTCTGGTAGCGCTTTTTGGTATTTTTCCACACTCTTTTAGAGGGAAAAGAGTGCACATCTTATGGATTACAAATATATTCTTGCTAGCAAGCAAGGCCATTCCTATGGTGTGGCAGAAACCAGAAGGCCCATCAGCAGCACACTGGCATTCCTCCATCCTTCATCTATTAACTATGGAAACTTTGTCCAATAGACACATGTCAGTTAGAGCCAGAAGGGCTCTCATTGAAGTTTGGATGCCATTCATTCCGACTCTACCTCACGCCTCTAAAAGTCAATTTCTCAACCATTTAGATGTTTGACGGGCTTATAGTGATCTCTGTTGGTATCCCAAGGTAGGCCCTCTCAGTGCTGGGGGGGGGGGGGGGGAGGGAGGGAAAGGGAAGGATGGGTATGTTTGGGGGAAGATTACTGGTTTGACTAAAAAGTTACTTGGAATCTACAACTGTGAATTGACTTTGTGATTGCTCTTTGCAAAATTGAATAAAAAAGAATTAACATAAAAATACAATACCCGAAGTTGCTCCATAAATTTATAATAATTTCTCAAATGTAAGTGCAGGTAAATACAGTAGATAAATTTCAGTGCAGTAAAAGTAACCATCCTGTAGGTAAAAATATTGGATGCTTTACTTTCATTTTGCTATTATAGATATTTTCAAGCAGGATCTTCTCTGGATCCAGCAACCAGCCCATAAAGTTAGAAGTCAGCAGCTGGGGGTGAAAAGCATGGATAGAATGGGGTTGGAGGGGGAATTCCCCTCAGAGGTCTAGCGTAGTTCCTTTAGGGTGTGATTTTCTAAGGTTTTCCTATTGTGTGTCTATGGGGAAAGAAAGCTGAGAGGACAATACTCCGAAAGCTGGTGAGCAGACAAGTCATCCGATTAAAGTTAGCTGGTTAACTTGTCTTGGATATTCAGCAGGATAAATGTCTTGCAGAATACACTTGTCTAAAGTTATCTAGCTACCTTTAGCTGGATAATGTTCAAATCTAACTGGTTATTTCTGAATATAACCGGTTAGATTTGAAAGTTATCAAAACCGGTTAAGTGGCTGCAAAAAAAAGAAAAAGAAAAATATCTTTGGGACCTTAAACCTGATCCTTCAGCCCCCTACTCCAGAAAACAAAATAAGTGCAGGCATATTACTCGATCCCCTGCAATGACTGAAATTAAAAAAAAAAAGCAGAGAGTGCTAGTGCCTTGAGGCAGACTCTCCTCCTTTCTCTGATATTTTCTGCTGCCCCCACCTGCAACCTCTATTCCACTGTCCCCTGATTCATGAAAACCCAGTTGAGAGCACAGTAGTGTCTTACCCACTCCCGGCTGCTTTCAGTGATACTGAGACAATAATGTTGGAAGCATCTGATAATTATGTTGTTATGATAAAGAGTCACAGAAGCCAGCAGGTGAAAAGTCACAGAAGGAAGGAATCTAATTTTCTCTCACATTATAATCAAACTAGACATCAGGAAATCAGAGAAGGTATCAAGTTGGGTCACTAGAATGACTTGAAGCTTAGAGGAATAAGCTACTAATTGAAGGAATATGTTAGGAAGCAGGGATAAACATGATGGAAAGTCTGGAGATGTTTACAAAGTTGTATTGACAGCAGTGTACAGGTCTGATTACAGGCAGAACTATATACTTTATTGCATTTCATTTACGTTTTGTCTCTAACACTAATGCAAGCTGTCTAGTTATAGACATCTTATGTCTCTTGCTTCTAGTATGATTAGCGTTTAGGATAGATTATGATATTCTGTATTCCTCTAGAGTCTATGCTCCTATACAAATTTGGTTTGAACTGGTCCACAAGTGAAAATAAAATTAACTACACCTGCTAATTGTACATAGGATATGTACCTAACTACAGTTATGCTTCAATATGAGAAATAGTCACAGTGTAGTCACCTCACAAACACAATCAAAACAAAGTAAGAAGAGTACAATACAGAGGAAATAAAAGTTGCTTACTTGTTCTCTGAAGATAATTTACTAGTCATACGAATGGATCATGTGAACACACTTGGCACCGAATAGATAACTAAGGTCTAAGGGCCTTTTGTGTGTATGCATGGAAGTTCCTGCACTGCTAAAGCTCTCCTCAGTTTTTTTTAATCCTGGCAGTTTCCTCCTACTCTTTCAGGCTTCCAGCTCAAACAAAACTAGAGGTGGGATTTGGCACCATGAGCTTTCAAGTCACAACTATCCAGGGATTTTTCTTTGTATTGCTCTCACACTTAGTTCAGTCATTAAATCTGGCCATTATGTGTCACTACAGTGTGATAACTATGACTCTCTCTTGCTCAAGTTGGGGGGTAGGTTGGGGAGAGTTTGAACCTTCCTCAGTAACATTGGTCTTGGCCAACCCAGGAAGCAGAAAATGTGAACTCTGAATCAAATCCAGGTCCGTCCACATGACAGTCTACAATACTGCCAACTAAGCAGAATCTAGCCCCCCTCAGTTCAAATACAACTTTAATGGAGAGAGAAAAACTCCATCAAGGAAGGAAGGAAGGAAGGAGTGTATGTGTCTGCTGAACTGCTGGTAAGCAACTTTCCTAACTCTGAAAGCAAGTAGATTAACTGAGTCACACAAGTGGGATTTCCTACTTAAAGGCTGTTTTCAATAAAGAAAGGGAAAACCAACAAGACTCGATGGGCAGGAAAACTATTTTGTTTGACAGAACCCTTTTCTATTTTGACTTAAAAAAATACATTGTATAACAAGGAAGACAACCCTGGCAGAGATAGAGTTGGGCTTTACCCAACAAGGCCATGGAGAACAGACAGTCCCAACGAATCATTCTGCAGAGATCACATCTAAACAATAACGGGATGTGAATGTGTGAACTGAAATCCAAGTCAAAGCCTTGTAAATCTCCTTAAAAGTGGTAGACCTTAGGTGAGTAACTGACATCACCAAAGCTCTAAAATTAAAGATAAAATTGTGTGACTGTCAAGTTAGCTCACTTGAATGCATGGAATTAAATGTTAATAAATAAAATCAAAACAAAACCTCCTCCCCCCTCCAAAAAAAAAAAAGAGGTGATACCGTTTTGTTGAACTAACAATACATTTCTTGACTAACCTTTGGAAGCTATATTGGGCTTTTGACAAATTTACCAAAATGAGGACTATCCAATGTAACTGCTGTGGAGCCTTTATTCTCAGGGAAAGCATCTGGAAACTTAGAGCTTGCCCAATTTGTGCACAACTCTCGTCCTTGAAAAAGGAGCTGACTGAGGTTAAAGCTCAATTAGCTTCAATTACAAGAATTACACCCACATTGCATTACTCAGAAAATAATTCCCCAATACCACAGAAAAACCAGGAGTCAAGAAAAAGAGATTCATTAGGCTCAGGTAGGATAACACATGTGACCCACAGTCACCCATTCTTGACAGATGGGCAGCCAACAAGTATACCCCCCACTCAAACAGGTCATTAAGAAATTCATTAAAAACCAGGATTCAGTGGGCTCTGGTAGAATTAGACCTGTGATGAGGAGACACACACTGTACCAAATGCAAAAAGAACAAAAAGCCTTCTCTATATTAAAAACTGAAGAAGTTCTTGAGAAAAACATTGAAGTGTTACCAGAAAAGGGAAAAAAACCCAATGCATGCAGAATTTCAAGATCCATAACCAAAAGAAAAAGCTAATTGAAATGGATAACTCTGTCATCAGTGGCACAACTGCAAAAGGAAAGAGTGAAGTGAATAACAAATCTCAACTAAAGTCTCATAAGGAGTCCAGGAAAAGCAATAACCTTAAAGAGAGTACCTGGAAAGCTATGACCACAATGGCAGTCACTTTGACTTAAAAGACAGTGAGCTCCAAGTCCTAGTGACTTATTCACTTTATACCAGGTTTCATCATGATAGGTTATTGCGACACATGCATCCCAAGTTCCTGCCTGAGGTGGTGTTGAATTTTCACCTTAATTGTCAATTGTTCTTCCAACATTTTTCCACATGCCACATTTCCATAAAAGTGAACTTTTTGAATTGCAAGAGAGTAGTTGCCTTCTGTGTTGAGCAGACTAAAGCTCATTGAAAATCCACTCAAATTTGTATTTCTTTTGACACTAATAGGCCTAAGAATCTGGTGATAAAATGTTCCACTTCCGATTGGATAGCAAATTACATCTCTTTTTTTATTTAATGCTATGATTATCCTGGAAGAGACTGTCTTATTTTAACTACTGAAGTTTGACTTTAGGGAAAAACCAAAGTGATCTACTTACAAGTTTGTTAAACGCCTATGCTGAAGGGAAAAGAACAGGGAAACTAAGCTTAGCTGTGCAGCATTGAGAAGCTTATGAATGTAGGAGTTGTGGCTCTTTTTGTAATCAGTTATACTGTGACACTCTAATGGTCTAAACTCTTATTAAATTCAGGGATACAAGGAGGATTGTCTGGAAAATGTTTTAGCTGTAAAAGGTCCTCCTTGAACCAGAGAAAGAAAGTGTAACAGTAGGGTTTTCAAAAGTAGAACTAATCTCCAACAGAGCATTGTGGGGGAAAGCACTGACATAGCTCCTGGGTTTATTTTTGAGTAATTGTCCCTAAAGAAAGTTTGGGTTGGTTCACAAGCACAGCTTGTTGCAGACTGGATGCATTTAATTAAAATATTTTTAAGGAATTTTTCCTACCAGGAAAAAACTGTTTAGTCCCAGGGTACTGCTTTAGAGTGTTTTTAATATTTACATTCTTTGGAACCTTAAACTGTGAATGCAGGTACTAAAGATTGATGGAAGCTTTTGTGACAAGCTTAAATCCTTCTTTCAGCCGTTAACCTGGTTTTTTATGCTTTAATAGGTAGTGAATCCTGCATTGAAGCTAATGGCAATTTCCTAAACTTTGATGTTTTGGAATGAATTCCTAACCCTGTTGTGTAACTAAAGGATAAGGAAATAGAGTTGTGTTCTAATACATTTGAGTGACAGTGTGATGACTGGGGGAAACCCAGGGGTTAATAAAGGGTTTAGAATTAGTGTTTCACGTTTCATCCCTTTAAGTTTTAGGGGAGTGAAGTGGGTTGCTGGGGGTGATAGGAGACCAGAGAGAGAACCATTACTAAAGGCATATCCCAGGGCTTTAGGTAAAGGAAATAGCTCAGGATATGGAAGACTGACTGCCCTCATACCTCTACACAGTCGAACCTACTAGTTGTCTTAAGTCTCCTCAAAGAATCCAGCTGAAGACAGCGCCCCGTCAAGGACCAGATGCAAGCGCATCGCTGCAGTTAGGTATGTGGCTCTTTAGTTGACCCATGAGAGATGGCGTGGTCCACATTTTAACAGTCTTCAACACAAGAGGATGGAATCTGAACATCCATGGTTGTTCAGAGAGAATATAAGAGGCCAATATTCAGAGGCATTTAGCCAGATAACTTACAGGTTATCCAGCTAATTGCCAATTTTTGAATATTTTGGACACATATCCAGCTAATCTTTAGCCAGATATCTCATTATTTGGATAAAATTAAGCCAGATGAAATAGGGATGTTCTGGGGACATTTCTGGGAGGAGTTAGGTTAGCCGTATAAGTTATCCAACAAACTCTGATATTCAGAGTTAACCAGATAAGATATCTAGTTGACTTTGTTTGTGCTGTAAACCTGTCCTAAAGATAGCCGGATAAATTTATCCAGCTAATTTTATAAAAGCAGTTTATATTCAACAGTGTAGCTGCACCACTGAATATCTCTCCAAAATTAACTGGTTAAGTTTATTCAGCTAATTCTGCAATCTGGCCAGTGACTGAATATGGACTGTTTGCTTACACAAAGACAATTTTGTTAGAAAAATTTTGAAAGATTTTAAAGCACCAGTCACTGTGAGAGGGCACCAAGAATTAATTGTCTTCCAGATTTATCATATATTTGCATTTGGTGGACTGGAAAGGGTATGACCTGACTACCACAGCTGGGAACCAGCCCAAAATGTCCATGTCAAAGAACTTGTGGCCACATTTTACCAGGAATATCTATAAAAGTCAAGTCTAAGAGCCACGAGGGTCTACTGGGAGGGGAAGGAGTGGGTATTCTATGAGGGGCAGCAGGAATCGAAACTGGTATTCAAGGTCAGAGGTTCCTGCATTGGAGTCAAAGGTACTCTGAATCACCAAGAATCCTGCAGAAAATACTAAACAAAGCAAATTTTGGGAGACTTGCCTCCAGAGGTTCTCTATTGGACTAGCATTAAGTTGTCCCAAACAGAGAGCTGTATATAAGGATCTCTAGCCTGACACACCTTTGCTGGTTTAAAAGGCCATACAGAGTAAACTCTGTGATATATTGTTGCCTGGCCACATTCCGGTGTTTCCTGGATCTTGGCTACACTCCTGCTTCTTGCTCCGGTCCTGGACTTTTATCCTTCCTGGTTTCTGATTCTGCCTGGGAAGCCTATGGAGATCGGCAGCTGCTTCAGGCATGAGACAGCGGCTCCAGACCACCCAGCTTCTCCAAGGTATGTCCCTGCCTAGACATCATACCTACTCTCCACCCCAGCGGAGGGGCCGTGACTCTCACTAACAATTAGGTATTCATCAACATCACTGAGTTGATGCTAGGTAAAAAGACAGTATGAGTAGTGGAAGTGCTGTTTTTCTACTACAAATCTCAGACACTTCCTGTGAACTAGATGCAAAGCCATAGCCAGCCTCCTTTGCTCATGAGAAGAATTATGGTGTGCAGAGAAATAATCTTGAACAATTCCCTTTTCAGAAATATATTCAAGGCCCTTAGATCTAGGATTGGATGGTATCCTAAAGTTTTTATGGAAACCAAGAAGTACTGGAGTAAAATCCATGCTAGCTCTCCTGCAGTATGACAGACTCAAATGCTCTGGTCTAGGTAGACCTTGATATTGATTCTAAATTAAAGCTCTTCTGCGTAGATGTTTTCAAGGGATTTCCAATAGATGTAATCTGAACTTGTCCCTTATTATCAGAGGACCTAGCTATCTGAAGTGTATTTATTTTATTTAAAAAATGTAAATAGATTACAAAAAACATACATAATAAAAGAGGACAATATTCAGCAATGGAGTGACTAGTTAAGTTAGCTGGATACAGCTATCCGACTAACTTATTGGGGATATTCAGCGGCATAGCCGCACCATTGTTATTGTATCTCAACTTATGAATCAATGTAGCTATCTTGAACTTGATCCACCAACTAACAGGCAACCAATGAAGAGAATACAAATCTGGCATTGATTCCTACAATTAACGTCAGCTAATACTCTTATGGACGAATTTTGGATTAGTTGTAATACTCATAGCTGCATATCTGAAAGCCCAACCAAAAAAGAACTGAAATAGTCCATACTTATCATCACCAGTGCTTGGAGCACAGAGTGAAAACCTTGATACGATAGTAGGGATTGGAGTCTGCGAAGAATACACAACTTTGCAAATGAGGACTTCGCTACTGTTCTAATCTCAGTTTCATTGAAAGACTAGAATCTAAATTATTTCAAGATTATGAACGGTAGAGGATACTGAAATCTTATTGCCTGACAAATTGGATATGGAAGGTGCAAATTATTCAAAATCAATATTTCAGTTTTATCTAGATTTAAAGCAGGATGATTATGAGTTAACCATGCTTGAACAGAGGAAAAACAAATGTTATGGAATTTGCTAGTAGCTGCCCATGACAAATTTAGGTATAAAAAAAAAACCTGAATATCATCAGCATATATCTTACAAAATTTAGATTGTAAGCCCTCTGGGGAGAGAGAACTACCTACAGTACCTGAATGTAAACCGATGTGATATCTCAGATTGAATGTCGGTATATTAAATAAATAAATGAATAAATAAATCAATCTTAAAATCAATACCCAAGCAATTCAAAACCTTACAGAATAAGATCATGAAGATACTAAATAAAATGACAGAAAGGACTTCCAGTTATGGTGCCGAGCTGACTGGAGGCTGGGAGTGAGAGCTCCAGGACTCCCCCCTCCAGCATATCACTGACTAATGCCCTAAACAGTTTTGGATTTGCTCCTACTGCTTGCAACTCTTATCGTTCAGGGCTCAGCTTCAGTCTGCTGTGTTTTGCGTGGAGCGGTGGTCGGGCTATGAGCTGCAGGAGTGTTTGCAGCGAGAGAGAAAAACGAGCCAACAATCTCAAAATGGTGGCTGCGACTGAGAGCACTAAAACCTTGGCTGCGATTTTGGAGGTCTTATTGCAGATCCCAAATAGTGTTTTGGCAGCCCTGGACGAATGGCTGATAAAAACTGAAGCCTCTATGAACAACATAAAGGAGGGCAGTCCAAGCAGATGGTCCTAGTGGAGCAGTGCATTTCCAGATCAGGAGGACAGGCTGGTGGATGCTTAACGCCAAATTGTGGATCTGAAAGAACATAATTTGGCATTGATTGACTGGCTGGAAGACTAAGAAAACGTAACCAGAGAAAAATTAAAATTATTGATCTCCCAGAGTAGCTATGGGAGGAGGAGCTCTATGACTTTTTGGAGAAATGGCTTCTGGATTGTGTAGGCTTGGTGTTTGAGGGAGATCGTCTGCTGTGAGCAGATTCAACGTATAGGCCCACCACGTGCCTTGGACAATAAACCTAGGCCGGTTATGGCGCGCATCCTCAATTGGTCCCATTAGGTTAGATCGCTACGTGCAGCCCGACAACATTCTGCTCTTGAATTTGTAGGACACAAAATCCTGCTCTTCAATGATTTTTCTGCCCACGTCACTGCACAGAGGAAGGAGATGTCGCTGGCCTGTTCGGAGTTACACCAAAGGGGAATCCGTTCTGCCTTACTGTTTCCTAAATTGCGTGTTCATCATGATAATAAAGTTTTCTTCTTTAATACTAAGGAAGAAGCTACAGCATTCCTGCGCACTTTACCTCTGAAGGCAGCAGATTGAACAAGTGACCTGGCAGCAAAGTTTTCATCTTGGTTTATGGTTGCAGTTTTCTTGACTGGGTTTTTGCTGTTCTGCATCCTATAAGATTTTGTTTTCTTACATTGACACAGCAAGGACCGCATGGAGTGAAGGTGCTGGTGTTTGTCACACTTCACTTTTCTTTATATACTTTACTGCAGTGGCCTCTGAGGCTTGCAGATGGATGCATTGCCAGGACAGCCTTGCTGATGATTTTCTAATCAAGCCTTCTGTGGTTAACTTGCTTGTCTGTACCTACAACTTTTTTCTGGGTCTACTATAGTTGCTTAGTTTCTGGACTTAACAACCTACCGCATATGCACTTTTTAGGACCTTCATAAAGGTAGCACTGCTTACTCCACCTTTCTACTGGGTTGCATATTGCTGTATTTTTGGAGGAAGGGGGAGGTTCCCATTAGGCATCCCTTGGCTGTAGTGTAATTCCTTCTAGGGGAACGCTGAATCACTTGGGGCATTAAGAGAGGTTGTGGTGGTCTGGTATATTTTGTGTGCATGGTTGATATGCTTGTGTATGCATGCGGGTGGATAGGGTGGAAGGGGAGGGATAAGGGTAACATGAGGGGTCGGTTTTTCTTATCTTATATTTTGAGGATTAGCCATTGGAGTATTGTGGAGACATGGCTGACCTGGGGGCTTATGCTGGGAGTCCTTGCGGTCACGATGTTGTTCTATTTCTTCGGCCCCTTGAGAATCGTATATAATTTCTCCTCTTTTCTGTTCCGCCATGGCAAAGGTTAAAGTTACTTTGCTGAATGTAGCGGGGATACTGTCTATGTTTCAACGCTTACACGCCCAGGTAGTGTTTTTGCAAGAGATCCATTTTTCGGATCTAAAACATTAAAAGCTAAAGGATGAATGGGTGGGGCAATGTGTTTACTCTTCTTATACTACCAGAAGGAGAGGAGTGGCGATACTTTTCCATAAACATTTACCTTTTCAAGCTGAATGCTAGTTACAGGACAGGGAAAGGCATTTTTTTAGACACACTTCACCACCATAAAATTGTTTTCTGTAATATTTATGCCCCTAATACTTACTCTCATGCATTTTTTTTCTTTTGTTAGTGGGTCGCCTCCTTACTTTCCCTGATTACAAAATAGTGTTTGGGGGTGATTTCACTGTTGTAGCAGACAGGACAATTGATTGTCAACCTGCAAAGGCTGCCGATAAGAACTGAGGGATTGGGTGTGAACGGGCTCCTACATCCAGGGGAGCAGGATTTCACTTTTTATTCTAATCCATTTAAATCCTACTCCCGCTTGGATTACTTGTTAATTTCTGATGGTCTTTTTCCAGGGTTGAGAGATGCTACTAATGGCACTATTTCTATTTCTGATCATGCCCTGGTGTCTGTGGGAGTGGAGCTTGAATGGCCTCCACACCCTTCTTTTTCCTAGCTGATGAGTCCTGAGCTCTACTTGGTAAAGGGTTCCATGTTTATCTTAAGAGGTTTTGGGAGGACTACTTGTTTTTTTAACAATATATCTGATATTTCGCCCTCGTTGCTTTGGGAAGCAGGTAAAGTGGTCCTCAGGGGTCATATAATTGCATATATGGCCAAAACTAAATGAGATTCTGGCTTTAACCAAAGCCACGCAATCTCAGCATATGGTTAACATGTCTCCCTCTTCTAAATTCACTGTAGATCAAATTCGAGCGGCCTTGAATCATTTACTGCATCAGCGGGCCTCCAAGTCCCTATGATTTTTTTCAACATCAGATGTATAAATTTGGGAATAAACCTGGCAAACTCCTTGCAAACCTTGTGCGGGTACGGGGACAGAAATCATGTATTGTGGGGATCTGGGATAGCTCGGGTGTCCCCTGGCATTCCCTTTCTGATACTACCACAGGGTTCAGTATTTTTCGATCAGGCAGCTCACTTTTGTCTAGCGGCTTGGCTTATGAGAGGAGACAGTTGAGAAAGAAGGGCTATCCGGATGTGGTGATTACCACTCTACAATGTGCACTAAAGACCTCTACTGCTCTCACCTATGTTCAGGTGTGGAAGGTTTTCGATTCCTGGTGCAGCGGGGGTTGAAGGTGTCCTCGCATCAGGCCACTATTGTGCACATTCTCGCATTCTTGCAGGAAGGCTTAAAGAAAGGACTAGCGTTTAGTTTGCTCCGGGTTCAGGTAGTGGCATTAGGCTGTTTAAGAGGTAAGGTTGATGGTACATCCATTGCAGGACATCCGGATGTGGCACTTTTTTTGAAGGGAGCCAAACATTTACACCCGCCGGTGCACGCAGTGTGTCCTTCGTAGAGTTTAAATTTGGTCCTCCCTTTAAGCCTATCAAGCAGGCTTCGTTGAAAGATTTAACACTCAAGCCGGTGTTCCTCGTGGCTATCTGTTCGGCCAGACGAATATCGGAGATTCAAGTGTTGTCCTGCAGAGAACCGTTCTTACGAATCTCGGATTCTGGTGTTTCGCTTTGGACGGTGCCTTCTTTTCTGCCGAAGGTTGTATCGGCGTTTCACTTAAATCAGTCAATTGAGTTACCAGCTTTTCCAGGTTTGGATAGGAATTCTCCTCAGGCTCAGGATTTGAAGAGACTGGACGTCCGCAGGATACTTCTGCGGTACTTGGAAGTGACTAATGCTTTTCGATTGTCAGATCATCTTTTTGTTTATGGAGTGGTCCTAAGAAAGGGTGTAAGGCTTCAAAGACTACTATTGCCCGATAGTTGAAGGACACTATTGCTTCAGCATACATGTGTCACGGGCGGCAAGTGCCAGATGGTCTTAAGGCTCATTCGATCAGATCTCAAGAGGCATCTTGGGCAGAGAGTCAATGTGTTTTGCTACAAGAGATTTGCAGGGCAGCTACTTGGAAATCTTTGCACATGTTTGCTAAGCATTACCATTTGGACGTCCGGGCTCCAGATATTGATTCTTTTGGCAGCAGTGTGCTTCAAGCGGGACTCTCCGGGTCCCACCCCATTTAGGGCAGCTTGGGTACATTCCAGCGGACTGAACTGATCCTGGTACGTACAGGGAAAGGAAAATTGGTTCTTACCTGCTAATTTTCGTTCCTGTACCACCAAGGATCAGTCCAGATGCCCGCCCAGGGGTATAGTGTTCAGGAGAGTCCGCTAGGTTGGTTTTGTTTTTTCTCTCTGCAGTTTTTAGACGAATCTGAAGATTTTCAAGCAAGCTTATCCATGGAAGCATTTCAATCCGTACTCTTGTGCTATATATAGTTTTCACAGGTTATTGTTCAGCTAAATTCTCTTGATCTAGTCATTGGTTGTTTAAATTTACTTCATTCTGCTTTGATATTGATTATACTGAAGGATCGCAGGTGGCACATCGGGTTATCTGAGGGTGCTTTTCTGACTCCATCTGCTGGGAGGCATAACCCAGTGGTCCGGATTGATCCTTGGTACTATAGGAACGAAAATTAGCAGGTAAGAACCAATTTTCCTATATAGATGTACATATTGTAAAGTGGTGTAATCTGTATGTATACTGTGTTCCTGGACATACAAACTCTTTATTCTGCAGAGTCTGGTTGCATACCCCACAGTGTCCACATTTATAGTGTTCCTTGATGTTTCCTCCATTCATAATGAACATATCTTCCTTCTTTGAATCATGTAATGTTGCAGGACATAATATTTCTTTCAGATTCCTAGATCATGAGAATGCCATTACAACAACAAGGATTGAAAAAAGTTACATTTTGAAAAAGAATAAAAGACAAAAATGAATTTTCAACGAAAGAGAAAACAAAAGGTTTTTTTTATTATTTTTAAGACCAGTGACTGTGCTAACTGGATATATACTCAATGTTTCATGTTTCCTGGCAGTACTCAGGTCTTTTCCTCTCATACAAAAAATGTTTTGTAGTTCATTGAGAAGTTAGCATTGAAAAGCAGACCTACTAAGGGGCCAATGCAATTATGTGCACTGAAAGCGGACGCTGACTTTTCAGCGCCCGCTTTTTTTAAACGCATGCATGGTGCCCGCAAGGGGGGTGCCATGCAATATGGAAATTAGGGGGTCACGCTAGGAAAGATGCATTAGGGTCGCTTGCGCGACCTTAGCGCCTCCTTCTTAACGCGACCCGCCGCGGCTGCTGGTTATGAAGACTGACGCCGGTAAACTCGGCCTCGGATTTCATAACCTGCCTGTCTGCTAGTAATGAAAATGGCGCGTCTGTCTTTATAACTTGGCAGTCTGCAGAGTTATTTTATTTTTTTTACTTTAAAAAAGTACAGAAAAGCAGTTTTTTCTGCTTTTCTATACTTTTCAATATGCTCAGCTATTAACGCCTGCTCCAGGCAGGCGTTAATATCTGAGCGATAAATGTGCATCTGAGATGCACATTTATCTTTTTGCATTCGGAGTGAATGAGTAATAGGCTCATTCACATGCATTTGCATGTGATGAGCGCTATCTCATTCACTCCGAGTCGGACGTGCGTTAAATAGGCACTAATCCTCCTATTGCATTAGGGGATGGATTAGTGCCTATTTATATCGCGTCAGACGTCGGGTTATAAAGTGCGCTCGGCTGAAAGCACTGTATTGCATCGGCCCCTAAGAAAGGAGTGGCCAACTGCAGTCTGCGAGAGCCACAAACATGCCAGGTTTTCAGGATATCCATAATGAATATGCATAACAGATTTGCATGCACTGCCTCCATGTTATGTAAATCTATCTCATGCATATTCATTATGGATATCCTGAAAACCTGGCCTGTTTGTGACTCTTGAGGACTGGATTTGGCCACCCTATTCTATATGATAATAAGTTAGCGAGCAAATGAAATATGAGAGGGTTTTGATTTGTGTAATCTAAGTGGGGTTTATCCTTAACTCTTCTTTCTAAAAATTTCACTCTTTTCAGGGACTATTGGAGGTCCAATTTCAGTCACTGGCTAGATTGCAAAAACTTATTCGACAAACTTTGGAGGCATATTCAGTAGTGCAGCCATATTACTGAATATTTATTTATTTATTTATTTATTTATTTAACATTTTTATATACCGACGTTCTGGTAACAATGTTACCAATCACTTCGGTTTACATAGAACTTAGAAATGACTTAACACGAATGTCTTACAGAGAACAGGGAAACTATGGAACTTGGACAACATTGAATTGAATAAATAGTAACTTATACAATATAAATATATAAATATATATAAACATATATTTATTTATTTATTATATATATATATTAAACAGCTATCTTAAAGACAGGCAGATAAGTTTATCCAGCTAACTTTGGGGTAGCTCTACAGCATGATCAGAGTTAGCAGGCTAAGCTAACTCCTCCCAGAAATGCCCCTAAGTTATTTGGCGAAATTTTTGCCTGATAAGTCAGGGAAATATTCAAAAGACTTGTGAGTTGTCTGGCTAAAAGCCTCTGAATATGGATCTCTTGTTTTTTCTGTGTAATAAATATTACGATTATACATTATATTCTATTAGTGTGTACTTACATAATGCAATGTTTTCCTCATGCCAGAGTTTGTTAAGGCAATAGTATGTTTAATGTTCTGTTTAATAGTAATTGTTTTTTTTGCTGTGAGCATAATTGATTGTACACTAGAAACTGAGGGCAGTATTTCTATTTCTTGAATTTCTGATTTGGTTACAAAAGTAATAGGTAACATACCATTGAAACAATATTATATATATATATATATATATATTTTTTTTTTTTTTTTAATATACCGACATTCAATCTGACATATCACAGTGGTTTACATTCAGGTACTGTAGGTATTTCCCTATCCCCAGAGGGCTTACAATCCAAGGGGCGGATTTTAAAACCCCTGCGCACGCCTATTTTGCATAGGCCGCCGGCGCGCGTAAAGCCCCGGGACGCGCGTAAGTCCCGGGGCTTTCGAAACGGGGAGGGAGGGGGCGTGTCCGGGGGCGTTCCCGAAACGACGTGGCGTTTCCGGGGCATGCCACGGCGTTTCGGGGTCGGGCCCGGGGGCGTGGCGCCGGCCCGGGGGCGTGGTCGAGGCCTCCGGACCACGCCTATTGAGGCAATGAAGACACATCAGGCAGGATTCATGGCAAGAAGGGAAGTGAAGAGAAGAGAAGGGCTGACCACTCCCGTGGGTCCGGTGGGTCCCTTTTTATTGTACATACATCCATAACATACAATGTGCTATCACATCATTGGCTCTCCTAGCCATAGCATACAGACGTGTCATTAGACCATTGGCTCAGGGGGTGTGCACAGATCATTTCATTGGCTGCTGAATCCTATACCATATATGTGTCTGTCTTTTTCTTGCATCTGACTATGTGGCAACTAGCTATCCTTTCAGGCAGTCAGGGTTAATTATAAGCTAGAGAAATACGTGACAGCCAGGTATCCTCTCCTTAGGCCGAGAGGTTTAATTATAAGCTAGAGATTTAGATGCACTAGTGTTGCTGTATTCAGTGCAAAGGTCAGAGTTAGTATTAACCCCTGACATGGCCTGCTGGCAAGCTCATAATTCCCCACAACGCCCCCGGGACCGGAGGACGGAGCGGGGCTGCCGGCAACGCGCGCAAAGTTACGCCTGCTTTCAGCAGGCGTAACTTTGCCGACAAAGGTACGCCTGCTTTCAGCAGGCGTAACTTTGCCGACAAAGGTAAGGGGGGTAGGTAGGGGAAGGTGGGGGGGCGAAGAAAAGTTCCCTCCGAGGTCGCTCCGAAATCGGAGCGGCCTCGGAGGGAACAGGCAGGCCGCGCTGGGCTCGGCGCGCGCAGGTTGCACAAATGTGCACCCCCTTGCGCGCGCCGACCCTGGATTTTATAAGATACGCGCGGCTACGCACTATCTTATAAAATCTGGTGTACTTTTGTTCGCGCCAGTGGCGCGAACAAAAGTACCGGTGCGCGTATTGTTTAAAAATCCGCCCCTAAGTTCATACTTGAGGCAATGGAGGGTAAAGTGACTTGCTCAAGGTCACAAGGAGCAACAGCGGGACTCGAACCCTGGTCTCCTGGTTCATAGCCCACTGTTCTAACCACTAAGCTACTCCTATTTGGAAATTCTTACCTGGGAATTAGTTATCCTTTTATTAATGGCAGGGAATAAACTCAAAATAGTTGTATTCAATGTTAAAGGCCTAAACAATCTGATAAGAAATTTAAAAAAAAATTACACAATGTAAATGAGAAACCAAACATTGCCTTTACAGGAAACTCATCTGTCATATCAAGAATCCATGAAGCTAGAAGGGTATGAACAGGCGACAGAGCATTTCCTCCGACGCTTTAAAAGGAATTTCTAAAGGTGTTCCTTACATTGAGCACTACTTTCCAAAATGTGTTTGTGTGTCTGTCCATTTTCAGCTAGTGTGCACAACTATCATGTGCACAACTGTCACAATTACGGGCCTAGCTTTTAACTTGTGCACATAATTTTGGAAGTTAGGTAAGTTTCTGCGTATTTGCAGATGAAAAATTACACAATTAGATATATTATCAGGCACATAAGGTTATCCCTACAGTACTTTATTGTAAAGAACTAATAGATTTCTTTATCCACATATTGGGCAATATCTCATCATATTTTCTACAATGCAGATTATTTTTTAATATTTTCAAAGTTTTTAAAATTTTTAGATATATCACAATATAAATTTTTAAAAGGAATAAAATACTTTCTCCCCAAGAAAAAATTTGCATGGCTTTTCCTTCACTACAAATTTTAAGCTAGCTTCATAGAACTATATATAACTAAAATGTTGTTTCTGAATTTGAGTAAAAATAAAGAATACTGTATTGCAAGTTTCCAATATTTGCAGTGTAGAATAATTTGCATTGGACACAAAAATGTGTTTCAAATGCAGGAGCTGACTTTGGACATGTCTGTGAGTGAGTTAAATTTGCTGTCTCAGAAGCATGCAAAGCTGTAATAGATATATTGGTTATGTAGGCTAACGATTTGTTTGCAAGTTGTGATGCATTTTACTGGACTAATACGAAAATGATATAAAGATGATGTTAAAAAATTTCTGAGACCAAGTTCAAAAGTTCATCAGATAAAGTTCAGATGATATAAATTGATTTGTAAATATCCCCTTTCTTATTCATCTCTCTCCACCCCCACCGCTCATTCCAGGCTCATTGCTGCTCCAGCTCAAGTATGTGCTCTAATATATAGTGGTGTGTGCTGGCACGGTTTGTAAGTGGAGAATGATATACTACTCTTCTTACACAGCAAGCAAATTCAATTGCCAAAAATGTGCTCACTACAAGCAGCTTTGATGGTAGTGAAAATTGTGAGATTCCGATAGGTATAGATGCCCTTTGTCTTTGTAATTTGCCGTGACTTACTGTGGTTAGTTGTGGTGTACTTGTACGATTACTGCTTCTTCTAAGACTAAAGCAAAGTTTCACAATACCCTTCATTAAATTCACTCCAGATCCAGATCTTAACTGTCTCACAAAAACATCAACTGACATTAAAACAAATGCCAAAATAATCAAAACATTTTAAACTGTTTGTGGTATTGTGGTTACAATGGAATCCAGAGCCCAGGATACAGGTTTGTAAATTCATGGCACCACTGGAATTTCTACAGATGGAGATGATTTGTGCTAGAACATGACATCCTTCATATGCCAGAATATTTAGAATTACCATTTGACATTCTAGATTTTTTTAAAATTAAATTTCACCAGCTATTGAAATAAACTGGATATTTTTCCGCTTTATCTCCTATCACCAATAACACATGTCATGATCAAAGGCACAAATATATTTTTAAAAGTCAACCTACAAAGAATATATTCAAAATGACTGAAAATTCCTTTGATAACAAAGAAATGACTTACATAACTTAAGTATGCCATGCTGGGTCAGATCAAAGGTCCATCAAGCCCAGCATCCTCTCTCTGACAGTGGTCAATCTAGATCATAAGTATCTGACAGATCCTAAAGATTAGATCTATTTCTTGTTGCTCATTTCCAGAAATAAGCAATGGCTTTTCTCGTCTACCTGACTAATAACTGTTAATCTACTTTTCCTCCTTTTAAAACCCGGCTATTATAGAGGTCCTGACCACAATTTCCAGTAACAAATTCCACAGCTTGATAGTATGTTGGATGGAAAATTATTTTCTTTGATTTGTTTCATTGGCGTGGCTCCTCATCTTAGTACTATTTGAAAGGATAAAGATTTCCTACTTGGCTGTTCCATTTCATTCATGATTTTATAAAACTCTATCACAGTACTTCTCAACAGTGTGCCATGGTTCACTGGTGTGCCTTGGGAGATTTCTTCCTGTGCACAGCGCTAGCAGCCCCTGCATGATTCTCCCACCTAGGTCAATGCTCAGACTCTGTTGGACAGGGCTCCAAATCTCCTGTTTGCTGTTCTAGCACTTCCGTCATGCTCCTATGGCAAGCAGAAGTACTGCAGAACACAGAAGGGGAGAGGCAGAAGCAGGGAGCCCATACAGTAGCCACGAATGGCAAACAGCAGCATCTGATTCTTGCTCCCCTCATCCTATTCATTCGCCACCCTCACTTGTTTTCCTGGAGTATAGGGTTCTTCTCCCATGTGCTCTAAGATGAATTTTAAAAGGCTTACTAGTGTAAGAAAGGCCATATATGTGTGTATGTGGCTCGAGCGCACGCAATGCCTATTTTAGAGTCCACATGTGTCTATATGCATGTACGCCGGTAAAAGTACACGAGTAAAAAAAGAAGCGTGTTGAGGTAAGGTTACCACATACACGCGTAATGACATTTTAAAAATGATGCAGGGGCTTATGTGAACGCAAGTATGCATGTACATTTGCTAGTGCTGATTTATGCACACAAGTCCAAAGTTTCATTTGCATTTTGGACTTGGTGTTTGGCAGGTTTATTTATTTATTTATTTAAGGGCTTTTAAATATACAGACATTCATAGGACATATCATGCCGGTTTACAAATCAACTTTGTAGCAAGGAAAGAGAAATTACAAATAACAGGGGGAGGGGAAAGGGGAGCAGGCATGGAAAAGGGAAAGGAGGGGGGAAGGTGAAAGTGAGCGCATAAGAAGCGTGAAGCACATAGGTTGTAAAGCGTAAAGGGAGCGAGAAAATATAGGAACTGAATTAAAAAAACATTAGAATAAGTATAACATTTCAATAATTACATAGGTTAACTTCTCTAGGGGACTGGACACAGAAGACGACTAGGGGGTTGGAAGGAGTGTACCTGGGACAGACTGGGACCATCTGGGCGGTAACTGGGACAGACCGGTTTATACTGGGGATTTCGGGAACAGATGGGAGGGGATAGGAACATACAGGGCAGTAAAGGGGGGCAGGGTGAGATGTGTGTTGCAGGAATATATTCAGAGGTGGGAGTCAGTGCTAGAAAGTTCCTTTTCACTATGACTCCAATTGCCCTATGGATACTCAGGTCAATATGACTTAGGAGAGAGAAAAGAGGAGGAGATATCATTTAACACAGGAGCCAATGCAATAAAGTGGGTGGAGCCTAGCGCACAGATTTACACGTGGTTAGAAGCACATTTTGGACAAGCTAGACTAGCACCCAATGCAATAAGGAGATTAGCACATCCAAAACATGCGCCCAAATAAATGCGTAGCTGATAGCACCTATCACATGTAAATTCCATGTAGATAAAGCTATTACCGCCCGATGCAGAAAATCGCTGGGTACCCAATGCACACTTTTTAACACAGCAAATTTAATTGCAGCCCCAGAGGTGGCCTAAAGTCAATCTGCAAGTCAAAGGCTCATGAAAAATTAAAAAATACAATGCTCTGTGGTTCCACCTACTTAGTATTGTTGAGATACAAATTTACTGCTTGCGGTGTTGAAAAATAAATGTATATTGGCTTGATTTTAAAATCAAAAATTCTGGATGGATAATTTAGACACCCATAGCAAGGGGAGTTTAGCTATGGCATCTTCAGCAAATTTAGCAAAATCAGCTAGAAGTGGGGTAAAAACAGACACTCGCACTGAGTAAGCCTGATGCATTTGAGTGCTATGGATGCACAATTCTCCCCTAGCACGTTCTTTTTTATGCAGCCCCTCATTTAAATACTACATCGGGTGCCTAGGGGATGTAGCTGCATGCATGTTAGTAAGACACTCATTTTTAATGCATGATTTATTGCATTGGCCCCACAGAGTATACAGGACCAGGACACAGTTTTTGGATCTGTCCGAGAAGCAAATTATGCACTGACAGGTTCAACAAGGAACCACACTGTCCCTATGCTAGCAGTTAGTACAGGACCAGTAATGTACCACCCAAATGGGTCATGCTTTGCCAGTACACATCAAGATCACTACCGCTCTGGCATTTTTCACTGCTGGCACCTTTCAGACACCTCTAGGGGTCATGGTTGGAATCAGCCACCCTACCACCTCTGTGTGTATAGATCAGGTCCTGGCCACCTTGCTCAGGAGAAGATGCCAACAAAAAATCATGACTGATTTCTATCAAATAGCACGATTCCCCTCTGTCTTGGGGGCTATCGACTGCACTCACGTCCCTACAAAGGCACTAGGTGCAGATGAGGCCACCTACCACAACTGCAAGAACTTGCACGCCCTCAAAATGCAGGTGGTCTCGGCAATGTCCAGGATGATGCCCTTGGCATCATCCTGGACATTGTGCTCAGGTTTCCAGGATCTACTCACAATGCCTATATCCTCTCACTGTCAGGAATTCATGACCGCTACCAGGAAGCCGCATCACCGGGGGCTGGTTTCTAGGTAGGAATGCACTTATTGCTGCCACCTTACACCAACTAACCTCTTCTTATTGTCTCCCTCATATCTAGGTAGACAGACAGCTTGGACCCAAGAAAGACTACTCTAACTTTGTCCTGTGAACTTCCGCTGCCCAATGTTAAGGCATATCTAACTCTGCTCTTCTCTGCCTTCTCCCCTACAGGTGACAGAGGATATCCACTCAAAACTTGGTTCATGATCTTAATGGCAAACCCATAAAGCACTGCAGAAACTCATTACAATAGGGCCCACCAACAGACCAGGACAATCATCAAGAGAACCTCTGGCCTATTCAAAACACATTTCTTCTGACAGGACAGATCTAGGGGATGCCTTCTTTACAATCCACCTACAGTCTATGAGATCTTTCAAGTCTGCTGTATGTTACATAACCTGCCCAAAACCTGATGCATGCCTCCTTCAGAGGGACTGCAGTAGAATCCAGATGAATGGGAGGAGGAGGAGGAAGAGCTGACTTAACAGGAATTAAATGCGATACACTGTTTGGGTCAAAGGCAAGCTATAGAGGAAAGGAACACTGATACAAAAACATTTTTGAAGGTGACCGTGCATTTATTTACATGATGTGATGAATAATAAATAACAGAAAGTTAGTGCTTCCTTCGCTGCCATTTGGGTATTTCTCTTCACTCAATTGACCTTCCTTTATGCCTAACAGAACTGCTCCATAATCCTTCATATAGCACTTCCTGCTACACTACTTTCTAGAAAGCATTGCTGTGGTATACATATATAACCTGGAAATGTAATGCAGTAAATGATGTGGCTGTGAAAAGGGCTGCTTACTGGCTCTAGGTAAGCTCACAGAATAAGTACTGCATAATAAGCTCACAGCTTACTTTAATGTGCTGGGAGGTAGGCACTCGGGTAAAGTGGTTGGTACCTTTCCCACAGAGCTAATTGGTCTGGAAGTGAAAGGAAAGTGGGCTCCAGTTGTTTCTACGTGCAAATATAGACTGCAACTACACAATACCAAAAATGTTGGCTCCTGCTAACACCATCATTTCACAGCTATTATGCTTCTCCCATACCATAAGGCAGAGCTTTCCAAACTTTTCATGTTGGTGACACACTTTTTAGACAAACATAATTTCACGACACGGTAATTCAGTCTACTAGTAAACCAGAGGTTAAAGGTTAAACGAACGAAACATATTTCGACAATTTATGTATGTTTCCTTAAATATATACATAATAAAATGTTTCACGACACAACCTATCTCATGAAAACCTTAAATTTATATTAAAAATATATATTCCAAGATTCATGTTATTGTTATAATTTATGAGAAACAATAATAAAACAAATTGTCTGTCCCCCACACACTCATCTCTCTCCTCCCCCCAACACGTCTGTACCCCACACACTCATCTCTCTCCCCCCCAGCACGTCTGTACCCCACACACTCATATCTCTCCCCCCCCAGCACATGTCTGTATCCCACACACTCATATCTCTCCCCCTCAAGCACATGTCTGTCCCCCCAGCACGTTTGCCCCCCACTCACTCATCTCTCTCCCCCCAGCACATGTCTGGCCCCTACACTCATGTACCTCGTCTTTTTGATTGTTGCCAGTTAAGTGCTTCACTCCCTTCCATGATCACCAGACACTGCTGCTTGCAGTCAGTACTCCTCATGGCCAGGCCTCTTCGGCAGCAGCAGCCAATGCAAGGATGGCTGGGCTCGTTCCACCCACCAAGCCCCCAAAAAACGCGATTGACAGCAAAAATCACCCAATAATAAGCAACCCATAAACTGAAAAAAAAAAGTGAATCTCTAGGAAAAAAAAAGCCCAAACTCGCATCAGAGTTGACCGGGCTTGCGCGACACACCTGCACACTGCAGGCGACACACTAACGTGTCCCGACACACAGTTTGGAAAGCTCTGCCATAAGGTGTACAGAGTGTTTTTATTGGAGAGTTTGACAAAGAGGCTGGACAATTGTCAGTACTGACAAGTGCATTATGGCTAATACAATACTTAGCTTTTCATCCAGTGGAGAAACCTCAGGGTGTCAGAAGGCCTAGGGAGCTACTAGAATTTCCCAGTGTAGCCAAGTGCCCGGGATCTTCATTGGATAAGGACCATGTATACCAAAATATGGTGCAATTCATATAAGAAATCATTCCATACACACTATCTGAATGTCCTATATACAATGCTCACCTGGCTGGCATTGTGGTTGGGAGGTGTCCAATTGGCCAACAGCTCCCACAGCTGTATCTGAAATGGTGCTAAGAACCAACTGTTCCACCATGGTAAAGCTGACCTGGCTATCAGGCCCCTCAGCTGTCATCCTGGCCTGCTTCCTCTTCACCAGCCACCGCAGGTCCCGCTACTTGTGGCTCAGGTCTCACACTGCGGTTGCTGTTATGGACTGCATTGAGCTGGTGGCAGATCTTAACCCACAGCTGCTCCCTTTCTGTAGGATCCTACTCTCCTGGACTAGGGACCATACAGGAGATGTTGGACCTTCATGACCTCAGGGACAACAAGGTTCACCTCCCTTAGTAGGAAGTTGAGGTTCTTCACAAGTGCTCTATTCCTCTGGGACCCGGTACAAATAGAAAGATATATAGTGTGAGTTGACCTTTTTATACATGCAGATGTGCGTAAAGTCTATTTACGCGTGTACAGAAGTGTGGTTTCTGCAAGTAAATATTACATGTATATTTAATTAAAATATATAGTAAAATTGTGTGTTTATAGTTACTTGAGTAACCACGTGTACCTTTCACACACATTTTCCTTAGTGATGTGGTATATCTGTAGTATTTCTATTCATCACTGCAGATTTGATTTTCACCAGGGATTCTCAACCTTGTCTTCGAGACTCACCAAAACAGTCATATTTTCTGTATATACTAATGAAAATTTAGAAAAGCATGGACTGTGTGGACAAGAAGGAAAAATGAATATTTGACATTGGCTTTATTCCCTGTGAACCAGTATATGTCCCTCCAGCTGCAAAATAATCTTATATTTATCATTATGTACTGGCTAATTATTTAAATGTAACCTGGGTCCCACAATATATCCGGCCCAGATTTTCTGGTCACGCTCTGTTCTTTTTTTATACACTCCTAACCCTCTGTCCTCTTTAAACAGTACGAATGAGAAATAGCTGTTGACAATTACACTTTAGACCAAGCTCCAGATGCTAGACAAGCTCTGATAGATCCCTTAAATCTGGTCAGTGTGTTGTAGTTTATGATGTTTACCATTGAGTGAGTGGGTCAGCTAATAGGATCACCAAGGAGTGACTGATTGCTCTCAGCTGAGAGGTGTGGTCTAAGAGTACTTAAAAAGCACATCATCCTGGATGTCTTGTAGAATTGAAGCTGAACAGTCTGCCAGTAGGCAGATGTCCTTTGAAAGGCAGGAGCTATAAGTTTGGTATACTCTTTAAAGGTATGTGCAGATGGGAGCCGAGAGCCTTCAGCAAAAACGCTGAGCCTAAAACGTAAGCATAGGCTGTGCATGCATGGGGAGTGGAAGACTGGAAGCAGCTCATTAATCAGATAGTTTAAAACCAAATAGGCCTTCCATCTCTGTAGTAATTGTAAAAGAGGAATTCATTAAAGCTACAGCAGAAGTGTATGAGACCTGAGGCTACCTCAATAGACCTTTTAAACTGTTGCCTGCTTCAGGGGAATGTAGCTCCTATCAAACCTCATCTATGTTGTGAAGTGTATTGATTGTGATAGGGTCACCTCTTGTGTGCTCATTTCCCTATACTGTGATTTAATGTGAGGGGAAACCTAACATACTACAAATGTAATATTTATATTTTATTTATCCAATTTTACGTATTAATTTAGTTTATCTGTTTGTTTTTATTTTGTCTAATGATATTATGTATGTATCACTATAACCCATTCTGAACCTTGGAGGGGCAGGATATAAATACTTCTAAATAAATAAATACACAAAACCCTTGCTTGTGGCTTGCCTGCACTCACATCTGATTCCCTTTGGGGAGGTAAGTGGTACCTACCTTTTGACTTGTTCCCTGTCTTAGCAGTTTTAGAGGTGCAAGATTAGCACAAGTAAACCAAATGCATATGCTATTAGGGTATATAAAGAGGAATTTTAAATATTGGTCAACACGGTATGGCTAGAAACATGCAGGACTGTGTGTGGTTCATTGAGTTATGGCTGTAGGATATCCTTTAATGGGCTGTCATGTTGAAGAAAATCAACCATTGCAAGTATGAAATAATGGACCAGCACAGCCAAAGTAAATATAAATGTATAAAAATGTAATATATTAAAAAGTCAAATTTGTTTTAAAACTATCTAGAATAAAAAAAATGGAACAGTGTAGGGGCAAGCTAGGGTGCAAATTATTCATAAAAAAACAAAGAGGCCAGGGACCTAGGGAGGCAGGGTGCTGCAGACTTAGGAGTCTGGCTGATATGGTGGGAGCCTCACAGCACTGAGTTGGACCACCACAGTGAGATGCTGTAGCATCTCATTGTAATGGCCCAGCATATCAACCAGACTCCTGAGATCTCTTCAAATCCCTATTATCTCATGCACCATCATTCCCATGCTTTCCCCAAAAGCCCGCTAAGATACAGGCTCATCAACTGGAGTGGGTACTCCAGACTATGAGCCTGGCTCAGAAGCCCGAGGCAGGGCAGAAAATGATAGTGGGCAAAGTTGGAGGAGGATCTGTGCCTCCCTCCGCTTGCAAGGGCTGGCTTGTCTGGGTCCTGGCATCACTATGTCCCTGGACAAAACAGGGAGAAGTGGATGCTCCACTACTACTGGGACCTCTGGTGGTAGAAGGGGTGGGGGAACAGCATACGGCTCCTCTCCAGCAGTGGCAGTGGCTACCTGTGCAGGAAGGGCCAGGACCTTATCTTCGTCTTCCTCCTGCTCTTCCTCCAAGATGATATATGTGAAGAGAACAGCAGATGTGTGTGATTAGGTGTGTTCACATGCTCCAAATTGTGATGTGCACAAACATACAGGTAACTAGAGGGCATTCCTGTTCTGGGAGAACTGTAGGCAAAGTTAAGTGCTTCTAGTTATGGGACATCCATGTCTCATAGGTGGTGGCAACAACATTATGAATCCTTGATATACAGAAGCTTGATTTCAGTAGCATGCAACTTGGTGGTGTTTGGCTTGTGATATGGGCCCAGAGTTAGACTCTGTGTCAAGGTTTTAAGCAGAGGGTTGCGGTCTACATAGCAAGGCAACTAGGGCCATGAGACCCTTGTCTGTGATAGGGGGCATATATTCAGTGGGCATCACTTTTGGAATGGGTAGGAAAATACTGAAGGGTTTGCAGCTAGGTCTGAGGGTGCCATCCAAGATTTTTTCCATGTCTAATTTCTGTTATATTTTACTTTTATAAAGAACCATTTAGTATCACAGGATGTTCATTGCTTTAGCTTTGCTATCTGCTCCCTCTTTGAATACAAGAATTAAAACAGTCTACTAGAGGCACCTGAAACTTTGGTGTACTTGATTACTAGAAGATGATCCAAGGAAAAGAAAAAGATGATGAAAGTACCAGATTTTCACAGGAGACAAATATGGGCAGCTGGAAATATCTTGTATGGAACATAATCAGATACCAGCACATATGAACAATTTAACTATAAGCTAGAAGAAAATAGAATGCACAAACTAAACCACCAAAGGAGAAATTTGCTGGTTGGTGGGCATAACCCATACATCTGGACTGGACGAATTAAAGAAAAGGAAATTATCAGGTAAGAATAAGTTCATCTTCCTCCTCATCCAGACAGACCAGTCAAGATGTATGGGATGTTTCCAAGCTAATCCTGAAGTGGGTAGGAAACTGTCAAACTTGCACTCAATACTTCAAATGCAAAGAACACCTCCTCCCTTACTCTCACTCAAATGTCAATGCTTCGGCAAAGAAGTACAGGTTGCCGCCTTACAAATCTCTAACAGCAACACCAGCCAAAGCTCCACCCAGGAAGCCCCTTGTGCTCTAGTAGAATGTGCTCTGACATTCTTGGTCAACAGGTGACCTCTCTCTACATAAATGGCAGAAATAAATTATTTTATCCAATGCACAAAGGATGCTTTGGAAACAGTTTCCCTTTCCTTGGGCCAATAAACAAGACAAAGATGATGAGATTAAAAACAAAAAACAAAAAAAACACACAAACCCCCCCCCCAACAAAATCATTATCGATAGCTGGGAAGATCCAAGAAGGTATCTTGAGGGAAGGCATGCTGGAAGCTCTCTCTTGCTGCTCATCAAGAAGAAAGGAAATGTCCAGGTTAGTCCTTCAGCCTCCCATATGACTGTCCCTCTTTGGCAGCCAAGTTAGTGCTGGCTTCCTGGCAAAGGCAGTTGTTGATTCACCCAATGTGGAGCTCTTGGCTGGAGTGGGGCGAGCTCCCTCCAGGTGGAATTAGAGTCAATACTGAGTCTGGGTGTGCCAGAGATTCCTCCTCCATTTCCTGAGGAGTTAGGATAGGAAACACAGTCACTTATAGTGACGCTGAGAGATGTTACAGAGCTGGAAGTCTTGCTGGAAAGAGCATTTTGGAGGAGCAGAGTATGAGAATGGTGGTGTAGGCTGAATGTGTGAGCCCTGCTATGGCGAGTTCCCCTATTGGGAGGTTTTGTTGTCTGCGTTTGCTGGCCTTTTGAATAGATCTCCATTTGATATTCAAAGGTGATGATTCAGAGGAAATGAGACAAATCTGAGTGAACCTTGAAGATGTATTAGGGCAAACTGACAAACCAAAGAGTAGCAAATCACCTGGACCAAATGGTATACATCCTAGAGAGCTGAAAGAACTGAGAAATGAAATTGCGGATCTACTATTGGAAATTTGTAAAATATCATTAACACTGTCTAAGGTACCCGAAGACTGGAAAGTTGCCAATGTAATGCCAATTTTTAAAAAGGGATCAAAGGGTGATTCAGGAAACTACAGACCAGTAAGTCTGACGTCATTGCCAGGCAAAATGATAGAACCATAAAGAACAAAATTGCTGAACATATAGATAGGCATAGTTTAATGGGGCAAAGCCAAACTGAATTTGGCCAAGGGAAGTCTTTCCTAACCAATTAACTACATTTTTTTGAAGGTGTAAATAAACATGGATAAAAATGAGCCAGTTGATAAAATGTATCTGGATTTCCAGAAATCATATGACAAAGTCCCTCATGAGAGACGTCTTAGGAAATCAAAAGGTCATGGGATAGGGGGCAGTGTCCTATTGTGGACTGGGAATTAGTTAAAAGATAGAAAATAGAATTTAGGGCTAAATGTACATTTTCTCAATAGAGAAAGGTGAATAGTAGAGTGTCCCAGGGATCTGTTCTGGGACCATTGCTTATTAATATATTTATAAATGACCTGGAAATGGGAACAACAAATGAGATGATCAAATCTGCCGATGCCACAAAATTGTTCAAAGTTGTTAAATCACAAGAGGATTGTGAGAAATTGCAAGAGGACCTTGCAAAACTGGGAGACTGGGCAAGCAAATGGCAATGAAATTTAATGTGGGCAAGTGCAAAGTGATGCACTTAGGGAAGAGTAACCCAAATTATAGCTACATAATGCAAGGTTCCACATTAAGGTCTCATTGTTGATAATACATTGAACTCTTCTGCTCAGCAGCCAAGAAAGCAAATAGAATGCAGGGGATTATTAGGAAAGGAATGGAAAATAAAACAGAGCATATCATATCTCTGTATTGGTTCATGGTGCAAACTCATCCTGAGTACTGTGTGCAGTTCTGGTCACATCTCAAAAAAGATATAGCAGAATTAGAAAAGATATAGAGAAGGGTGATCCAAAATGATAAAGGGGATGGAATGATTCCCCTATGAGGAAAAGCTAGAGAGGTTGGGACTCTTCAGCTTGGAGAAGAGAAGGCTGAGTGGAGATATGATAGAGGTTTCTAAAATAATGAGTGGAATGGAATGAGTAAATGTTAAATCAGTTGTTTACTCTTACAAAAAAGTACAAATACTAGGTTACACATAATGATGTTACTATGTAAAACATTTAAAACTAATACAAAATTTTGTTTTTTACTGAGTGCATAATTAAGCTCTGGAATTCGTTGCCAGAGGATGGGATGAAAACTATTGGTATACCTGCGTTTAAAAACGGTTTGGACAAGTTCCTGGAGGAAAAGTCCATAAACCATTATCAAGGTGGAGTTGCAGAAATTCACTGCTTATTCTTGGGATAAGCAGCGCTATCCCTTTGGATCCTGCCAGCTACTTGTGACCTGGATTGGCCATTGTTGGAACCAGGATACTGGGCTTGCTGGACTCAGGAATCTCTATTACAGAGAAAGAAACATACCAGTGCTGCGCTTATGGACATATTAAACCTGATCATGGACCATTGAGGGTTCCAGACCAGGGTTCAGTCTGACCACCAGAACAATCTCCTTGCTCACTTGGCATATAGCTTTAAGCCCTACTATATATAGTAAATGTCTATTTGGACAAGGAACAATTCATTGGCCAAACAAACCCTCAAAGACTTTAGGTTAATACTTATTGTCCTTTGCTGAAGGGAGACAATAAAATCTCCTAAGCAACCCAGAGAACATGAGTGTGCAGTCCCTTATGTGAGCCCCCCAAACCAGAGGTCAGATGTATACATAGTCAGGACAATTTGTACTAGTCAACTATAGAATGAATTAGCCACCAGGGACTGAGTATTCTCTTGTAGTCGAGTACTGCGGATTTTGTCCAAGACATGGAGTGGTTGGAACCACCAACATTTTAAAGGTCAGGGTGCATCTTGATTGTGAAGATGCAGCCAAGAAGAATTGTGCACCTTTGATCCAATAAGGGCTAACCTGACCTGAACTGAATAGATGTCAGGTGACAGCTTATGCTCACCTCAGTATGCATTCAATAAATACATTCTCTTACACAGGAGAATGATCTTTCCTGCCAAAGGAAACCCACTTCCAATACTGAGTGCTGCTTTTGGCCTCACATCATCACCCTACATGTCTTGCAATATCAGCTTGAGCATCTGCCTGAACTAACAGTGCAAGTTTCTCCCACTTGGATGGGTGACTCTTTGTAGGCACAACTCCAAGTATTGTCACAGGAGTAAGAAATGTCTGGATGATAGTACCAGGTTTTATCATCTCTTTATCAGTACCTAACCTAGGATGCTGTCCCAAAGGATGGACAGACTCACCACTAGAGCAGTTAGGTTAGAAAACAGCTACTCATAAGTAACCTCCCCAGGACAAGAAAATACAGTATATCTCTGTGTCTGAGAAGGTAGTAAAGAGTTAAGGGAAAAATCTCAAGCTTTCCCTTAGCATGCATTATATAATGCTCTCATGACCAAGATGGCACAGAGCTATCAACTCTTTTGGAGACTTCCGGCATACATGCAACCAGGCTCCCTCTATCCATTAGGTAAGTTGGTCAGACCCCATGGACCTCTGATGGGGAATGCCACATTCTTCCCCAACACTGAAAAGCTGAAATAAAATTTCTTGAGACAGCGAGTTGGAAGAGTATCATATAGGGCTGCTCTCTTTATGAGAACCAACGTGATATGAATGCTCTGTTTTTAGCTAAACTCTCATCCTCCCCTCGACTGGGAGGAATTATAACGTCAACATTGTAACCCTTGTTGGGATATGGACATACCTATAGTACCTGAATGTAATCCACTTTGAGGTGCCCAAAAGGTAGAATATAAACAACAAATAAATAAATAAGACGAGCTGGGTTGCCCCCTGTGCTCTGGCACAAGAGCGAGGAACAAGCTGATGGCAGGTGGAGAGCGCAAAGGAAGACCTTTTTCCCTCACTATATTGCCCTACCCAGGAGCCCTTGGTTATGCATAGTGAGGCCTTAGTGGCAGTAGAGCGGATATGTGATAGCCTTAACATTAAGCTACCACTGCCTCCAGCAATGGAGTTCAGCAGTATCTGGTACTAAAATACTCCTAAGCTCTGTATCAGCAGGCATGGAAGGAGCTGCTCTAACCACCCTTGGCTGACTGAGCATAGCCCCCGGTAATAGAGCTTTCACCTCAGAGAGCTCATGATACTATAAATCCTAGGAGCTCCCCAATAACAGGGAATCTAGGTCACAGGCTGCCAAAGGAGGGATTCTCTGGAGATCTTCCCATTCCCTGTGGAAAGGTGAATCAGGACAATGATCCATAGATGTATGCCGTGGATAACCCCATCTGGTCAGGACATCTCAACTGAGAGTGAACAGAATCTTACACATCTTTCTAGGGGACTAAGACTGAACGTCTGTTAACATGCCCAACAGATGTCTTGCTGCACTCGCTTCTAATGTTTTCCAAGCCGCACTGGTGCTCTGATGCTCGATGCCCATTGTTTCCCAATGGTGCAGTAGCTCTCAATGCTGAGTTGGTGCTTGACATTTTCCATTGACAGAGCGGTGCCCAACGTCTATGCTGTTGGTGCCATGACATCCAACACTGATGCACCACACTTGGCATCGATTCTGCCCTGGCACAGCTGCGCCTATATTGATGCCTGTCAATTTTGTCAGGAGCATCCAATTTTGATTCCACCTGCACTGCAGCACCTTCATCAATTCGCTAGTGCCTTGGCACCACAGTGCTCGATGTCAATTCCTACTGGTGTAATGGCAGCTGTCTGTGCACTGGCATCCAATGTCTTCAGTGAATGGCACCATTAATGCATCAACCACTGCTGATTGTTCCCATGCTCAGGTTTCTCTAAGTCCTTCCTAAAAACTGCACAGCCAAGATAGGCAGGAGGGGAGGCCACATCCACAGTGTCAGATGTGATAATTGGCTTGAACCTACAGACTGGTGTGATTCCCAGGATTGTGGGGAGGATGAGCTTTCCTCCCCACAGAACACTCCAGAAATTCCTGGCCAATGTCAGAATAAACCCTCTCCTTCCTCAGGCACTGATGTGGTCCTAAACCCAATGCATAAGTCAAAGGGGAATTGATAATCTCGATGCACTGGCATAGTGCCCTCTTGGATCCCTCAGTGTCGATGCCTTAGTCAATGCACATTGGGCAGTCTCCTCAAACTCTTGCCCAGAACAAGTAGTGGTGGAAGTCTCACAGGGGAAGATGCCAGAGACACAGTGGTCTGTATCCAAGCAAGTCCCAGGCCTGCCCAACCTTGCAGGGACACTGAAAGCTACAGTCCACCCTGAGGCATTAGACAACAGGAAAAAACATGACATAAAGGCTGGAAAAATACCTCGACCAGGCTATGCTGGGTACCGGGCCGGTGCACCATGCAGTCGACAGGAAAATTCCAAAATAGACAAAAACCTACCTACAGGTACAAGAGGGAGAAAACAAACCTGCAGAGCCCTGCAAGAAAAACAGCTCCTGCAGCTCCCAAAACCTTCACAGTAGTAGCTGTGAGGGAGAGAGAAGAACTGTGACTTGCAGGCTCTGAAAAAGATGGGACTGAGGAGCCTTGCCAGGGAGGTGGCTAGGGCTATATATGCCAGGTAGGGCATGCTCAAAGCTTCTAGAAGCTTTGAAAACAAATTTCTATGCCAGATTCAATCTGATGATGTCAGTCAGATGCAAGGACTGTCATCCTGCTTGTCCTTGGAGGAATAATGTTATATTTTTGCTATACTGATATATTTAACATTTCAATATTTATTTGTAGCTTTTATATACCGAGGTTTAGCACAAGCCTTCACCCCGGTTTACATTGAAACAAAACAATTATACATAGAACAAGTTGTGAAACGAAAGTATATGCATATAGCAGGTCATGGAACAGGTTGTAACAGGAAATAATTAAAATATCTTAAGTCAAATAACGAAAATGAATATAGAAACGAAAAACGAGGAAGGTAGGTACAAACGTGTGCTCCAAACACAAGAAAGTATGAGTGGGAAATGAAAGGAAAGAGGGGGGGGGGGGAGAGAGATAGAAGGTAGAGGTAGGGGGGTCGGATGGGGCGGAAGGAGGGGGGAAGAGGCGAGGGGTAGGGGAAAGGGGAGGGCAAGAGGGGGGGGGCAATATGGCAATATGCCTAAAATGTTAGCTACTTGATGTATAAAGTGGGCCTAAGGCATAAAGTTAAGGATTAGACGATCATATAACTAGTTATGAAATATATATGTGTGTACATTTATTTTTATATACTTCATTTACATTTGAAAATAAAACTTTGTCACTAGTGTAGCTGAATAGAATAAGAACTCTCTGCATTCAAAGTCAACCTGTCAGCAGCATAAATCATATTAAAATCATCCCTACAGCAATAAGTACAAATAATTATTAAAATAAATGTGAAACCTGTTTAGGAACCAACTTTTCCAGGTTAACTCAGCAGACAAATATGTTACAATAAAAGCTTTGCTAAAATAAGATTACCTCACGATGATTTAAAAGTCTTTCTAAATCTGCTGCCATTTGATTCTTGACACGCAGCAATGCTGTCTTTTCTTTATTTAAATGGCTGGAAGAAAAAAATGGCACTAGAAATTATCAAAGAAATAAAAGTATTGTTTTATTTAATAATTCTCCATTCAGCAGAGTTTTTAAGGAAAGTATAATGATGAAAATCTGTATGTGTTCTTACATATAAAAAGCAGTCCTTATTCAAAAATTGTATATTCATGTTTCTAAAACAATATTTGTATTTACTGTACATTTCAAAGGTAATTTGAAGATTGATTTATTGGCATAAATTTGATTCTGTAGTAGACTGCATTATTTTTCTTAAAAAATATTTTAATATAAATGTAGGAATTCCAAAATACATTAGAAAAGTAAGCTTAATTTTTTTTTTTTTGAAGAAAACACCACAATTAACATGGTCATTTATCAAATTGCTATAAGGCGTTTTCGCATGCGTTAAGCCCCTTCAACGTACGCGAAAATGCCTTAATGCCTGCGAAAACGCCTTTAACGCCTGCAAAAGCACCATAACGCATGGTGCGATGCAAATCAGAAAAAAGGGAGGAGTTTGGGGCATGATTTGTGACCGAGTGGGCTGGGTTAACAATTTTGCGAAGCTGTATCACACGGCTTTAACATGTTTTAACTACACCTTTTTCATTTAAATTAAGACATGTGATAGGGCTTTATCGCACTTTGTAAATGTTTTCACAGATGCTGTTTTTAGCTCCTTTGTGAATGTTTTCACAGATGCTGTTTTTAGCTCCTGGAGCCAGCCTAGCTGTCAGGGCCCTTCTACAACCACAGGGGGGGGGGGGGGGGGGTGGGGAAGAGAGAGAGAGATGGAGACTAGCTATAATGTCCTCATCCTAGGTAGGTATTTATATCTCTATAGGAGGCCCACCTAGTAACTTGAGGTGAGGTTTAGGTATTAGTGTAGGGGTTAGGGGCCACTTTGACATTCAAAATGAGACGTATGAACAGAATAGTGCTCCCTTGTGAAGATTTGATGACCTTCGGAGTGAGGAAACTCACCCAAAGATGAGATTTGTGCAGTGTTCTCTCAACCCAGCTTGATGTTACCCAGGTAGACAGTCCATCAAGCTAGGATGAGAGAACATAGCACAAATTTCATCTTTACAAAGATAGAATTCCTATTTTGAGTGCATGTTTTAGCATTTCCCTCCTCTCTCATCAATGCCATGATAGTGTATTAAACACAAAGACAATTTTTAGCTTTTAGTTATAGTATACACTTTAAAATGCTTTTAGTCAAGTTAGTGTTTATGAAATGAACTTATTGACAGTACACAGGGAGGGTAATTTTCAAAGGCATTTCTGTGGTTAAAATTGGTGTTTTATTTGTGGAAATGGCTTGCTTTAAAATAACCTGACCAATATGTGGGTACAGCCAGTAAATATGTAAGTGAGCAGAGTTGCTTGTGGAGATGGAGTCTGCAGTTATGTGCAAGCTTTTGCATTTTCAAAAGTTATGTATGTAAATTTTCTTGAAACAAAATCTGAGTACAATTAGGTTATAAATGTGTACGGGTAATTTTGGTGGGATAATTTTCAAAAGGAAAATATGTGCATACTTTCCCTTTGAAAACTGGTTTATGTGCACAATTGATTTAAAATTACTCCTTCAAAACAAAAGTATTCCATTTCACTTATCCTCAGAACAGATATAGCCATAGTCCACTGCAGTGCAAACTACCTCACCAATATGACTTCAGACCTGCACTGAAAAGCCCACTTCTATGAGTAGGTAACAGTCTCCATGCAGGATCTTGGGCTTTACTGCTGCAAATGCCAACAAGGGTGACAACTACCACTAAATTGTTTTCCAATTATATTAACACTTACCAACTGGGAACCAGAGTGAGATAATCAACTCATTTTACATTGACCACTTAACTATGACTTCTGATCACTACCTGACTTGAGCTAGATTTGAACTAGTGACCCAGAGGTGAAAGGCTGTTACTCTCTACCAATGTATCGAGTTATTCAGTAGTCCCCTATGAATATACTGTACTTTTTCACTGGTTTCTTAAGAGCCTAGACATTTGACTGCAAATAAATGTCTCATTCCAAAAAATATGAGCAGGTACCATCCTCTCTCATAGAGCAGTTTACAGAGTTAGTTCTCCAGTTGTATGATCTACAGTCTGCTGGCTTAAATTATGCGGGAAGAATTTCAACACTACTAAATATAAGCAGAAATAATAAAGCAAATGTTGCTTACCTGTAACAGGTGTTCTCACAGGACAGCACATATGGGTGACATCACAGGATGGAGCCCAATCACGGAACACTTTTGTCAAAGTTTCTAGAACTTTGACTGGCACCTACTGGGCATGCCCAGCATGGCACTAAATCTGCAGCCAGCAGGGGTCCTCCTTCAGTCTTGTTTAAAGCTACAGGAAGTGCCAAAAAATAAAATAAGAAAACAAACCCAACACTGCGGGGTGGCGGGCGGGTTTCGTGAGGACTAACATCCTGCTGTCCTGTGGGAACACCTGTAACAGGTAAGCAACATTTGCTTTCTCACAGGACAAGCAGGATGGTAGTCCTCACATATGGGTGAGTACCGAGCTGAGGATGTCCGAGAAATGCACCAAATGTACCCAAGATGTGCAATAGGCACAAGCATTGGGGAGGAATTTGGTAGAGGGCATCCTGAACCCTAACGGGCAGGCGGAAGGGTGTTGTTACGTCAAGTTGTAAAAAGGTTGCGCAAGACAGATTGGCCGAATATGGAATCTTATCTTCCGGCCTTGTCTAAGCAATAATGGACTGTAAAGGTATGGAGAAAACTCCAGGTAGCAGCCCTGCAAATGTCAGGACGTGGCACAAAGCGTAGGTGTGCTACCGAAGTCACCATAGCCCTCACAGAGTGTGCTTTAACGCGGTCTTGAAGTGGAATGCCTGCTTGCTGATAGCATAAGAACATAAGAACTTGCCATGCTGGGTCAGACGAAGGGTCCATCAAGCCCAGCATCCTGTTTCCAACAGTGGCCAATCCAGGCCATAAGAACTTGGCAAGTACCCAAAAACTAAGTCTATTCCATATTACCGTTGCTAATAATAGCAGTGGCTATTTTCTAAGTCAACTTAATTAATAGCAGGTAATGGACTTCTCGTCCAAGAACTTATCCAATCCTTTTTTAAACACAGCTATACTAACTGCACTAACCACATCCTCTGGCAACAAATTCCAGAGTTTAATTGTGCATTGAGTGAAAAAGAACTTTCTCCGATTAGTTTTAAAAGTGCCACATGCTAACTTCATGGAGTGCCCCCTAGTCTATTATCTGAAAGAGTAAAAACAGATTCATATCTACCCGTTCTAGACCTCTCATGATTTTAAAACCTCTATCATAGCCCCCCCTCAGCCGTCTCTTCTCCAAGCTGAAAAGTCCTAACCTCTTTAGTCTTTCCTCATAGGGGAGCTGTTCCATTCCCTTTATCATTTTGGTAGCCCTTCTCTGTACCTTCGCCATCGCAATTTTATCTTTTTTGAGATGCGGCGACCAGAATTGTACACAATATTCAAGGTGCAGTCTCACCATGGAGCGATAGAGAAGCATTATGACATTTTCCGTTTTATTCACCATTCCCTTTCTAATAATTCCCAACTTCCGCAGCACACTGAACCGATGATTTCAATGTGTTATCCACTATGACGCTTAGATCTCTTTCTTGGGTAGTAGCACCTAATAGGGAACCTAACATTGTGTAACTATAGCATGGGTTATTTTTCCCTATATGCATCACCTTGCACTTGTCCACATTAAATTTCATCTGCCATTTAGATGCCCAATTTTCCAGCCTCACAAGGTCTTCCTGCAATTTATCACAATCTGCTTGTGATTTAACTACTCTGAACAATTTTGTATCATCTGCAAATTTGATTACCTCACTCATTGTATTTCTTTCCAGATCATTTATAAATATCTTGAAAAGTAAGGGTCCCAGTACAGATCCCTGAGGCACTCCACTGCCCACTCCCTTCCACTGAGAAAATTGTCCATTTAATCCTACTCTCTGTTTCCTATCTTTTAGCCAGTTTGTAATCCATGAAAGGACATCACCACCTATCCCATGACTTTTTACTTTTCCTAGAAGTCTCTCATGAGGAACTTTGTCAAATGCCTTCTGAAAATTCAAGTACACTACATCTACTGGTTCACCTTTATCCACATGTTTATTAACTCCTTCAAAAAAGTGAAGCAGATTTGTGAGGCAAGACTTGCCTTGGGTAAAGCCATGCTGACTTTGTTCCATTAAACCATGTCTTTCTATATGTTCTGTGATTTTGATGTTTAGAACACTTTCCACTATTTTTCCTGGCACTGAAGTCAGGCTAACCGGTCTGTAATTTCCCGGATCTCCCCTGGAGCCCTTTTTAAATATGGGGGTTACATTAGCTATCCTCCAGTCTTCAGGTACAATGGATGATTTTAATGATAGGTTACAAATTTTTACTAATAGGTCTGTAATTTCATTTTTTAGTTCCTTCAGAACTCTGGGGTGTATACCATGAGGTCCAGGTGATTTACTACTCTTCAGTTTATCAATCAGGTCTACCACATCTTCTAGGTTCACCGTGATTTGGTTCAGTCCATGTGAATCATTACCCATGAAAACCTTCTCCAGTACGGGTACCTCCCCAACATCCTCTTTAGTAAACACTGAAGAAAAGAAATCATTTAATCTTTCCGCGATGGCCTTATCTTCTCTAAGTGCCCCTTTAACCCCTCGATCATCTACCGGTCCAACTGACTCCCTCACAGGCTTTCTGCTTCGGATATATTTAAAAAAGTTTTTACTGTGAGTTTTTGCCTCTACGGCAAACTTCTTTTCAAATTCTCTCTTAGACTGTCTTCTCAATGTCTTACATTTAACTTGCCAACGTTTATGCATTATCGTATTTTCTTTTTTTGGATCCTTCTTCCAATTTTTGAATGAAGATCTTTTGGCTAAAATGGCTTCTTTCCCCTCCCCTTTTAACCATGCCGGTAACCGTTTTGCCTGTTTTCCACCTTTCTTAATGTGTGGAATACATCTGGATTGTGCTTCTAGGATGGTATTTTTTAACAATGACCACGCCTCTTGCACTTTTTACTTTTAACAATGACCACGCCTTTTGCACTTTTTACTTTTGTAGCTGCTCCTTTCAGTTTTTCCCCAACAATTTTTCTCATTTTATCAAAGTTTCCCTTTTGAAAGTTTAGCACGAGAGCCGTGGATTTGCTTAATGTCCCACTTCCAGTCATTAATTCAAATTTGATCATATTATGATCACTATTGCCAAGCGGCCCCACCACCGTTACCTCTCTCACCAAATCCTGTGCTCCACTGAGAATTAGGTCTAAATTTGCTCCCTCTCTCATCGGTTCCTGAACCAATTGCTCCATAAAGCTATCATTTATTCCATCCAGGAACTTTATCTCTGTAGCATGTCCCGATGATACATTTACCCAGTCAATATTGAGGTAATTGAAATCTCCCATTATTACCGCACTACCAATTTGGTTAGCTTCCCTAATTTCTCTTAGCATTTCACTGTCAGTCTCACCATCTTGACCAGGTGGGCGGTAGTATACTCCTATCACTATAGTCTTCCCTGACACACAAGGGATTTCTACCCATAAAGATTCAATTGTGCATTTAGTCTCATGCAGGATGTTTATCCTGTTGGACTCTATGCCATCCTGGACATAAAGCGCCACACTGCCTCCCAGGTGCTCCTCTCTATCATTGCGATATAATTTGTACCCCGGTATAGCACTGTCCTAATGGTTGTCTTCCTTCCACCATGTCTCTGAGATGCCAATTAAGTCTATGTCATCATTCACTGCTATACATTCTAATTCTTCCATGTTACTTCTTAGATTTCTTGCATTAGCATACAAACATTTCAGTTTGTTTTTGGTTTGTATTTTCATTCTGCTTTTTGATAGGGATAAGTTAGAATTTTTTAGCTCACATGAGTTTTTAGTTACAGGTACTTGGACTACTTTTCTTATTATTGGAACCTCACTGTCGAGATGCCCTAATTCTAATGCATCATTAGTATCCTTTGAAGATACCTCTCTCCCAACCATGCGCTGCTGAGCGACTGTCAGCTTTCCCCTTTGTTCTAGTTTAAAAGCTGCTCAATCTCCTTTTTAAAGGTTAGCGCCAGCAGTCTGGTTCCACCCTGGTTAAGGTGGAGTCCATCCCTTCGGAAGAGACTCCCCCTTCCCCAAAAGGTTCCCCAGTTCCTAACAAAACTGAATCCCTCTTCCTTGCACCATCGTCTCATCCACGCATTGAGATTCCGGAGCTCTGCCTGCCTCTGGTGACCTGCACGTGGAACAGGGAGCATTTCAGAGAATGCTACCCTGGAGGTTCTGGATTTAAGCTTTCTACCTAAGAGCCTAAATTTGGCTTCCAGAACCTCCCTCCCACATTTTCCTATGTCGTTGGTGCCCACATGTACCACGACAGCCGGCTCCTCCCCAGCACTGTCTAAAATCCTATCTAGGTGACGCATGAGGTCCGCCACCTTCGCACCAGGTAGGCATGTTACCAGGCGATCCTCACGCCCACCAGCCACCCAGCTGTCTACATTCCTAATAATCAAATCACCAATTATGATGGCCGACCTAACCCTTCCCTCCTGGGCAGTAGGCCTTGGGGAGATATCCTCGGTACGAAAGGATAGTGCATCACCTGGAGAGCAGGTCCTTGCTACAGGATCCTTTCCTGCTACACCAGGTTGATGCTCTCCAATCATGAGACCTTCTTCCTCCAAGGCAGCACCAGGGCTGCCAGTCTGAAGTTGGGACTTGGCTACTATGTCCCTGAAGGTCTCATCTATATACCTCTCTGTCTGCCTCAGCTCCTCCAGGTCTGCCACTCTATCAAATGGATATGCAGTCCGCTAATCAGGAGGAGAGAGTCTGCTTACCCACAGGCTGCCCCAATTTGGTGGAATGGAAAGAGACAAACAATTGAGTGCTTTTATTGTGGGCAGCTGTACGGTCTAGATAGAATGCTAGAGCACGTTTACAATCAAGGGTATGCAGAGCCTGTTCTCCTGGAATGGAGTGAGGCCTGGGAATGAAGGTAGGTAGTATAATGGATTGATTAATGTGAAACTCCGATACTACCTTAGGTAAGAACTTAGGGTGAGTGCGGAGTACTGCCCGGTCCTGCAGAAGTTTAGTGTAAGGCGGATAGGTAACTAGGACCTGTAACTCACTAACTCTGCAAGCAGATGTTATTGCCAAAAGAAAAATCACTTTCCATGTCAGACAGCGAAGATCACAGGATTGGAGAGGCTAGAATGATGGTTTCATGAGCCTTCCCAAAACCAGATTCAGGTCCCAAGAAGGGGCCAGAGGGCACAGTGGAGGCTTGAGGTGAAGCAAGCCCTTCAGAAAACGTGTTACGAGGGGTTGTAAAAGAGGAATATCCCCGACACCTCTATTGGAAGGCTGCTACCGCATTGACATGCATTCTGATGGAGAAGGAGGATTTTAGACCTGATTCTGACAAGTGCCAGAGATAGTCTAGAAACTTCGTGGTGGAACAAGTAAAGCGATCAAGGGATTGAGAAGAACACCATGATGTAAACCTGTTCCATTTGTAGAGGTAAGATTTTCTCATGGAAGGCTTCTGTGAAGCAATCAGGACACTGGAAACTGGCTCCGAAAAGTTAAGTGGCTGAAGAATTAATCTTTCAACATCCAGGCCGTCAGAGACGAGGCCTGAAGATTGGGGTGGCGTAGGCACCCGTCGTTCTGAGTGCTCAGAAGCGGGTCTTTTCCCAAGGGAATGTGCCTGCGAATGGAGAGGTCCTGAAGAATTGGAAACCATACCAGGCGAGGCCAGTGAGGTGCTATCAGGATCATGCGCCCCTTGTCCTGACGTAACTTCACGAGAGTCTTCGAGAGAATTGGAAGTGGAGGGAATGCATATAGGAAACCAGTTGCCCATGAGAGGGAGAACGCATCTCTTGGCTGAGAGTGTTGGCTGCAAGTGAGAGAGCAAAAGTTCTCTACTTTGTGGTTTTGAGGTGACGCAAAGAGGTCTATGTGGGGGCAACCCCAACGTTGGAATATTGAGTCCGCTACAGTGGGGTCGAGGGACCACTCATGTGGTTGAAAGGTGCGACTCAGCTTGTCCGTCAACACATTGTCCACTCCCGGCAAGTAGGTGGCCCTGAGGTACATCGAATGGGAGAGGGTCTCCGCCCATATCTGCGCAGCCTCCTGACACAGTAGGTAGGAGCCCGTCCCTCCCTGTTTGTTGATGTACCACATGGCCACCTGGATGTCCGTCTGAATGAGGGTGACCTGGTTGGAAAGGTGATCCTGAATACCCTGAGAGCATATCTGATTGCTCGAAGCTCCAGGAAATTGATTTGGTGTTTGGCTTCCTCTGGAGACCAAATTCCTTGTGTCTGCAAATCGGCGACATGGGCTCCCCAGCCTAGGTTGGAAGCATCGGTGGTGAGAATTATTTGAGGGTCTGGAGCCTGGAAGGGCAGGCCTCGGAGGAGATTGATCTGATTTTGCCACCAGGCTAGAGACTGACAAAGTGAGTCGGATTGAGTCCATTGTGACCGTAGAGTCCACTGCTTGTTACCCCAATGGCCAAGCGGGCCATTGGGGTAACTTGTACTGAGGACGCCATGTGTCCTAGCAGGATGAGGAAGTGGCGTGCAGTCATGCGGTGCTGAGACTGTAGCTGGTGTGTGAGAGAGATGAGAGTGAGAGCTCGCTGTTGAGGCAGAAATGCCTTTGCCTGCAAGGTGTCCAAGTCTGCCCCAATGAATGATAGAGTTTGAGATGGGACTAACCAGGATTTTACGTAGTTGACGAGAAATCCTAGCGAAGTCATAGTGTGTAAAGTAAGACGTAGGGACAACAAAGCAGCCTGCTGAGTGGGATCCCTGATCAACCAATCGTCTAGATAGGTGTAGATGTGAACATCTTGAGTCCGGAGGAAGGCTGCTACTACTACGAGGCACTTGGTGAAGACTCGTGGTGCAGATGCCAGACCGAATGGGAGCACTCTGTATTGATAGTGCTTGGGGCCTACCAGAAATCTCAAGAACCTGTGATGAGGTGGAGTTATCGCAATGTGTGTATACACGTCTTGGAGATCGAGAGAGATGGGCCAGTCTCCGTTTTGCAGAAGAGGAAGGAGGGAACCCAAGGTTACCATCTTGAACTTTTCTCGGTGGAGGTACTTGTTGAGGGCACGTAGGTCCAAGAATTGGACAAACGCCTCCTGATTTTTTGGGGATCAGAAAGTACCGGGAATAGAATCCTAGGCCTTGTTGGGAGTAGGGCACTGCCTCTATTGCTCCTGACTGGAGGAGGAGGGAGACCTCCTGCTCCAGGAGAAGTGAGTGGTCTGATGTTCTCCACGTCAGTAGAGGTGGGGAGTCCAGTGGGATGGAGAGAAAGTTCAGGTGATAACCTTGAGAGATTATGGCAAGGACCCACTGGTCTGAGGTGATTGTGTGCCGCCTGTTGTTGAAATGGCACAATCGACCTCCCACTGGTATCTGAGGCAGTGGAAACTGGCTGCTGCTCTCTATGCAGGAGTCAAAAGCTAGAAGCAGGGCCCGGCTGAGGAGCTACCTGCGGCTTTTGTTTCCGCGGTTGACGAGACTGGGCCTTTTGCAAAGGTCTCATGGAACAAGTTCTAGATTGTGGTGGATAGGACTTCTTTGGACGGAAGAATGACTTTTTAGTATCCTTCCTGAATGGCTGTTTGGAGGAATACTCAGAGGGCATCAGAGAGAGCTGGAGAAGGGTCTCATGATGGTCCTTGAGTTCCGCCACCGTCCACTGAATCTGTTCGCCAAACAGATTGTCGCCTAAGCAGGGCAGATCAGATAATCTGTCTTGTACTTCAGGGCACAAGTCAGACGACAAGCCAGGCCCATCTTCTTAGCAAAATAGCAGTTGCAGATACCCTGGAAGCAGTGTCAAAGATATCATAAGAGGATCTGATTTCATGCTTCCCTGCCTCAAAACCCTTGTGTACCAGGGCTTGAAGCTGTTCCTGGAATTGCTGAGGCAGGGACTCTGCAAAGTCCTGTATCTGCTTGAATAAGACCCTGTTGTACTGGGTCATATACAGCTGGTAAGAGGCGATCCGAGAGATGAGCATTGATCCCTGGAAGACACGTCGGCCAATGGCATCCAGGAATTTCTGTTCCTTACCTGGGGGAAAGGAAGAGTGGGGTTTTGATCATTTTGTCCTCTTTTGGGCAGATTCTACAACCACAGATTGGTGATCCAGCTGAGGTTTCTGGAATCCTGGGGCTGACTGGACCAAATAAGTGGTATCAGCTTTTCTGTTGACTGGAGCAACAGAACCAAGGTGTTCCCAGTTCTTTTTGAGGAGATCCAAAAGAACCTGGTGAATAGGAATGGAGGTTATTTCCTTGGGAGCATCCAGGAATTGTAACACCATCATCATTTGATGCCTATCATCTTGCTCAGTCTGTAATTGGAAGGGAACCAATTCAGACATTTCCTTCACAAAATTTATGAAGGACAAGTCCTCTGGAGGAGAACACTTCCTACTTTCAGTAGGAGAAGGTGGCGATGGTAAATCATCGGTGTCTTGAGATGAATCGTCAGTCTAGGTATCATAGGGATCAGCACCTGTCCTTGTAGGAACCTGAGAAGGACGGGACGATGGTATTCCTGAAGGTCCTGGTCTAGGATCGGAAGGCATCGAGGGAAGTCCTGGAGGCACCGATGAAGGCATCAAGGGCACCGGTGCAGGCATCGATGGATGGATCGGTGGCGCCGATGGGCGCGTCGGCATCGATGGTTGAGGCATCGGCAGGACTCCCGATGGAGGAATGCGGAACCGTGTTTCCGCTCCCAATGACAGGGTAAGCGGGGAAGGCACCGGAGCCATCAGTGACCCAGGATCCATTGGTGGAAAAGTGGCTATGAGCGCTTCCATCTTCGAGAGCAGCGGTGCCAATGCTGCCGGAATGGGATCGATGGTCGGTTCCGCGACCGGCACCGATGTCAGCGCCGGGGGACCTTGGAGTCTGTGCAAGCAGCCCCGGCTCCGGAAGGGAAGAAGGAGGCAGAGGCATAGCCGGAGGGACCACTGTTAAAGGCGGAGTCGCGGCTCCCGATACCCGTCTGGGTGAGGGTTGCCTCAGTGATTTTCCTTTATTGAGGGTCCGAGACTTCCGGTGTTGATGCCGATGTTTCTCTCTACGTCAAAGTTTCAAGCAATATATCCACACGTCCACGCAGTACGTCCAAGCTTAGACTTAGAAAAAACAACTTCAAGGGGATGCAGGTGGAGAACACCTGTTACAGGTAAGCAATTCTACATTCTCCAAGGATAAGAAGGATGACAATCCTCACACATGGGGATTCCCTGAACAAAAAAAAGGGGAAAAAGTCCAAAACAGTGGACAGAAACTGTTTTTAGTGACTTTTTTCTTTTTTTTAATAGGGGTAGCCTGGAACCAAAACAACAGAACCTAGGTAGAGTTGGAGTTATGTTCTACAGCTCAAAAAGGCTCTTAAGGATAGAATGGCCAAATCTACTGTTGCATCACAATCCCTGACCAATCAATAATGTGATATGAATGTGTGGACAGAACTCCAGGCTGCAGCCTTGAAGATCTCAATCAGGGAGGCCGATCTTAGGTAGGCTGACACTACTCATGGCTTGGACACTATGAGCCTTGACATGCCCCACCAGATTTAGGCCTGCCCGGGCATAACAGAAGGAAATGCAATCTGCAAGGCAATACGAAAGGGTGTGTATGGCAATGGCAATTCATAAGAATATAAGATTTGCCATACTGGGTCAGACCAAAGGTCCATCAATACCAGTATCCTGTTTCCAACAGTGGCAAAGTGCCTAGCAGGAACCCAAAAAGTTGATAAATTCCATGCTGCTTATCCCAGGGTTAAGTAGCAGAGCTCCCCAAGTCCACCTTAATAATGGTTTGTGATCAAGAACTTGTCCAAACCTTTTTTAAAACCAGCTACACAAACAGCTTTCACTACATCCTTTGGCAACAAATTTCAGAGTTTAATTATGCAATGAGTAAAAAAAAATATTTTCTCTATTTGTCTCAAATGTATCACCTAGAAACTTAATTGAATGACTACTAGTCTTTGTACATTTTAGAAGAGTAAACAACTGATTTGCATTTACACACTCCACTCTACTATTTTATAGACCTCTGTCATATCTCCTCTCAGCAGTCTCTCCTCCAGGTTTGCCGATATCAAAAGAAATAAAAAGCTGAGTGTACTTTCAAAGGGCTGCATACTGCTCTCTTGCAATTCAAACTGTGTAGCACTTATTCACCCCCGTGGACATGTGGCCTGGGAAAGAATATTATAAGAACGAGTGACTGGTTAAGGTGGAATTCTGACAATACCTTAGACAGGAACTTAGGATACATATGCTGAGCCACCCTATTGTGAAAAAAACTTGGTATAAGGTGGATAAGTCACTATGGCCTGAAGCTCACTGAATTTGCATGCAGGTTGGTTACTTCAGCTCACAGGAATCTATAGGCTCAAACGGAGCTTTCGTCAACTAAGTTAATAACGTGATGAGACCCCATGACACAGCAAGTAACTTGATAGGAGACTTCAAGTTAATCAAGCCCCCCCAATGAAACTGATAACTAAAGGCTGTACAGAGATGGTGGTGGTAAGCATCAAATGCACTGAGGTGAATCCCAACTGAATTGGTCTTAAGACCTGATTATGAAAGATGTAGAATGTAATCCAATATTTCCCTCACACCAAAAGGCAAACCTCCTTTACTTTAAACCAAGGGAATTCCTTGTGGAATTCTTCCTGAAAGCCATAAGAATATGACATACATCCCTCAAGATTCAGGGTTTGTAGAGCTATCCTCTCAACATCCAGGCTTAGGACCAGGGACCTGAAGCTGGGATGGCACACCAGCCCCCAATTTTGAGTGATGAGAGTTGGAGAATTCCGCAGTCTGACTGGATTCCTGATGGACATCTCCTTTAGGAGTGGAAATCAAATTATTTCAGTCAATAGGGAGTTATAAAAATCATAGTTCCCTAGTCTCTTCTGAGTTTAGATAAAGTTATTGCCACTAGAGAAATTGGAGGATAATAGGATAATCATGCAGTAGTCCCTGAAGCTAATTCAGAGCAAAGGCAACTGAAGTGAGTTTGCATTGAGTCCCCCATTTGGAGCAGAAAAGTGGGACCATTCTCATTAGAGGGGATGCAAAAAGATCTACTATGGGTGTGCTCCACTCATGGAATATCTGATTTGCTATGATCCTGTTCCAGGATCATTCATGGGGTTCCAGGAACCAACTCAGTGTCTGCTAGGAACATTCTCCTTGCCCACCAGGCATGTGGCTCTGAGAATCATTCCCTGACAAATGGTTCAGTCCCACGTTTGCACAGTCTTCTGACACAAAAGGTACAATTCCATTTCTTCCTGCTTGTTGAGGCAGCACATCTCTACTTGATTTTCCATCTGATGAGGATAACTTTGTTGGCTAACAAATCCCAGAATGCCTATAGAGCATTTTGTATTGTCTTTCATTCTAGGAAATTTATCTGATGAAGCTTTTGCTGAGATCAAAGGTTCTGGGTGCAAAATCCTTTCACATAGGCTCCACATCCCAGGTTGGATGCATCCATGGTTTGGACAATGTTAGGACAAAAAGTACTGCAGCAGTCCTTGAACCGGGCTCTGCTCATTTTGGTATTTGTGTGCTAGATGAATCTAAGAATCCAGACTCAAGACTGCTGATAGTCTGGTGTATAGTCCCACCCTTGAGGATCCAGACTGGTCCTTAGGAGATTCAAAACTATGCTGGGACACCTGGAAGGTATTCCTAGCATTTAGACAGCTAGGAGGCCAAGTGATGGTATGAAATCCTAGCAGAAGACCCATGAGCTTTTTTTCCCCCCTATGTACACTAATGTTATGTGATATGAAAATACTGAAGCTCTGTGTTAATTCTGTAAGCAGTTGTGTCTCAAGTATTGACTGAAAATCTCCAGAGAGATAGCTGTGGTGGTAGTCTGCTGTAGCAGCATAGTTCTCCCTCTCTTCTAGAGGGATCCCTTCCAGCTCACTGCAAGGACCTTAGGAGAGACTATGCCAGGACACATGGTGGCTACCTCTGCATTGGGCTCAGAAACCCATCTCGTCCTCTTAGGTTGGAAAGTAGAAATAGTTCCAAGAGCGGGACCAAGAGAGAGAAGCATCTCGGCAACATTTTAAGCTGGCGACCAAATACCAAAGTCCTTTGACTCCTACCAAAAGACACCATGCTTGCTTCCTCCACATGAAAAGCTACGTAACTTGGCAGGGCCCGGCTCACTGAAGAGGAGAAGCAAAGGCATCGTCAACTCTATCTTTACTGTGCCACTCAAGTGCACTTTGCCAGCTGTTGTCCTGAAAAGGCGGGAATCTTCCAAGCCTAGGGTTGGTGGGAGAGGCCCAACCCTAGGCTTGGTGGGAGAGGCCCAACCCTAGGCTTGGAAGATTCTCGCCTGGACTGACTATCAGATCAAGGTCTGCCCCATGTTGGCTAAGCCGTAAGTTCAGCAATTGAGATAATCAATGATGCTGGCCTGTAGCGGTTAGGCTCCTAAAGTAGCTGATTTTGTTTTTAACTGATATCCATAACTAGCATCTTTCATTTTTCTGATTATTATTTTTTTTTATTTATTGCAGTTTCATACAATGTAATCAAAGTGATATACATATGTATATATAACCATATTGATGTGGTAAGAAGTTTGATGTTATTCCAAAATGTGCTCAAAGGGGTGATCCATGAGGGTATCCGGAGGTCACTCTTAGGAAGGGGGTGGGGTGGGATACTGTCAGATCTTGAACTGGTGGCTGTAGAAGCAGCAGACTGGAACCATCCAGAGAGAGCCATATTAGCTGTGGATAACCTGGGAAGCAGTATTATTCCTACTCTTCAAATGATCAAACACCTTCCTAGGAGCGATTTGTCCAACCCGAATTTCAGATGCAGATTGCACTTCTACCATCTGCTGGAGACAGAGAAATTCTGAGGAGCTGCAGGTGGCACATTGCCCTATAAAGGATGACATCATTAAAACAGTTGTTCTCTGCATCCATTTGCTGGTAGGGGGCCAAAACCATGCAATCTGGACTGGTCTGGTGGGATAAGGAAATTAAGTTTATAATAAATGCTTCTCTACTTGCAGCTTCATCATGTATAAGTTACAGAAACATCATGATTATGGACAGCAAAACGTTCATCTAATGGGCAACCTTTATGTAATTTAAAAGTCAGAAAAGAATAATTTAAGATTGAGGAGAAGGTACAAAGTGCTGGCAAATATCTAAAAATATTTTTCCCTCTATATTTTATTTTTTTCAGGGCTCAGATATGACAAGTGTTGTTTTTGAAATAGTATTATTATAACAAAAGAAGTCATTATACTTACCTGACATTACTTTCTAGTTGAGAAATGTTTTCATTAAGTGCTTGAATCTCCAAATCTCTTTGACGTACAGACTCAATGAGGTATCGATATGGTTGTTGTGCTTGATTCAACAAGGCATTGGCTCTATCAAGCTAATAAATGAAGAGAGTCATTGCTTTCTTAGGATAGCTATACAATTATACATTTATAAGTACTCTTTCCTCTGTAAATTATTCTTTGTAGTTTAATGGAAAAGTACTGCAAAACCATGAACTATTTCCTTCTGTATCTAATAAATTATCTAAATTTTGGATAGACAAAATCAGGGTATATCAGGTCAATGACTCTTACCATAATATTCAAGAAATGAGGGAAAAGGTATAATTTTTCATGTTCTATTATCACTTATGACAATTTTATGGAATCTCTTTAATCATTAAACTTTTTAATGCATGACCAATATATACATAACCTTTTTAACCTCTGGGTTCTTTATCCATCCGCCTAACCTTGGTTCCCTACTCTCCCCTCCAGCTTTCTTAAATGCTCCCTTTCCAGGGTCTCTTTCTTGTCCAATAATAGAAGAAATGCCATACTTGGTCAGACCAATGATCCATCACGCCTAACATCCTGTCTTAGTGGTCAATCAGCAAAATCTTCATCTAATGGGCAACCTTTATGTAATTTAAATGTCAGAAGAGAATAATTTAAGATTGAGAAGATACAAAGTGCTGGCAAATATCTAAAAATATTTTTCCCACTATATTTTATTTTTTTCAGGGTTCAAGTATGACAAGTGTTGTTTTTGAAATAGTATTAATAATTATAACAATATACCCAACAAATCCTAATGGGGAGATCCATTTCCTGTTGTTTACTCCAAGCAGGTAGTGTTTGCAATGATAGGTTTCATCAACTGTGTATGTGTGTTGGGGGTGTTGGCACTATATTTTAGGGAAGGCATAGAGTCAAACAGGATAAAAATCCTGTAGGAGACTAAATCCACTGTGGAATCTTTACGGATAGAAATTCCATGAGTGATGGAGAAGAGCATAGTGGTGGAGTATATTACTGTTGCCTGGCCAGAATGAACAGATGGATGATGAAATACCAACAGAAAGTGGGGAAGATAAATTTGGCAGCAAAGTAATAAATGGAGGATTTCAATTAAATGGGTTAATGTCACATCAGTTTATGCTAGGGAAGTGAAGTTTCTAGATGAAATAAATTACTTACATGGAACAGATGGTTCAAGAACAGATGAGGGGAAGAGTTATTTTAAACCTAATTCTTAGTGGAAAGTAGGATTTAGTGTGAGAGGCGATGCTACTAGTTCACTTGGCAACAGTGATCATAACGCAATCAAATATGACTTAATAACTGGAGGGAGGACATTAAGGAAAACTACTGCTCTAGTGCTTAACTTTCAAAAGGAAGAAAATGAGGAAAGCAGAAAAATAACTAAAAGCTGCAATGGTTATGAGTTTTACATCAGGCATGAAAATGGTTTAAAAATAAAGCAAAAAACTTTAATTTTGTTATTTGACTTATTTATTTTACAGATTTTTATATAGTGTTATGAATCTTTGACCCCTGAGGAAGGCAGCTAATTTGGTGAAACATGGGTCTAAATCGGGCAATTTTGAGTGGAAGCACAGTTTGTCATTAAGGGAAGAATCTAGCACCCTTTAAGGAGTTAGGCAACTGTTTTTCTTTTTTGAGGTTGTTTTTGTTGGTGATACACTTTTGTGTACTAAAATTATCTACTTTTTGATCTGATAAAAAGTTTATTACGTTTTTGACACTGTATATTGCTTTAAATTGGCAAATGATTAAATACTGAGTGCTGTGCTCTGATTCTACTTGCAACCCATTGCAAGGCAAGAGGCAGTGGATAAAGTGTCAACATGAGAAAAGCAGAGTTGCTCTGAGGACAGCAGGATGTATTCCTCACACATGGGTGACATCATTGGATGAAGCTTGGCATGGAACTTTGATCTCAAAGAATCTAGAACTTTCAAACATGCCATACTGAGCATATACAGTAGTCATCATTCTGCCCCCTAAGCAGAGTCCCTCAGTCCATAATATATCTAATACATGGGGGAAACCAACTCCCAGGGGAGGTGGGTGAGTTTCATGAGGACTTAACATCCTGCTGTCCTCTGAGAACACCTGTTACAGGTAAGCAATTCTGCTTTCTCCGAGGACAAGCAGAATGGTAGTTCTCATACATGGGTGAATCCCAAGCTATGGGCTGTCTGAGCATGACAAAATGGGAAACCGCACTGTGCTGAAAGCACCACCTCTCTCCCTTTTGCCTGTGAGGCAACTGACCCACAAATGGGTCTAGGTGTGTAAAAGAGTTGGATTCTACAAAAAGAAAACCATAGAAAAGACTAATATACAAAACCCCGATGCGTAACAGAGGCGCCTAAGGCAGGGGAGTGATGCGTGTGCCAATAAGAAACACTCCGCATCACGGAAAACATTACAAGCAAGGTTTTGGATCAGTAAACCATGACAACGACAGTAGGTCTAGAACCCTCTGGATAAAAGAAGTCGTCTAGAGATGTAAACAAGAGAAGGACTCTTGCACAAAGACCGCACAGTTTTCTTTGGTGTTACAAGACAACTAAAAAACCACCAGGGTTTGAAAACTCCCCAGAAAGAAACTGTGGTCCACTGTCATCCGAAGGACAGAATGTCACTGCAGTATACCCATGTTTGGCTAATAGGCAGAAAACCCAAGCAACGCTTGGAAGAATAATCAGCAACAACGACAGGGTCTGTGACAGACCGTACATGTCAAAGCACCAGATATAGCTGATCAAGAGGACAGCATCAAGAGTTTCAAAGAATGAAAGGCAATCCCTGAATGGGATCGCTAGCCCAAACCTCCAAGCAGGGAGATATGTTAGGCTTGAAGCTCACCCACACTGCACCCTGTCAAGGGCAAGGCTATCCATCCTGTGTACAGGATAGTTCAGGTGAGCAGGAAGGCACTTTGGGCAACCTAGTGAAGTGAGAAAAACTAAAGGCAGAATTGGCCAAGCTTGGTGAAAATATAGGGAAAAAGTGGTGTATCTTTCCCTGCAGGTATACATTAAGATATACCACGAATGCCTTGGTTTTTCTCCTCCTCCCCCCGAAATTCCAATTGGAAGTTGGAAGGAGCATAGAATACAAGGAGGCAGCCCGCTGGACTGCTAGGGTAAGCATAAATCACTAGATTTTATATCTCAATTCCACTGCTAATTCCAGTAGGGAGTTACCCACCGAGATAGAACCTCAGCCTGCTTTGAACAGCTGAAACTGAGAGCGAATCCCCCAGGAAAGAAATCCAGAAACATTCCACTAAGAATGGAAGCCGGGGTGCCGCAAGTGCAAACCCCTTTTGAACAGGATTTCTTCACTGGCCTGGAAACTCTAAGGGTGCCAGGGCAGGGCAAGGGCAACCTCGGAACACATTGCCCCAAACCTGGCTTAAGTATTAATACCTCAACCATTATTACATATACTTTCCCCCAAGGAACAATCGTTGCATGAACCAGGACTCCCCTGTCGGCAGATAGGGTTATCCGTAAAATAAGGAAGTATAACTTGCAAGCCACTGCAACCAAAGAATAGTACCTCTGTTGTGGGGTCCCTTGTCTTCCAACTTCCCTATGGCATCTAGCTTCCTATGCTTGCGTTCTAGAGGGGCGGAGGCATGGGTAAGAGAATGCCAGGCCTTCTTTAAGGCGGACTCCACGACCACCATCTGGTGGGGGAGCTGTCTTCTCTCAAAACTCAGGGCCTGTTACACCAAGTAGGTGGTATTGACCTTCCTGTTAACTGGGGAGAGTGAGATGGGGTGTTCCCACATGCTATGAATCAAGTTTACTTAGGGAATAGCCATTGCTATTAATTGCATCAGTAGCATGGGATCTTCTTAGTGTTTGGGTAATTGCCAGGTTCTTGTGGCCTGGTTTGGCCTCTGTTGGAAACAGGATGCTGGGCTTGATGGACCCTTGGTCTGACCCAGCATGGCAATTTCTTATGTTCTTAGAACATGCCATACTGGATCAGACCAAGGGTCCCTCAAGCCCAGCATCTTGTTTCCAACAGTGGCCAATCCAGGCCATAAGAAACTGGCAAGTACCCAAAACCTAAGTCTATCCCATGCTACTGTTGCTAATAATAGCAGTGGCTATTCTCTAAGTCAACTTAATTAATAGCAGGTAATGGACTTCTTCTCCAAGAACTTATCCAATCCTTTTTTAAACACAGCTACACTAACTGCACTAACCACATCCTCTGGCAACAAATTCCAGAGTTTAAGTGTGCGTTGAGTAAAAAAGAACTTTCTCCAATTAGTTTTAAATGTGCCACATGCTAACTTCAAGGAGTGCCCCCTAGTCTTTATATTATCCGAAAGTGTAAATAACTGATTCACATTAACCCGTTCTAGATCTCTCATGATTTTAAACACCTTTATCATATCCCACCTCAGCCGTCTCTTCTCCAAGCTGAAAAGTCCTAACCTCTTTAGTCTTTCCTCATAGGGTAGCTGTTCCATTCCCTTTATCATTTTGGTCGCCCTTCTCTGTACCTTCTCCATCACAACTATATCTTTTTTGAGATGCGACCAGAATTGTACACAGTATTCACGGTGCGATCGCACCATGGAGCGATACAGAGGCATTATGACATTTTCCGTTTTATTCACCATTCCCTTTCTAATAATTCCCAACATTCTGTTTGCTTTTTTGACTGCTGCAGCACACTGAACTGATGATTTCAATGTGTTATCCACTATGATGCCTAGATCTCTTTCTTGGGTGGTAGCTCCTAATATGGAACCTAACATTGTTAACTATAGCATGGGTTATTTTTCCCTATATGCATCACCTTGCACTTATCCACATTAAATTTCATCAGCCATTTGGATGCCCAATTTTCCAGTCTCACAAGGTCTTCCTGCAATTTATCACAATCTGCTTGTGATTTAACTACTCTGAACAATTTTGTATCATCTGCAAATTTGATTACCTCACTCGTATTTCTTTCCAGATCATTTATAAATATATTGAAAAGTGTGGGTGCCAATACAGTTCCCTGAGGCACTCCACTGCCCACTCCCTTCCACTGAGAAAATTGTCCATTTAATCCTACTCTGTTTCCTGTCTTTTAGCCAGTTTGTAATCCACGAAAGGACATCACCACCTATCCCATGACTTTTTACTTTTCCTAGAAGTCTCTCATGAGGAACTTTGTCAAATGCCTTCTGAAAATCAAAATATACATCATCTACCGGTTCACCATTATCTACATGTTTGTTAACTCCTTCAAAGAAGTGATGCAGATTTTTGAGGCAAGACTTGCCTTGGGCAAAGCCTTGCTACCATTAAACATGTATTTCTGTATGTTCTATGATTTTGATATTTAGAACACTTTCCACTATTTTTCCTGGCACTGAAGTCAGGCTAACTGGTCTGTAGTTTCCTGGATCATCCCTAGAGCCCTTTTTAAATATTGGGGTTACATTAGCCACCCTCCAGTCTTCAGGTACAATGGATGATTTTAATGATGGGTTACAAGTTTTTACTAATAGGTCTGAAATTTCACCTTTATCCACATGTTTATTGACCCCTTCAAAAAAATGAAGCAGATTTGTTAGGCAAGACTTCCCTTGAAGTAAATCCATGTTGACTGTGTTCCATTAAACCATGTCTTTCTATATGCTCTACGATTTTGATCTTTAGAATAGTTTCCACTATTTTTCCTGGCACTGAAGGCAGGCTCACTGGTCTGGATTGCCCCTGGAACCCTTTTTAAATATTGGGGTTACATTGGCCACTCTCCAGTCTTCAGGTACAATGCATGATTTTAATGATAGGCTACAAATTTTAACTAATAGATCAGAAATTTCATTTTTGAGTTCCTGCAGTACCCTAGGATGTATACCATCCGGTCAAGGTGATTTGGCTACTCTTGTCTATTTGGCCTACTACATCTTTCAGGTTCACAGTGATTTGGTTCAGTTCGTCTGACTCATCACCCTTGAAAACCATCTTCAGTACTGGTATCTCCCCAATATCCTCATTAGTAAACACGGAAGCAAAGTATTCATTTAGTCTTTCTGCAATGGCCTAACCTTCCCTAAGAGCCCCTTTAACCCCTCGGTCATCTAAAGGTCCAACAGACTCCCTCACAGGGTTCTTGCTTCGGATATATTTTAAAAAGTTTTTATTATGAGTTTTTGCCTCTACAGCCAACTTCATTTCAAATTCTGTCTTCGCCTGTCTTATCAATGTTTTATACTTAACTTCACAATGCTTATGCTTTATCCTATTTTCTTCAGATGGATCCTTCTTCCAATTTTTGAAGGATGTTTTTTTTGGCTAAAATAGCCTCTTTCACCTCACCTTTTAACCATGCCGGTAATCATTTTGTCTTCCTTCCACCTTTCTTAATGCGTGGAATACATCTGGACTGCGCATCTAGGATTGTATTTTTAAACAATGTACATGCCTGTTGAACACTTTTAGCCTTTGCAGCTGCACCTTTCAGTTTTTGTCTAACTATTTTCCTCATTTTATCAAAGTTTCCCTTTTGAAAATTTAGTGTTAGAGCTGTAGATTTACTTATTGTCCCCCTTCTAGTTATTAGTTTAAATTTGATCATTTTATGATCACTATTGCCAAGAGGTCCCACCACCGTTACCTCTCTCACCAAATCTAAATCTAAAATGGCTTCCTCTCTCTTTGGTTCCTGAACCAATAGCTCCATGAAGCAGTCATTTATGACATCTAGGAACTTTGTTCAGCATGAAAAAAGATTTGCTAAAATATTTCAAAAAATGTGTCTGCAGTTTTGGATGCCAGATTAAGCAAAATCCAGTTCTCTTGATGAGATTTGATCGCCAAGCTACCCAAATAACTGAACTAGACCACCACTTAGCCACACAGGAAATGTTGATGGGAAAATAGAGGTGCAGATAAGAGGCCTTGGAGAAACAGAATGCTTTACTAACAGACAGAAAAGAAAACCAAGAAAATTAAGGAAGGAGAAATAACACACACATTGTTGCCCTCTCTGAATCTGTCAAGGATATGAGATTCTTCAATTAGGGCAAAAATATGATTACCTGGAAACCCCGACCTCTCCCTCGAAACGGAGTCAATGGTAGTGGAACAGGTGCATAGGATGGGAATCTACAAGGAAAGCTCAGCACGACTGAGATCTTAAATTATGTAAAGTGATAATTTGAAGAGCATACTGGAAGATAGGAGATCTACATTATAAAGATGCAAAATGTTTACTATTTACTGACCATTCACTTAGTTTTGGAAAATCGTAAAGCATTTAGCCCAGTCTGTCCTGAGCTATACGGTAGGGGCATTAAATTTACTCTCTTGTTCCTGGCAAAATTATGAGTGCTATTTGAGGGCAAAATGCTTTTCCTGCAGTCGAAGAATCAAATAGACAAATATGACAGGCTGCTTTAATAGGAATTACATGTGAGGCCTTATTATCAGTTTGAATTTTAGGCCCAAGTAAAGAGATCATTTTGAGGCCTCAATGGAGAAAATGTCTTGCTGTATTATTGTGGAGAACAAGGATGCCATTTTGGAGGGCAGTCAGCTCTGAAAACAAAGTTTGAACAACAGGAAATTAATACATATAAGAATATTCTTTTCATTGTTCTCATGAATCGCTGGTTGTTTTTCCCTTTGTGTCCAATCATTGAACCTTTTCTCATATTCGTTCAAGTCACATATATGGCATTGAAAACTTTCTGATTTTCTAATCAATTGGACAAACATGCCTTGCATAATGTCAATAAGTTAACCAACTTCTAGGATCAGCATTTCTTTTCTTGTTAAAGTTGGATGGATTTGGGGTGAATGAAGAATGTGTAGTTATTTTGCTCCCAAGAAAATTCATAGTAATCTCAGCCGCTCAACCTTAAAGAGATTGTCTTCAGATTAGAAACATGTTGAAAGGTACTGAAGATGCTGTCCCTTGGAGCATTTTATTTTGTTACTAGTTTAATGTGTTTTGTATGGGCGGTGTTTGGCTGAATGAGTATGTGTATATTGAAATGGCAGGATAGAAGGTTCAACAGGTACACAAGAGCAACCAACTTTAAAGATTTTCCTATGCTTAGTACAGAGCTATTGCATGTAAGATGGGGGATGCATGAGCTCAATATAGATGTGGATAATCAAGATAAAATGTTTTTTCTGATGTTTCAATGTCAGGATTTAAATGTTTATTCTCTTAGGGGCCTGATTTTTAAAAGCATTTATTTGCGCTGGAGGAGGACCCTTGGCCTGGAGCAGGATTGGTACTGCCCTCTGCTCGGACCCGGAGAGCACCTGCCACCAGGAGGCAGGAGCACAGGAGGAGACAGAGGCTAGCTGGAGCTTCGCTAATAGCAACCTGGAGTTCCCTAAGGTTGAGCCCTTGGTTACCCGGGCCGCCTGGTCTTAGGTGGGCCTCGCAGGGTCTCCTAGAGAGGAAGTGCAGGGGAGTGCCCACCACGAACAAGGGTGCGCGGTCAGTGTTCAGGCACAAAGGTTCAGAGGTCGCAGGAGGCTAGAAGAGAGTGTCCGAGTGGATAGCTAGGGTCAAGGCCAGAGTATCAGTCCAGAATGGTCGGCCGAAGCAGGGAGTCAGTACCTGTAGTCAATCCGGAAGTAGTTAGGTCAGGCAGAGGTCAAGTTCCAGGCAGCAATCAGGGATAGTTGGAGAGCAGGCGAAGGTCAGGCTTAGAGATGTTAGCGTAATCAGGCAGGCGAAGGTCAGGCTTGGTGATGTCAGCGTAGTCAGGCAGGCGAAGGTCAGGCTCCAGAAGGCACAAACGAAACAGAACCGGAACTTGAAGAGGAGCAGAGGCAACTAGGAAGGGACCTGGTCGAGTGACATCATCCAGGCGGGCCCAGGAGCCCTAGCGCGCCGCGGCCCCTTTAAATCAGGAGGAGGGGCGTGCGTGTGCACTAGGGGAAACCTGGAAGAGAGCGAGTTGGCCGTAAAATAGGCCCAGGAGGAGGACGGCGGCGGTGTCTCCACTGTGCTGCGAGGCCAAGTGACACCAGCAGGATTGCAGAGAAGAGGAGAGAGGGACAGATCACGGAGCCCGTGGCCGGCCGTCACAACAGTACCCCCCCTCCTCAAGGGCCACCTCCGAGGGGGGTGGGGTAGGGTTGGATGCTCCTCAAACAGGGACTCTTGTGTGTACGGTGATTGATCCTGGCTGGAGCACTGGGGATCAACTTTCTCAAGAGTGTTCATGGGAAATGGCTGAATGTCTTAACAGTACCGAAGAGGCTATGGAGAAGCCCCCCCCCCCCCCCCCCCACCTCCTGTGCCTCAAAGTGTAATCGGGTATGCAAACCCTGGACCTCCTCCTCTTTGTAAGCCAGGAGAGACACAAACCCTTTCATGATTCGCTTGTGTTCCCTTTCTAGGGTCTCATATTTAGCCATCCTGTGTGACAGTTGCTCCCTTCTGCTGTGTAAAGATGGTCTTTAACAGGTTTTTGTGGAGGAAGTTGGAATTGGTCTGAGACTCTTGGGACTTCCTACTTGAACTTGGAAGGTTAGGCAGGGCGGTCGCCACGATCAGAGAGGGGGAGATTCTGCAGGTTCCAGACAAGTCTCAGAATATTGTGGACCCCACTAAATAAGGTCAGCCGAGGCCCAGTCGAATTGTGGCTTATGTTTTTGTAGCCAAGGTAGGTCTAGAATAATGGGATTCACAGCTTTAGGAAGGACGTAGAAGGTGATGAGCTCGGTGTGATCGGTTCCCACCTTTAGCGTCAAAGGGTGTGTAACTTGAGACATCAGATCGGGAAGGAAGTTCCCATGGATAGAGGCAAGAGCCTCCGGTGAGGTCACAGTATTGATCTACGAGGTCTTGCTGGATGAAATTCCCTCCGGCGCTGGAGTCCACTAGAACCTGGGTATCGAAGCGGGTAGAGGCTTGCTCCAAGGAGGTGGATAAGAGAAGCAAGGGTGCTGTAGTAGTTAGGCCAAGGGCTATCGAACTCATGATCCCTTGGTGCGGGAAAGGCTCCTTTTCCTGAGGGTATTGAACACAGTGATGACCCCGATTCTCGCAATAGAGACAGAGACCGAACTGATGACGGCGGGATTTCTCCTCCTTGGATATATGAGTATGTCCTATTTGCATAGGTTCTTCGGAGTTCTCCGTGAGCAGTGGATGTTCTCGACGGCGGGAAATGAGACCCTCGAGCGGTTTCTCACAATAGGCCGGTTCTCTTGGACCCATTCCTGGAGTCGTGGTCCAATTTTCCCGTTAAGTCTATTAAGTCTTCCAAGGACGCAGGAATTTCTCGTGCAGCGAGTTCATCTTTTAGTCTGGGCGCCAGTCCTTCCAGAAAAATGGCATGTAGACTGTTCCCCTGCCAGTTCAGTTCCGTGGCCAATGTGCGGAGCTCAATAGCATAACCGGATAAGGAACAGTTCCCTTGTTTCAGCTGCAACAGATCAGAGCCCATTGTGGGAAGCCTGCCCGGTTCATCAAAGATTTGTTTGAAAGCAGATATAAACTGTGGAAGACTGGCCAGTAGCGAATCGGAGCGTTCCCAAAGCAGGGAGGCCTAGGCCAGGGCCTTGCCATCTAAAAGGGTCAAGATAGATGTGGTTTTACCAGGCCATTCGGGAAAAGTGTCACCTGCAGTGTGAAATGCATCTGGCAAAGGTTTAGAAACCCTCGACATTGTTTGGGGTCTCCTGAGTAGTGAGGCGGCGTTGATAAGAAGATGACTGCCCATCCAGGATTGGGGATGAGTGCGGGTTGCCAAAGAAGGTAATGGGACATTTAACTGGTTTAGGGAATCTTGTCGGATAGCGAGATGATTCACGTCCGCTACCACCTGGTCCAGCGTTGACTGGAGCTTCTGAATAATCCCAAGGTAGGAATCCAGTCGGGTGTGCTGATGCTCCAGGGAGGAGGACAGAGTCTCAAGGCATTGTTGCTGCTCCTGTACCTTGGAGACCAGGCCAGGAATGGCCTGTAAGGCAGAGGACTCCGCTGAGTCCATGGCCTTTGCAACTTGTTGTGCTGGAGGTGGACCATCGGCCTGGTGCAGGATTGGTACGGCCCTCCGGTCGGACCTGGAGAGAGCCTGCCACCAGGAGGTGGAGCACAGGAGGAGACAGAGGCTAGCTGGAGCTTTGCCAATAGCAATCCGGGGTTCCCTCAGGTTGAGCCCTTGGTTACCTGGGCCACCTGGTCTTAGGTGGGCCTCGCAGGGTCTCCTAGAGAGGAAGAGGAACACCAACCACGCACCCAACATGAACAAGGGTGCGCGGTTGGTGTTCAGGCACGAAGGTTCAGAGGTCGCAGGAGGCCAGAAGTGAGTGTCTGAGTGGATAGCTAGGGTCAAGGCCAGATTATCAGTCCAGAATGGTTGGCCGAAGCAGGGTTCAGTACCTGTAGTCAATCCGGAAGTACTTGGGTCAGGCAGAGGTCAAGTTCCAGGCAGTAATGAGGGATAGTCGGAGAGCAGGCAGAGGTCAGGCTTGGAGATGACAGCGTAGTCAGGCAGGCGGAGGTCAGGCTTGGAGATGTCAGCGTAGTCAGGCAGGCAGAGGTCAGGCTTGGAGATGTCAGCGTAGTCAGGCAGGCAAAGATCAGGCTTGGAGATGTCAGCGTAGTCAGGCAGGCGAAGGTCAGGCTCCAGAAGGCACAAACAAAACAGAACCGGAACTTGAAGAGGACCACAGGCAACTAGGATGGGACCTGTTGCAAAGGCAAGCTCTGACTGTCAGAGCTTGCTTTATATAGGGCTGGTCGAGTGACATCATCCAGGCGGGCCTGGCAGCCCTAGCACGCCGTGGCCCCTTTAAATTCTGTGGAGGGGCGCGAGTCCTAGGGGAAACCCGGAACAGAGGGGAGCTTGGCGGCAGTGAGTCATCCATAAGACAGGCCCAGGAGGAAGACGGCGGTGGCATCTTCACTGTGCCACAAGGCCAAGTGATGCTGGCAGGATCGCGAAGAAGAGGTGAGAGGGATAGACCACGGAGCCTGTGGCCGGCCGGCGCAACATTTACCTGCTTAAAACTAGGGTTTACATGGGTAAATGTGCTTTACCCATGTAAATAGGCTTTTGATAATTGCTACAATATACGCATTTAATACAAGAAAATGGCTTTTGAAAATTGCTGATAGTACATTACATTTACAAGTCTAACTCCTTTGAAAATGTACCTGTTAATGTTGATAGCGTGTATTCACCTATAAAGCATAAGAAGCTTTTAATAAGGCAAAAGCACAAGTGGCATATCTTCAAGAAACTCATCTAACAGAAAAGAATGTGAGAAATTCAAGCAGGTGGTATTTTCATCTTATTCTAGTAGACAATAAGGGATTATTATATTATTTCACAAAGACTTACCGTTTGTAATAACTAGAAAGCTTATAGATAGTGAAGGTCGTTTTGTTATAGCTAACATAACTTTATATCACTAGAAATATGTGTTCAGCAATGTATATGTTCCAAACATTTACAATCATGCTTTTTATCCTTGCCTACTCACTGAATTAACTCAATTCCTGGATTATATTTGCTAGTAGGGGATGATTTCAATAGTATTGTAGATAACAGCAAAGATGTTAAAATCATCATCTTAATCAAATCAACAACTTTCTCCTAAGGAATTCCTTTTCTTATGAAGGAATTACAATTAATCAGGATTTTACATCCAGAAGAAACAGACTTCACTTTTTACTTGAAACCCTATAAAAGTAGTTCATGAATTGATTATTGTTTTCTCTCTGTGTCCTTATTTTCTATGGCTGTCAAATGTAATTGGGGATTATTTCTATTTCTGATCATGCACCGATATCAATTATTCTTAAAACAGGGTTTTTAAATTCTTTTGCCTTTCAATGGAATATGAACCTTTCCCTCTTTCACAACACAAATATTTGAGAATTTCTTAAACTCAAATGGCAAGACTATTTTGAGCTTAATTCAACCCCTGCTATTTCACCTGTCTGGAATGCTGGGAAGGTGGTGATGAGAGGAGAAATTATAACATACACTACATTTGTGGCCAAACAAAGGGACAAAGAGATCTTTTGGAAAGTAGGTTAAAAATGTAAAAATTTCTGGAAACAGATAAGACACCACAGAATATTTGCAACTTCTTACATAAGACCATAAGATATGCCATACTGGGTCAGACCAAGGGTCTATCAAGCCCAGTATCCTGTTTTCAACAGTGGCCAATCCAAGTCACAAGTACTTGGCAAGTTCCCAAACATTAAATAAATCTCAAGCTATTATTGTTTATTAATTAATAGCAAATAGCAGTTTATGGATTTTTCCTCTAAGAACTTATCCAAACCTTTCTTAAACCCAGTTATATTAACTGCTGTAACCACATCCTCTGGCAATGAATTGGTAAAGTAAATGATGGCAGAAGTCAAGGTATTTCTGACCTGCCAATGAGGTGATCAATTTAGAAGAAACTTCTAGAAACCTTAATACCTAGCCGTATCAAGAAATCTAGCAGAGGTAAATTTCTGGATCTCTTGAAACTGAGGGACATCAAATTTTCCTTTATGTCAGAAATATATTAGATAAACAATTAGCCACCAAGGTTACCCCCTTTTTTTTTTTTATTTCCCCCTTTTTTTCAAGTATATTATATGGGTTACCACCTTTTTTTTGATAAATATATTAGATCCATAGACACCTTTACAAATGAAGGAGTGATTTCACCACAGGAGCAGAAAAAGATTAGCTGGCATCATCATACTGAAGTAGCTGTACTGAGGCACAAATAAAAGCCTGTAGTCTAGTCAAATGGACATACAATGCTAACACTCGTCAACCCTCACTGTCAAACAAATGTGGAACATCTGGATCTTATGAAATACAAAGAATTAATGAGATAAATTACAATACATAAGTAAAAAAAAGAAAAAAACAGTAGCAGAGTGAATGAAAAAAGCTCTGCATGAAGCTCTGAGAGAAAAGGAATTCTAAGTGTGGAGAAGCGTCAGTGACATGTAATAGGTCATGTGTTCATAAGGGTGAATCCAAAGAAAATACCTTTGGGAGAACATGAATTCTCTTAAGGCGTTTCCTATCCTTGTTATGGTTTAGCTTTGTACACAGTATGTATTCAACTGGTATAACCAATTTACCTCTTGTAAAAGCTGTGTCGAATGACCCTTCTGTTGTTCTAGATCTTTCACAAGCAATGAATTTTGCTTTTCTAGCAGCAGCAACCTTCTTGCCAAATGAACACTGCGCCAAAAGAAAGAAAAACAACAAAAAAAAAAAACAACTGAGAAGGAATGTTTTGAAAAATGTTAAATACAAAATATGCTTTCAGGGTAAAATAAATTCTTCTGTCTAATAAATATTAATTTGATAATAAGGCACCATTTGAATACTTCACATTTTAAAACAAAGAATTTTCCTGGGAAAAATGGAGAGAAATGTATTTTAAAAAAACCCCATGTGAAGTGATATCTAGAAGAGATATGTCCATAAATCTGAACTTTCTTAATACCTAGATCCTTTATTTATCTCACATATAAAGCTGGATATCAGACACTATATTAGAAAACAGTACAGTATTTCTTACATGCTTTTTGGAAATACAGTACAAAACATATAGGAATAACTCTCAAAAGTGCTTTAATTGAACACATTTCTCGTAGCAGAATATTTATATCTGTGTATGTAAATTTTAAAGTATGACAGCTGATCAATACTTAACTATAAAAGCATGATCTTTAGACTCAAAAAATCTGCATAAAATCACAAAGTATGACAATTTAAATATTTATAAGTACTGTATAATGGCATTGAAGAACTCAAAATTATTCTATACATTTTTTTGGCCAAACTGGGCGCATAGCAATTAAGCAGCAAACCAGCTTTTTTCACAGTGTACCAAATCTACATCTGAATACATGAAAACAGTGCTTTTATTACTTGAGATGGCTGACATCTTGTTAAAAATACTGGCTTCATCAAATATGGCAAAACTGTTTTTACATAACAAACAATTCTACAAGATATTATGACTATTATGGCATTGAAGGTAACAGCACAAAAATGTAAAACCAGAAAATCTAGTCTGTTGCTTTCAAATTGAATATGAAATGAAAACATGACAATTTCAAGTTCAGTCAAGTCTGCAGTTTACATGATAAAGATTCTACATGAACAGTGCTTAGAAGATGGGTGTGTACATGTTCTAGAAAAAGGCAGAAAATGACATGGAAATAAATAAATAAATACACTTTGGACATGTACCATATTACAATAAAAACTGTTGAAGGTAAATGATCAACTCAATTTTTCACTCTGGCATACTCAAACCATTTCCATTCAGGACATACTCAAGAGATGGGATAAAGTCTAAGGAGATACTTTCTTGTAATATAAAGTTACACCAGAACTAATGGAGCCCACTTTTCAGGATGTACATGCATGTTCATAATCCACATCCCTGACAGAGTCCTCATGTTTCCCCTGACATCCTGAAAATGTGGTGCAGATAGAAACCAGACTTTCAGGCCGATACAGTAAAACATGCTCAGCAGAGCGCACTTTTTAACACGCGGTTAGATGTGCGTCCACAACCCCTTACACCTAAAGGAGTTTAGTGTGTCCAAAACGTGCGTCTAACCCCATCCCCCCAAAACTAAGTGCTCATCACATGCAAATGCATGTTGATGAAGGTATTAGCTATTCACCTCAAACTCACAAAAAAAAAAAGTGTCTCTGATCAGAAATTAATGCCAGCCCAGAGCAGGTGTTAATTTCTGAACGGCCCAAAAAAGGGTATTGGAAAGTAAAATACTGCTTTTCTGTACATCCTCCAACTTTATATTGTTAAGTCAGTTGAACCAAAGAGTTAACACAGATTTTTTTTAAATGGTTAAAAAAAAAAGTGCCGGCTGTCAGGTTAGGAAAAGGGATGCTCAATTAACTAGAGTCCGTTTTCTTAACCCGCTGACAGCCCCCTCTCCTGGGCTGCCAAGGAGGCTCTAGGGGCGGGCAATTGTCCCATGCGCCTCCTTTTAATGCGACCCCCTCATTTAAATATTGTATCACGCGCCCAGGAAAGGTCGCTGGGCATGCATTATGCGTTTTCCCAAATTATTTTATTGTATCAGCCTGATAGTGATCCCATAACCCTGTTTTCCCTTTGGAAAGTAGGCTAATAATAAAAATGCTTTCTACTCCCTGCATTTCATGCTTTCCTTCTTCCTATAGCTCTATTTTTAATCTACAATATTTAAAACCACATAAATACTGTATATGTTTGACATAAAGCAAAGCTCCTTTCTTGTAACAGGTAAGGAGAGCGGGATAATCAGTCACACATGCGGGTGTGACTGATTTCAGGGTTTCCTCTAGAAAAGATTTGCTGGCTGAAAATGCTTTTTTCAGGCATGCATAATTTTCCTCCCAGCTGTCATCTCATAGACTCACTCAGTTTTCTGTATATCTAAGCTTAGAAAGAATTCCAGCAGGAGAGAATGTTGTTCCTGATCATTTGCCTTGTTCCTTGAAGAACACCTGTTACAGGTAAGCAAATTGGCTTTCTTTTGAGTAGAAGCATGTTGACCAGTCACACATGTGGCATTCTCTAGCTTAGGGTTGTCTTTAACAAAAAAAAAAAAAAAAAGAAGGGAAAAACACCAAGCAGCCAATGGTTGGGCAGAGGCGTAGCGAAGGTCTCCAACACCCGGGGGCCAATGTATTTGTATTGTTTCCCCTGTGTCCCCCCCTTTCTCCCCCACCAGCGCATCACCACATGGCACTACTGTGTAGGATCTCTTTTCACTGGGGAAGGGCGGGAACCCAGCCAGCATGTCACCACAGAGTGCTGCTGTGCAGGGCTGGTGCTACCTTTTTTGCAACCCTGTGCAATTACAGTGCTGGCCCTTCCACATTCTGGGTTTTTTTTGTTTTTACATTTTATTTGTATTCTTTTTCTAATCAGGGTCAATGCAAGGGTATTAGGTACCCTAAATGAATCTTACAGCTTTATGTCTAGCTTTCCCCCCACTTCGGCCCTCTTCACACACAATTTCAAATTAGGCATTTATAATAAAATATTTTACATGAAAAAAGACACAAAGTACAATAAGAACATAAGAACATGCTATACTGGGTCAGACCAAGGGTCCATCAAGCCCAGCATCTTGTTTCCAACAGTGGCCAATCCAGGCCATAAGAACCTGGCAAGTACCCAAAAACTAAGTCTATCCCATGCTACTGTTGCTAATAATAGCAGTGGCTATTCTCTAAGTCAACTTAATTAATAGCAGGTAATGGACTTCTCCTTCAAGAATTTATCCAATCCTTTTTTAAACACAGCTATACTAACTGCACTAACCACATCCTCTGGCAACAAATTCCAGAGTTTAATTGTGCGTTGAGTAAAAAAGAACTTTCTTAAATGTGCCCCATGCTAACTTCATGGAGTGCCCCCTTGTCTTTGTTATCCAAAAGAGTAAATAACTGATTCACATTTACCCATTCTAGACCTCTCATGATTTTAAACACCTCTATCATATCTCCCCCTCAGCCGTCTCTTCTCCAAGCTGAAAAGTCCTAACCTCTTTAGTCTTTCCTCATAGGGGAGCTGTTCCATTCCCCTTATTTTGGTAGCCCTTCTCTGTACCTTCTCCATCGCAATTATATCTTTTTTAAGATGCGGTGACCAGAATCGTACACAGTATTCAAGGTGCGGTCTCACCATGGAGCGATAGAGGCATTATGACATTTTCCGTTTTATTCACCATTCCCTTTCTAATAATTCCCAACATTCTGTTTGCTTTTTTGACTGCCGCAGCACACTGAACCGATGATTTCAATGTGTTATCCACTATGACACCTAGATCTCTTTCTTGGGTTGTAGCACCTAATATGGAACCTAACATTGTGTAACTATAGCATGGGTTAATTTTTCCTATATTCATCACCTTGCACTTATCCACATTAAATTTCATCTGCCATTTTGATGCCCAATTTTCCAGTCTCACAAGGTCTTCCTGCAATTTATCACAATCTGCTTGTGATTTAACTACTCTGAACAATTTTGTATCATCTGCAAATTTGATTATCTCACTCGTCGTATTTCTTTCCAGATCATTTATAAATATATTGAAAAGTAAGGGTCCCAATACAGATCCCTGAGGCACTCCACTGCCCACTCCCTTCCACTGAGAAAATTGTCCATTTAATCCTACTCTCTGTTTCCTGTCTTTTAGCCAGTTTGCAATCCACGAAAGGACATCGCCACCTATCCCATGACTTTTTACTTTTCCTAGAAGCCTCTCATGAGGAACTTTGTCAAACGCCTTCTGAAAATCCAAGTATACTACATCTACCGGTTCACCTTTATCACAACAGCATGTATATTATATTTACATGGACTGCTGTGGTGTGAACCAGAAAACCCTGTATAAAAGCCCAAAAGACCCTTGGAACACATAGGATATTAGGACTACTTTAATGCATGTTGGGTATGGGCAAGTTAAATTACAATTACAATATAATAAACCTCCCATTCCAAAAAAGCACTAACTGCCAGCACTCAGTTATCATCCTATGAAAAGGTGACACTGCAAACATACCAGGCCTTGAAACATTAATATACCTCCTATTAGGAAAACAGAACAAATCAAACTTCTATAGATCCCTTCATAGAAATGACACATTAGCAGAATATTTATTTATTTATTTTATTTAAAGTCTTTTTTATACCGAAGTATAGCAAAAAATGCCTTCACTCCGGTTTACAGAATAACAACTTGATACATACAACGAGTTTGATACATATAACTAACAATATGAAAGAGAATCCAATTAAAAACAAACAATGTTTGTTTTTAATTGTTTTTAAATTTTTTTAATGTTTTTAATTTAATTTTTTTAAATGTTTTTAATTGTTTTTAATTTGTTTTTAATTTTAATGTTTGTTTTTAATTAAAAAATACTTAAACCTCAATCATATACGCAGAACACAGATAGAGCCTCACCAAATACAGAATACTACCCTATGAAAAAGTGACCCTGCAAACATTACACCAGATCCTATTACACCAATATACCTCCTATAAGGAAAACAGCACAAACCAAACGTCTACAGATCCCTATATTGAAACAAATAGAATAAAGTGACCATAAAGATTAAATGAAAAAGTACAAACAAACTGAACTGGAAACCTCAGTATGTAGTGCACCTATGGAAAAACTAAAGCAACATTCTTCCTCAGAAAACATCAAACAATAAAATCAAGAAATATAAATCAACAATCATAATAGTGAAACCATATAAATAAAAAGAATATTTCAAAACAGCAGATGAACAGAATAACATCCAATAATTAAAAAAGCACAGTTACTTACCTGTAACAGGTGTTCTCCTAGGACAGAAGGATGTTAATCCTCACAGATGACGTGATATCATCAGATGGAGCCTTGCACGGAAAACTTTTGTCAAAGTTTCTAGAAGCTTTGACTGGCACACTGAGCATGCCACTATCCGTGCGTCCATGCGAGGTCCCCCTTCAATCTCGTAACATAGAGAAAAAATACGAGTGAAAAAATAAAAACAATAAAACACATAACCCAACTCGGTGGGGTGGTGGGCGTGTTTCCTGAGGACTAACATCCTGCTGTCCTAGGAAAACACCCCTGTTACAGGTAAGCATCTGCACTTTCTCCTAGGACAAGCAGGATAGTAGTCCTCATAGATGGGTGAATACCAAGCTAAAGGCTGCTCTCGGCAATAATCAAGACCAACAGGCACCGAACCGGGTGCCAATGGGCACAAAACTGTGGTGCTGTGGTCAAATAGTGAGATGGCCTGGTCCTAACCAATATGCTGGCAACCATTTGACCTTCCTTCTACCTTTCTTAATACAAGGAATACATCTGGACTGCGCTTCTAAGATTTTTTTTTTTTTTTTTAACAATGTCCATGCCTGTTGCATACTCTTTACTATATAGCTGCACCTTTCAGCTTTTAATTTTTTTTTAACTATTTTTCTCTTTCTATCAAAGTTCCCCTTTGAAAGTTTAGTGCTAGAGCCCTGGATTTACTTACTGTCCCCCCTTCTAGTCATTAATTCAAATTTGATCATTTTATGATCACTATTGGCAAGCGACTCCACCACATTACGTCTCTCGCCAAATCCTACGCTCCACTAAGAATTAGATCTAAAATTGCGCTCTCAGTTCTTGAACCAATTGCTCCATAAAACAGTCATTTTTTCCATCCAAGAACTTTATCTCTCTAGCATGTCCTGATGTTTCACTTACCCAGTCAATATTGGGGTAATTGAAAACTTCCATTATTACTGCACTACCAATTTGGTTAGTTTCCCTAATTTCTCTTAGCATTTCACTGTCTATCTCACCCCATCTTGGCCAGGTGGACGGTAGTGTACTCCTAACACTATACTCTTCCCCAACACACAAGGGATTTCTACTTATAAAGATTTGATTGTGCATTTAGTTTCATGCAGGATCTTTATCCTGTTGGACTCTAAGCCATCCCAGACATAAAGCACCACCCCGCCACCAAGATGCTCCTCTCTGCCATTGTGATATAATTTGTACCCTGGAATAGCACTATCCCATTGGCTCTCCTCTTTCCACCATGTCTCTGAGATGCCAATTAAGTCTATATCATCATTCACTGCTATACATTCTAATTCTCCCATCTTACTACTTAGGACTTCTGGCATTAGCATACAAACCTAAGAGCCTGAATTTGGCTTCTAGAACCTCCCTCCCATATTTCCCTATGTCGCTGGTGCCCAAATGTACCACAACAGCCGGCTCCTCCACAGCACTGTCTAAAATCCTATCTAGGTGTTACATGAGGTCAGCCACCTTCGCACCAGATAGGCATGTTACTAGGTGATCCTCATGCCCACCAGTCACCCAGCTGTCTACATTCCTAATAATTGAATCACCAACTATGATGGCTGACCTAATTCTTCCCTCCTGGGCAGTAGCCCTGGGAGACATATCCTTGGTGCAAGAAGACAGTGCACCACCTAGAGAACAGGTCCTTGCTGAAGGATCATTTCCTGCTACACTAGGTTGATGCTCTCCACTTATGAGACCTTACCTCCTCCAAGGCAGCACCAGGACTACCAGATTGGAGTTGGGACTTGGCTTCTATGACCCTGAAGGTCTTATGTATATACCTGTCTGTCTGCCTCAGCTCCTCCAGTCTGCCACTCTAGCCTCCAGAGATTGGACTCGTTCTCTGAGAGACAGTTCTTTGCACTGGGTGCACACATTCAACTTCTCACCGGTGGGTAAAAAAATCATACATATGACACTCGATGCAAAAATCTGGGAGGCCCCCCTTTTGCTGCTGGACTGTTGCCTTCATCTTAAATCTGTTCAGTTCCTAGTTAAGTTTAGGTTGCTATGGGAGTAGGAATGCATACAATTAGGGTCCTTTAAATGTATGTGTATTCACTATTTATCTAGTAGTGACCTACAAGGGAATGTTAAACTTTTGATAAGGTGTGGGGAATTTCTGAATTTAAGTTAAAAAGCTGATTAACATTTTTTTTTTTTTTTTTAGTGTGAAACTGTCAACTCCCTATAAATTAAAGGATGAGCAAGGGGTGGGTGGAAGAGGGGTGGGAGGGAGGGAAATACAAACACACAAACTCCTGGTTTTTGCCTGCCTTCAGACTAGCTATTTAATACAGACACACAAACACACTAAATAATATACCCTAATAGTTTACTACTCCCCAAAACTTTTAAGTTCTAAAAATTTCCCCAAGCAGTATATGGGGAGATTCTTTTCAGCCATTAGCAAGGTGATCCTCTCCTCTCAGTGCTCCCACTGGATTGTGACGAATGTTCATGGGACAATAACTAGGAAGAAACCATTGATCTCTAAAGAGAATGTTGCTGCCTGCACCAAGTTTACCAAAGAGCATATGGATGACCCATAAGACTTCTGAAATAATGTTCTTTGAACAGATGGGTCAAAAGTTGTATTTTTTGGTCAGAATAACAAACATTATGTTTGATAACAAAAACACTGCCTTCCAAAATAAGAATCTTATCATGGCCGTCAAGCATGGTGGTAGAGGTATCACAAGGCAGGGCTGCTCTGGTGCATCAAGAACTGCACAATTTGCAATTGTTGATGGAACCATAAATTCTGCTTCATATCAGAAAATTCTAGAGAAGAATTTCAGGCCATCTTCTGAGTGTTGAAGCTGAGCTGAAAATGGGTCATACAGTAAGACAATTACCCTAAATATTCAACTAAATCTACAAAAGAATTGCTGAAAAAGAACAGAGTTTGTGTTTTGGTTGACCCAGTCAAAATTCCACACTAAACTCTATTGAAATGTTGTGGCAAGACCTGAAGTGAACTGTTCATGAAAGGAAACCATTGGATATGAGAGTGGAAACAAATTACCTCGGTTTTAGGAAAAAGGTAAAGGCCTGGCTTTTTCCATCATAATTTGGGTCTCTGTAAATTTCTCTTAAAGGGATAGTGGACTTTTCTGATAAGCAAGGGTCCAGATTCAATGTGCTATTAATGTATTGTGCAGTAGTTTTAAGGGGGTGATTTTTTAAGATTAAGTGTGGTTACCTTTATTGTAAAACGTTTAACTGCTGTTTTTAATTGTAAACTGCTCTGGCCATATCTGGAATCTGTTGTGCGGTATGTAAGAAAAATAATTAAATAAATAAACCAACCCTCAAAGGTCGAATTTGAAACAGTTCTGTATTGAAGAATGGGCCAAATTTTTTTAAAAGCAATGTGAAAGATTAACAGTTACAAGGAAACATTTAGTTGAAGTTATTGCTCCAAATGGAAGTGCAACCAGTTATTGTTTGAAGGTTTCACATAATTTTTCACACTAGGATACTTATTGCTGAATCTTTATGTTAAAAAATCAAAATATATCCTTTTAGTCTGAGTTATTTATTTGATTGGAGTATCTCTCTCTCTCTGATCATGATTTAGATTAAGATCTAATCATGCTATGAGTATAAATTGTGTTAAAATAGGTTGGTAAAAAGGTCCCGGGAGGATAACATTGTATTTAATGATGCCATTTTGCCCATTATATTTGAGAGTAGGAATTAAGGTGTTATTTTGGATTCCAATCTGACTTTAAAAGCACAGATTAGAAATATATATAGGGTGGTATTTTTGAAGTTAAAAACGCTGAGGAGTCAAATTTATTTTAGCTGCGAGAACTTCAGAACAGGCTTACATGCTTTGGTCATTAGCCAGTTAGATTATTGTAATGGCCTATATGTAGGACTGCCAAAAAATGTGCTGCAAGTTTTCCAATTGGTATAAAATGCAATTGCGAAGCAGCTCACTAGCACTAAGATCAAGGAACATATTTTTCCAAAGTTGCATGAACTCCACTGGCTAATAGTACAATGGAGAATTCAATTTAAGATTCTAGTTACAATTCATAAGTTTCTCTATTCTGACAGGTTGTGTAGCTTGAGTAAATTGTTGGTCAAGCAAAATTCTGCATACGTGTTAAGGTCGTTGGACCAAAACTTGGTTGTTCCTGCTTTGTGCAAGTATAGGCTTCAGGCAAGAAGCTCTAAAACATTTTCCTATATAGGGCCATCACTATGGAATGCACTTCCGGTAAAGTTAAAAAGTTTTAGGAAAAGGGTTAAGACATTTTACATTATTCAAGAATTTAAAAAGTGTTAAATATGCAGTTTTTACTTTATTGTTTTTATGGTTTATCTTGTCATATTTTGCTGTTTTTCTAAAGTTTATTTCTTAATAGTTGAATGTAGGTTTTACTTTTTTGTGCTAATTAGGAATGTAAATATTGTAATCCACTCCAAATAATTGCTCGGAGTAGAACATAATGTATACATATGTGACACCCCTACCGGATTTGGCCATCAGATGTCACTGTTCTTGCTGTATAACACTATATTAAAGAGCCTTCCATACCCTTCAGTCCCTCCTACTCAGGTTCTGGATTGGATGCTTCAGCTCTATTTTGCCCAGCCATTTTAAGACACCGTGGGTTCAGTTTAAGGAAGCGGTCAGAGAGTAAAGGTGCATTTTTTCCACACTCTGGAGGGGCCTCCCAGCTCCACCCAAAGGAGTTTATTTTAGAAGTGATACCTCCGAGTGCACTCCCTGCCTGAAGGTCCTTCTTATAATTTACAGATAGATTTGTAAGCCCAATACCCTTTGGTGCAAAAGGGCTTTCACCAGGAGACCAAAGACCTGTGAGCCTACCTTTAAAGCCTGGGTAGGCAAGCACCAGTAATGGATCCTGCTGTGAGAGAAAGTGAAGCTAGAGAAGATAGACAGTTTAAGTTTTAAAGTATTTTTTGGACTTTGAGTTATGGGGAGGTTTTTGGATCCCCCTTCCCACTGGGAATTCAGAGCGGAGAGCATGCCTGATCCCACTGACTTTTCCCTAAGAGAAGTACCCAGGAAAATAAATAATCAAGGATGAAAGGAACAACTAAAGTAAAAGAAGGAAGAACCATTATCAGGAAATCACATCCAAATTTCCTCCCAAAGGACCAGAACCGGCTAGGTGTCCAAGGAGAAGACTATGTCTAAAGGTAAGATTTTTGCAGTAAATTTGGAGATACCTCCACTAGGATTCTCATACAGCTGCTAGAAGAGTTTGGGCAGTTAAAATCACCATGGGCTCTACCATGAGGTCTGAACTAAGGGTACCTATCTACATAGGTAACAAATCCCAATGTATCATCAATCAGATGTAAACTCACACTTCTGGATAATGGACTTTAATTTATTATCAATCAGTAAACTTTATTTTAACACCCAGCCCTGGTCCTGTCTGCATATTACAGCCTCTCACCTCATGAGAAGCACCACTAGTGTATACACACTGGCGATCTTTCTTCATAGTCTAGGCCATAAGAGAGAGCTTCCCCCAGTAAAAATAATTCCCCCCCAGGGAATGTGAGATTGCATGGGATGTAACATGCTAGCTAGAACAGCCCCAGAAAATATAAATTAGTGATGTGCCCTTAGGAGGAACAATCCTTCAAGAAAGGGGTTACATGTTCATAAATAATAAAATACAGATCTGAGTTCTTCATTTTCAGTTTAAACTAATTTTCGCCCATAAATTTCCAGGTTTTTCCAAAGGTGATAATAGGCTCAAATCGATTTCACCCTAATTTTAGGCTGATTAAAAAGCAGCTCCAGAGCTTCAGATGTAGTTTTTGAAAGCCGCCGCAAATGCTGGAAGCCAGTGCGGGCCAAAGTACCTGCAGCATTTCAAGTTCTGACTTTTCCCTCCACCTGAGAAAGTGCTCACTGATGCAGCATTTCAAATCCTGCCTCTCCTTCTCAGACAGCCAAAATACCAGCTTTTTGATGCTGCTGATGTGGCATTTGAAGTAGGCTCTCCACTTCGCCATTGGAACCCCTTCCCAGCAGGGCTCCTGGCCTGCACAAAAGTAGAAGTGCACTGCTGCAGAGCATAGAAGCCACAGCAAGCATGCTACTAAAGGAGGAGCCTGGAGCCCCTACCAGTATGTATGAATGCTGTTGAAACTGGGAGGGGGCGTCGAGAGAGAGATTCTTGGTGGTGGCAGAAAAAGGGATATACTAGGCAGGGGATGGGAATGGAGAGGGATATGCAACAGACAATATCATGTGTGTAAAAAAAGTGATGATACCAAGTAGGAGGAACCACAGAAAAGCAGTTCTTTTGTTTTTAAGTTGAGCCCTTGACTCACGGGAAGACTTTTCGCCTGCTCTAGGCAGAAGTAAAATTTGACGGGTTAAAAAATGCACCTCGGACATATGGGGATTGTTTGCATTGCGGAGTAATAGCTAATACTCTCATCTATGTGAAATTTACATGTGATGAGCGCTATTAGCTACACGTGTTTTAGATGCGCTGATCCCCTTATTGCATCGGGGATTATGGATGCTTTTCCAAAACGCGTGTCCAAGAACTCGTTAACCTGTGTGCTTGGCTCAGTGCATGATAATGCATTGGCCTGTGAGTGTTTGGGTGGAAGAACCTGCTTAATATTGTTTTACTGTCCTGGCTTCTGTCCATCAAAATAAACTTCGAATCAGGAAAATAATTAGTCATTTTTTTCACGGATTTTCTCCTGTTTTTCTTCTTTTCATAATAAAACCTGAAGTTCCCAGGAAAATAAAAAACAAAAACTGAAAATGAAAATGAAGGTCCCCCTAAATACAGACCATATTCAGGTGTTTATAAACTTTTTTTTTTCCAGCACAGTACATTAAGAATGGTATAAATTCAAACAAGAGAAAAGTCCTGCAGGAAACAAAATGCAGTGTGGAATATCTATGGATAGAAATTCCCTGTGTGATGGGAAAAGGCTTAGCTGTGGGGATAAACTACTATCAGCCTGCCCAGGATGAAGAGAAGACAGTGAAATGTTAATAGAAATTAGGAAAGCTAATTAGGCAAAACAATAATAATGGGAGATTTCAATTACCCCAACACTGATTGGGTAAATGTCTCTTCTGGATATGATAGGAAGGAAAAGTTTCTAGATGCTATAATGACTATTTCATAGAGAAGCTTGTCCTGGAACAAATGAGGGGTGGTGGGGGTTATTCCCCTCTGGGTCATTTTTTGGAACTTTTACCCCTTTAAGTATTGAAGCTTTCCTGGAACCTGTTCAGTTCCTGGCTCAGGGAATGAGGATATACCCCTGCAGGGACCTCAGCCATTTAGAATTCTCTTCAAAAGCCATTGTGAACATACTATTGAAAAACTTGATGAGAATTTGGATACAACTTAACAAATTGCTTAAAAGCTTGATAAAAAAAGACTGCAACTGTACTCAACCAAACATAAGCGCTGGATCCCAGCAATACTATAGATGTCCTGAACTAGGGATAGGGTGACGGCTTATCCATAACCTTGTGAAGTCGGGATTCACCTCATGGGCGATTCCTTGGCACTGATCATGGGCAGCCGTGGGCGGGATGCTGACTCCATCTGTCTACACTAAGGAAAATGAAATTATCAGGTAAGTAATTTCTCCATTTCCTAGGGTCTAGCCAGATGGACTTAGGACCAATGAGCTGTATGAAAGCTACTCCCGAACGGGGAGGGAGGCTGCCTGCGGTTCGGTTAGCACCGCCATCACAAAGGCTGCGTCCTCTTGGGCCTGGACGTCCAGGCGATAGAACCTGAAGAAGGTGTGCAAGGAAGACCACGTCGCTGCTCGACAGATGTCAACGGGAGATAGAAGCTTAGTTTCTGCTCATGACACTGCCTGGGCCCAAGTGGAATGAGCTTTAACCTTAAGGGGTAAAAGCTTCCCTGCCTCTATTTAAGCACCCGTGATCAATCCCTTGATCCAGCGAACTATGGTAGCTCACGAAGCTGCTTCGCCTTGTTTCCTCCCACCGTGAAGAGTAAACAAGAAGTCCGTCTTGCGCACCGGTTCTGTACGTTCTAAATACCATACTAACAGCCTACAGATGTTTAGATGGCGAAGGAGGCGGTAGTCTCATGTCCTTGTGCCTATCCGGGTACGGTAAGGAAGTGGACTGGTTCAGGTGAAACTATGAGACTACCTTTGGTAAGAAAGAGGAGACGGTGCAAAGCTGTACTGTTCCTGGAGTAAACTGAAGGAACAGTTCCCGACATGACAGCACCTGTAGTTCAGAAATGCGACGAGCAGAGCATATTGCCACCAAGAATACAGTCTTTAGTGTTAACAAGCATAGCAACAGACTGCGCAGTGATCTAAACTAAGGCCCTGCTAGAAAGTCCAATACTAGATTGAGGCTCCATAGGGGGACCGGCCACCTTAAGGGTGGTTGGAGTTGTTTAACCCCTTTTAGGAAATGGGCCAAGTCCAGATGCGCCGACATGCGGGTTCCGTTCACCTCGGCCCTGAAGCAGGAGTGGGCCACCACCTGGACCTTCAAGGAGTTGAGGGACAATCCTTTGTCAGGCTATGCTGTAAAAATTGCAGAATCATGGGGATCTTGGCCATTCGCAGGGGCACCCTGCGTTACTCGCACCAGGCCTCAAATATCCTCCAGATCCGTACGTACGCCATGGATGTTGAGAACTTCTGCGTATGGAGCAAGGCGGCGATCTCGGCCGCTGAATATCCACACTTCATCAGGCGAGCCTTCTCAAGGGCCAGACCGTAAGAGAGCATTGAGTTGGGGCCTCGTGAAGAATCAGACCTTGCTGGAGAAGGTCCTTTTGAGGGGGGGGGGGGGGGGCAAAGGGGGCTCTCCATGAGAAGCTTCCGCATGTCTGCATACCACGGGTGTCTGGGCCAATCTGAGGCCAGCAGAAGGACTAATCTGCTGAGGAGTTTGATCTTGCGGATCATCTTGCCCAGTAGAGGCCGGGGAGGGGGGGGGGGGGGGGTTGGGAGGCGTACTACAAAGTCCTCCTCTGGCCAGGTCTGGAAAAGCGCGTTGATCCCTTGGGAGCGCTGATCTAGTCTATGACTGAAGAATCGGGAGACCTTCGCATTGTGAAATGTAGCTAGTAGGTCAATGGATGGGAGGCCCCAGCGATCTAGTAGGAGCTGGAAGGCTCTGGTCAACAATGCCCATTCCCCTGGATCCAGGCTCTCCCCACTGAGAAAGTCTGCTCTGATGTTGTGGAAGGAGGAGATCCTTTGTAGGTTTAACTCCGCCCATTTCATAAGGGGGTCTAACTCCAGAGACACTTGGTGGTTTTGGTTCTTCCCTGGCAGTTGATGTAGGCTACCACTGTTGCGTTGTCCGACATCATGTGGATTGCCTGTCCCTGGAGTCTGTGGCTGAACTGTAGGCATGCTAATCTGACCACTCGCGCTTCCAGGCGGTTTATGTTCCAGCGCGCCTTTTCCTCGGTCCATCGTCCTGGGGTTGTCAATTCCTGAGAGTGAGCTCCCCACCCTGGGAGGCTCATGTCCGTTGTGAGGATGATCCAGTTTGGTGGGGACTGGCTTACACCCTTGCTTAGGTGAGCTTCCTGTAGTCACCACTGGTGTTGAGAACATACTTCTTCCATCAGTAGGTGGAGGCGAATCGAGTAGTCTTTCTTGAGTGACAGCAGGGAGAGTTGGAGAGGCCGCATGTGAGCCCTCGCCCACGGTACTACTTCCAGGGTTGAGGCCATGAGGCTGAGGACCTGGAGATATCTCCACACCTTTTGGTGCATTTTTTCGTCAACCAACGCACTTGGTACATCAGTTTCCTTCTCTTCGAGGGAGGAAGACCTTGTCCTTCTTGGTGTCGAACCGGACTCTCAAGTAGTCTAAGGACTGGGAAGGCTTGAGGCTACTCTTGTCCATGTTCATGACCCAACTGAGTTCCTGTAGGAGGGACCTGACCCTGCTGGTCACCTGGAGGCTCTCTTCCAACGACTTTGCTCGGATCAGCCAGTCGTCCAAGTAAGGGTGCACCAGGATCCCTTCTTTCCTCAGTGCCGCCGCCACAGCCACCATAATTTTGGAGAATGTTCTGGGGCGGTTGCCAGGCCGAAGTCAATGCCCGGAATTGGTAATGGAGGCCCCGTACCGCAAAGCGTAGGAAATGATGGTGGTCTTGACGGATTGGAATATGAAGGTAGGCCTCAGAGAGGTTAAGAACTCTCCCGGTTGCATGGCCATTATGACAGAGCAAACAGTTTCCATGTGGAAATGAATTATCTGCAGATGACAGTTAAAGCTCTTTCTTGGGTATGATGAAATAGATGGAATAATGCCCCATATTTACTTGGGGTGTAGGTATCGAAGTTATAGGTCTGAGACTGAGGAGCCTTATCAGCGTGGATTCTACTGCCAGTTTTTTGGGCTGGGAGTAGCAAGGTGACATCATGAGCATGTCCCGAGGGATGCTGTGAAATTCCAGAGTGTAACCTTCTTGTATGATGTCCAATACCCATTTGTCTGACATGATCTTGACCCACCGCTGATAGAAGAGGGATAGTCGGCCTCCTAACTCCTCGAACCAAGGATGGGTCGGCCAAACTTCATTGGGAAGTTCAGGTCGAACCAGAGCCCGAACCTGTTCCTCATTTTGGTTGTTAGTTCCGAAAGGACTAAGATCTTCCCAAGGGCAGAGATATCAGAAATGACAAGTTTCTAAAGGACCGGAAGCGCTGGGAGCCCCTAGCCCGAGCCCTCATGCGTGAGGAGTGCTGCAACATCTTTTTCTTATCTTCCGGTAGCAGAAGCATTGGAGATTCCCCCAACTTAGTGACTAGCTTCTCCAATTCGCTTCCAAATAGGAGGGCTCCCTTAAAGGGCATCTTTGTGAGGTTTGCTTTAGAGGTCGTGTCCGCTAAACAATTTCGCAACCACAGCTGTCTTCTGGTCGCCACCACTGAGGCTACTCCTCTGGCCGAGGTACGCACTAGGCTTGAGTTTACATCCGCTAGGAAAGCCACGGCAGGCTCAATCGCTTCTCTGGTATGCACCTCTGTGCTATCTGCCTCTCTTGAGAGAAGCAGACACAAATGAGCCACCAGGGCACAACAGGAAGTGATCTGCAGTGTCATTGCTGTCGTGTCAAAGGCTTGCCTATTGTGAGTATCCTTCAAGGCAGCTCCTCCCTCTCCTGGGATAGTCGTTTGCTTCGAGACGGCGCAGACTATGGCGTCTACTTTCGGGAAGCGCAGGCTTTCCTTGACAGTCGGGTCCAGAGGGTACAAGGCCTCCAAGGCCCGACCTCCTTTAAAAATTGCTTCTGGGGCATCCCATTCCAGGTCAATCAATTCCTGGATAGCTTCCAGCATCGGGAAATAGCAAGAGGCTTTCCATAGAGACACCAGGATGGGGTTCTTCTTTGGCTTCAACATAGGGTCCATGCCTGGAACTCCCGTAGTCTTAAGGGTCTGGGAGACTAGGGCTGGTGATTCATTTCTGTGGAAAAATCTAAGCATGGTCCAGTATGACTCCAGGCCTGGAGGGATTTCCCTGTCCTCCAGTGAATCTGCATCCCTTTTGTTGTCCATGGTGTCTGAGTCCCTGTCAGGGATACCCTTGGTGAGGCATGTCCTGAGGCATGATGGGGCTGGAAGGGCGAGGCCTTCCTAGCTAGGACTCAGCCTGGGCAGAGCCAGTAGCTGACTGCACCTGAACAAAGGCTTGTAGGCCCTGAAAGAATTCCAACCAAGAAAAGGTCACCAGGTCCATATTTAGCCCAGAAGGAACCGGGGAAGGGGCTGCTGAACTGCCCTCTCCCGGGGAGGGCACAGCCCCAGAATTGCCCAGGTCCGGGGTGCTACCAGATAAGGTTGTGGCTGACCTGTCCTCCAACTGGGGGGTGCCGGACTCTGAAAAGTTCTGAGAGTCCAACCCTCCATGGGCCTCCTCACAGTGCTGACATAGGAAGGATTCCAGGTCAGATTGTGCAGCCCTAATATGGCAGGCAGCACAAAGGGAGTGTTGCTTGAGCTTCTTTGCTGCCAGTGCCATAATACTCTGTAGCCTATGCGTTCAGACGGCATGTGCACACAGACTCACCTTGGCAAGCGTAAAACTAAGCGGCTGGTTGTGCGTATGGTTATGCGTGCAGTTATGCGCACAGGTGTGCGTGCATTAGGCGCACAAAGTGCTGGCCCGCATTGCGTGTACCGGACAATGGAAAATGGCACTGCACCGAACCACGTGCAAGATGGCGCTGTTGCGGCCAGCCATGTGGAATGCCCACCTAGTCTGAAGTCGGGCCTAGCCCATCGGGGGGGCCACTCAACCCGCTTGGAAAACCACCTTTCCTTGCTCTAACGGGATCGGGAACAACGTCAGTACAACGCCCCGAGCAAGGAGACCGGAGGAAAGACGTACCGAAGCCCTTCCATGTCTCTGAATGGGAGAAGTTCTTCACTACTTACCTGGGCTCAGCGCTTATTGGCTCGGTACAGAGACAGTCTCCGACTGTGGAGGGAGAGGGCTTAGGCCGTCACTGCCGCGCTCGGCTTCCTGCACCCGCTGCCTTTCAGCTGCTTCAGCAGCGAAGTCTATGCCAGGAACCGGCTACCGGACCAAGGCATACCTCTGAGGGATCACGGAAATAGCCTCAGGAATTCTCAACTGGGGGAGGAGCCTTAGGTATCACCGCAGGAGAGCGGGGCTCAGTCTTTCTCCCAATTTAGAAGCAAGTTTTAAATCTCTTCGACTAGTGCTGCAATCCCGCTACACACTGCTGCTGGTGTGGGGATAGAGTGTCCACATCTACTAGGAGACAGAGAGATACAGAATACTGAATGGCTAAAGTCAATGCAGGGGTATTATCTCGGATGATGTCAGCTTTGAAACCTGACTCCATCTCCATCTGCTAGCAGGGGAGCATATAACCCATTGGTCCTGAGTCCATCTGGCTACATGCTAGGAAATTTATTTTGATTATGCCATGAGTTCTCACTAACTTTTATGGTGGGAACCTTTAGGACCTTTATATAGTACAGGATGCCCAAACTCAGTTTTGCTGATTTACTCTCAAGGGTGATTTGCTGCTACAAAATTATTTAAACAACTGAATCTAATTAGACCATTAACTGTACTAAAGAAGCTAGAGATTCACTTACTATTTCACACAAACAGTGATTATAAATGTCTTATTGCTCCTACTTTATATGTTACTGTGTCTCAAGAAACAGAATTTTTAAATGTATCCTCTTTCGATTGCATAAGAAAAGTGATTTCTATTAAACAAGGGTATCATGGTAACAACTTGTAATTCTCATTGTTATACTTGGGGTTCACAAACCCTCTCAACACTATTTATCCACATTAAATCTAGCTGTTACTTCTTTAATCATTTTTATGATATTAAAATTGCTCTGTTGGTGCTGTGTGTTCAAAAACATTTTCAATGTAATTCATTTGGTGTAATCAGCAAAATGGAAATATTATTTCTTCCTTTAAATTACTTATAAAAATACTGAATGGCACTCTAAGCACTGACCCCCAGGAGACCCCCACTTTTCATCTTATTCCAACAGGAATATATGCCATTAATTATAACTTGCTGATTCTTCCCTTCAGGCAAGTTACTTATTCACAAATATTCTCCCCTAATTCTATTGGTATTTGAAGATCAGTCTCTCTTGACAGTTTTCTATCAAAGCATCCAGAAAATGTAGACTAAAAACTTAGTCAATTTCCAATACTAAATTTTTCTTCTAACATTCTGGAAAACCTTAGTATGACTTGCTGCTCCTGAACAAATACCGATTTTTGTTGCTTATTTTCCTCATTTCTATATGAAGAATCATATTTTATAAATACCTGCTGTACTTTTCCTGGTGTGATGTTAGGATCTACTGGCAGTTTAATATCAGGTTGGGAAAATCATTGTTCTAAGTTACTCTTGTTTTATGGACATAATTCACCAGAAACAAAATTGATGAGTTGGAAAATAAAGTATGGATCAATATTTAGGCAATCATCTTTGAGGGGAACTGTGCTCAGGATGCAAAGTATGAATTAGCATGAGTTTCAAAATATTCAAAAAGAATTCTGTAAAGTTGAAATAGAACTTGCATTTCACAAATGCAACAAAAGTATCATGTAAAACATAAGCATCAATTTTTAATCTTCATCTCTAAAAACCGTACAGGGTACACAGTATTTGATCCTGTTCTAGGCACAACTTGCAATTCTACAGTTTAACTGTCAGGTGTGTCTTTTAAAAAGCAAAGTTCAAATGATGGATCTATGCCCTGCAAAATGTCATTGTTTAAAGTCAATTTGTTTCTGAGTCATTGTAATAAAAATGCCTGAATGAGTGCAACTTGTATTTTTTGTTTCATTGCTTTTGACCTCTCAGAATAAATTCAAGAATCCATCCATGTACGTAATCAACAAAACATATACACTTCAATTTATTTTAAATAGTAAGAATCAAAAAATGTGACATTTGTATCCAAATTAATGGATTTACTACTGCTGTTACTACTTTACTATTATTCCTATGATGTAGTTAATCCAAATTTTAATGAGAAAACTTCATATTTTGTTAAAAGCAAAACAAAAATCATATATATATATATAAAATCTTTATAGCCCACACCCTCTAAAGAGGGAAAGAGGGGTATAATCAGCATTTTTGATCTGATGAAGCTATGTTGTAATAATTTAAACATTAAGGATAATACAAAATTTTGACTTCATACTACAAATTAAATTTTTAATCAAGCTTTCTTTAAGCAAAATTATTGTATTAGCTTATTTCAAGTGAAAAATTAAGGTTAAAATGAAAAAATATAAACAAAGTACATTTGTATACTACTTAGATTAAATATTGCAAGTTTCCTTCTAACTAGAGAGCTAACAAAGAAACCCCCCCCCGGAACTATCAGCAGATGAAAATAGCCTGGTTCATCCATTCTGCCCATCTTTACTACCTACTGAATACTGCTGACCAACTGACCACAGGCTGTCTTCAGTTCTCTTACTTAATTCCAATACTATTTTTGAATCCATTTTTTTCAAAAGGAGCCTGTTCTATGCATCCATCTCCCTTTCCCTGAAGAAATGCTTACTTATGTTACTCCTGAATCTAAAAAATCTAGGTATCATAGTGGATAATACTTTGAAATAGTCGGCTCAGTGTGCTGCAGCAGTCAAAAAAGCAAACAATGTTAGGAATTATTAGGAAGGGAATGGTTAATAAAACGGAAAATGACATAATGCCTCTGTATTGCTCCATGGTGAGACCGCACCTTGAATACTGTGTACAATTCTGGTCGCTGCATCTCAAAAAAGATATAGTTGCGATGGAGAAGGTACAGAGAAGGGCAACCAAAATGATAAAGGGAATGAAACAGCTCCCCTATGAGGAAAGGCTGAAGAGGTTAGGGCTGTTCAGCTTGGAGAAGAGACGGCTGAGGGGGGATATGATAGAGGTGTTTAAGATCATGAGAGGTCTTGAAGGAGTAGATGTGAATCGGTTATTTACACTTTCAGATAATAGAAGGACCAGGGGGCATTACATGAAATTAGCAAGTAGCACATTTAGACTAATTGGAAAAAATTATTTTTCACTCAACGCCCAATAAAGCTCTGGAATTTGTTGCCAAAGGAAGTGGTTAGTGCAGTTAGTGTAGCTGGGTTTAAAAAAGGTTTGGATAAGTTCTTGCAGGAGAAGTCCATTAACTGCTATTAATCAAGTTTACTTAGAGGTAGATCTTAAATAAGTACGCGCGCGCGAACAAAAGTACGCCGGATTTTATAAGATACGTGCATATCTTATAAAATCCAGGGTCAGCGCACGCAAGGCTGCGCAAAAAATCGGAGTGGCCTCGGAGGGAACTTTCCTTCTGCGTCCCCCCCACCTTCCCCTCCCTTCCCCTATTCTACCCCACCCCCCAGCCCTACCTAAATCCCCCCCCCACCTTTGTTGTGCAAGTTACGCCTGCTTGAAGCAGGCATAACTTGCGCGCGCTGCCTCGGCATCCCCCGGCACAGGCCCCGAACGGTCGCCATGCCCCCGGACCACCCCCTGACACACCCCTCCCGCCCCTTTTACGAAGCCCCGGGACTTACGCGCATCCCGGGGCTTTGTGCGTGCCGGCGGCCTATGCAAAATAGGCGCGCCGGCGCAGGGCTTTTAAAATCCAGCCCTTCGTTAATAGCCACTGCTATTAATTGCATCAGTAGCATGGGATCTTCTTCGTGTTTGGGCACTTGCCAGGTTCTTGTGACCTGGTTTGGCCTCTGTTGGAAACAGGATGCTGGGCTTGATGGACCCTTGGTCTGACTCAGCATGGCAATTTCTTATGTTCTTACCTGTGTTTTGCTATAAAATTTCCTATTCCATCAAAAAATGATGGTATTTTGTATAAACAAGGACTACAATGCTTGGCTGGGTTCTTACTGCATATTTATAATCCACCTTGTCAGCTATGCTCTGGAAACAAAAGCTATCTTGATATCCGAAACTCGAAGACAGCAAAACTTAACAAGGAAACGTGCTTTCTCAGTGGCTGGCTCAAAATTTGGAACATGCTTCCAGACAGTTTACGTTTGGATGACTGAAGTAAAGTCATTTAAGAGGGACCTTAAGATTTACTTATTTAAATAAGTTTTTGGTATTAACACCTAAGCATAAGCAGTTACCTTCCTCTATTCGAGGAGATAGCAATCAAACTTATAATGTAAAAGCTGAATGCTTGGAATTAGAGAATCATAGGCAATCTTTGTATGTTTGTTTAAATCGGAATGTTTTAACGTTCTTTTATTTTTTAATAATGTATGTGAACTTTGTAAACCGATTTGTGTGCTATTGTAGATAGTGGCATATAAAAATTTCTAAATAAATAAATAAATATTATATTTATACCTGCGAGGTACATGAATGCCAGTTCTTGATGCTAAAAGAACTCAGATCACAATCTAAACTAAATCTCCCATAGCTTTTATGCTGTTCTACTGGAAATACAGAGCTCATAACGGAAGCTCTCTGAATGGCTGAGGGAAACCACTATGTTACAGGAAAGTGTACAGATGTTCTTACTCAATTTTAAAGCTTATTAAAATACTTCAAAAAGTTTGTTAATTTGATATTGTATCTCAGCTTGAAGTCTATATCCCAAACTAAGTTTCTCAAGAAGGTCCTCAATCTTATTCTCTTTTAAAAAAGAATGATTAAAGAAGCACGTCAACAACAAAAAAGATGACTTAAAAATAGCTTTAGAAATGTCCAAAAGAAGAACATTTTTTAAATAATTTATTTTTTTTCTGTGCAATTTGAGATTTCTGGGAGTTTGCTGCTCTTTCTATTATTCACTAAGGCACTATAAAACTTCTAGAGAAGGAACAAGAACTCTTGTGGTGCATGTGAAATCTCATGTAAAAGAAAAAAAAGGCGGGAGAAGACAGATCATCTTGGACACATTTCTTAAGCTGAAATGTTCCTTAAAACGAATAGCTACCATATTAATTAGAACATATTCCAAAATGCAAGTCATTATTGTCTGCATGACATCATGTTCTTTTGTTTTTACCTTTGCTTTAGTCGCCTTTTAGCTGTTGTAGGGACATTAGCACCATAACCATAGGAAAAAAGAACTCTTTCTGCTTCATCTTCATTTTCCACTGAAAAATAAAGTAAAACAGTCAGTAATATTCCTAAAACTGAAAACTGTCCAGAACAAAACAAATAGCCTTTACCAAAACCAAACATCTGTATATACTGCCAAAGATATATCAAAGCAGAGTTGCTTATCTGTAACAAGTGTCATTCGAGGGCAGAAGGATGTCAGAACCTCACACATGCGTGACATCATCAGATGGAAAATGACATGGAAATTTGATTTAAAAGTTTAGAAACTCTGCTTTACGAGGCATGTGCAGCAAGGTGTATTGCCATGCATCCATGTTTGGGGGGAGGGTGGGTCCTTTTCAACCTATAATTTAGCTTAAATTGGAGAACTAACTCTAAGAGGAAGCAAGCGGATTTTATGAGGACTGGAATCTGGTATCCTTGGAGAACATCTGTTACAGATGTTCTCTTTGCTTTCTTCAAGAATAATCAGGATTACAATCTTCATGCATGGGAAATCCCCCACTCACAGGCTGTCAAACAAAAAAAGGGGAAAACCTGAAACTGTGCCAATAGGCAAAATCTGTTTTTTGGGGGCAACAAGACATTTTTCATATTTTCTGTCTTTTTAAAGTGGCAGCCTGCAACCAAAACAGTGGGCCCTGGGAGAATGATGGTGTGGATTTTACTCCAAGTATTTCCTGATCCCAAAGAAAACAGGGATCATCCTAGATCTAAGGGATTGAATAGGTTCTGAGTCAGAATCTGCCCAGTCTCAAAGCATTATTCATTGGATTGATAAGATTCACAGCAGTTGAAGCTCATAACTTATGCTGGTACTGCACCAGGTCCTCATACTCCTCCCATTTGTGTTCATCTTTCTCAGCTCTGTAATGATATTATCCCGTTAGTCACCTAGTTGCAGAAAGCACAAAAAAGGATGCAGCTACTATTGTAGACAATCCCAAGTGGATCACAAGTTTCAAAGGCAATTATTCAGTATGAAAAAGACAGTGGATTGGGCATAGCTTATAATAATTTTCCAAAAATACTACAGCCAGGATTAGGCATTTGCAGAACATACAAGGCAATACTCTTCCTCTATCTAGTTTCAAAGCGAGATGTTGCCTGGAAGGCAGTGCATGAGGAGATAGAAGCAGTTATGCTGGCACCTCTGTGGCAGGCCAAAATATGGCCTTATTATACTCTCTAAGACAATTAGTAGCCCCCATGTTTCATACACCTTGGAAACAGAATTATAGGCAGGCAGGGCATTTCTGTTTATTAGTTCTTTTCCAATGATATAATAATAATATACACATTGAAAGGTAAATGATTATGACAGTATAGTAATTTACATACCACCTCATATTACAGGAAAATAAATAGTCATACAATCCCATAGCCCTTAATATGGGTGCGGGGAGAGCCACCACAGGAGATGACAATTATCAAAGTTAAAGAAAAAGAATATCTTAAATATTTAAAGCGCTAGTTCATGAAATGGTATTATTTTAAAGAACTTATGCCCACATATTGATGGAACCCACTAGCTGCTTGTCTATTGGGAAGTAGTCTAGTCTGGAGTATGATTTATGTGGGTGGGAAAAGAACGTATAATTATGTATTGTGGGGTTACGCAGCCGCCAGATATCAGATAGTCCCCTGTCCATAATAAGATGCTTAAGGGCCTGCCTGTGTATCCTACCGCTGCTACAGCCTGGGTGAGAGTTATCTAAATATGGATACCTAGTGAGATTGAAATCCCCCCCCCTACAATCAGTGGGTCCTCTGACCACTCACTTATAATATTAGATATTTTGGCTCAGGAAAACTGCCTGATCTGTATTAGGGGCATACACATTCAGTAGAGTGTAGATTTTATTATGGACCTTCACCTTCATCAGGAGGTATCTGCCTTCTACATCTCTCAGCACTGTTAAAACATCTACTACCATATGTTTAGAGAATAATATTCCCACCCCACAATATTTATGATGAACAGAAGTTGCCGCATGAAATGTTTGAGGGTACCCCTTAGACACTAATAGCCGCTCATACCGCTTAGTGAGGTGAGTCTCCTGGCAAAAGACTATGTCTGCGTGTAATGCTGTCATCTCCCGTGTAAACACCTGCCACTTGTTGTATGTTTGCAACCCTTTCACATTAATAAAAACAATTTTTACCATCCCCATGATCTAATCTTTACTCGCCTGTGTACTATGTACCACTTCTGGTGTTCCCTCCACCATGAACCAAAGGATTGCCCCAGCTCTGCATCTGAACATCTATGTACCACCGGGGTATTATTCAACCTACTCGTTCCTTACTCCTCAGATTTCCCACCCTCTCCTCCCTCTCCCTCCCTTGTCTAATCCACATGTTCCCATGTGAGGACTTCCCTGGAGAGTATTAACATCACCACCCTCCAGTGTGGCCCATAGCCCCTCCCCCCCAAGCTTAAATTAAATCATACCACTAACATCAACTTTGTAAGGGACAAGGGATCCCTCCCCCTCTACCAGCTTTGTTATTAATGCAGAACTGCATAATTCAACTGACTGCATCCTGCTATGGATGAGGATGACCCGGACATGTTATATACTTCACAGTCTTAGGTCAGAGTAAAGTCCTCAGGTGTTCCCTTCTGGCTTCTTAACCAGGATCCTGAGAAGTTGTCGCTGGCCCTCCCGAATGTTGAAGATGCCGGTCTCCTTTGTCCACTCTCTTCCAGTGAGGCCGCTCCATTCTGTGTGTCCCTGTCGAAATCTCATTGTTCTCAGTTCTCTTTGAACCCACCAGAGGTATGCTTGTCTCTTGCAGGATATCCTCCGCTTCGGATACCTGACGGATCCTTGAGTTGACTCTGCTGAGTGTGAAAGAAAGGCCAAAAGGGAATAGCCAGCGATAGTGAATATTGTGAGAGCACAGAGCCTGAATGATATCTCGGAATTCCCTCCTTTTTTTTAATGGTGGATATGACAAGATCCTGAAATATCTCGATTTTGTGATCCTGCCAGGATATAGTTCCACTTTTCCTTGCTGCTGGAGCCACCCTCTCTTTTACTATAAAGCTGTGGAAACAGGCTATGATGTCCCTTGACTGGTTATTGCATGTGTTCCCCAAGGCTCTATGTGCTCGTTCTAAAACCACCTCCTTGCGGTTTTCCCTCACGGCCTGTTGGATATAGCAGCAGGTTGCAAATATCTCTGACCATTTTAAAACAGTCATTATATTCCTCTGATTCTGGTAAGCCACGGAATCTCAAGTTAATCGACGCAATCTATTTTCTATATCTTCCATATGCAGAAGTAATTCTTCCTGGGCTTCTTTCAATTTTTTCTGTTCCTCTCTCAGTTTACTGACCTCAGTTTGTTGTTCTTCCAGGCCCATTTCTACTTCCTCCACTCTCCCTCCGAGGTCTTTGATGTCACTTTGCATAGTCTCTAATATGTCCCAAATTTCTCTCCGGAACCAGGCCATTTCACCTCTCAGTTCCTGGAACCAGTTCTAAAATTCTTGCCTTAAAGATATTTCAGTGCCCTCCCCATCTGCCGTCATAGCGGTATCTCCGGCTACATTTTTCTCTGGTCCAGGCGCCATTTTGTCCCCGGCCCCGATCGATGCCACTACCGCTGCCGATGCGAACGAAAACCTGTTCAGGTCCGGCTTTTTTTTCGGCGGTGTCATACTGGACTTTCTGTGGGTCTGCTATGGGTTTTCTGTGCAGTCCCGAGCGCCGAATCTGCAGATGGAGAAGGGATCGCGGGGCTTGAAGGCTCGAGCCACTAGTTTAGGTGGCCATCTTAGCGGGTGACGTCACCGCTCTCAAGCCATGCCTTTCTATATGTTCTGTGATTTTGATATTTAGAACACTTTCCATTCTTTTTCCCGGCATTGAAGTCAGGCTATCTGTAGTTTCCTGGATCACCCCTGGAGCCCTTTTTAAATATTGGGGTTACATTAGCCACCCTCCAGTCTTCAGGTACAATGGATGATTTTAATGATAGGTTACAAATTTTTACTAATAGATCTGAAATTTCATTTTTGAGCTCTTTCAGAACCCTGGGGTGTATACCATCTGGTCCAGGTGATATACTACTCTTCAGTTTGTCAATCAGGCCTACCACATCTTCTAGGTTTACCGTGATTTGGTTCAGTCCATCTGAAACATTACCCATGAAAATCTTCTCCGAAAAGGGTATCTCCCCAACATCTGCTTCAGTAAACACCGAAGCAAAGAAATTGTTTAATCTTTCCACGATGGCCTTATTTTCTCTATGTGCCCTTTAACCCCTCAAACATCTAACGGTCCAACTGACTCCCTCACAGGCTTTCTGCCTCGGATATATTTTAAAAAGCTTTTACTATGAGTTTTTGCTTCTATGGTCAACTTCTTTTCAAATTCTCTCTTAGCCTGTCTTATCAATGTCTTACTTTTTACCTGCCAACGCTTATGCTTTATCCTGTTTTCTTCTGTTGGATCCTTCTTTGAATTTTTAAATGAAGATCTTTTGGCTAAAATAGCCTCTTTCACCTCATCTTTTAACCAAGCAAGTAATAGTTTTGACTTCCTTCCACCTTTCTTAATGTGTGGAATACATCTGGATTGTTCTTCTAGGATGGTATTTTTTTTTTTTAACAATGTCCACACCTCTTGCACACTTTTTACCTTTGTAGCTGCTCTTGTTTTTTTCTATTTTTCTCATTTTATCAAAGTTTCCCTTTTGAAAGTTTAGCACGAGTCATTTATTTGCTTACTGTCCCCTTCCAATCATTAATTCAAATTTGATCATATTATGATCACTATTGCCAAGCGGCCCCATCACTGTTGCCTCGCTCACCAAATCCTGTGCTCTACTGAGAATTAGATCTAAAATTGCTCTCTCTCATCGGTTCCTGAACCAATTACTCCATAAAACTGTCATTTATTCCATCCAGGAACTTTATCTCTCTAGCATGTCTCGATGGTACATTTACCCAGTCAGTATTGGGGTAATTGAAATCTCCCATTACTGCATTACCAATTTGGTTAGCTTCCCTAATTTATCTTAGCATTTGACTGTCTGTCTCACCATCTTGGCCAGGTGGATGATAGTATGTTCCTATCACTATATTCTTCCCCAACACACAAGGGATTTCCACCCATAAAGATTTGATTGTGCATTTAGTCTCATGCAGGGTGTTTATCCTGTTGGACTCTATGCCATCCTGGACATAAAGCGCCACACCACCTCCCGGATGCTCCTGTCATTGCGATATAATTTGTACCCCGGTAGAGCACTGTCCCATTGGTTACCTTCCTTCCACCTCGTCTCTGTGATGCCAATTAAGTCTATGTCATCGGCTCGACAGCCAGAGGCCGATGCAGTGTCGGTGCTGGCACCGGGAGTGAAATCACGTTGGTCCTGGTGACGATGTTTCCCTCGGTGCTCGGTCCGGTCTTTCTCCGGCAACGAGGAAGACGATGCCGATGCCTTAGATGGTGTCGGTGACGGATGGTCACTGCTTCCCTGGTGCTCCCGGCAAGGTTTGTCGATGGATTTTTTTGATGTTCCTGCTCGTGATGAGTGGGTGGATGTCGATGTAGTTATCTTGATTTTAAAAAGGGACTCCATCTTGTCCAGGCGGGCCCGCCTGCCCTTCGGGGTCATTTGGGCACAACTTGGGCAGCGACGAACATCTTGTGATGAGCCAAGGCACAGTACACAGACATCATGCGGGTCGGTAATCGACATGGTACAGGGACACTCTGGACATTTTTAAAAACCTGTTGCCATGATGGAGAAAAAACGAGGGCCGCGAAAATAGTCGATGGCCTGCGAACACAGAGGAAAGGGGAGCAGGAACTGACCGGAGACTGTGGATTTTTACTCACCGAGCGATGAAAAACAATATCGCAATGCGAGACCCCTATGCGAGAACTTTTTAATGAAGTAATCTTCAAGTTTTTCCGTGAGGAAATATTGTGAGAGAATTCTCACAGAGCTCCTAACCGCGAGGCAAACTGCAGTGCGGAAAAAAAGAGACTGAAGGGAGACTCCTGTGGCTACAGGGATTATGGCATGCTGGGCATGCTCAGTGGGCCAGTCAAAAGTCCTAGAAACTTTGACAGAAAAGTTTTCCGTGATAGGGATCTGTCCAGTGACGTCACCCACATGTGAGGACTACCGTACTGCTTGTCCTGGGAGACCCTCACGCCCACCAGCCACCCAGCTGTCTGCATTCCTAATAATCGAATAACTAACTATGAATGTCGACCTAACCCTTCCCTCTTGGGCAGTGGCCCTTGGAGACACATTCTTGGTGCCAAAGGACAATGCACCACCTGGAGAGCAGGTCCTTGCTACAGGATCCTTTCCTGCAGCACCAGGTTGATGCTCTCCGATCATGAGAACATCTGCCTCCAAGGCAGCACCAAGGCTGCCAGTCTGAAGTTGGGACTTGGCTACTATGTCCCTGAAGGTCTCATCTATATACCTCTCTGTCTGCCTCAGCTCCTCCAGGTCTGCCACTTTAGCCTCCAGAGATCAGACCCATGCTCTGAGAGACAGGAGCTCTTTGCATCAAATGCACACGTACAACTTCTCACCGGCGGGTAAAAAAATCATACATGTGACACTCGAAGCAAAAGACTGGGAGGCCCCCCTCTTGCTGCTGAAATGCTGCCTTCATCAGTTCAGTTCCTAGTTAAGTTTTAGGTTGCTATAGGAGTAGGAATGTGTCTAATTGGTATTCTTTAAATGTATTAGTGAATCACTACATGTCTGGTAGTGGCCTACAGGGGAATGATCAAACTCTCAATAGAGTGTGGGGAATTTGTGAAGTGACGTTAAAAGGCCTTTTTTTTTTTTTTTTTTTTAGTGTGAAAGTGGCACCTGCCTATAAATTAAAGGATGAGCTGGGGTGGGTGTGTGAGGGGTAGGAAATACAAACATACTAATTTCTGTTTATGAGCTGTCTTATTGACTATTAAAAGCACAAACACACTAAAATAATATACCCCAATAGTATACTTCTCCCCAATACTTAAAAAAAAAAAAAAATTCCCAAGCAAAACTTATGTTATACTCACCCTCTGGGCCAGTCCCTCTTCCTGTGCTGTTCCCCGAGGCCGGAGGACTTCTGTCGCTGCCGACGCTGGTGCGGGGCCTCCACCCTGCAGGACCCCGCTGGCGCCACCCCCAGCTGCTTCCTCTCCTAGGTGTGCGCACATCTCTGCTAGAGATTTAAAGGGCCCATGGCAGGACGTTGCCGCCGGCCCTTCCTTTGGACACCAGGGCTCTGCCCTATAAAAACACTCAGCAGACGGTCCTCTGGCAACTTGACAAGACTGCCTTGCTGCATTGTGGTGCCGCTCTAGTTCCTGTCATTCCAGCGCCTGTTCCTGTCTTCCTTGTTTCGGTTACTGTGTTCCAAGTCCCCGTTCCTGCCTTTCAGCCTGGTTCCAGCTCCTGCCCTTCTCCTTCGGACAGATTCTCCTGGCTTGACTTCAGATTAGACCCCACACTTCTCGCTTGCCGCCTGCTCCGGACTGGACCTCACCCTTCTTGTTTCTTGTTCGCCGCCTGCCTTGGACCTTCGGACCGGACCTCTCATCTCTTGCTCGCTGCCAGCCCAGGACTCGGATCCTTCTTCATCAGAGCTTCATCACAGGGGCTCACCTAAGTCCAGCCGGCCCCCGGAACCCAAGGGCTCAACCTGCGGGGAACGGGGCTGGTAGTGGTGAAACCTCAGCCATCGGCCCCTGTTGTCTGTCAGCCTCGCCTCCTGATGTTGGGAACCTGTGGGTGGTCTTCCTCCCAAGTGGTGTCAATCCCAACTCACGCCAAGGGTCCACAACACCAGCCAAGGACACAACAACTTACTGATTCCTTTCAGCCACCAGCAAGTTGATCCTCTCCTCTCAGTGCTCCCACAGGTAAAGTACTGTACTATCAGGGCTGCTAATATATAATAAATGTCATCAGCATATGCTGAAAACAAACATCTGATTCCCAATCCAAAAAGCCCAATATTTCAGGGTGCTGCCTAATGGCCAATAAAAGAGGCTCCAGTGCCAAATTGAAGAGAAAGGGCGACAAGGGGCAGCCTTGTCTCATGCCTCTAAAGAATGTAAATTATAAGAAAGCTTATTATTTACCAATATATTTATCTGAGGGGCATGATAAAGAGGTCGAATGACAAATAGGAAATTGTCCCCATATCCAAACCATCTAAGAACAAAAAAAACATATGCCCACTCTACATGATCAAATGCTTTCTCAGCATCTAAAAATAAAGCTATCATGGGAGTGAGAACATTTTGTGCTAAGGCAACAGGGTACAGAAAAAGGCATGCATTGTTAGAAATAAATCACTCTTTTATAAATCCTGATTGATTAGGGTGCATGAAATTGCTCATGATATTCATCATCCTGCTGGCCAACAATTCTGCAAAGAGTTTGTAATCTGTATTAAGTAAAGCGATGGATTTATAGTTAGATACTAAGTTGACATCTTTGCCCAGTTTTGGAAAATCCACAATGCAGACATCAGTAAATAGGGGATCAAAAGATGGGTTTAACAGTGAATCAGCATAATAGTGATGAAGATGAGGTTATAGCAGATGCTGAAACATTTTAAAGAAAACTACAGAATACTCATCAGGGTCAGGGGCCTTCCTAAATTTAACAAAGAAAGGGCCTTAGATATCTCCATTAAGGAGAAAGGTTCCTCTAATTTCAAATGTTGTTCCACAGTGAGAGTGGGAATGGCAGACATTTCGTAGTACAATACAGCTTTTCTTCTCTCCTGCAATAATGGTTTCAAGTACTCCATGGAGATTACAGATGACACAGATAGCACAGTCATCCTTGGTAGGACTGCTTTCAGGAGTCATCTGAAGCAGGTGATCTCAGGATTTGAAAGCCAATACTTGAGTTGCCCTTAGCGACAGCAGGATGGGACAATCACAAAATTCAACATGACTGAGCACTGGCTGAAAGCTCAGTGCTAAACAGGTCTGAAGCTATAATTCTTGAACACATTGTGGCAGGCCTCAATTAGCAGTGTTGTTTGGGTACTTGTATTGAATGCTCAATTTAGGTCAAAGCTTTAGTACTTCTGTGTGTATGAGTAAGTAGAAGGCGTGTACATGAGTATTACCTCATGCCTGGCGTGGGAAACCTGAGCTAGAAAGTGCATCAATAAAGGCAAAAGTGAAGGAAAATCCATGAGTGTGTCCATCTCAAGAGAAGGGGAGAAGACCCTCTTCTCAGCTGGGGAGTCTGAAAGGGTCAAGTTGCTGATACTGCAGCAGTGCAGAGCTGCCTGGTGAGAACTGAGGTATTGGACGCCCTAGGACATCACATAGCATGCACTGGATATATCCATGTTGGAAGAGTGGTCACTTTCGCTTGGAAACATGAGGAGGGACTGGATGACCATTTTCATGGATAGCCAACTAGATATGGCAGGCACAAGCTGGAGTAGTAAAGGCTGTCTAGCTAGGCTCACAATGGACAGCAATAATGCTGCTGGTGTTAATTTTTGTGGCTTGGGTATCATATAGGGAAACTTGTTTACATGTACTAAAAAAGCTGCAGCCTATTATTATCATTAAATAATGTGCCTGACCTGCTTTCGTATTCTGTGTGGTGAGGTCTTGAGGGCAAGTGGGAACAAGGATGGTTATGACTGCTCATGTTATCTGTACTGCCTCATTTAGGTTTACTTTTTACAGTGCCACATTCACTATCAGCATTATATAAAAAAAATTAGTAGCTGCATTCTATTTTTAAGGGGTCCTAAGAGAAGCCTTCAGGTCCAGTCCTAAATTTTTTGCAGAATTTGGAAGTTAAGTTCTTTCAAAAGACTAGATGTCTATTCTTATAGTCCTGAAGTCAGCATTCAGAATACTGCCTTCTATAATATTTTAGCTACATTTTTTTCAGATCTTCAGTAAGAATAGATTGAAAGAGAAACATTCTATAGAGCCTTGGTTCTAGTCCAAATGCATTTCTTATGCCAACACTCACAGGCTGATGCAGAAAGGTGTGTGCAGTCAAATGTACATTTCTGCTTGCATTTGAGCACTCATTTTCTGGGTGCAAAACTTATTGCCAATGCAGCAAGAAGTTCTGCGGGCAGAAAAAATGTGTTCCTAAGTGGGAGTACTGCTTAGTGCCCTTGCATGGAAATCCTATGAAAATGAGGACATTAAGCAGTGGTCTCTGAAGCAGAGAGACCGCATCTGGATAGATGCCTGTTTTGGTGTTGGAAACTTAACTCCTAGGTCAGGGCTGGAGTAAAGTTTCCAGCACTATAAAAAAAATAGTAAAAAAGAAAAAATAGAAGTTTAAAAAATAGTCACGAACTCTCCAAGTAAATGTCAGCAGCCATCGCCAATTAACCAGATAATTACTGTTTTATCTGGGTAAGCAGTGGTGACCTGTGCCGGATAACTGGATAAGTACTGATTCATCCAGCTATCCGGCAGCTGCTTCTCGCTGCCAGATAGATGGAGAAATCAGAATTAATCTGTCTAGGTAGCAGCGGCAGTAGCCTGTCAAGATGCTTCTGATCTTCCTGAGTTAAAATGTCTATTTGGCCTGTGCGGAACGCACATTTTAAGGTTTAGGCACTTTTTTTTTAAACTCCCGATGAATTAGCATAGCATTAGCTTACTGCATTGGGAGTTTAAAAAAATAACCTGGGTGCCAAAAACGTGCACTGAAAACCAGTGCTTATTTTCTTAGCGCTCCACTTACTGCATCAGCCTGTTAGATCTTTCTGTAAGAAATCCAGAATGCTAGGAATCTAGGGTCGTCTGGGTATGATCTGCTTGTTCAAACACCAGTTTTCAAAGATTCAATAAATCCTCAGATAAGCAAAGGAAGTAGACATCTTTCTAGCACTTAAGAGAATATTCATCACATCCTGTGAAAATCCCTTCTTTATTAGACAAGCACTCTCAAGGGCCAAGCCATTAAGACAAAACTGATCTAGATCCTCATGAAGAAGATCTTGAAACAGAAGATTCTTGTGATGAGGCAATTGCAATGGATCCTTTTTCAATAGCTTGTTTAGATCCACATATCAGGGACATCTTGGCCAGTCTAGAGCTACAAGAATCACCACCCCCGATGAGCAGAAATTCGTTGTAGGATTTTGCTTACCAGAGGCCATGGATGAAACATATACAGAATTGCTTCTAAAGGCCATTCCTGAACCAAAGTTATCTAGACAGGTCGACTCAGTTTTCTTTTGACTGAAGAACTGATTTACTTTTGCATTTTTGCTGGTCTTCTTACGATCTACTTGTGTACTATGAGATCAAACAATTCCTGGGACAATGCTCATTCTCCCAGATCCAAGAAATTGCAGCTGAGAAAGTCTGCTTGAATATTTTCCTCCCTGACTATATACAATGCTGAAATTACCTTTACGTTCTTTTCTGCTCAATGAATCAACAACTCCGTCTCTTCGGACACCTAACTCCTAGTGCTCCTTGATTATTCACAAACGCTGCTACCATTGCATTGTCTGATAAGGTTCTGACTGCTTGACCTTGGAGAAGGGATGTAAAGTAAAGAGGGCCAACTAAATTGCTCTGGTTTCTCAATGACTGATGGACTATTTAACTTCCTCCTCTGGTCATGTCCTCAGAGTGACCATGCCTAGACAATAAGCTCTCCAACCTATCAGACTGGCATCAGTCATCACGTTCATCCACGATGGTGACTCGAGATAGACTCCCCTCTCCAAATTCTTGGTGTTTAGCCACCAGTGTAAATTCACTCTGGTCTGCTCCAGTACAGTGAGTCTCTCTGAGTAATCTTGCATAAACATGCAATTGTGGATCACACCTGGGCAACAATGCCTTCTGAAGCAGTCTCACGTGTGCTCTTGCCCATGAAATCAAAACCAATGCTGCAGCCACAGAGCCCAAAAGTTCTAGCCAGCTCCATACTGGCAGTTTCCTGATATCCAGTAAGTAACAGACTTATCCCTCTCCTTTATCAAACATTCATCCTAATTTTGAGTTGACAATTGCTCCCAGGTATTTCAGAGAATGAGAGAGCAGCAGGATGCTCTTTAAGATGTTTATTACCCATCCGAATTTCTGCAACAATTGGATCATCTCTTCATACCCAATATACTCTTTTGAGTGGACTTTACCTAATCAAACAATTGTCCAGGTAAGGATGAACCAATGCTGCTTCCCAGCACAATCACTTTTGAAATGATCCTTGGAGCCATGGCTAATCCAAAGAGCAGAGCTAGAAACTGAAAATGACTCCATAATACGGCAAAATAAATGTACTTTTGAAGATCTTCCCTTTTAGGAATGTCAAGATATGCCTCCGTTAGATCCAAAAAGGTCAGGCATTCCCTTTGTCTCATTCCCACTATGACCAGCCTCAAATTTTCCATCTGAAAATGCGAAACTTTCAAGGACTTATTGACCTGTTTCAGATCTAGAGTAGTAAAAAAGGACCCTTCTGTTTTTGGGAATTACAAAATAAATTGAATTCTTTCCCTGAGCACACTGGTCCCTCAAAACTGGTACTACCGCCTCTATGAACAGAAGCTTATGTACTACCTTCTTTATCAGGGCGGGGTGACAAGGGAAAGCCATAAAAGGATCTAAGATAGGCCAGGAAATTTCCAAGGTATACACATTCTGAACCATTAAGACCCATTGATTTGTGGTAATTTGGACCCATCTCCAATAAAATCTTGATAGATGACCACCTATTTTTGACTAACTTTAATAATCGCAGCAGGGAGACAATACATGAAAAATAAATCCTCCCCCCCTTTTTTTTTTTTTAAACCTTATGAGTAGAAGATTCCCTTGGGAACCTAATTCTAAGAAAAGGGGAGGAGGAACAATGCTAATTACAGACCTAGTCCAAAGCCCAATCCAGGAATACTGGAAGTAAACTGGCCAGAGGCTATGCTCAACCAAGGGAGCTGCCCACAGTTTGAGATCCTTTTTACTCAGCCTAACCAGGCCTCAGCTCACAGCAAGGGTCAGAGAATACTGGCAGACTAAGGTGAGCACAAGAGCCTATTCAGTGAATCTGTCTCCAACTGGTTGGTGTACATAACCCATTTGTCTGTATTGGTCTGGCTGCATGAAAAATAATTTGAAATGTCTTTTATTGTAAGTCACCTTGGAAATTCTTGCTAGACTGAAAGGAATGGATATTAATGATAAATAGAAAAAATAAGACATTGCCTCAGAAAGGGGCAACAGCAGTACTTCCAGCAACTGGGATCCAAGGAAGCTGATAGTCCTTCATAAACTGATCTGCTGTTTTGAAAAAAATTCTAAATCACATCGAAAGTGAACCATACTGTGATACAAATAGCTTAATTTTTACATTGTGTATGTCAGACAGTGAACATTAAGTCAAATAAACATTTATGGACTGGGGCACTATGATTAGATTGTTTTGTGCTCCATGATGAAATAATTTAGCATCTGATTCCATAAGTACCCCTCATTGGTGTTACTGCATTAAGTGTGATTTCCATATTGCCTTTTTGCACTGGTGATTTAACTTTTATTATTACCATGCCCACCATTTAGCTGTTCATACTACATTAATTGTTGTGATATTTATAAGGAGTTGCAAGAGGTAATGGATACACAGGAAGAACTTTCTAAAACGTCAAAATATCTAAATAATGTGGAATCTTACATGATTTTGTTTTCTTTAATTATTTAAATGTTTTCTATTGCTAACACTACTTCTTTAAAGGATATTCTTCATAAAAAAATCTAGTAGTACAATATTTTCTTTTATTAGCATACTTACTTTCTGCAGCTTGCACTATTACATCATCAAGCTCTCGTTCCAACTTTTCGTAAATATCCAGTCTTGCCTGATATTCAGAATTCTGTGCCTGAAGTTCACTTATGTGTTTTTCTGTGGATGTTTGAAGACTATAAAATTCCTTTGTTATTACCTGTGGATGAAATTAAGATTGTAATAAACATAACAGGGAGAAAAAAGTTAAAGTCTGATAATCTACTGCTGACATTTCTTCAAGGTTTCACTTCAGTGTTCAATTAATTAATTCTTTATCTAGAAATGGTAATTATGTTTTAAATAATGCAAATGTTGACTTCAATTACAAGGTCAAAGAAAGACATGAATTATTCTGAGTATACATGATAAAAGAGAAATCATTAAATTAATTTCTGCTAGGCCACAAAATTATAATTAGAAACAAAAATGAACACAAATGTATAGTTTTTTATTTTTAGTAAAACTATATTTTGGATTATCTTATTAACATATGGACAACTGTATATAGCAGAAAAATATCTTATAATTCACAATACATATCTTTCTTTAGCACAAGCATTATTTTTTGCTCATGATTTTCTTTAAACTTGGCACAGTTAAAAATGAAAAAATTATACCAATTTCTGCTTCTCACTTTTCTTGGCATTCCCCCCCCCCCCATGACCTATGGAATTCTGATGATGTGAGAACACATCACCATATAAAAAATGAATAAATGTATGGACTGTAAATAGTTTGAACAAAAAGCAGATTCCCTCTAGATTCCTTCTAAACTCCACTGATTGGACAATCGAGCTGCAATTAGTTGTCATGACTCAAGATAATCATCAAAACATAAATGCTGACACTCTGGCATGTAAAAAAGGCACTCTCTTTAAATATATACATACATACACATACAGAATTAAATCTGAACAGATATGAGCATAAAGTCTTATAGCATTAGACCAACAACCTGAAATTAGATGACTTTTTATTTTTTAACAAACATTATGGAATCAGTTTTCAGAGAGATTGCATAATTGCAAAATCCACATGTAATTTGCATCTACTTAGCTAATTTTCAAAGGAAGCTATGCAGATAGCTTCACTTAGAAAATGTTTTGAGTATGATGTAGCCAAAGGCTTTAAGGAAAAATTTAGTCTTACCTGTTCATTTTTTTTTCTTGAACCCTACCAGGTCAGTCAAGATGCATGAGTATTGCTCCCCACCAGCATATGGATGCAGAGAACAATTAGATTGCTGACAATAACCTAGATAGGGTCTTATGCAGCCCACAGCTCTTCAATATTTTCTGTCTCCAGCAGCTGAAAAGCCTGGGAGAAAATTGCTTCTGGGGGAACAAACTGAGTGGTCTCCTCCTAGTAGAGAAGGGCAGAGTAAGGGAAGGTTGGTGGCCACTGACAGGCACTGACCCATCAAGAGTCTGGCTCCATCTACCTCCTCCTCCCCAGTTTAAAAATAAAAATATTGAATAAAATAGAGCTGACAGCTTGGGTTTAGCTTAGCTGGAAATAGTAACATGAAATATTTGGTTAATTTATTTTATTTATTTAGCAATTTTATATACCGATATTCTTGTAAAATGTTACAAATCACCTCGGTTTACATAATAACCATAACCATTGCAAAGGAATTGCATTACATTAAACAAGGAAGTAAAACTTGGATGAAAATGAAAAGGGGTTGAAACAGTAGATGAGGAGGAAGAGCAAGATTTTGACCGGGGAGGAAGATGTCTGAGAAGGAGAAAGGGGGATGTGGAGAGACAAAGTGGTGGAAATATAAGATCGGTAGAGGTCCGTGAGGGTTGTAAGTGACTAATGATCTGCTAGCAAAGCTACGAATAAAAGATCAAAGGGACAATGGAGTTAAGAAAAGGCTTGTTTAAATAACCATGTCTTGAGTCTTTTCTTAAAGGTGGTTAGGCATTGTTCACGTCGAAGATCTGGTGGGAGCGAGTTCCACTGAGATGGACCAGAAGTGGAAAGGGCTCTTTTTCTTAATAATGATTTCATGGTGTAGGCCTGCAAAGTGTCTTTATATGCTACCCTTATCGTCCTGGATGAAAGATGAGGTCGTAGTGGGAGTTTAAGATCCAGAGGGGAGATGTTATTAATGGCTTTATGGATGATTGTTAGCAGTTTGTATAATATTCTGAATTTGATAGGGAGCCAGTGAAGATTCCGCAGGATGGGTGTAATATGATCTCTTTTGTTGGTCTTGGTCAGTATCCTTGCTGAGGCATTTTGTAGCATCTGTAGACGTTTGATGGTATTAGCCGGGAGACCGAACAGGAGTGAGTTGCAATAATCTATTTTTGAGAAAATTATTGCTTGAAGGACTGTCCGAAAGTCTTGGAGATGGAGGCGAGGTCTCAAACGTTTTAGGACTTGAAGTTTAAAAAAACAATCTTTGGTGGTGGTGTTGATGAAGCTTTTGTAGTTGAGCTGGTTGTCCATATTGACTCCGAGGTTTCTGGCTTGTGGAGAGAGAGCTGGTAGTGTAGTAAGGTGAGTGTTGGATAGAGAGTGATTTCCTTCTTGGATGATGAGGAGAATTTCGGTCTTCTTGGTATTTAGGATCAGTTGGAGTTTGGTAAGAAGAATGATAATGGATTGCAGGCAGGTGTTCCAGAATTCCAAGGTTTTGTCAAGAGATTGTGTGATAGGTATAAGGATTTGAACATTGTCTGCATATAAATAATGAGATAATTTTAGATTGGTGAGAAGGTGGCAGAGTGGTAGTAGGTAAATGTTGAAAAGTGTCGGGGATAGGGAGGATCCTTGTGGGACTCCCACGGTGGAACTGATAGGGTGGGACTCGCTGTTGTTGATTTTGACCTTGTACTGCCTGTTTTGAAGGAAGGTCTTGAACCATTTGAGTGCGGTGCTTTTGATACAGATGTTTGAAAGTTGTTCTATGAGGATATCGTGGTTCACCATATCGAACGTTGCTGAGAGGTCTAGGAGAATGAGTAGGCAAGGCTGTTTTTCGTCAAGGTTCAAGAGAATGGAGTCTGTTAATGAGATTAATAAGGACTCCGTGTTTCTGGCTTTCCGAAAGCCAAATTGTGTAGGAGAGAGGATATTATTGTTGTCTAAGAATTCTGAGAGTTGCTTATTTACGATTCTTTCTAAGATTTTGGAAATAAATGGTAGGTTTGCAATAGGACGGAAATTGGCTGGGTCGTCTGGTGATAGATTAGGTTTTTTTAGAAGAGGTTTAAGGATGGCTAGCTTAAGGGGGTCGGGGACTGTCCCTTCGGATAAGGAGCAATTGATGATCTCTGCAATGGGTTTGGCAATAACTTTGGGGATGGTGATGAGTAGGTTGCTTGGGATTGGGTCCATTGGGTGAGAGGCTGGCTTGAGTTTCTTTAGAACGTTTTCGATTTCTAATGAGGAGGTGGGCTCGAAGTTCATTTCAAAAGTTCATTGAAAAAAAATAGGTTAAGAAGAACAAGGCAGGAGAACAAAAGATATTGGGTGGAAAGCTGAGTGCTCTCCTGTCACTAAGACTGGGGGTGGGGAAGGATCAAAGAGACAGTGTCTCTGCAGGCTTTTGGCAGGCTGTTCAGCAGAGCGATTTGAAAGAACAGCCTGTCCACAAAGGGGAAGCATAGTGACCCCACCTGAGCACAGAAAGTGGTGTGCCACCTGTGGGGGCTGCCACATGCACTCTGGAGCAGCAGTTTTCTACTGCAGTCATGTCAGGGAGGAACAAGAGGCTGCCCGTTTTGTGTACTAAAAGTCCTCCCTTCTCCCCTAGAGAGTAAATGCAGTGCATGGTTACCCCAGTGCCGGGTCTGATGAATGAGTTTGAATCAGACCCTTCCAGGTGAAGGAGGGAGAACCTCAGAGACTGGGGCCGGGGCTATGAGTCCATCAGGAAATCACATGGAGGGTAGGTTTGCTAGGAAATCCTGTTTAACTATCGCATGGCTGGAACCATGGCAAGAGAAGGGAAAGGAGAGGTCTATGCAGACTAGAAGGGGGAGTTTCTCTCAGAGCATGGCCCTGCACTTCTTCCATGAATTTGTTTTCCTAATGCATCAGGTTTTCTGCCTGACGCAGAGTGCTCCATCAACTCCAGTATCCCCTTTCTTCCATTTTCTTCTCTGGATCCCAGAGCTTTAGGGCAGGCAGAGGGTTCTAGGTGTGAGACTTGGATTTCGAAGAGTAGTCTGTGGCACTGGGGTTTCAAATTTGGGTTCATAGGCTCAAAGGACTTGGAGGAATGGGACAGTGATCTTGGGGGGGGAAGGGCTTGAAGGAGACAGAGGTCCCAGCAGGCAAGGGAGAAGACCTGCTGGTGGTGCACCTCTTTAAGAGAAAATAACTTCTTTCCATGATTATGCAGGCTCGAGCAGCCTTGGGCATAGTTGAGAAGAAAGCAGGAGACAATAAGGAAGCGAGAGACCCACTCCTATAGTGACTATAGAAACCTGCAAAGGCTTTTCCTATACATTGAACTATTAGCGTTTGTCCTCGATAGAGTAGGATGCTCCAGAGGCCAGTCTCAAGATTAGCAGAGCAAAAGGCATGTTGTACCCCTTTCTCTATCTAAGAAAAGGAAAAGTTTAAAGTTATGAAGATTGATGCTCTTGTTTTGGTGTTACATGTAAAACCATGATGTTGGTGGAGGGTGGCGTAGCACTGAAGGATTTTTAGGACAGGAGAATTGAGCTATGCTTCAAGAGTCCTTCAAAGTTTTTGGTCTAGTGTTACAGGCAGCAGTGTGCAGATTTATGTTGAGTGCCTATTTGTGCTGGGTCCAGCAGCTGCTGGTTGGAAATCTGGAAAGAAATGGCATGGATTCCAAAGAGACTGTGCAACTGGAGGTGGGGGTACCATTCTTTGCAGACATTCTCTAAGATCTCATCGGAACTTTGGAGAGAAGTATGGCTAGAGCATGTCTGCCAGATGCTTGTTATAGCTTTGAAATTGGTCAGCGAAGGTGGCTTCAAAGGCATGCCTGAGGAAGCTTTCATTCCAGAGAAAGCTTTTGTTCGGAGAGGACTGCAAAAAGTTGGTGAAGGATCTATGAGAGGAAAAGCCCCAGAAGTTACTGGAGGACAGACCCCAGGGTTCTCATGAATGGCATCAAGTAATCATAAGTTCAGGGAAACAATATGTTATCTCAGTGGTATTTGTTCCAGCATAATTGCTTCAGCAGCAGCAGTCTCAGTCCTTTTGTAGAGGCAAAAATGGCCTAGGATAGGAGGTGTGGGTAGCACTAGAGGTTCCCAATGAGAATCTTAGGGTTCTTTCCTCAAGCTCCCAGATAGGCCGACAGATGTCTGAGTTATTCAGGGAGTAGATCCAAGTCATGTTAGACTAGTGGCTCCTGAGTGTTAAGGACATTTTATGCATTAGAATTTGCTCAACACATGGAAGATGCCCTGGTGGTTTCTCCTGATCATTCTACAGTGAAGAGAGTGGCAGTAAGGTCTACCCTAAACCATCTCTTCCAATTGGTAATAGTAGTTCCAGATCCAAGTGGGGACAAGTGAGGCATTCCATCTACTTTGTGGCCCCAACAAGGAGGGCACCTTTCAGCCCATCTTGGATTTAAAGAAGGTCAGTGGGGTACTCTGAACTTCTCTCTTCCACATGAAAACTCTTCTATTGGTAAGAACAACAGTGAAATGAAGGAATTCTTCATATCCCTGGCTCTTATCTGCACATTCACTTCATACTGGACTATCGGAAGTTCCTCAAATTTGCAGTTCTAGGAGGAGACTCAGTTCTGAGTACTCCCCTATGGGCTAGCAAGAGCTCCATGAACCTTCTTAAAATACTGGTAATAGTGGCTGTAGCACTTAGCAAGGAAAGCATTTTAGTTCACACCTCTCTCAGTGACTGGCTGATTCATGTACACTGTCAGAAGAAAATCTGGCATCTACCACCAGCGTAATCCCAATTCTTCAGAAACTTAGATGGGTGATATTTTTCCAAGAGCAAACTGGTACTGGCACAAAACTTGGAGTATACAGAGGCCCTCCTTGATACACAGAAGAGGAAGGTATTCGTGACAATGGTAAGGATTACCAGCTCTGGAAACCGATGGTGATGCAGGCTCCCAGAGCTTGAGACTATCTGCAGGTCTTGGGGGTGCATGGCAAAAACAAAAAGGAAAATTAGTTTCTTACCTGATAATTTTCGTTCCTGTAGTACCACGGATCAATCCAGACTCCTGGGTTTTGCCCCCCCCCTCTAGCAGATGAAGACAGAGAAATTTTCAAAACAAAACTCCGCCTTATATAGGATGGTGCCACCTACAGTCCGGCAGTATTACTCAATGTCAAAGCAGAATGGTTCTCAAAAAAACCACCATAACTATGTACAATAACCCTTCAACAAGAAAAAGAAATAACCGGTTCACTTAACCCTCCTAGGAACAGAACCTGTAGAATCACTTGAGGACGGTCAATCCAATTTCTGCAGATCTGAAAACAAATCAATCAATAACTGAGTGGGCTCTCCCTTACTTCCCTTACTTACTTACAGAAACGAAAATTATTAGGTAAGAAACTAATTTTCCTTTCCCTGTATGTACCCGGATCAGTCCAGACTCCTGGGATGTACCAGAGCTTTCTTACCTTGGATGGGATCTGGAGAGGCCCGCTCTAAGCACTGCTTCTCCAAAGCCTCCTTCACCCGGTGCCTGAACATCCAGTCTATAGTGTTTGGCAAAGGTATGCAAAGACTTCCAAGTTGCCGCCCTGCAGATCTCCTGCAGTGAGACCATTTGACACTCTGCCCAAGAAGCCGCCTGCAAGCGGGTAGAATGAGCCCGAAGTCCAAACGGTACAGGCTTACCAAGCAGCAAATATGCCGAGCCTATAGCCTCTTTCAACCAGTGCAAAATTGTAGCTTTAGATGCCATATTTCCTCGTTTCGGACCAGCCCACAGCACAAAAAGATGGTCCGTCACACGAAACACATTAGTAACTTCCAGATAATGCAACGCCCAATGAACATCCAGCTTCCGTAAGTTTTTAGAGATAGGGTCTGACCAGTCCAAAACGGGAAACGAAGGAAGCTCCACTGACTGATTCCCGTGAAAAGCAGACACCACCTTTGGAAGAAAGAAAGGAACTGTCCGCAAGGACATACCAGAAACCGAAATTCTCAGAAATGGCTCCCTACAGGATAGAGCCTGGAGCTCAGTTACCCTGCAAGCAGATGTGACAGCGATAAGGAAAATCACCTTTAACGTGAGATCCTTTATTGTAGCCGTTTTCAGAGGCTCAAAGGGTGCTGTACACAGAGCTGAGAGAACCAAGTTCAGATTCCAAGAAGGACAAGGGTGCCTGATCGGGGGACGTAAATGCTTTGCCCCCTTTAGGAAACGAGTCACATCGGGGTGAGCAGCCAACGCCATGCCTTGAAAGGAACCGCGCAAACAACCAAGAGCTGCCACCTGAACCCTCAGGGAACTATACGATAAGCCCTTGGCGAGTCCGGATTGTAAGAAACCTAAAATATCCAACACCGAAGACAGATTAGGAACAATCGCCCAATCCACGCACCAAGATTCAAAGATTCTCCACACGCGCACATACGCGAGGTTGGTGGATGTCTTGCGCGACCGGAGAAGTGTTGCCACCATAGTGTTCGAATACCCTTTTGCTCCTCAGGTGACGCCTCTCAAAAGCCATGCCGCTAGATAAAAGCGATCAACCTCTTCCAAACACATGGGCCCTTGATGGAGAAGGTCTGGGAGCAGTGGCAACCGCAGGGGACCCGCCACTGCCAGATTGACCAGGTCCGCAAACCAAGGCGTCTCGGCCACTCTGCAGCTACGAGGATGACTTCTGCTGAGCGTATCTCCACTCTCCTGAGCACTTTGCCTATCAGTGGCCAAGGAGGGAAGACATACAGCAGCACGGTCGGCCAGGGCAGCACCAGGGCATCTACCCCTTCTGCTCCTGTTTCTCTGCGGCGACCGAAGAAGTGCAGAGCCTTGGTGTTCTGAAACGTTGCCATGAGATCCATGCAGGGTACGCCCCACGTGTCGCATATGAGCTGGAAAGCTTAGTCTGCGAGCTCCCATTCCCTGGGATCGAGGCGGTGCCAATTGAGAAAGTCCGCCTGAACGCTGTCGACACCTGCCATGTGAGATACTGCAATACTTACTAAATGCTTCTCCGCCCAGCTGATCAGCTGCTGGGCTTCCATGGCCACTGGCTGGCTCTTGGTTCCCCCTTGGCGATTGATATAAGCCACCGTGGTCACATTGTCAGAAAGAATTCTGACTGACTTCCCCTGGAGGAGAGGGCGGAATGCTTGCAACACTAACCACACTGCCCTGGTTTCCAGACGATTGATCGACCACTGAGATTCTTCCTGGGACCATTGTCCCTGCACAGACTTCCTCAGGAAAACCGCTCCCCAACCGGAGAGGCTGGCATCCGTGGTCACCTCCAGGGGACCTCCTCGGGTTAAGTTGTCTGAGATAAGCCACCAATCAAGACTGGAGCGCGCCGTATCCGTAAGAGGGAGAGGTAAATGAAACTGTTCGGAGAATGGATTCCAACGCGAAAGCATCGCTTACTGTAAAGAACGCCTATGAGCAAAGGCCCAGGGCACCAGCTCCAGGGTGGAAGTCATGGAGCTGAGAACCCGCAAATAATCCCGCACTCTGGGGAGATGGTTGGCCAATAAGTCCCACACTTGTGCTTGTAGCTTGACATTTCGGTCTGAGGGAAGGAACACTCTCCCCTGTTGAGTGTCGACTAGAACCCCCAAAAACTCCGAAGACTGGGTGGGTACCACTCGGCTCTAGGCTAAGTTGATCACCCAACCCAGTGATTGCAGGACTTGAAGCACTTTGCGAATTGCCAATTGGCCGAGCGACACTGACTTTGCCCGAATTAGCCAGTCGTCCAGGTATGGATGCACCAGGAACCCCTCTCTGCGCAGATGAGTCACCACCACAACCATTACCTTGGTAAATGTTCTGGGCACGGGGGCAAGACCGAAGGGCAAAGCTTGAAACTGAAAATGGCGACTCATCACCGAGAACCTCAGAAACTTCTGGTAGTCGGCCCGAATGCCTATGTGAAGATACGCTTCCGTTAGGTCCAGTGACGCCAGAAACTCTCCTTTTCTTACCGAGGCTCCATGTCTCCATGCGAAAACGTGGCACCCTGAGGCAGCGGTTTATGCGCTTCAAATCCAGAATGGGTCGGAAGGACCCCTCTTTTTTGGGGACTACGAAGTAAATGGAATAACGCCCTTTTCGCTGCTCCGCCTGAGGAGCCTGGGTGCTGGTGCAGAGTTGCAGAAGGCGTTGCAAGGTATCTTGTACTGCCCGTCGTTTCTCTTCGTAACCGCATAGGGAGACCAGAAACCGCCTCAGAAGGCGGTGTGCAAAATCTAAAGCATAGCCTTGATTTATCATAGTAAGGAGCCACTGGTCAACCGTCACCTTGACCCATTCCTCGTAAAACAGGGACAATCTGCCCCTGACAGCTGGAACCAAGGAATAAGTCGGCGTCCCTTCATTGGGAAGACTTGGCAAGATGTGGACTGGGTAGCCCCGGTTTTGCCAAAGCGTCAGCCATGAAAGGGCTGAGACCAGGATTGTTGGTGACTGGACGCTTGCCGAAGGGATGAAGCTGGAGCTCTGGATGGACGAAATCTCCGATTCCCTCTGAATCGAGACCGTGAAGAAAAGGAGCCCCTCGACTTGGGCCTATCCCAGTCGGAGAACCTTGTTCTCCTCCCCAGGGATTGAATCATATCCTCGAGGTCCTTGCCAAAAAGCAATTTACCCTTGAATTGAAGGCTCCTCAAAGCTGAGGCTTTGAGGAAATATCCGCCGACCAATTTCTTAACCACAGGAGCAGACGAGCTGAGACTGCAGACACCATGGATCTGGCCGAAGTCAGTAACAGATCATAAAGTGCATCCGCACAATAAGCAATCAAAGCTTCCAGATGCCCTGTTTGCTGTGCTTCTGCATCGGAAAGACCAGCACCGTATCCTGTAACTGCTGAACCCAGCGAAGGTCCGCTTGTAAGGAAAAATTGCTGCACATAGCTGCCAGCACTCCCGGTGCCGAGGCTTCAAAAGTTTTCTTGAGCTACAGCTCCAACTTTCTATCCTGCAGGTCCTTCAGGACTGTAGAACCCGTAACCGGGATTGGGGTCTTTTTGGTGACTGCGGACACCGCCACGTCCACCTTGGGCACCCGCAGTATGTCAATTACTTCCTCCGGAAGAGGATATAGCTTATCTATAGCCTTGCTAACTTTCAATCTCAGATCTGGGGTATCCCCATTCTCTATATAGCAAGTCTGTGGCAGAAAAATGAAAAGGAAAGGAAGTAGCCGGGCCCCTCAGATCCAACAACACTGGATCCATGACCCCTAGCCTGGACTCCTCTGGCAGCCCATTTTTGCCTAGCTCTCCGAGTATGGCAGGGATAAGCGGAGCCAACTCCTCCCTCCTAAACAGACGGACCACCTTAGGGTCATCTCCTTCCACAATGTGAGAGCCTTGTGCTGGATCCTGTGGATGTTGATCAGGGTCTGTATACACCCCCATTGGAGGCTTGCCCTGCGGGTCCTGGTCCCCTGGGTCCGTATCCTGACCCATGGAATCAGTATCGGTCTGATGAACCCCTGTACACAAAGGGCGCTTAGCTTTGGAGGACCCAGAGACTCCCTTAGACTTAGACCACTTTTGAGAAAGAGACTTAAGATCACTAGAGGAAATTTTACCCCCAGCCTGCAGCTTCCCTTCCCTCCTGGCTTTAAAAGCCTTATGGAGAAATAAAATAAACTCTGAGAAGGAAGAAGAGGAGGAGGAGTCAGAAGACCCCTCGGGGCTATCCTCCGTTGCAGGTGAGAGAGGCTGTAAAGGTTCGCTCCCTCCAGGAAACCCTGGCTGAGGAGAGAGAGGCGGCGGGAGAATCCCTTCCCCCATAGCTGCACGAGTCGCTGATCTAAAAGACTCCAAAATGGCCTCCATTCCCGCGCTCAGCGGGAACGGATCCGCCTCAGCTGATCTCGGTGCAGCTAATACTGAAGGAGCTTGGGCAGCCTTGCCTTTAACCATTTTCGTGGCCCTGGAGGATCCCTCCCTCCTAGGAAGACACGCCGAGCACAGCCCCTCCCGAGAAACACGCGCGCGGGCCGAGCCACCTGCGCGGCACGCAGACGAGCGCAGCATCGGGCAGCGGGCCTGAGAAAGCTAAAATTCAATTCTGTAAAAACTAATCGCGGACCGCCCAAGCGCCAAGTCAGGGAGGGAAGAGAGAGCTGCAGCGCAGGTGACACTGACAGAAAATGAAAGAAAATAAAAACTTTTTTTTTTTTTTTTTAAAGACTTGCCCGGCAGTGGTCCATGGTCCTGATCCGGCGGGGTGGAGTAAACCGGGCTCCCCAGTGTCGCACCCAGCTGCTAGCTTGGAACAAGAGGGTCCTCGACCCTGTAATGCAGCTGCCTCAACAAGCAGCGGGGGATGGTCCCCTCAGGACCTTACAAACCCCCTGGGAGGCTCAGGACAGAAATTGCTCTTTTTTTTTTTTTTTAAATCAAAATAAAAAAGTTTTACAGACCGAAAACTCTCTAAAACTCACAGAACTCACTACTCTAACTCCAGTGAACAAACAGCACAGACTGTAGACCTTGCATCTCCACCATCTGCTGGAGACAGAGAAATACTGCCGGACTGTAGGTGGCACCATCCTATATAAGGCGGAGTTTTGTTTTGAAAACTTCTCTGTCTCCATCTGCTAGGGGGGGCGGGCGTGCAAAACCCAGGAGTCTGGATTGATCCAGGTACGTACAGGGAATTTGGTTTTCCAGCAAATTTTTGCTTGCAAGAAAAACAATGTGCATAGATTTGAAAACCATATCTATGCAAGTTGTTTTCCTACTCTGCCCTTTCCCTGCCTTTGAGAATGCCATCCCTAAATTTGACTCATCATGTATGTGTGCTGTGGAAGTCCATGAATATTTTGAGCTGGACAGAAGAGGGCAATTTTCAGACAGATTTTGGCTTTGGAAATTGCTCTCTATGATGGTAACTTTTAAACAGATGTGCGAGTGCTTGTCGGTCCATGCCCACGGACACGGCCATTTTATAACATATGCATGTATAAGCATGCTTGTTATAAAACAGCCTGACTGTGTGCACGTGTGCGTGCAATTTTAAATGGACAATGTGCCTATGCATGCAACTGCTGCTTCTACCGAAAAAGTAGGGAGATTTTAAAAGACATGCACGCTGATGCCATTACCAGCTTTACCAGTTTATTCCTAGTTCACCCAAGTGAGGAACAGGACTTCCAAACTCTCCTAGCTTAATAGCCTCCCTTCTTCTCCATAGCAGAAGTAAAGTTTCACAGTAGGGGACCCCAGCATGCAGATTTCAATGTGAAATCCAGGAATGCCCATGCCCCACCAAGACCACATTCACGAACCACCCCTTTTTTGGAACTTTTAATTTGTGTGTGTAGCAGTAAGTACACGCACATGCGGGCGACTTTTAAAATCTGTTAAGGTGCATGCCAGCCTGACTTGTGTGCTTATCTCCTGATTTTAGCGTGTGCCTGGCTTCTAAAATTCACCTTTATGTGAGAGAAAATTTAAAAAAACTGCTGCTCTAGTTGCACTGATACATATTTAAATTACAAAACTAAAATAATTTAAAACATTCACCTGCTTGCTATTCAATTTCTGATATGACTATGAACAGACATCTTTTAACATTGCAAGCACAGACATACCTCTAATTTCTTTTGGTACTTTTCACATTCCAGTTGACACTGCTTCAGGTTTCCTGTTATTTCTTCTTGCACCATGTGTGAACGTTCAGCTTCAAAGGATTTTAGTTTGGCTTGATGGAGGAGTTCTGACACTTTGCTTTCTGTACTAAGCTGTAGCTGTCTGTACCTGATAACAGAGAACAAAAGCAACTGAGGCCTGATATTCAGACGGCAGATAGCCGGATAAGTAGCTGTTACAGCCTTGGCTGCAGTGCAACCGCCTCACCACCAGGGGTCCCTCTAGTGCTGGCTCTCCTGACAGGCCCAGTCCATCTCCCCTGTCCACTCTATGTTCTGGGTTTGCCCTTATAACCCTGCCTGACAGTTGACTCGGTGCTTCGGCATCGAGCTCACCTGGGCTCCCTGCTCTAGCCTTGCCTTGCGCGGCCTTCGGGCCTTCTTCCTTGCTTTCCATACCTGGCCTACGGGCCTTCTGACCTGCCTTGCCCTACTTACGGTGTGTGGCCTACGGGCCTTCTGACCTGCCTTGCCCCGCTTACGGTGTGTGGCCTACGGGCCTTCTGTGTGTGTGTGGCCTACGGGCCTTCTGACCTGCCTTGCCCTGCTTACGGTGTGTGGCCTACTCTGTGTGTGTGTGGCCTACGGGTCTTCTGACCTGCCTTGCCCTGCTTACTGTGCCCTGACCCAGCCTGAACCCAGACACTGCTATCTGCCGCCTGCCCTGACCCAGCCTGGACCCAGACACTGCTACTTGCCGCCTGCCCTGACCCAGCCTGGACCCAGACACTGCTACTTGCCGCCTGCCCTGACCCAGCCTGGACCCAGACACTGCTACTTGCCGCCTGCCTTGACCCAGCCTGGAACCAGACTCTGTTCTAGCCATTCCGGTCTCTCTCAACCTGGAGCCACCCTTCTGGGTGGTGTTCACGACTCCTGACCGGAGCCCAGTCGTAACAGTAGCGATATGTAGACATAGACGGATAAGTTGTTTATCTAAATTAGACCAGCTCACTAGCATAATGGATACAACTTATAACGGATACAACTTATCCGGATAAGTAGCGACTTCTATGTGGATATTCAACAGCATAGCTGTGCCACTGAATATGCACATAACTTAGCCGATAAGTTAAATCCAGCTAGGCTACTTAGCCATGTAGGCTTTAAGTATCTACCTCTAAATATACACCAGAAATTCCCCACAGACATTACTCTTTATTATCATCTTTACATAAGAACATAAGATATGATATACTGGGTCAGACCAAGGGCCCCATTAAGCCCTGTATCCTATTTCCAACAGTAGCCAATCCAAGTCACAAGTATCTGGCAAGTACCCAAACATTAGATAGATCACAAGCTACAAATGCTTATTAATTACCGTCAAAACAGTTTATGGATTGATCCTCTAGGAACTAATCCAAACCTTTTTTAAACCCAGTTTTACTAACTGCTATAACCACATCCTCTGGCAATGAATTCTAGAGCTTAACTATGCGCTGAGTGAAAAAAAAATTGTCTTCAATTTGTTTTAAATGAGCAACTTACTAACTTCTTGGAGTGCTCCCTGGTCCTATTATTTGAGAGAGTAAATAACTGATTTACATTAACTTGTTCAAGGCCTTTCATGATTTTGTACTCTTCTCTCATATCCCCTCTCAGTCATCTCTTCTCCAAACTGACAGCCCTAACCTCTTCAGCCTTCCTCATAGTGCAGCCATTGCATGCCCCATGTCATTTTGGTCGCACTTCTCTGCACTTTCTCCAGTGCAGCTATATCCTTTTTGAGATGCAGTGACCAGAACTGTATACAGTATTCAAGATGCGGTCTCACCATGGAGCGAAACAGAGGCATGACGACATCCTCCGTTTTATTTTCCATTCCCATCTTAATAATTCCTAACATTCTGTTTGCTATTTTAATCGCCACAGCACACTGGGCCGACAATTTCAATGTATTATCATTATGATGCCTAGATCTCTTTCCTGGGAGGTAACTCCTAAGATAGAACCTAACATTGTGTAACTACAGCAAGGGTTATTTTTCCCTATATGCATCACTTTGCACTTGTCCATGTTACATTTCATCTGCCATTTGGAAGCCCAATCTTCCAGTCTCGCAAGATTCTCCTGCAATTCATCACAATCCGCTTGGAATTTAACTACTCTGCATAATTTTGTATCATCTGCAAATTTGATCACCTCACTTGTTGTACCCCTTTCCAGATCATTTATAAATATATTAAAAAGCACCAGTCCAAGTACAGATACTTGAGGCACTCCTCTGTTTACCTTTTTCCACTGTGAAAACTGACCATTTAATCCTACTCTATGTTTCCTGTCTTTTAACCAACTTGCAATCCTGTTGGCTTTGTAAAGTAGAGATGAATAGAATTGTTCAAGTTTCGACCCAATTCGACTTAATAATGTAGTTACACGATTGATCTTATCTGGACCATCACCTAAACACTGCTTTGTGATTAAAAAGCCCCTGAGGCAGCCACCCATGGTGGCGAAACTCGGCCAGAGTCGGGCATATACATAAGATTTTATATGTCTCCCTGAATAAAAATTGAAAAAGACTATTGTGTGGCATCCACCATTTTCTCTTTTTCTACACTAAGGAAAACGAAATTATCAGGTAAGTAATTTCTCCATTTCCTAGTGTGTAGCAGATGGACTCAGGACCAATGTGATGTATAAAAGCTACTCCCGAACCGGGTGGGAGGCTGCCTGTGACCTACTTAGAATTGTCCTTGCAAATGCCGTGTCCTCCCGAGCCTGAACATCCAGACGGTAGAATCTGGAGAAGGTATGGATGGAGGACCATGTCGCTGCCCTGCAGATCTCGGCAGGCGATAGCATTCTAGTTTCTGCCCAGGATACTGCCTGGGCTCTGGTAGAATGGGCCTTGATCTGTAGAGGTGGTGGCTTGCCAGCTTCTACATAGGCCGCCTTGATGACATCCTTGATCCAGCGGGCAATGCTTGCCCGCGAAGCCGCTTCCCCTTGTCTCTTTCCGCTGTGAAGGACAAAAAGGTGGTCCGTTTTTCGAACGGGTTCCGACATTTCCAGGTATCTGGATAGGAGTCTGCCGATATTGAGGTGGCGTAGACTACGGGCTTCTTCCGAATTCTTCAAGCCATCTGTCGCTGGTAGCGAGATGGTCTGGTTAAGGTGGAAGTGTGAGACCACTTTGGGGAGGAAGGAGGGAAACGTGAGTAGTTGGATGGTTCCCAGGGTGAACCTGAGGAATGGCTCACGGCAGGACAGTGCTTGTAGTTCCGAAATGTGGCAGGCTGAGCAAACTGCCAGCAAGAACACCGTCTTTAAGGTTAACAGGCGGAGGGACAGTCCTCGGAGGGGTCTGAAGGCGGTTCCTGCTAGGAAATCCAAGACAAGATTGAGATTCCTGCTAGGAAATCCAAGACAAGATTGAGATTCCACAGAGATACCGGCCACTTTAGTGGTGGACAAATGTGTTTGACTCCTTTTAGGAAGCGTGATACGTCCGGGTGAGAGGCTATGCTGTCGCCCTCGCTCTTGGAGCCGTAGCATGACAGTGCAGCCACCTATACCTTGATGGAGTTGAGGGACAGGAATTCTAGGATCACGGGAACTTTAAATGAGCGTAGCTTGACGTTATTGTCTTCGCACCAGGCTTCAAATACTCTCCAAATCCTTACGTACGTTAACGATGTGGAGAACTTGCGTGCTCGGAGGAGGGTGTCGATTACAGCCCCCGAGTATCCGCTCTTCTCAGGCGGGCCCTCTCAAGGGCCAGAGAATTGAGCTGGGTCCTCGTGGAGGATCGGACCTTGTTGTAGCAGGTCCCTGTGTGGAGGCAGGGGTAGGGGGTTCCCTGCCAGTAGTCTTCTCATGTCTGCGAACCAGGGTCTTCATGGCCAATCTGGAGCCACCAGAAGAACTAGCCCCCTGTGCAGTTGTATCTTGTGAATGATTGCGCCCAATAGGGGCCACGGCGGGAAGGCGTATAGCAGGGTCCCCGGTGGCCAGTTCTGTATCTGGGCATCGATCCCTTGGGTCTGCGGTTCCTGCCTGCGGCTGAAGTATCTGGACACTTGGGCGTTGGATCTGTTTGCCAGAAGGTCCATGTCCGGTGTCCCCCACTGATTCACTATCATTTGGAAGGCTGCGGGCGACAGCCTCCATTCTCCTGGGTCTAGACTTTCCCTGCTGAGGAAGTCCGCCGTGATGATGTCTTTCCCGGCGATGTGGACGGCGGAGATCTCTTGGAGATTTGCTTCCACCCACGCCATCAGGGGGGGTCTATTTCTAGTGACACTTGTTGGCTTCTGGTTCCCCCCTGTCGGTTGATGTAGGCCACTGTTGTGGCATTGTCTGACATTACTCTGACCGCTTTGTGTCGAAGTCTGTCAGCGAACCACAGACAGGCTAGTCTTACTGCCCGCGCTTCTAGGCGGTTGATGTTCCATCCCACCTCTTCTGCGTTCCACTGCCCTTGGGCGTTTAACTCCTCGCAGTGTGCTCCCCATCCTCGTAGACTGGCATTTGTGGTGAGTAGGGTCCAGGCTGGAGAGGATAGTCTTGATCCTCGGCTCATGTGGTTGGCCTGCAGCCACCACCGTAGCTGGTTCGGGTCTCTGCCCGGGAGTGATAGACGTACGGTTTAGCTCTGGGACCGTGGATTCCACCGTGATAGAAGTGAGTGCTGTAGGGGCCTCATGTGGGCTCGCGCCCATGGCACAATTTCCAGTGTGGATGCCATCAGCCCGAGGACTTGCAGGTAATCCCATGCTGTGGGACGAGGATCATTCAGCAAGGTCTGTAGCCGGTTCCACAGTTTTAATCTCCTTGTGGGGGTCAGGCTGACCTTGTCTTCCTTGGTGTCAAATCGGACTCCTAGGTATTCCAGCGACTGTGAGGGTTGTAGGAAACTTTTGTTTGCGTTGACCACCCATCCTAGGTTCTCCAGTAGAGATATGACTCCGCTGGTTGCTTGGTGGCTTTCCTCTGGTGACTTTGCCCTGATATCAGCCAGTTGTCTAGGTAAGGGTGGACAAGGATTCCTTCCTTCCTCAGTGTTGCCGCCACTACTATTACCTTGGTGAACGTCTGGGGTGCTGTGGCAAACCCGAAGGGTGGTGCCCGGAACTGGTAGTGACGGTTCAGGACTTTGAAGCAAAGGTAGCGCTGGTGTTCCTGGTGAATTGGGATGTGTAGGTAGGCCTCTGAAAGATCCAGGGATGTGAGAAACTCTCCCTGTTGTATCGCCCTTATTACGGATCGCAGGGTTTCCATGCAGAAGCGGGGAATCCTCAGGTGGTGGTTGACCGACTTGAGGTCCAGGATAGGCCTGAATGTACCCTCTTTCTTGGGGACGATAAAATAGATGGAATAATGTCCAGTATTTATTTCTTGTGGAGGCACTGGGGTTATGGCCTCGAGGGCCAGTAGTCTGGACAGTGTAGCTTCCACTGCCGCCCTCTTGAAGAGGTCATGGCAGGGGGACTCCACGAACTTGTCCGGAGGGGTACGTAGAAAATCCAGGTAGTACCCCTCCTGAATGATGGCTAGGACCCACTTGTCCGAAGTTATCTCGACCCATCTGCGGTAGAATAGGGCTAGTCTGCCCCCTATGGCTTCTTCCCTTGGACGGGTCGACAATCTCATTGTGGGGTGCGGTTGGGGCCTGTACCCGAGCTGATACCCCTCTTGTTGTGCTTGTTCCGAAAGGACTGGTTCCTGCTCGTAGGGCGGGGTGCTTGATAATTGTTCCTGTAAGGATTGAAGCGCTGTGAACTTCTGCCCCTGGAGGGCCTGGGGAAGAGTTGCTGGTTTCTCTTCGTTTTATCCTCTGGCAGGCGCGGCACTGGGGACTCGCCCCATTTGTCGGCTAATTTCGCTAGTTTGCTGCCAAACAGGAGGGATCCTTTGAAGGGCATCCTTGTGAGGCGCGTTTTGGAAGATGCGTCGGCCGACCAGCTTTGGAGCCAGAGTTGCCTTCTGGCCGCCACCGCAGATGACACTCCTCTGGCCGCTGTGCGCACTAGGTCGGAGGCAGCGTCTGCGAGGAATAATACTGCTGGTTCCATGTCTTCTCCCAGGGTGTTGTTTCTGGTTTGGGATAAGCAGGCACGTGTCACCACTGTGCAGCAGGCCGCGATTTGTAGACATATAGCGGGTACGTCAAATGACTGAGGATGGATTCCAGATGCCGGTCGTGTGCATCCTTGAGCACTGCTCCTCCCTCTACTGGGATAGTGGTGCTCTTAGAGACCGCGCACACCATGGCATCAACTCTTGGGCATGCAAAAAGATCTTTGGTCGCCGGGTCCAGGGGGTACATGGCTGCCAAAGTCCGTCCCCCTTTGAATGTGGATTCCGAGGCATTCCATTCCAGGTCAATCAGTTGTGTGCCGCTTGTAACAGAGGGAAATGGCGAGAGGTCTGATGAAGACCCTCCAGTAGTCTGACGAAGACCCTCCAGTAGAGGGTTCGGTTTAGGTTCCCCGAAGTACCTGGGCTCAGGATAGCGAGTTCCATCAGGCATTGGGTGACCAGGTCCGGGAGCTCGTCCTTTGTGAAGAAGCGTCTCATGGTTCGGTGGGGATCTGTCCCCGGGGGGAGCTCCCCCTCTTTTAGGGGCTCAGCTTCCTCTTCAGAGATGTCCGAGTCCCCATAGGTAGGGCTTCTGGGTAGTGGAAGCCTGTGTCTGGGCCTTGAAGGACCTGGGGCCTGAGGGTCCTCTGGTGGAGCATGTGGCTGACCAGCTGGAGGTTCAGTTTGCATTTGAACAAAGGCGTGAATCCCCTTGAAGAACTCTACCCATGAGACTGACGCTGGATCTAAGCTGAGGGGCGCTGGTTCCCTGGGGGTCCCCGTCTGTGGGGAGGTCCCACTGGGAACTGCTAGGTCTGGGGTATTCCCTGAGGAGCTAGTACTCGGCCCTGGGTGGGACTGGCCGTAAACTGGATCTCCCAGGACCTCCTCACACTGTGTGAACAGGGCGTCTGCCTCCTCGCTTTGTGCGGCTCTGATGTGGCATGCTGGGCAGAGGCCTTGAGCCTTTATCCCTGATTCTGGTGGTGCCATGGCTGTCGGCACGTAAACTCTTATGCACTCCGGTGCGCTTAAGATGAGCGTGTGAGTTGCGTGCACAGCTGTGCATCCAGCTGTATATATGCGCCCAGCTCTGTGCGTGCAACTTATGCGCACAAGGTTTTATGTGCGTGTAAGTCTATGCGCACAAGTGCTTTGTGCACCTAGCTCGGTTTTGTGCGCTCGGGCCGAATGGCGCGGCGAATAGGGCCAATTTTAGAAAAGAGTATTCTGTTATAATTGAATTAATTTTTGAGGAAGCATACTATTCTAAATGAGAATCAATTTGGGTTTACACAATCATAACACTGACATCTTGATGCTATCTTTAGTTAATTCTCTGTTTAATTTGGCACAGGGGCAGAGTGTAATATTGGTACAATTGGATATTTCTTGTGCCTTTGACACAGTGAACCATAATCTTAGTATCCCATCTGAAGTACTTAATACCAAGAGATAGTTTCGGACTGTTCTACAGTCTCTTGTCTTTGGTCATCTTGACTATTGCAATACAATTTGTATATGGTTGCTGGAGAAACTGATGCATGTATTTCAACTAATTCAAAATATGGCCGTACGTTTATTATTAGGTTTATCAAAGTTTGACCATATCACTCCAGCTTTGCATTACTTGCCGGTAAAGTTTAAGGCAAGGTTTCAGATATTAATAACAATTTTAAGTTGTTAATGAAGCCTCCCACTGTGTTCTCAAAAGAAAACTGATCAAATACAAGCCAGCATGCACTTTGCATTCTGTTGACCAGCAGTTGCGTGTTTCTTCTCATAGAGATTACAAGTTTCAACAAGAGCTAGAGCCTTTTCTTTTGTGGCTCCTGTTTGTTGGAATACTTTACTGTTTCAGTTGTGAACAGAGCCAGATATTAAAAGTATTTAGGAAGAGAGAAAAAAACTTTGCTTTTCAAGGAGGCATTTGGATAATATATTAAGGATTTACATGTTGTGTTTTATAATTTTGTATGCTTTTATGCTTTGTTTTTGAATAATTATGGATGTTTGTAAACCACATTGAACACAAACTTTGTATGAAGGTTTGTGGTATTCAAGATTTTAAATGAATAAATAAATTACCCAAAACAAATGTACACCAGCAATATTTTCAGGCATTTTCATTTCAGGAAATAGTGTACACTATTTTGTCAAGAAAAAAAAGTACATCCACTAGCCTGTATCAGGGTCTACCTAATGGGCTAAACCAAGTGCAGTTGGGGAATTCCAAGAACCCCACCCCATACCAAAACAATGGGGCATGGGCCTATCTGAAACTCTCTAATCCCTCTTTCAGCTACCAAATCTGACAGGCCTGGGACCTTTCTGGCTCCCACCTATGCCTTGGAGTCCATGGCCAAGAAAGAGGAAAAGGCGATGCCTATTCACTCTTGCCTCTTTGCAATCCTTTTAAAAATGGTACTGGTGGTTCTGAGACCAGCACCATGTGACATCAAAATGGTACTGGTCTCAGGGCCAGCCAAAGTCATTTTCTTGTACAGCTGTTGGGAGGGATTTGGTTCTTGGGGAAGCTCAAATATAGTTGGGGAAGTGGTGGTGAGGACCCTGTGAATCCTCATTTCATTCTGATTTTTTTTTTTTTTTTATGTTTCATTTCGGTTCTGCAAATGAACCAAACTGAAATAAACATTAAATGAAAACAACCAAACCCCATCCCCCAAAATTAGAAATAAACTGAACTGAAAATATTAAGGCTGCAATGCACAACCCTAACGTGCATCACAGTTCCCTGTTTTTTTCTGAGTTTTATTAAGGGTTTAGCCACCTGAGGTATCAAGGGATACATATAGAGAAGACCCAATGAAGAGAGCTGGTATTTGCCGCTAGTCTGCCTTTTGATCTCCTCCTGAAGTTAAATACTCATATCTTCCTGTAAAGAGCTGCTGCAAACTGATCTCTCTCTGCTGTGCCCCATTCCAGAAATTGTTTGCGCCACATCCTGATCAACAGACCATTCATAGGGAGGTCTAGGCACAGCACTACCCTATTATGATGAAATTTAGTATAAGATGCATAAGTCACTAAGGCCTGGAGCTAAAGGCCTGATTTTTAATCCCCTGTGTACGGGGACTGTGAGGGAACTGGGGAAGGGCGCAATGTGTTGCCGCGCTAAACTGCAGAATTGTACCCCTCCTTGCACGCGCCATGCACACACAGATTATAAAATCTGGCGCGCATGTGTGCACGCACCTTACAAAATCTACCCATAAGTGTCTCTGTGGGCTGAAATGATTCCTATAAAAAATATGACTTTCCAGTCAGTCACCTAAGCTCACAAGCATTCAGAGACTCAAAAGGGGCTGATATCAGCTAGGTGAGTACCATGTTGAGGTCCAGAGGCACAGCAGGTCACTTCCTGGGAGCCTTCAATGGAAGCAACAAGCACATAAACCTGACAAGCAGAGTCTGAATAGACATGGAGTTTCCTTCTGCCAATAAGTTCATTGAGATAAACCTTCATAGTTTGTCTGAGAGATGTAAAAGCTATTTAAGCAGTTTTTGCGTAGGATAAGAAAAGGAGTCAAAAGCCTTGCCCTCATAACATATGATAAACCACTTCCATTTAAATTTATAAGATTTTCTAGTGGATTTCTTCCTAGAATCCAGAAGGACCCTAGACAACTAGGGAACTATTATGCTGTCAACCTCTAGGCTTTGAGGGCCAGAGACTGAATGTTCGGATGAAGTAGCATTCCCTGATACTGTGTTGGGAATTTCCCAACCTGATAGGGAACTACTGAAGGAGTGAAAATATATTTTACTTTCTGAATCACCATACATATTTTTCATATTTGGAACAGCATACCCTTCATATGTGCAATATTTTATTTACAATATGGAATCTTAAGCTTTTTAGTTTATTAACTTATTAAAAGATTTATATGCCACATTATCCACCATTCTAAGCAGCTTAGAAATAACATGCATTAGTAAAAACAAACCACACATATAAGTGCGTTATTACCACCCTCCAATCCAATTACTTGGTCTATCAGTTATACAGTATGGGAACTGGAAAGGCAAACAAGTTAAGTGGCTCTCTAACTAAAAGCAATTCAACAATTCTAAAATACTAATGAAGACAAGGCTGTGAGCTTTAAATACATTAGATGATAGGTATGGTTTTCAGCAAACTCTTACATATGCTAAACCAGAATACATTTCTTTACAACTTTAAAATATGGACTAATGTCCCAAACATTTTTATTTCCAGACATGGTGAACGGCTATGAAAGGCTCCTTTTGTATTGACCTAAGAAGATTGTCATTTGAATGATTTCCTAACTCTTTATACATCTCAGCTGCAGTATAGCATGTGTCATTCTTGGCTTGGTAGATGACTCTGAAATGAATGTGAACAATCTTTTTTTTTTTGACTGACTAAAATTGCTGGGTATGTTCAGCAACTGTAAGAAGGCTCTAAAAGAATCTAAGACATGCATTTAGAGTAATTCAATACATCTCTGTCATACTATGGTCAAATAAGGCATGTAATTCATAGCAGTGTGCAAACAATATCTATCTAAATGTTACCTTGCTGGGATAAAATAAAAAACAACCTATTATTCAATGAGAAAACAAGCACTTTAAAATGTATCTAAAGTTGTCAAGACTTCATATGAACTTTTTTGTATTTTGTTTTTGCAATTTTTAGGGTAGTTTTGATATTGGTGTTGCACATTTTCTTGAGATCATCCTTTGTTGATATAAAAAAAGTCAAACCTAGGGGAACAGGCAAGAGGTAGTTTCTAGAACAGGAATGGAAAATTCTGGTCCTTGAGGGCCTCCAACTGATTGGGTTTTCAGGATATCTTTAATGAATATGCATGAGACATATCTGCATACAATTGAGACAGTATGTATGCAAATTTATCTCATGCATATTCTTTAGGGATATCCTGAAAACCTAACCAGTTGGCGGCCCTTAAGGACTGAAATTGCCCACCCCTGTTCTAGACAATATTGTTTGTTAACTTTGCAGACGATGCTATAATTTAAAAAATTCCATAAATGGAGACAAAAATGAGACTGCCAACCAATTTTGCCATTGCCCTCACAGCCTGGGCTTTCACATGCCCCTATATGGGTTATAGCAGTGACAGACTGAGTAGAAAGGAAAAAAAAAGATGGGGGTTTAACTTGCTCCACATAGAAAACACAAACTCCTTTACAGAACAAGTTGTATAAGGCAATTCAACCCATAAAAGTATGAGTGTGAAATAAACATGTCAGAAAGATCATTGACCATTTCAGGTAGAATTTCAATACCGCCTTGGGCAGGGACATCAGATAAGTATGAAGTACCAATTTCAACATGGTGAAACTTTGCGTGAGGGAATGAAACACTGGGGCCTAGATCTAAATGGATGTAGGATGAAGTGATTGGTACCACACACATTATCTTTCAGATCACATACTTGAGAGTCTCTTGTAGATGAAAACCAGGTTCATGTCTAAAACTGCAATGAGATCTTTGATGGGAGATTACATATGATTTACGATCTGTACACAGGGGTATTTTAGCGATAGCTGGTGCTAACTCGCTAAATCTGTCTATCTGAGCGTAGTAAGAGTTGGGGCTTTTTCAATTGCAGGGCCTAATCTCTGGAATTCAATGCCTGAAGCATTTAGAACAATGACACATTTTGTGTCCTTTATTCTGATTGGTGTTTGGGATGGGATGAGAAAGTAAGGGTATGTTACCAGTTGAGAATCATGGGGTGCAGATGCTTTTAACAGCTGATTGTTCAGAACAGTACTAAGTTTTTTGTGATTGCATGGCTGTTCTTTAAGTAGTAGGAACATCTCTAGCATTAGAATCTTTGAGTCACAAGCACAATAATAGCTGTAGTCTGTATATAACTATGATAGTATTTATTTTCAAGTTGTTATGCATATTATGATTATACTGGATTTTGTGTGTTCATTGTGAATCACCTTGAGCATCAGAATGTGCAATCTATAAATACTTTTCAATACATAAAAATAAATACTTAGAAGATAAGTGTAAAATAGAAATAGAATTTTGCACTTAATATTCCACCTTTTCAATGCCAAATAATTCTTTTCTGTTTTATTTTTTATTTTTTTTTAATATATACAGAAATATCTATTAGTATAGCACAGTGTGTGTGCTTTTTTAGTGATAAATTTTAATAGGTAAAATATAGATAATTGAGGTGGTAAATTGGAGTCGAAAGAATTGCTTAAAGCAGTCTATAATATAATTAAACTACAATAAAATATATTTCATAAAAAAACAATACAATTCATAAAATACAAATCAAAAAATTTTATTTTATTTTTATTATTTTTCAAAATTACACAGTAGAACTTGCAACAGAAATCTCATAGTGCTAAACTAATTTCACAAAGACAAAAAAGGAAAAAAAAAAATTAACATCCACCCCAAAAGTCCACGAACAGAAGAGATCCAATATAGGTCTGAGCAAAACCCAAGAGAAAAGAAAAAGGAAAAGAGGGAAAGGGACAAACAATATTACAAGTAGCAAGGCACAAAGTTTCCCTGAGAAACCTTCTTAGAATCAAGAAAGATACAATTACGAAGGGTCAAATAAAATATACTTAATATTTAACTATAAACATTTACAAGGAAATCTAATTGCAAACAGAGTGCCACAAGCCAAAGCTTCTTAGCACATTGCTAGAAATTTCTTTATGTGAGCCTGAGTGGCTGAGTGGCCCTTGAAACATCTTGGAAAATCCAAACTCTCAGGGTCATTTATTTCGCGATAGGGCCTTAACACTTGTGTGTTAAGGCATTATTGCACGCATTAATGCCCTAACGCATGCGATAAATAACAATGCAAATGTTTATGCAAATTCCACATTGAGTACTCCAGTGGGAGGAGTTTGGTGGAGTTAATGGAAATGAGAGTTGTTAGTGTACAATGCAATACAGCAACGCACAGCACTGGAAAAAACTACACCTATTTTTCAGTGCTCTGTGCTTGCGATAGTCTTGTGTTATGACGAAAATATTTTTTGCACACTGGGGGGGGGGGGGGGTAGGGGGAAGAGAGATATCTATATGTACCACTATAGAGGGGTACTTTGTATCGGGCTGGGTTTTGGAATGTGTGTGTGAGGTTTAAGGAGTGGTGTTACAGAAACATTCGTAGGTATTCATAGTAAAATTGACATCACTAAAGCTTTACCTTGCGGAAATTACCTATGTGAAGTGGGTACTGGGTAATTAGCCTAACCACACACCCTTTTTTTTTTTTTTTTTTTTTAAATCACAGGCGCTATTTTCCACTATATTTATAGCATTTTGATAAATCTAGGGGTCTGTGTCCATAAAAAAATAAAGCAGACTTTTGCCTTAAAAAAAAGTTTCAAAACAGATGCTCTATCTTGAGAAAAAGCAAGAGTAAACATCTCAAATTTGTTGACCTTTCCAGAAAGTCAGTAATATTTAAACTAGAAGTTGGTAAACCCATCTTGAGCGTCATTTGGATCTGTCCCTCCCTCCACAACAGATTGTGTAACAAAAGCCTTAGTAACTAGGGGAAAAGCTTCTGAAGGTAATGAAATCTGTGAAAGATATTACTTGAAAGTACTAACTGGTGTATTCAAGAACAGCTTTGGAAAATTAAGCCCACATAAATTTAAATATCTTGAGGCACTTTCTAAATGTTCCACTTTTCTCAGAGTCACAGAATTGGATTGAACTAATTTGGTTTGGAGCGCTGTAACAGAATCTAAATGCTTTTCTCCAAGGCACAAATCTTCTCCTCATGTAATTTCAGAGACCTCTCAGACATAATTTTAGTAAGTATATCCAGAGTTACAGTCACGAAAGAAGAAATAGACCTTTTCAGAGATACGATCACATTCCAAAGAGAATCCAATATTGTAATACTGGGTTTCTCAAGTATGAATGCACACATTGTTCCTCTGATCTGCTAACCCCCACTTAGGGGGGGTTAGCAGATCACACCACTGCAACCATCCAGATTAAAGGAGATCACACCACTGCAACCATCCAGGTTAAAGGAGATCAACCCATCAGCCATCACTCCTCTCAATTCTTCCCTTGGTGTCAGAGGAGACTATTGTGTACCTCTATCAATCTCCCTGGAAAATGGAGGAGAAGAAACTGCTGCAGCACCTGGAATCAAAGATGTTTCTGGATCTGATAGATGAGCCAAAATGTCTCCAGCCAAGGATACATTCACAGGCACAATATGTCCTGCTGAGCCGACGATTTTAAGGTATTATCCACTATGATGCCTAGATCTTTTTCCTGGGTGGTAGCTCCTAATATGGAACCTCACATTGTGTAACTATGGCATGGGTTATTTTTCCCTATATGCATCACCTTGCACTTATCCACATTAAATTTCATCTGCCATTTGGATGCCCAATTTTCCAGTCTCAGAAGGTCTTCCCTGCAATTTATCACAATCTGCTTGTGATTTAACTACTCTGAACAATTTTGTATCATCTGCAAATTTGATTACCTCACACGTCGTATTGCTTTCCAGATCATTTATAAATATACTGAAAAGCATGGGTCCCAGTACAGATCACTGAGGCACTCCACTGCCCACTCCATTCCACTGAGAAAATTGTCCATTTAATCCTACTCTCTGTTTCCTGTCTTTTAGCCAGTTTGCAATCCACAAAAGGACATCGCCACCTATCCCATGACTTTTTACTTTTCCTAGAAGCCTCTCATGAGGAACTTTGTCAAATGCCTTCTGAAAATCCAAGTATACTACATCTACCGGTTCACCTTTATCTACATGTTTATTAACTCCTTCAAAAAAGTGAAGCAGATTTGTGAGGCAAGACCTGCCTTGGATAAAGCCATGCTGACTTTGTTCCATTAAACCATGTCTTTCTATATGTTCTGTGATTTTGATATTTAGAACACTTTCCACTGTTTTTCCTGCACTGAAGTCAGGATAACTGGTCTGTAGTTTCCAGGATCACCCCTGGAGCCCTTTTTAAATATTGGGGTTACATTAGCTACCCTCCAATCTTCAGGTACAATGGATGATTTTAATGATAGGTTACAAATTTTTACTAATATGTCTGAAATTTCATTTTTGAGTTCCTTCAGAACCCTGGGGTGTATACCATCCGGTCCAGGTGATTTACTACTCTTCAGTTTGTCAATCAGGCTTACCACATCTTCTAGGTTCACCGTGATTTGGTTCAGTCCATCTGAATCATCACCCATGAAAACCTTCTCTGATACGGGTATCTCCCCAACATCCTCTTCAGTAAAGCAGAGTTGCTTACCTGTAACAGGTGTTCTCACAGGACAGCAGGATGTTAGTCCTCACATATGGGTGACATCACAGGATGGAACCCAATCATGGAACACTTTTGTCAAAGTTTCTAGAACTTTGACTGGCACCTACTGGGCATGCCCAGCAATGCACTGACCCTGCATCCAGCAAAGGTCCCCCTTCAGTCTCGTCCTATAGTAAAAAGTACGTGCGAAAAACAAAATAAGTAAACGTAAGCGAACCCAACTCCGTGGGGTGGGTTTCGTGAGGACTAACATTCTGCTGTCCTGTGAGAACACCTGTTACAGGTAAGCAACTCTGCTTTCTCACAGGACAAGCAGGATGTTAGTCCTCACATATGGGTGAGTACCGAACTGAGGATGCCCGAGCAAGCACCAAATGCACCCAAAGACGTGCAACAGGTACAACAGGGGTGGAAATTTGGTTAGAAGGGCATCCTGAACGGGTTGTGGAAGGCTGTTGGGAACTTAAACTGAAAACAAGTTGCGTAGAACAGACTGGCCGAAGATGGAATCCTGTGTGCCAGCCTTATCTAAGCAGTAATAGGCTGCAAAGGTATGGAGAGAACTCCAGGTAGCAGCCTTACGAATATCAGCAAGCGGCACCAAACGGAGGTGCGCTACTGATGACGCCATGGCCCTGACAGTGTGCTTTTACACGATGGGATGCCTGCTTGCTCGTAGGAAAAAGAAATGCAGTCCGCTAACTAGGAAGAGAGGGTCTGCTTTCCCACAGGATTTCCCAATTTGTTGGTATCGAAAGAGACAAACAATTGAGTGGATTTCCTGTGGGCCGACGTGCGATCTAAATAGAAGGCTAGGGCATGTTTGCAGTCCAAGGAAAGCAGAGCCTGTTCTCCTGGGTTTGAATGGGGCCTGGGAAAAAAAGGTAGATAGGATAATAGATTGATTAATATGGAATTCAGACACTACCTTTGGTAAAAATTTAGGGTGAGTGCGGAGTACTACCCTGTCATGCAGAATTTTCGTGTAAGGCGGGTAGGTAACTAATGCCTGCAATTCACTAACTCTGCGAGCGGACATGATAGCGAGAAGGAAAACTACTTTCCATGTGAGATAACAGATCACAGGAGTGGAGAGGCTCAAACGGAGGTTTCATGAGCTGCCCCAAACCACACTGAGGTCCCAAGCAGGGACCGGAGGGCACAGTGGAGGTTTTAAGTGGAACAAACCTCTCATAAAGCGTGTTACTAAGGTTTATGTCGAAATAGGAACATTCCCCACACCTTTATGAAACGCAGCTACTGTGCTGACATGTACCCTGATGGAGGAAATTTTCAGGCCTGCCTCCGACAGGTGACAGAGATAGCCCAGAAACTTCGCTGTGGAACAAGTGAAGGGGTCTAAGGACATAGAAGTGCACCATATTGTAAATCTCTTCCATTTAGAACGATAAGAGCTTCTCATGGAAGGATTTCGTGAAGCTACTAGGACTCGGGACACAGACTCTGAAAGGTTAAGAGGTTGGAGTATTAACCTTTCAACATTCAGGCAGTCAGAGATAGGGCCTGGGGGTTGGGGTGGCGCAGGCATCCGTTGTTCTGAGTTATCAGAAGCGGATCCTTCCCCAATGGAATGTGACGGCATACTGATAAGTCCTGGAGGATTGGAAACCACACCTGGCGCGGCCAGTGAGGGGCTATCAGAATCATGACACCCTTGTCCTTCGATATTAGTGGAAGTGGAGGCCCACGAGAGGGCAAAAGCGTCTCTCAGTTGCGAGTGGTGGCTGCGAGTTAGAGAGCAGAAGTTTTCTACCTTGCGATTGTGGACTGATGCAAATAGGACTATGTGAGGGTAAACCCAACGTTGGAATATTGTGTCCGCTACCATGGGGTTGAGAGACCACTCGTTTGGAAGAAACGTGCGGCTCAACTTGTCTGCCAACATATTGTTCATGCCCGGCAAGTAGGTGGCTGTGAGGCACATCGAGTGGGAAAGGGCCCACGCCCATATCTGTGCAGCTTCCTGACACAGGAGGTAGGAGCCCATTCCCCCTTGATTGTTGATGTACCACATCGCCACCTGATTGTTGGTTTGAATCAAGATGTCCTTGTTTGACAGGCAATCCTGAAAAGCCCTGAGGGCATATCTGATTGCTCGAAGCTCCAGGAAATGTATCTGTTTGGCTTCCTCTGGAGACCAGATTCCCTGAGTCTGTAGGTCACAAACATGAGCACCCCACCCTAGGTTGGAGGTGTTGGTTGTCAAGGTGATTTGAGGATCTATAGCCTGAAATGGAAGGCCTTGAAGTAAATTGGAGTGTTGCATCCACCAGGCTAGCGATAGTCGGAGCTGTGTGATAACGTGAACAATGCTGGACATTGGTTGACAAGCCTGAACTTACTGGGATTTTAAGGTCCACTGCATAACTCTCATGGCTAGGCGGGCCATCGGAGTGACATGCACCGTGGACACCATGTGGCCTAGCGGTATGAGAAAGTGACGAGCAGTTGAGGATATTCGAGTCTGTAAATGATGTGGCCAGAGAGGCACCTGAGGGAGGAAGGCTTTCGCCTGTACGGTGTTTAGGTCGCACCCTATAAATGATAGGGTTTGGGATGGAACTATCTTGGATTTGGGATAGTTGATTAGAAACCCTAGGGAGATCAGGGTATAGAGAGTGAAGCGCAAGGACGCTAATGCGGCTGGTTGAGTCGGAGCCCTTATCAACCAATCATCGAGATAAGGGTAGACATGGACACCCTGACTCCTGAGAAAGGCTGCGACTACTACGAGGCACTTAGTGAATACTCGTGGAGCAGACGCTAGGCTGAATGGTAGTACACGGTATTGAAAGTGACGAGGGCCGACCAAGAATCGCAGGAATTTGCGATGAGATGGAATAATTGAGGTGGGTGTGTATGTGTCCTGGAGATCTAGAGAGAATAACCAATCTCCTTTTTGTAGAAGAGGAAGTAGCGAACCCTAGGTTACCATCTGGAACTTCTCTCTTTGTAGATACTTGTTTAGAGCGCGAAGGATCAGAATTGGACGAAACCCACCTGACTTTTTTGGGATGAGGAAATACCAGGAATAGAACCCCTTCCCCTGTTGGGGCACTGGTTCTATTGCCCGTGACTGGAGAAGGATTGACACCTCCTGTTCCAGAAGGAGAGTGTGGTTGGACGATCCCCACATCAGCCGAGGTGGGGAGTCCACCGGTACAGTCAGGAAGTTGAGGTGGTAACCTTGAGTGACTACCGCAAGTACCCACTGATTGGTAGTGACTGTGTGCCAAGTGCTGGTGAAGTGGCATAAACGGCCGACAGGTAGCAATGGAAGAGGAGGTTGGCCTATGCTCTCTAGGAAGGAGTCAAAATCCTGACGCTGGTCCTGGCTGAGGAGCAGGTTGGGCCTTCTGAGGCCGGGACTGCTTGGACTGGCCTTTCTGATAAGGCTCGGAAGGGTGACCTCGGTAAGCAGGAGGATAATACATTCTTGGTTTGTAGGCCGGTCATTTAGAGTCTTGTATGAATGTCCTCTTGGAGGTGGACGAGAACTCAGCAGGCCCTGAAGAAAGTTGATGCAGCGTTTCATGGTGGTCCTTGAGCTGCGCCACAGTCTCCTGAATTTTATCTCCAAAGAGATTATCTCCAGCACATGGCAGGTCAGCCAACCTGTCCTGTACATCTGGTCTGAGGTCAGAGGATTTCAACTAGGCCCACCATCTTGCACTAATCCCTGCTGTGGACACTCTAGAGGCAGTATCAAATATGTCGAACGCAGCACGGATCTCATGCTTACCAGCATCCAGGCCTTTCTGAGCAAGAGCATTAAGGTCATCCTGGAACTGGTCAGGTAAAAATTCAGAGAAATCCTGTCTCTTTTTAAACAGGTTTCTGTTATACTGGGTCATGTACAACTGGTAGGAAGCAATGCGAGATAAAAGCATTGAGCCATGAAAAACCCATCTGCCAAAAGCATCTAGGGATTTTTGTTCTTTTCCTGGAGGTATGGAGGAATGAGGTTTGGAACGTCGTGCCTTTTTCTGGGCTGATTCCACAACCACAGAGTGATGATCCAATTGTGATCTTTGAAACCCAGGAGCTGACTGCACAAGATAGGTGGCATCTGTCTTATGGTTGACAGGTGGAACTGAACCTGGATGCTTCCAATTCCTCTTTTATAACAACACTAGGGGTAATATTAAAAAAAATCTTCTCTAATACTTTACTAAGACACACATCAGGAGAACAACTATAAGTATATAGTTTCAACACTTTTATTATATAATCATATATGTTCCAACTATCTAGACATTTAAAAACTAACACACTCATACCCATACATTCACCACTCATATCATATAAAATCCAATGAACATGTTTTAAAACTATATATCTCATACAATGATGTTTTGTTGCTCCATTAAATTTGTTGTTCCATTAAATTATTTCACAAATTATTCTTCTGCTGTTAATAAATTCAAATGCTTTTATATAAATTCATGTCCAAAGAACTTTGCTTCACCCTACTGAAAAAGGGCTTCTTCAGGGACAAATTAAAGAACTTCAATGAATTTTTCAAGGAGCAGATATCAACAAACCACTTGAAAAGCTTCATTCAATACACTGTGAATACCGAAGATGCAGTATCTTCAACCTTCTTCCAATATCAAATTACTTCACGTAACTTCCAAAGTGGTTCAACATTCTTCAAACAATTTGCTGCACGTAATTTATATAATGTAAACAAAAAAAAAAATTACTATTTCAACAAATGCATACCATCCTATACCATTTAAGCAAGTCCAAGTATTCAAACTAAGCAAGAACTCACCAAAATACTTGAGCATTTTTTACTATCAAGTAAAGTCCTAAGCGTTTTAAGAGCACAAGGCTCCAAGGTAGTTTTAACATGTTTCCAAAAGACTGACTTTTCCATAGGTTTCTCATTAATAAATTTCTTCAAACCATTGATCCGGCATCTGAAAAGCATAATAATCATACAAATAACAAGAGACCAATGAAAAGCGGCAAAAAGGAAAAAAGTGCCACACCAAGTTTCACATTAACACTTACATTCGCCCGGGACCAACATTCACCTCAGACTTCAAAACTATTTATTCAACATCTAAAAGGCAAACATATACGAACCGTAAGAAGACAATATATCCTTTACAAAATTTAACCAACGCTGTCGTCCACCCGCTAACACTCACGTTCATCCGGAACAGACGTTCTCATCAGAATACAAAAAAACACGATGACGTGCCTCCAAACAACGGTATATATACGCCGGTCAATGAATGCAAATACACACCTGTGATTTCACTTCTCTAAACGAACCAATTATTCATTCAACTATAAACTAAATGAACTTCGCTGTTTACATAAGTGCACTCTATTCAACCGGGCCATTAAGTCCTTTAGGCGCAGAAGTAGACCAATTAAAAATAAATTGCTGTTCTACTTTATGTAATGAAGCTGATAAGTCTATTTCTTTATAACAAAGAATTTAATATCTTCCCACGAATGAGTGAATTCAATCCAGTGGTCGACCAACGGAGCATGTTCCTTTAACGCTTTCACCCTACTGCGATGTTCAATGATACGGGATTTAATAGATCTACTTGTCTGGCCAATGTAAAACAATTCACATGGGCACTTTATTACATATATTACTCCACTGCTGTTCCAAGTAAACAGTTGGGGTAATTTAAATATTCAATTGGAGTTAGGCTGCTGGAACTCAGTACATTGTAAGACGTGCGGGCATACCGAGCAAGAGCCACAAAGGACTTAATGGCCCGGTTGAATGGAGTGCACTTATGTGAACAGCGAAGTTCATTTAGTTTATAATTGAATGAATAATAGGCCCTGAAGGGAAAACTTGACGGGAATCGACCGCAACAAGGGTAAAACCTTACCTTTCGACCATGGAGTACAGATATTGATAGGGGGAACCTTATAGGGTAGAATTTTTGAAGAAGGCCCATGAGGAAGATTCCTGTCAGGAATCTCAAGAGAGCTCCTTAACCCGCATGGCTACTGCTGTGCAGAAAAAAAGAGACTGAAGGGGAACCCCTGCTGGATGCAGGGTCAGTGCATTGCTGGGCATGCCCAGTAGGTGCCAGTCAAAGTTCTAGAAACTTTGACAAAAGTATTCCGTGATTGGGCTCATTCCTGTGATGTCACCCATATGTGAGGACTACTATCCTGCTTGTCCTGTGAGCAACACTGAAGCAAAAAAAAACATTTAATATTTCCGCGATGGCCTTATCTTCGCTAATGACCCTTTTAACCCCTCGATCATCTAACAGTCCAACTGACTCCCTCACAGGCATTCTGCTTCTGATATATTTAAAAATGTTTTTACTGTGAGTTTTTGCCTTTACGGCCAACTTCTTTTCATATTCTCTCTTAGCCTGTCTTATCAATGTCTTACATTTAACTTGCCAATGCTTATGCATTATCCCATTTTCTTCTGTTGGATCTTTCTTCCAATTTCTGAATGAAGATCTTTTGGCTAAAATAGCTTCTTTTACCTTCGCTTTTAACCATGCCGGTGATCGTTTTGCTTCTTTCCACCTTTCTTAATGTGTGGAATACATGTGGACTGAGCTTCTAGGATGGCATTTTTTTATTTTTTTATTTTTTTAACAATGACCATACCTCTTGCACACTTTTTACCTTTGTAGCTGCTCCTTTCATTTTTTTCTATTTTTCTCATTTTATCAGTTTCCCTTTTGAAAGTTTAGCACGAGAGCCGTGGAATTACTTGTCCCCCTTCCATATTATGATCACTATTGCCAAGCGGCCCCACAACCGTTACCTCTCTCACCAAATCCTATGCTCCACTGAGAATTAGATCTAAAATGGCTCCCTCTTTCATCGGTTCCTGAACCAATTTCTCCATAAAGCTGTCATTTATTCCATCCAGGAACTTATCTCTCTAGCATGTCCCAATGACACATTTACCCAGTCAATATTGGGGTAATTGAAATCTCCCATTATTACCGCACTACCAATTGGTTAGCTTCCCTAATTTCTCTTAGCATTTCATTGTCCGTCTCACCATCTTGACCAGGTGGACGGTAGTATATTCCTATCACTATAGTCTTCCCCGACATACAAGGGATTTCTACTCAAAGATTCAATTGTGCATTTAGTCTCATGCAGGATGTTTATCCTGTTGGACTCTATGCCATCCCGGACATAAAGCACCACACCGCCTCCCGGGTGCTCCTCTCTGTCATTGCGATATAATTTGTACCCCGGTATAGCACTGTCCCATTGGTTATCCTCCTTCCACCATGTCTCTGAGATGCCAATTAAGTATGTGTCATCATTCACTGCTATACATTCTAATTCTCACATCTTACTTCTTAGACTTCTGGTATTAGCATACAAACATTTCAAAGTTTGTTTTTTGTTTGTGTTTTCATTCTGCTTTTTAATTGATAGGTATAAGTCAGAATTTTTTTAGCTCTGGTGAGTTTTTAGTTACAGGCACTTGGGACTACTTTTCTTATTATTGGAACCTCACTGTCAGCATGCCCTAATTCTAATGCATCATTAGTATCCTTTGAAGATACCTCTCTCCGAACCATGCGATGCTGAGCGACTGTCGGCTTTCCCTTTGTTCTAGTTTAAAAGCTGGTCTATCTCCTTTTTAAAGGTTAGCGCCAGCAGTCTGGTTCCACTCTGGTTAAGGTGGAGCCCATCCCTTCGGAAGAGACTCCCCCTTCCCCAAAAGGTTCCCCAGTTCCTTACAAAACTGAATCCCTCTTCCTTGCACCATCGTCTCATCCACGCATCGAGACTCAGGAGCTCTGCCTGTCTCTGGGGACCTGCGTGTGGAACAGTCTTTTTTTTTTTTTTTTTTTTAATTTATAATTTTTATTGCCATGACAAAACTACAAAACAATGTGGAAACAGGAAGTACAAGAACAAGAAGTACATGGCATGGTTTACAATGATCACCCTCCCCCCCCCCCCCCCCCATCATGCTACTCAAACTTATGTGAGAAAATTATAGGTGTCCAAGAAGTCAGGCTTGCATTGAAGATGAAAAGGCTGTCGGCAGGTGCCCGGTATTACTGCGTGCATCCGTGCAGTCAGGAAGTATAGGAAAGTGGTGGCAGCGGAAGTGACCTCCACGAAATATAGGGATTCCATATGTGATAGAATTTAGCGAGACGATGACATTTAAATGCAGTCAAGCGATATAGAGTACACGTCTTGTCCAGACGTGACAGTATCTCAGTGGGCGTAGGCGGATGAACCCTCTTCCAGGAAAACGCAATCTCCATAGCAGTTGACGTGCATACCAGCTGGATGAATGTCTGCGCCGGAGGCGGAAGATCCCCGTCTGGAAGATGAAGAAGGGCCTGAGCGGGTTGGAGAACGATTGTCCGGCCCAGGATCTCAGAAACCATGTGCGAAGCATAGGACCACACTTTCTGTATCAGAGCACAGTCCCACCACATGTGATAGAAAGTGCCTAGATGGCGGCAATTACGCCAGCAGTTGGGGTCGTGACTAGATGAGAAGCGGTGGAGACGCAGTGGGGTATAATGCCACCTATATAATAGCTTGTAGTTAGCTTCTGATATCCGAGCAGAGACTAAGCCTCGTGACATGCGAAGGAAGACAATGTCCCAATCCTCATCGGATAGGGATCTGCCCAGATCCGCTTCCCATGCTCGCAGGTGCGCTGGTCTGGCCGTAGGACGGGTCGCCAGTAACTTGTAGAGTTTAGAGACTAGACCCCTGATTATCTGGGTGGAGGAGCAGTATCCTTCAAAAAGAGAGCGCCGTGTCGACAACGTCCCCTGGGATTGTAACTGAAGTAGAAAGTGGCGCACTTGCATATAGGGTAAAAATTCAGCGCTGGATAATTGAAAAGTGTCCTGCAGTTGAGTAAAGGAACGGATTGCTCCGTGGTGGAGTACGTGGGAGATTGTGGAAATGCCTCTCGTCTTCCAAGTTGAATATGCGTGACGGGGAAGGCCCGGTGGAAAGAGCGTATTGTGGAAGAGGGAGCTCTGTAAAAAGTAGAGTTCCGAACCCACCAACTGGCGTTTCCACTGGCGCCATACGTTGAGAGTTTGGCGAGCGCAGAGGGTAAGTGTCAGAGGCGACCTCCAGGTGGTATTGGGTTGCCAAATCAGCGCCGACAACGGCATAGGAGATAACCAAGCTTGCTCAAGTTGAACCCAGGGCTTGCCGTCGAGTGGGCGATGCCAGTCGATAAGAGGTCGCAGTTGGGCAGCCCCGTAGTACCAAAGTAGATTGGGGAGAGCTAAACCACCCTGCGCTTTGGACTGGTACAGAACCATTCGTGCCACGCGAGGAGGTCTGCTCCTCCACAAAAACCGTAGCAGCTTCCGTTGCCAGGTTTTCAGAATGTCCGGACGGATCGGTATAGGTAATGTTTGGAAGAGATACAGGAAACGAGGTAGAACATTCATTTTGAGAGTGGCAAGCCGCCCCAGCCACGTCAAGGGTTGAGAGTTCCAGCGGATAAAATCCTGATCAAGCTTTTGGATAAGGGGAGAATAATTAAGCTGAAATAAATTAGAGAGGTCTCGACCAATATTCACACCTAAATATTTCAATTTAGCAGGAGCCCATTTAAATGGATGAAGAGTTTGGAGCGTCTGAGCCAAATCCGGAGAGCAAGAAATATTGAGAATTTCAGACTTATCCCAGTTTATCTTGAAACCAGAGACAATACTGAAACAGGCCAGTTCGTCTTCAATTTCCTTTAGGGACTGCAGGGGATCACTCACGGTAAACATGATGTCGTCAGCAAATAGTGACAATTTATATTGATGAGAATTTAGGGAGTACCCTTGGACCCGGGGGTTATGTCTAATACGTATGGCCATGGGTTCGAGAAATATGGCAAACAACAAGGGTGAAAGGGGACACCCCTGTCTGGTACCTCTCTGAACTAAGAAGGGATCTGAATAAGTACCATTGATTTTTAGACAGGCCGAGGGGGAGGAATAGAGAGCCTGAATCCAATTAAAGAAAAAAGGACCGAAGCCCATGCGAGTGAGGGTCCCGAACAGGAAAGGCCAATGGACCATGTCGAACGCCTTTTCGGCATCAATAGCTAAAAGTACATGAGCCTGGTCCTGTTTGGAGACGCCCCAAAGAATATCTATAATCTTGCGTACATTGTCGCAGGCCATCCGTCCAGGTATAAAGCCGGCTTGATCCGGATGAATGATCTGGCCAATAAAACCATTCATGCGATCGGCGAGGATTTTGGCTAATAGTTTGAGATCTAAATTGATCAGAGAGATGGGTCTGTATGAGGCACATAGGGTGGGATCTCGGCCCGGTTTCGCAATAATGGAAATACCAGCCTTGTTGGATTCAGGTAGTAGGTCTCCCCCTTCACGAAGGTGGTTAAAATGGTTCTGAAGGTGTGTGACCACAGCCGGGCCATAAAGTTTGTAAAATTTAGCCGTGAGGCCGTCGGGACCTGGAGCCTTTCCCACCGGGAGATGTTTGATGGCCTGGAGGATTTCAGGACTCGTAATTGGAGCATTAAGAGAGTCCCGCATTGCCGGGGTCAGGGAGGGGAGATCAATAGATTGCAAGTATTGTTCGATATCTGCACTCCGGATTTGAGTTTCAGCTGCATATAATTTTTTATAAAAATTAAGAAATTGGGCCGTGATATTTTTATTGGTAGTCTGCAAATGGCCCTGAGCATCCTTAATCTTAAGAATGTGATTTTGACAAGAGACTTTCTTTAGCTGGTGTGCTAGCAATTTCCCAGCTTTGTTGCCCCCCTCAAAGTAACGTTGGCGAGTAATATTCATGGCGTGTGCTATACGGTCGACCTCTAGCCTATGCAGATCCTCCCGGGCTTTAGTAAGCTGAGCAAGAATCCTAGGAGAACCCTCACTGACATGTTGGGCAGTCAGTGCAGCGATTCGGTCCCGAAGGGTGGAGCAGGCCACTTCTCTCTGCTTCCTGAGATAAGAGGTTCGGGAAATAAAGTGACCTCTGATGAAGGCTTTAAAGCTTTCCCAGAGGAGGACTGGGGATTGCACCGAGTGTGTATTGTCCTGGAAATAATCCAGAATAGTCTGCGTGGAGGACTGTAGATATAGAGGATCTTGTAGGATGGAGTCATTTAATCTCCAAAAACGGGTGCCGTGATCGTCTCCCTGCAGTCTCAAAGTTAGACGTATGGGAGCATGGTCCGACCAGGAAATAATGCCCAGGTCAGTGTGTGTAACCGCATGATATAAGGATTTATCCAGGAGGATATGGTCAATACGGGAGTATGAGTTGTGGGCTGGGGAATAGAAGGAGTAAGAACGAGAATGAGGGTATGTCACCCTCCAAGGGTCAATCAGCTCATGAGCCTCCATCAAATCTTTAAGAGCTCTGATATGAATCGGAGACGTATGAGAGTGGCCCTTAGAGTTGTCTAGGGATGGAGATATAGTAACATTAAAGTCGCCTGCTAACACCAAGTGACCCACTGTATGTTGAATGAGTAAGGGGCATATGGTTTGGAAAAAAGTAGCCTGCTCCCGTGGTGGTGCATAGATGTTAACCAATGTAAGATCACAATCATGAATAGTAATACGTAGCAATAGGTAGCGACCCCCAGGATCCCGAAGACAGAATTTACATTTGAATACAATATGAGAAGCAAATAATATGCCAACGCCAGTATATTTAGCATTTTTAGATGCCGGGGAATAGTATTGATGGTTAAATTGGTGGGACTTCATAAGGGATTCATATCGGGTCTTGAGGTGAGTCTCCTGTATGAAGACAACATCTGGTTTAGAAGAAGCTAATTCTCTGAAGAGCAGGGCTCGTTTTTGAGGCGAGTTCAAACCTTTAGTATTTACTGAGAGAAGGTTTAGATTCGCCATAGTCAGAGATAAGAGGGACATAGCGCAGACTGTGGGCGCTCACAATAGGAAAGCAGAAATGGAATACCATCAATGGTAGCCCCCGCCAATACATAGAACATCACAATAAATGAGCACGGACAGCAGAGGCTGTGTAGCAAGCGTAGCAAGAAAACATATGTAGTGAACACAAACAGCAAGCAATACCTGACATGAGACTGCATAGCAAAAACATTTTGAGTAGCATGAAACCCCTGAGGACTACAAGGTGTCCTCAAAACAGAACAAACACCTGCCTTAACCTCCATGCAGGCGTTAAACACCCCCTGTGTGGGGGGGATAACGGCACAACCAGATTCTAAAAATGAAAAATGAAAACAAAAGGAAATGGTGGAGAGGAACAACACCCTCCCCCGCATCCGCTATTATAGCGGAACTCATAAGGTAAAACCAGAAATTAGCAGAATCAACACACCCATACAAACATGAAAATATAGATGTGTGGACCCAGTAATACGCTGTTGGCAGAATAAATACAGCTCAGAAAAATCGCAAAAGGGAAGCATTAAGGAGCTGATAGCTTTAGATGAGCCTACAGCACACTCAGCAAGACAACTCTTTAGAAATAGGCAGGAGCCTCAGGTTGGGTCACGGCGGGAGAGGGAACTCCCAGAGTGGCGACGGAGCCTGCTATTGCGTTTTCCCACTCTCTGCCATGCTGGAACTGACAGCCGAGAAGAGCGATCTCCAGATGGCTTGGGCAAGGTTGAAGAAGCGGTGAACCCACAGGAGGAAAGGTGGGGTACGGCCTCTGATGGATAAATATATTTATGAGTGGAGCCTTCCATAGTGTAAGACAAGCCGAAGGGATGCAGCCATCGATACTTGATGTTTTTGCCGCGTAGGAAGGTGGTGATTTCACGAAATGACTGCCGGCTTTGCAGAGTGGCGGCGGAGAGATCCGGGAAAATAAGGATGTCGTGGGTCTCCCATGCCCATGCGTTACGCGCCCGGGCCGCCTGCGCTACTTGTTCCTTGATAGTAAAATCAGCAAAACAGACAATGATGTCTCGGCTGCGATTTTGTTGCGGAGCTCTCAAGGCTCTGTGCGCCCGATCAAGTCGTATGTCAGGGGGAACGTAGTCGTCCGAGCGGTTCGACTCCTTTAATACATAAGAGCAGAATTTAATTATTAATTCCGTGCAGTTCTCGGGTTCCTCGGCCTCAGGAAATCCTCGGAATCGAAGATTATTGCGCCGCATGCGGTTTTCTAAGTCCGCTATCTTGGTAGTGAGGGCCTGGGTTTCAGAGCTCAAGGCAGCACAAGATTGTTTGTTGGCAGCGGTGATTTCGGCCTGGCCCTCCATGCGAGTGTCCATTTCATCCACCCTGCGCCCAAGGCCCGTAAGATCCTCTCTCATCTCCTCCATCCGTTCATAGAGTTCCTTACGGTAAGTTTTAATATCGGCACGGAGGAGGGAGAACCATTCGCGGAATTCCGCGCGAGTAGGATGGGTCGAGTCAAGAGCAGGCAGCGGCTCGCCTGAACTGCCGGTTAAGTCCGAATCGGGGGAACTCGGATCAGCGCCATCTTGATCCCCTACCTCGCGGTCAGGCATATCTGAGAAGGCCCGGGCTCCTTCTTTCGAAAAGGAGAAGCGCTGGAGGTCAATATTTTTCTTTTTGGCCGTCATGCTGGTTGGTAACGCCGCCAAAGCAGTAAAGTTAAAGCGCTTGTGGCCGCGGATGGGTGCGGATTCCGCTGCTTTTAGCGAGGGATAGTGGGAGCTCCCAAATTATGCGTCCATCTTGGTATGTGACGTCAGCGCGCCCCCCCGTGTGGAACAGTCTAACTTCAGTTAGTCAGCCAGATTGACTCACTGCTCTTTTGATTAACAAATGCTGGTACTTAATCAAACCAAATCACACTACTTTAACACTTTTCCGAGGTGAGTGCTGAAGTTTTCAACCTTTTTACTTAGGTATACACTGTTCCTAGCTTATTTCTAGCTTCTGGCTACTTTTTATTTTTTTTTTTTAATATACAAACACTAACTTCTGCTGCCTTACAGACTATTAAAATTAAACACACTAACTACTGCTTATTAGCTGCCTTACTATTTAAAAATACAAACAGTCTAACTTCAGTTTATTCCCTGTCTTACTGACTATTAAAAGCACAAACACACACAAACACACTAAATAATACTCCCAAACAAAAACTTACTGATTCCTTTCAGTACCAGCAAGGTGATCCTCTCCTCTCAGTGCTCCACATTCTCTAATAACGAATTCCACTGTTTAATTATGCATTGAGTAAAAAAAATATTCTCTCTTGTTTTAAATGTATTACTTAGTAACTTCATTGTGTGTCCTCTGGTCTTTGTACTTTTCGAAAGAGTAAACAACTGATTAACATTTACTCGTCCCATTCCTCTCATTTTATATACCTCTATCATATCTTCCCTTAGCAGTGTCTTCTCCAAGGTGAGGAGTCCTAACCTCTTTAGCATTTCGTCTTAGGGGAATTGTTCCATTCCCTTTATCATTTTAGTTGCCCTTCTCCGAACCTTTTCTAATTCCACTATATATTTCTTGAGATGTGCTGACCAGAACTGCACACAATACTCAAGATAAAGTCACACTATGGAGCGATATAGAGGCATTCTGATATTCTCTATTTTATTCTCTATTCCTTTCCTAATAATTCCTAGCATTCTATTTACTTTCTTGGCTGCTACTACACACTGAGCAAACATTTCAACGTATGTTCAACTATGACACTTAGATCCTTTTCCTGAGTAGTGATACCTAATGTAAAACCTTGCACTGTGTAGCTATAATTTGGGTTACTCTTAACTAAGTGCATCACTTTGCACTTGTCCACATTAAATTTCATGCCCATTCTCCCAGTTTTGCAACGTTCTCTTGTAATTTCTCACAATCCTTTTGATTTAACAACTTTGAAGAATTTTGTGTCATCTGCAAATTTGATCACCTCACTTGTTCTCATTTCCAGGTCTTTTATAAATATATTAAAAAGAAGTGGGATCCCAAAACTGAACTCTGGGGCACTTCACTATTCAGCTTTTTCCATTGAGAAAATGTACCATTTAGCCCTACTCTCTGTTTTCTATCTTTCAATTAGCTGGCAATCCACAATAGAACACTGCCCCCTATTCCATGCCTTTTTATTTTCCTAAATCTCTCATGATGGACTTTGTCAAATGATTTCTGGAAATCCAGATATACTATTTCAACTGGCTCATCTTTCTCCATATGTTTATTTATACCTTCATAAAATGTAAAAAATTTGAGAGACAAGCCTTCCTTGGCAAAATCCATGCTGGCTTTGTCCTATTAAACTATGCTCATCTATATGTTCAGCAATTTTGTTCTTTATGATAGTTTTTAAAAGACATCAGACTCACTGGTCTGTAGATTCCTGGATCACCCTTCATCCCTTTTTAAAAATTGGTGTTGTTACATTGGCAACCTTCCAGTCTTTAGGTCCCATAGATGATGTTACTGATAGTTTACAAATTTCCAATAGTAGGTCTGCAATTTCACTTCTCAGTTCTTTCAGCACACCGCCGTCAAAACCAATGTTTTTTTCTAAGTAAGTAACTATCTTCTCCGTTATCCATGCTAGTACCTCCCTTGAAGAAGGTGCTTTGGTGATGGCAGTGGAAAGCATTTCAAGCACTGTATAGCAGTCTTTTATGAGATCCACTGATTTCTTAGGTTTACCTCCAATGAGACTCTCTCCACTGCAGAGCACATATGCAAGCCTATTCTGCACATTCTCCCTTAAGGCCTAGATTTGCAACTATGAAAATCTGAGCGACAATGGCGATGGTAGAGGCTCTCAATGCTGTTTTGAAAGAACTGTAGGTTGACCTAACCAGATGCTTTTCATACTCCTCACCTTTGCTCATCAGCTGAAAAATCTCTTTTTGTTTCTCATCCCATCCAGTATACAGTGAAAGTACTTGATCATAAACATCTGGTAGAAAACTATGTAGGAGTCAAACACTGTTTTAAAAGAGTCATCAATAAGGGCAACAACCTAGTGGCCAGATTTACAGCCTATTATTCAAGGCTTAAGAGGAAACTCTGTTGTATGGCTCCCAGCTTCAGGCCCATCACTGCAACAACTAGTGTAGGAGGGTCTATTAAAAACAGGAGAAAAATACCCATGCAACGGTGAATGAAGGCTCTTGGAACCAGAATGTCAGCTAAAAGAAAAGAGCAACCACCAAGCATAAATGATAAACATACAGTAAACAGAAGTATTTTCTCTAATATTTCTTGTTAATTATATTTAAACTGGATGAACTAATTAATACTAGCAATTCAAATTAACAATTAAAGGTACTTAATATGGAAATTAATTTTATAAGAGGAGTAACTCTTGAAGCTGCTGGACTGCTATGATTATATCCACAGGTAGAAAATAGCAAAAGTGGAATCAAATATAGTAATTTTTCTTCAGGAACGATGAAGAGAATGAAATAAAATTGAACAACAAGATGTTGCCCGAGAAGGTAGAAATACCAAGGAAATGATGTAAAATCAAGAAAACTTACAAAATGTACACAATCCTTAAGGCAGAGCTTCCTAATATTGTCCTGATGACCCCACAATTAGTTGGATTTTCAGGATATCCAGTGACTATATAAGAAATCCCAACATATTAGAGACCCAGTATATGCAAATTTGGTATGTGTGTATTTAAAAACATTTTCATATCAAGCAAATATATAAACATTTTGAGGGTAACTATCAAAAAAAGACTTCTGTGGGTAAAGTAGTTCTCTACCTGCTGAAATGGCCCTTTAGAAAATTGCATGACTGATATGTGTGCAAAATAATGTGTATACACACTGTATGTGCGTACTTTTACACATACAAGAAGAGGCATTTCAAGATAAGTCTGGATGAGATGGGACTTTCACGCATAGTTTTGATTTTAAAGAGCGTGTGTGTAAATTTGCTCAGCAAAACTATATGCACCAAATAGATGTAATTGTATACACACAGTTTTGCCAATATAACTTTCAAAGTGGACTTACATATATGATATGATTCACTGAAATAAAATGCTTAAAACCAACAGCTGTGGAGAAAAACTTCTTTTATTAAAATGCTACAAAATAATGTAAAGTACACAGTACCTTGCCAGCTAACAGTGCAATATTTCAAAATTACCCCTTCATGCATAATAAATCTTTTGTTGCAAAAAGATGTGTTCTGGTATTTTCAAATTGATACTAAATTATAGGAAACACCAAAGTATAAGTAAGGACCAATCTAACCATACTGTATAAAAAATGATAAAGCTTTAACATTCCTGCTGGGAACTGACTTATTTAATAATAACAAAGTGGGTTGAAATGTAGATTAAACACAGATGTGCACAACAGAGAGCTGCAGAAATGCAGAGCACAGCTTTAAAAAGCATACTTTGACTTTATCCTAGTTGGATATAGCTTTCTAGTGTTATCTTACCCCGGTAATCAGTTACATTTTGGAGCTTATTTTCCTATTACAACAAAAGATTAATATTTTTATTATAAATAATTTAATATAACAAACAGTTTAATATAACAAACAGTTTAATATAACAAACTGAAGGCAAGACAGGAAAGCAGCACTCACAAAAAGATGAAGCAATTCTTAGCAAACTAAGAAAAATGTAAAAATATTAGAACAAAGTCAGAAAGTCCATGCATTTATTTATTTATTTATTTATTTCAGATTTTTATATACCGGCATTCGAGACAGCAGTCACATCGTGCTGGTTCACATAAAACAGGGGTGCATAGTAAACATAACTATAACAATGGTGCGGAAAAGGCAGTTACATATAACAGGGTGATAAGAACTTGGCTGAGAAGGAAGAGAAAGGACAGGTTATAATTCACACAGGTAAACGATAGAAGATAAGGTTAACCATGGAGTAGTTGGAGAATAGTTAACCATGTTGGAGATTAATTAACCATGGTGTAGTTGGATATTAGGGGTGGCTTGGAGGTGTTCGATCAATTGGCCTCCGGGAAAGCTTGTGTGAATATCCAGGTCTTTAGTCTTTAGTCTTTTTTAGCATCATGAACAAGATCTTTCTCCTAGGACAAGCAGGATGTAGCCCTCACACATCAGATGGAACCTGGCACGGAAAACGTCTGTCAAAGTTTCTAGAACTTTGACTGGCACACTGAGCATGCCCACCATGCCACTATCTGCATGGCCATGTGGGGTCCCTCCTTCAATCTCTTTCTTTCTGTAGTGCAGTTGCCTTGCGGTGGTGGAGCTCTGCTGTCTTCAGAGTTCTTCATTTTTCTTCTTGAAAATGTTTTGCTGCCTTCGCGTGGGGTCCCCCCATCCTCGACTCCCCCCCTAGTTAGTGGGGCAGTGCAGTAGGTTTTTACCTTCTTTGAGGTCGGTTATGGGGGTTTTTGACGTCTGTGTCCATACTGCACCGTCCACTCATCGGCTCGAGACGATGCCCCCAGTTTCTGTCCTGCACTGCCCACTCATCGGTTTCCGGCAATGCCCCCAGTGTTTTTGATCCACATGAAGTCTGCATCCTTCGCCTGGGGGCACTGCATGATGTCCGGGGTTGCCATTTTTGCAACCAGATGACTCCCAAGGGTCGGCGTGCATGTTTAAGATAAAATGGAGAAACCTTTTGGGCCCAAGAATTTGGGGGGCGCCAGGCTGGCGTGTCAATACAGTGCGGTCGAGGGGAACCCATAGACACAGAACCATTGGGGGGCTTCCACCCTTGCTCAGGCTCCCCCCCTGGAAAGGAGCGCTGGAGATCGACCTCTGTTGGTGTCCTCCCATTCCAGAACATTGGATTCTTCACCCTCAGTGCCGGGGAAAGACCAGACCGAGCACCGGAGATCAAGAAGCACGTTCACCGCTCTCTATTTTGGCATGGCTCCGGTTCCAGGGATGGCACTGGCCGTGTTGCCCCTGAAGTGGCCCCGTGGAGACCAGGCCTCGGCCTCGGACGAATCCGGGAGTCTGCGGCGCTCCCCACCGATCCTTCTCGTTTTGAGGGTGATCCGGTGGTACCTGCTTCTCCTCCTCCTGCTATGTCCACGGCAGCCTCCGAGGAGGAGCCATATTGTAGGGTTCAACTGGAGGTGCTCCGAGCCCTCCGGGGTATCGAGCTGCAGGCCCCATTGATGCCTCTACCAATGTTGGAGGCCATGCCCTTGATCCCAGCACTGCTGCCGGAACATTTTGATGTATTACTCGGCGCCCTCCCTATGCAGCCAAGCGGTCCCACCACTGTTACCTCTCTCACCAAATCCTGTTCTCCACTGAGAATTAGATCTAAAATTGCTCCCTCTCTCGTCGGTTTCTGAACAAATTGCTCCATAAAGCTATCATTTATTCCATCCAGGAACTTTATCTCTCTAGCGTGTCCCGATGATACATTTACCCAGTCAATATTGGGGTAATTTAAGTCTCCCATTATTACCGCACTACCAATTTTGTTAGCTTCCCTAATTTCTCTTAGCATTTCACTGTCAGTCTCACGATCTTGACCAGGACGACGGTAGTATACTCCTATCACTACAGTCTTCCCCGACACACAAGGGATTTCTACCCATAAAGATTCAATTGTGCATTTAGTCTCATGCAGGATGTTTATCCTGTTGGACTCTATGCCATCCCGGACATAAAGCACCACACCGCCTCCCGGGTGCTCCTCTCTGTCATTGCGATATAATTTGTACCCCAGTATAGCATTGTCCCATTGGTTGTCCTCCTTCCACCATGTCTCTGAGATGCCAATTAAGTCTATGTCATCATTCACTGCTATATATTCTAATTCTCCCATCTTACTTCTTAGTCTTCTGGCATTAGCATACAAACATTTCAAAGTTTGTTTTTTGTTTGTATTTTCATTCTGGTGGTAGTGTCTGTCACCTTTCAATAATGAAGAATATTCTGTTATGAACTTGTTACAATTAGGAGTATATGATATATTTTGTCACCAAAAAGGCAAACCTTCACTTTTATTCCATTGGGTTTGGGTCATTTTTTACATCCTTCTTTTAATCTTTATTAATCTTTATTTTTTATTTTAGCATCTTACCACCTGTCTTAATAGCAAGAGTAAAATACATTTTTCCTTTTTTTTCCAACTTTTTATATTTTTTAATATATATTTGAAGTTCTATTTGGCCATTGCTGCCTAAATTTCTTTGAAAATGTTTCTAAATATTTTTAATCAAACAAGTATATATTAAGTTATATTTTGACGGGAACACTAACCCTGTACACTTCCGGTCTGCAGTAACACTGGCCAGTGTATTGTCGTTCAGCATCGCTGAACATTTTGAGTGAGTATTCTAACATCTCCCTTTGCCTTCAATTTCTGCTTTATGAATTCGGAATAGCAGCTAGTTGCAATAACCTATATGAGATACGAGCATGACAGTGTCTGTTTAGTTGATGCCGGTGCACACACCGTTTAAAGATTTATACGGGTGCAAAGAATCTTTTAAATTTTAATACATGCACTTTATTCTAAACTTTTGTTTTATTAATCTGGAATTGTGGATGGAGGTTTGATTGATGGTAGACAATAATATGCACAATATCTATGCGATATGAGCGCGGGGGCTACCTGTTTAAACCAATGAGGGTGTAAACACCGCTTAAAAGTTTGATCGGGAGTAAAAAATCTGTACATTTTTCGTAGTAGTAATATCATTGTACTTCATTCTCAATATTTATTTATGTATTTATTTTTGAGTTTTATATACCATCATTCGGTAAAGCCATCATAACGGTTTACAAAATTTCAAAATGCAAGAAATTTTAACAAATGAACAAAAGGCATACCAGGAAGCATACTAAATAAGAAAGAGAGACAATCAATTGCAAAGATATTAGTTGGAACATGCACTACAGATTGCACGAAGGGGTGCACAAAGGGGAGGGCCTCTTTGTCGCGCCCCTTCAGCACGCGACGCACGGTGCCTGGTGGCAGGGCGCCTTTCAACAGTCTGTGTTGCCCTCGATGATGTCAGGGGGCTGGGCTTCAGATCATTTCTCTCCCTCATCACTGTTCCTTTTTTATGATGTTTTTCTCCTGTTTCCTTTTCATGGTGGTGAAGTGCTTTCAGGTGCCCGAAGATGCTGGGGGGGGCACTCAGTTCTAGGGCACCTGGTGGCAGGGCGCCTTTCAACCGTCAGTGTTGCCCTCGGTGATGTCAGGGGGCGGGGCTTCAGATCGTTTCTCTCCCTCATCACTGTTCCTTTTTTATGATGTTTTTCTCCTGTTTCCTTTTCATGGTGGTGGAGAGGTGCTTTCAGGTGCCCGAAGATGGTGGGGGGAGGGGGGGGGGGCACTCAGTTCGAGGTATACATGCTGAAAGATTTGATCAGGAGTAATTAAAAATACATGTACTTCATTATGAATTGTGATAGGCACCTCCCTGTGAAACATAGCAACAGCGGTGTAATTTGCTGTCTGACTCAAACAGATATATCCACTCCATGTTGTATGTTGCACTTAGTCATCAACTTTTGCAGTGCCTATACGACATTATAAATTATATACTGAGTTTTAGTCTTAATTTGTATATTTATAATTACGGTCAATATATTGCCGTTTTTCATGAGCACATAATTCCATTAAGAATTGCGTTCACGTATTTAGCATCGGTGCATTAGCTTTTAAATGTCTGAAAAGAGCTCTTTATTATACTACTTTATTATTAACAAGAAAAATTTGGATAACAAGCAAAGGTTTTAAATATTGATTATAAACAATTTTTTTGGCACCAATACTATGGCTTTTGAATGCGCAAACTCTTTCATGCTTGCACTTATTGCGCAATCTCAGGTAAGACGCCACAAGTTTGGATTGATATTCACACTATAAAAATTAAAAAAACCTTTTTTGTGGACCACTAATAAACAGCATATATGATCCCGTAGAACAGAATTGAAGTTGGGCCTCAATCTCCGGAGAGAGATCTGCTGACCATAATCACAATTTGAGTTGCCATTAGTTCCATAGACAGTTGGAACAATATAGGTAATCCTATTTTTATTAATATTTATCACTATGTTAGCCATGTGTATATTTGTCTAGTCATACATGCTTATGTTGTATGTATTAAGCATATATGTGTACTTCTAATTTATATGTATATGCATATTTATTTTTGTGTTTGTTTAAATGTTTTTCAAATTTGATTTTTAATGTATTTGTTACTTTTTAATACTTTTCATTATTCTATTAATTTTATTATTAATACAGCCCCTGAAGCAGCCCATGTTGATGGGCGAAACTCTGCCAAAGTCGGGCATTGCATTCCATTTTATGATTAATAAAAATTCTCCTTGAAACCAATCTATCCTTGTTCTGTCTTCATTCCTGCTATAATGGATCAGCTTCTGTGCTGTTTCCTGTATCCATAAGGATTCTACAGTACATTTTATTTCCTGTAGAACTTTTATCCTGTTTGACTCTGTACCCTCTTTAATATATAGTGCCACCTCTCCACCAATTTGATCCAGCCTTTCATTGCAATATAATTTATATCCTGGTATCATAGACTTTTATTTTTAAATATTTTAGGGCTTAACTATGAGACACATACACTAATTTGGAGGCTACTGCTTCATTTGAATATATTTGTTTTTAATATTTAATACTTGTCTTGTAATGTGTTTTAAACAAATTTGAGTATTTGTCATTTTTATGAATCCTGTGATTTAGCCTGCAGAGAGAAGTAATTCGAACCTGTGGGTTATAAATACTTATTTTTTAAATACATTCAGTGCACAGCACATGGCTACACACAGGTAAAGAGCCCTTCTACCCAAGGACTCCAAGCACACCTTCTGAAAACACGGCATGCCTCTGTTGTAATGAGCAAGAGGGGAGGGTCCTTAATATCTGATTTATATGTAGCTCTGTGACTGCTTTAGTCAAAACCCTTCTCCCAAACTACCGTACACACTGCTGTTTGCAGATTGTGAATAATTTGGCATCGGAAAGGCAGAGGGCTATTAATGTATTAAAAATATTTTTTAAATAATTTCCTTTTTCATCTACTTGAGTTCTCTATGTACTTTCTTTTCAAAGAGAGAGGGAAGGCAGAGGCACACTATATTACTTTACATAAGGAATCCCAAAAGTATTTTACATAAGTGAACCAAATATGAAATCTAGCAAGAGATAGTTGTACTTTTTGTTCCTAAATTTGATTGTCTACTTCCACATGCTGACCTTTTAATAGTTGAAATAAAAAAACATATGAAGTTTGTATATAGCAGAGTTGTTTACCTGTAAAAGGTGTTCTCCTATAACAGCAGGTGACATCAGATGGAGCACGGCACAGAAAACTTCTGTCAAAGTTTCTAGAATTTTGACTGGCACACTGAGCATGCCACTATCCATGCAGCCATGCAGGATCCCCCTTCAGTCTCATTACAGAGAATTACAAAATGAAACAACAACTTAACATGAAACCCAACTCTGTGGGGTGGCGGGCAGGTTTTGTGATGACTAACATCCTGCTGTCCAAGAAGAACACCTGTTACAGGTAAGCAACTCTGCTTTCTCCTAGGACAAGCACTATGGTAATCCTCATACATGGGTGAATACCTAGCTGTAGGCTGTTTCCGGATGTAGTGGACCAACAGACACCAAACAGGTGCCAACGGGCACAACAACTTGGGAGCTGTTTGGAAATGTAGGAAGACAGAATGTACCCGAAAAAAGGGCCCTAGGCAGAAGAGTTGGGTTTAGACCCGAAAACGTTTACGGAGGACAGACAGGCTGAAACTACTATCCTGGTGGCCATCTCTGTCTATTTATTATTTATTTTTAGATTTTTATATACCGGTGTTCCTGTATGAAATACAGATCACATCGGTTTACATTGAAACATAACATGAAATTCGCCAAGAGGCATTACATAGAACAAGGTTATGGAACTTGGAACAGGGTAAATTAGTTCAAAATTAACATTAATGTTGTAAAATTGATGACCATAAGAAAAAGAAAAAGAAAAGAAAGGAAAAAAAATTAGCTAATAGGTCTTGTTGAGCATCAAAATCATAAAAATATAACTGAAAAAGTCTCATGTGTCCAGCAGCAAGAGATTAGATACAGAGTCAGGTAGTAGTATGGAAAATGGGGTTTGTGATATAGAGAAGCTCTTGCTAGATGGAGGGTAAAAAATGGTTATGGTCCTTGAAAAGCTTGGCTAAAGAGCCAGGTTTTAATCAGAACTGGTCTCCATTTAGGGACCTTGATTGAATATTGCAGAGTCCAAAGAATATCACGTGGGTTACGTATTTTCAAAGAGCCACAATTGTATGCAGAGGATAGTGAATTCATACGGAAATGGAATCAAATTCTCAACAAATGTTCCTTAGACCTCATGCTTTTAATTAATGAACATGCACAAGCCATAGCAATTGGTATTAAGAAAGAGGTTGAGGATTGTTTGGAGATGATACATAGTGCAGTCCCACTAGAAACGTATGAATGTCAACTTAAAGCGTTTCAATGAAACATGACCACCTTTAGTAAAGATAAAAAAAAATTTAAGATTGAAAAATGTATGCATGATGAAAAAGATTACAAAAGAGCTTCCATTTATTATGTGATACAATCTAGTAACCTAAAAAGTAATTATGCCCAAAAGATCTTTTTTGATGCATCAGCATCATCATCCGCTTCCTCAAGGAAGAATTAGAAGAACACCACCAGCCTTTTTCAGAAACCAGACGGACTGGATGTTTGGGCAATGGGCATGGCAATAGCCTCATTAGTTTCTGTAGCTGTTTAAGATTATTGCATAGCTTGGTGGTGAGACAACCTGGCAGACTGGATATGCTGGCTGGCTTTTTTCTGCCATCATCTACCATTTTACCATGGTGTTATTATGCTTTGTCTAAAATGTCTGTCAGCTTCTCTTTCTTTTTGTTAATACCCATAGCTCCATAATAGGTTATTAAACTGTGATAAAGCTCTCTGATTATGTTATTGTAACACCCCCCCCCCCACACCTCCCGACTGTTTAACTTGTGGGGCATTCCTGGGTCTGAGACCGACCTGGCGGGAGCCCCACCTAGGGAAGATTCCGTCTGACCTCACGTTCTTGGTGCCTGGTGCCTCGACCTGGGGAACTAGATGTTAGTGGGTGGGATTTCCCTCTCTTCACCCCAGGAAAACAAATGGGACTGTGAACAAGGCTGGCAGTCTGTACAAATATATACAGATTTGTTAGACTATATAAGTATATACATGTCTAAGCAATAGTGAGCTGCGAACGTATGGAGAGAACTTCATGTCGCAGCCCTGCAAATTTCTGTCACGGGGACTGCTCGCAAGTTAGCCACCGAAGTTGCCATGGTCCGGACATAGTGAGCCCTAACATGACCCTGAAACTGAAATCCCACTTATGCATAGCAGAACGAGATGCAGTCCGCTAGCCAAACAGACAGGGTGCACTTGGCCACAGCAACTCCCATCCTGTTCTTATCAAACAAGATTAACAGTTGCATGGACTGTCTATGGCCTGCTGTTCTCTGAAGGTAGAATGCCAAGGCCCTCTTACAATCCAAAGTGTGCAAGGCCTATTCGTCGTGGTGTGAATGAGGTCTCTGGAAGAAGGTAGGTAGGACGATAAACTGGTTGAGATGGAAGTTCGATCCCACCTTAGACAAGAGCTTAGGGTGCGTATAGAGAACCACCCTATCATGGAAGAACTTCAAGGCCAAACGGCAGCACCCTGTACTGAAAATGCCTGGAGCCCACCAGGAAGCGGAGATATCCTTGAGATCGAGGGAGCAAAACCAATCTCCTCCCTGCAAGAGAGGGATCAGAGTGCCAAGGGAGACCATTTTGAACTACTCTCATTTGAGGAAACGATTAAGAGCCCTCAGGTCCAGAATGGGCTGGAGTCCACTGGTTGTCTTGGGGATTAGGAAGTATTGGGAGTAAAACCACATCCCCTGTTGCTGTGGAGGAACTGGCTCGACTGCCCTGTCTTGAATGAGGGCAGAGAGCTCGGACAACAGGATCTCCTGATGTGGAGACTGACCCCAAGAGGGGCACAGGGGAATGACCCCAGGCACACTCACGAAGTTTAAAATGTACCCTCAGTAAATGATGGAGAGTACCTAACGATCCGACGTGATCACTAACCAGTGATTCCGAAAAAGGCGTAGGCAACTTCCTACTGGTGGAGACAGCTCCAAGGGTATGGCGACTGGACTTATGCTCCCTCTCCGCCAGTCAAAACCTCTTAGCAGGGCTCGAATGAGGCACTGGCCGGGATCTAGGCGCCCTAGGCTGCTTGGAGCGGCCCCTAGAGGGGACCCACTGAGAGCACCCGTGGGAGACTGAAGGATAATATTTCTTCTAACGATAAAAAGTCCGTCTGGCCGAGGAGAGGGACTCTGATGTGCTAGCGGAAAGATGCTCGAGGGTTTTATGATGATCTTTTAGCTGAGCCACAGCATCTCGGACTTTATCTCCAAAAATTGTTATCCCAATGCCTACGGAAGCCCCTCGAGTTGAACAAGTTATACATGGAATAATGTATCTGCAATTTTATTTTTCAGTTCTTTCAATACTCTGGGATGTATAGTGTCTGGTTCAGGTAATTTGATACTTTTTAGTTTGTCAATTTGCCTTATTCCATCTTCTAGGTTCACTGAGATTTGTGTTGGTCCCTCTGACTCATCACCTGTCTCCCATATCTTCCTCAGTAAAGACAGAAATAAAGAATTAATTTAATCTCTCCACTATGGCCTTGTCTTCCCTAAGTGGCCCTTTAACCCCTTGATCATTTAATAGTCTTGCTGACTTCCTCACAGGCTTTTTGCTTTGAATATACCTGAAAAAGCTTTTATTATGAGTTTTTGCTTCTGGGTCAAGCTTTTTAAATCATCTTTGCCTTTTTATCAATGCTTTGCATCTAACTTGCCAGTGCTTATGGTGTTTGTTTTCTTCATTTAAATCCCTTTTCCATTTTTTGAAAAATGCTCTCAGCTATAATAGCTTCTCACCTCACCTTTTAATCATGCTGGTAGTCGTTTAACCTTTTTTTTTTTTTTTTTGAATGCATGGAATACATCTGGTCTAGGTTTCCAAGATCACATTTTTAAACTAGGTCCATGCCTGCAGTAAACTCTTAACCTTAGCAGCTGCTTCTCTCAGTTTCTACCTAACCATTTTCCTCATTTTATCTTAGTCTCCCTTTTTTTTTTGTAATATATTTTATTGTTGCTCACAGCAAAACATTACAAGAAGGTGCAAAAACTCGAAATGCAAATGCAAAAACATGCGATATAACTTCTCCCTTTTGAAAGTTAAATGCTATTGCAGTAGATTTCCCTCCAGTTATTAAGTCAAATTTGATCATGTTATAATCACTATTGCCAAATGGCCCCAAAACAGTTCTCTTGCATCAAATCCTGTGTTCCACTAAGGACTCTTGTTGGTTCTTATACTATCTGCTGCATGGAGCAGTCATTTATTTCATCTAGGAACTTCACCTTCTTATGTCCTGATGTAACATTTACCCAGTCAATACTAAGGTAACTGAAGTCACTGTGCGGCAAATTTTTTTTTAGCTTTCCTAATTTCGATTGGCATTTCATTGTCTCTGTTCATTCTGGCAAGGCGGATGGTAATACACCCAAAATGCTACTTTATTCCCTTTTTTGCATGCAATTTCTATCCATAAGGATTCCCGACAGAACGACAGATCGGTATCAAGGAGAATTTTTATTAATCATAAAATGGAATGCAATGCCCGACTCGGACTGCTTCAGGGGCTGTATTAATAATAAAATTAATAGATTAATGAAAAGTATTAAAAAGTAATGAATACATTAAAAATTAAATATGAAACATTTTTAAACAAATACGAAAATAAATATGCATATACATATAAGTTAGAAAGAAGTACACATACATGCTTAACAGCGATAAACATGAAGAGAAGGATCGGTAAAAAGGACTTTTATTGAATCTTGCCCAACTCTGGCCGTGTTTCGCTCTTCTAGGAGCTGTCTCAGGGGCTACTGTAAACAAGTATAAAAACACATACATAAATATGTGTAAAATCAAATTAAACAAATAAATTGTCAGATTAAAATACACTCACAAATTAAATACATGAAAAAAATAGTAAAGTATAAAACATAAAAACATGCATACACATATACATAAATGCATAAAATACTTCCAAATATAAATTAATTTGTGTGTGTACGGACCTATAAAAATTAATATGTAAAACCATATGTATGTGTGTAATATATCAAAATGGCAGATGAGAACAAAATTTCTGTTGTGTTCTGCAGCCGCAAACGGCCGCGACCCCCTACCTGACCTGTGACGGCGACCCGCTGCGGCAGCATCGGGGGAAGCTGCAGAAGCCTAATGTCCGTCGTTTCGCACGTCGGCGCAGCCTTCCGCGATGGACGCCGGACCGGGAGCTGTCCCTGCTCCTCCCTTGCGGCATCGGGCAGCTTCTCTCCGCGGCCTGAAATCCAAGATGGCCGCCGCCATCTTAGGCGCGAGGCCACACCTCCTTACCAGATTTAAAGGGACCTCATCCTTTTAATTGCCTACACCTGTTTCCAATGCACTGGCCCAGAGGAAGTATATAAGGAGACTTTCTCTGCTCATTCCTTGATTTGGCAACATCTTCCTTCAGTGTTGTTTCAGTCTGCTTGCTTCGGTGAGTCTTCTTCTACTTTGGATCCTTGCTTCCTAGAAGCACAATCCAGATGTATTCCACACATTAAGAAAGGTGGAAAGAAGGCAAAACGATTACCGGCATGGTTAAAAGGGGAGGTGAAAGAAGCTATTTTAGCCAAAAGATCTTCATTCAAAAATTGGAAGAAGGATCCAACAGAAGAAAATAGGATAATGCATAAACATTGGCAAGTTAAATGTAAGACATTGATAAGACAGGCTAAGAGAGAATTTGAAAAGGAATTGGCCTTAGAGGCAAATTTGCAGATGATACAAAATTATTCAAACTTGTTAAATCACATGAAGATTGAGAGAAATTGCAAGAGGACACTGAAAGACTGGGAGACCTGGCATCCAAATGGCAGAAGACATTGAATGTGGACAAGTGCAAAGTGATGCATTTAGAGAAGAGAAATCTAAATTATAGCTATACAATTAAAGTTCCATATTAGGAATTACCACAAAGGAAAAAGATCTGGGTGGTCATTGTGGGTAATATGTTGAAATCCTCTGCTCAGTGTGTGGAGGTAGCCAAGAAAGCAAATAGAATGCTAGGAATTATTAGAAAAGGAATGGAGAATAAAGCAGAGAATATCACAATGCCTTTGCATTGCTGCATGGTAAAACCATATCTTGAGTATTTTGTGCAATTCTAGTCACCACATCTCAAAAAAGATGATAAAAAGGATGGAATGATTCCCCTATGTGGACAGGCTAAAGAGGTTAGGGCTCTTCAGCTTGGAGAAGAGACAGCTGAGGAGAGATATGATAGAGGTCTATAAAATAATGAATAGCATGGAAAAGATAAACACAAATCAGGTGTTTTAATTTTTCAAAAAGTACAAATGTTGCGCCGGGAGGTGGACCCTTGGCCTGGTGCAGGATTGGTAGGCTCCCTGGTCGGACCCAGAGAGTGCCTGCCACCAGGAGGTGGAGAACAAGAGGAGACAGAGGCTAGCTGGAGCTTCACAAATAGCAACCTGGGGTTCCCTCAGGTTGAGCCCTTGGTTACCTGGGCCGCCTGGTCTTAGGTGGGCCTCGCAGGATCTCCTTGAGAGAAAGTTCAGAGATGTGCCCACCACGATCAAGGGTGTGAGGTCGATGTTCAGGCTAAAAGTCCGGGGTGTCAGAGAAGGCCAGAATAAAGTCTCTAAATGTATGGCATGGATCAGGGCCAGAGTCAAGGTAGCATAGTCAGCCAAAGCAGGGGGTCAGGTTCCAGGCGGTGGTCAGACGTGGTCAGTGGATAGGCAGAGGTCAGATCCAGCCAGTGTGCAGACGTGGTCAAGTAACAGGCAGAGCTCAAGGCAGGCGGCTGTCTCTCCTTGTCTGTTACCCGTTCTGGCCCAATCTGCTTATTCAGGGTCAGAACTGAGTATGTGTGCAGCAGGAACCTACAAGCCTTCAGGAGAAACACTATGAAGCGGAATTGAGTCAGAGCTTGTCTATGAAAGCATACAAGGATTCTTTAACTGGGAAACAGGGATAAAAACAATAAATATTATGGGCCAATACTGAAAGATATCTGGATATGTAACTTAGCTGGATAAATTATACCCAGTTAAGTTAGACCAGCAATATGGCATGTCTAACTTATCCAATTAACTTGCAGATCGATACTCTAAGGCCGCGGTAGAAACAGTGCGGCAGTGCCGGGCGCACCCTCGTTCCCCGCACGCACAGTTCTCTTCACCTACCGCTCGATACTCTCTTCAAATTGCATGCAAATGCATGCCGCGGCTGCGAAGCGTTAGGCAAGCGTTAGGCCCGCGCAACCCATTTTACTGTATAGGCGCTAATAAAGCGCCTATACAGTATCCTGGGTGCGCTGGTACCTGTCATTTCAAATGTCATGCACCAGGAAGTGGATGGTTCCCCCCCCTCCCGAAGCAAGGCGCAGGGCGAAAATTAAACGGGAATAAAGTGTTTAAGAAGCGCTAAGGACGCGTGAAACTGGAGACTGTATCGCTGGATCGCCTTACGCGTCCGAATTGTGCGCTCACAGCACGTTACAGATGGGAAATCTTCAACCGCACGTTACAGTATCGATCTGTTAAACAGATAAGATCGAATAACCTTATTTAAACAGTTAATTTAACCGGCTAAGTAGCACTGCCAATCTGGCCACTAACTATCTGGCCATCAACTTAGCCAGATAAGCTATACTTATCCAACTAAGTAGCGTTAAATGAGGTTTGAATATCGATCTCTATATATTCAGTATCTACAAGAGTAGTTTGTTTCTAGGGAAGAAGATTAGACACATGGCAACGACCAATGCCTTTTCAGAAGTATTAACTGTTCATGGAAAGGGGAAGAAAAGGCTCTGCTATATAGATAATTTCAAGGTCTAGCTCAAAGCATGGTGTAAAGTAAGTGGCTTTGGTTACATTGGTGTCTGGGGCCATGTATGAAGCAGCAAAAGGTTATACTGTTAGGATGGCCTACATTTGTCCATGGCCGAAAAGAGGATCTTAAGCGAAAAATTCAGAGCATAGGTTATCTGGCATTTAAACTAGAGGGTGGGGGTGGCAGGAGGTGGCCAATGAAATTGTCATGTCACCCCCAAGCACTACAGGAATTGCGAGGAGAAAACAAAATCAATCAGTTCAAAATAGTAGAAAAGGTGACTAGGAAGACCAGTAAACCAAGAGAGAAATGTTGGAAAGCTATGATGCAGTCTGTATAATAAAATCCCAGACCTGCAGGCCTTAATGGTGGAAATGGACTTGGACATAGTTGCTGTTTCAGAGACTTGGTTCACTGAGTATCATGATTGGGATACAGCCATCGCTAGCTATAACTTGGTAATGAAGGACTGAGATGACAGAAAATAGGAAGGAGTAGCTTTTTATGTCAAAAACAATATAGCAACATAGTAATGTCGGCAGAAAAAGACCAAAATGGTCCACCAAGTCTGCCCAGCAAGCTTCCCAAGGTAGTAACTGCCACTCCGTGCAGGATACCCCCATGTTTCTCTTAAGGGTAGTGACTGCCGCTCTGTGCAGGTTACCCCCATGTTTCACTTAAGGGTAGTAACTGCCACTCCGTGCTGGTTAAGCTTTTTTATTTATTCCCATCCTCTAGCCTTTTAGGGATCCACAGTGTTTAACCCATGCCCCTTTGAAATCCTTCACAGTTTTAGTCTTCACCAATTCTTCCAGAAGGGCATGCCAGGCATCCACCACCCTCTCAGTGAAGAAATATTTCCTGACATTGGTTCTAAGTCTTACCCCCTGGAGTTTCAAATCCTGACTCCTAGTTCTACTAAATTGTTTCCAATGGAAAAAGTTTGTTGATGACCATGGATCATTAAAACCTTTCAAGTATCTGAAGGTCTGTATCATATTACCCCTGCTCCTCCTCTCCTCCAGGGTATACATATTCAGGTTCTTCAACCTCTCCTCATAAGTCATTCGATAGAGACCACCCACCATTTTGGTCGCCCTTCTCTGGGCTGCCTCCATCCTGTCTTTGTCTCCTTTGAGATACGGTCTCCAGAACTGAACACAGTACTCTAGGTGAGGCCTTACCAAGGACCTGTACAAGGGGATTATCACTTCCCTTTTCTTACTAGATATTCCTCTCTCTACACAGCCAAGCATTCTTCTAGCTTTGGCTATCGCCGTGTCACACTGCTTCGTTGACTTCAGGTCATTAGACACTATCACCCAAAGGTCTCCGTCCTGCTCCATGCACATCAGCCCTTCACCCCCCAACGCATATAGTTCTTTCGGATTACCACACCCCAAATGCATGACTGTATTCTTGGCAATATCCAAGCAACTGAAATGCAAGGAATATGGTATAGAGAATAAGCACTATGGGCTGTCCAAAAAAAAAGAAGATGATGGTGCTTCCATTTACATTGGTTGATCTACAGACCTCTGACTCAGACAGAAGAACTGTACAGAGATCTGCTTGAAAACATCCAAAGATGGGAAAGATGAGAGATGTGCTACTTGTGGAGATTGTAATCTGCTAGATGTGGATTGGGGTATTCCTTCTGCAGAATCTGCAAATAGAGACATGGTGGTTGCCCTTCACAGGGCTCTGCTCAATCAAATGGAGCCCACAAGGTTGGGTGTGATAATCGATTTAGTGCTCACAAATAGGGAAAATATCTCTAATGTCTGGGAAGGTTCCCACCTGAACACCAATGATCAGACGGTATATGTTTACTTCATTTATTTAAAATTTATATCCCATGCCCTCCAAAATGTTGAGGGCATGTTACAAGGCCACATACACAATCATATCATAAATACAATAAAAATAATAAAAACAACATGACAGACAAACAATAATTGATACCTAGGAAAAAAAGAAATCACATGTAGAGAGCCTCAAATGATTAATATACTTCTAACAGATGGAAAACTGAAGAGGCTAATCTAATATCTCAAATGCTTGCTTGAATAAAAATGTTTTCAGTGCTCACTTGAACAGTTTTGGACCATTGATGCTCCTAATTGGGAGAAGTAAAGAGTTTCAAAAGATTGGACCAGCGATGGACAATGCACACTCTCGTGTTTCATTCAAGTGAGAAATTTAGGAGAATGAACATCTAATAAATTTTGAGTGGCCGAATGGAGATTATAAGATGGTGTGTGTATTTTTTGGTTTGATATTGCAAATATGATGCAGAGATACAACACGAAGACCCAAGTTTTCAATTTCAAATATACTGACTTTGTAAAAATGAGGATGTTGCTGAAGGAAGAACTAGAAGACTGGGAGATAATGGGTGAATTGGAACAACAGTGGACTAAATTAAAGGGAGCTATTTCAAAGGCAATAAATCTATTTTAAAAAAAGTAAACAAAAGTAAGAGGAAAAAGAAACCGATCCAGTTCTCAAAGGCTGTGGCTGAAAAATTATAGGCAAAGAGAACAGCATTCAAGAAGTATAAAGGATCCTAAAAAGAGGAACACAGAGAAGAAAACCTGGCGAAACTGAGGGAAATGAAGAAAGAAATCAGGAAAGCAAAAGGTCAAGGGGAAGAAAGGATTGCTAAATAGGTAGTGAGGTGATAAAACATTTTTCAGATATACTGTATTAGGCCAGAAGTGGTATAATGAAGCTGAAAGGAAACAAGGAGCAATATGTGAGGAGAGACGAAGAAATGGAGGAAATATTAAACAAATACTTCAGTTCAGTGCTCACTAAAAAAGACCCTTGCGAAGGAACATTGCTGGTTGATAAAGCTGTATATGGGGATGGGGGTAGATGAAACTGTTTACAAAACAAGATGTATGGGAAGAGCTAGGCAAAGTGGACAAGATCATGGGGCCTGATGAGATACATCCCAGCATACTGAGGGAGTTCAGAGATGCACTGGTGGGTCCGCTGAAGGACCTGTTCAATAGATCTCTGGAAATGGGAGTGGTGCAGTGGGATTGGAGAAGAGCAGTCGTGGTCCTGGAAACTACAGGCCAGTGGTGGGAAAATTAATGGAGATGCTGCTGAAGGAAAGGATAGTAAACTATCTACAATCAGTTGGGTTGTTGGACTCGAGGCGGCGTGGATTCACCGGAAGATCGTGACAGACAAATCTGATTGATATTTTTGATTGGGTAACTAGAGAATTGAATCGAGGAAGAGAGCTTGATGTGATCTACTTGGATTTCAGCAGTTTTTGATATCATCTCACATAGGCTTGTGAATAAAATTAGAAGCTTGGGAGTGAACGCCAAGATGGTGGCATGGATTGATTACAAGCTGGTTGACTGATAGAAGACAGCGTGTAATGGTAAATGGAATCTACTCTGAAAAGAGAACCGTGTTAAAAGGAGTGCACAGGGATCGGTATTGGGACCGGTTCTGTTTAATATCTTTGTGAGTGACATTGCAGAACGGATAGAAAGCAAAATTTGTCTATTTGCGGATGATACTAAGGTCTGCAACAGAGTGCATATGCCTGAAGGAGTAAAGAGAATGAAATTTGATTTAAGAAAGCTTGAAGAGTGGTCGAAGATTTGTCAGCTGGGATTCAATGCCAAGAAGGGCAGAGTCATGCATCTGGGGTGCGGTAATTCAAAAGAGCTGAATGTGATAGGGGGATAAAAGACTGATGTGCACAGACCAAAAGAGGGATCTTGGAAAAATGTCTGGCTATGTGAAGATGGCGATAGCTAAAGCCAGAAGAATGCGGGGCTGTATAGAGATATGAATAACCAGTAAGAAAAAGGTGATAATGCCCTCGTACAGGTCCTTGCTGAGACTTCACCTGGAGTACTGTGATGTTTTCTTGAGATTGTATCCTAAAACGGATAGACACACAATGGGGGTGGGTCCAGATAAGGGTAACCAAAATGGTATGGGGAAATATTGGAAGACTTAAGAATGGAGGCTGAAGAATCTAAATATCCATACCCTGGAAGAGAGGAGGTACAGGGGAGATATGATACAGTTCTTCAGACACCTGAAAGGTTTTAATGATGCACGAACTTCAAACTTTTTCTGTTGGAAAGGAAAGAGTAGAACTAGGGGTCACAAAATGAAACTCCAGGGGGCATAACTCAGAACCAACATCAGGAAATATTTCTTCATGGAGAAGGTGGTGGATGCCTGGAATATCCTTCCAGAGGAGGTTGTGAAGACGAAAATAGTCAAAGAATTCAAAGGGGAATGGGATAAACACTGTGGATCCCTAAAGCAGAGCTTTCCAAACTTTTCATGTTGGTGACACACTTTTTAGACAAACATAATTTCACGACACGGTAATTCAGTCTACTAGTAAAACCAGAGGTTAAAGGTTAAACGAACGAAACATATTTCGACAATTTATGTATGTTTCCTTAAATATATACATAAATAAAATGTTTCACGACACAACCTATCTCATGAAAACCTTAAATTTATATTAAAAATATATATTCCAAGATTCATGTTATTGTTATAATTTATGAGAAACAATAATAAAACAAATTGTCTGTCCCCCACACACTCATCTCTCTCCTCCCCCCAGCACATGTCTGGCCCCCACACACGCATCTCTCTCCCCCTCAAGCACATGTCTGGCCCCCCAGCACGTTTGCCCCCCACTCACTCATCTCTCTCTCCCCAGCACATGTCTGGCCCCCACACTCATGTACCTCGTCTTTTTGATTGTTGCCAGTTAAGTGCTTCACTCCCTTCCATGATCACCAGACACTGCTGCTTGCAGTCAGTACTCCTCATGGCCAGGCCTCATCGGCAGCAGCAGCCAATGCAAGGATGGCTGGGCTCGTTCCACCCACCAAGCCCCCCCAAAAAACGCGATTGACAGCAAAAATCACCCAATAATAAGCAACCCATAAACTGAAAAAAAAAAAAAAGTGAATCTCTAGAAAAAAAAAAAGCCCAAACTCGCATCAGAGTTGACCGGGCTTGCGCGACACACCTGCACACTGCAGGCGACACACTAACGTGTCCCGACACACAGTTTGGAAAGCTCTGCCCTAAAGACTAGAGGATGGAAATTAAGAAAAGGAAGAAAATGCTGGGTCAAAATATTTACATTTATACCCTACCTTTTTAGCCCAAAAGAATTCCCCAATGCTGTTTCCAAAGTCAATAATTCATAAACAAACAATTCATATATATTCAATAAATTAAATACAATATATCATATTATAAATAAACCATAATACTAAACAATAAAATTAAATTATCACCAGCTATACCTCCCTCCCTGCTCTCATTATAGAGTTAAAGCAATTGAATCAATACATGTTATGTACTTTAATATAAACGCAAAACAATTTTGAACAAATTCTTCACATTTCCATGGTAGCAAGAAGCATAGAGTATACAGAACATCATAGGACATATGAGGTCTATTAATAGATGGACTTAAATGGTGCCCAAATAGCATTTCAAAACAGAACTTCAAAAGCTCTGTTAACTACCAAAGAGGTTTTTGAAAAATTCACACTAAAAGGGATGGCAGTGGTAATGGGGGAAGGGGACATGTATTTGAGATTACTTTCTCTTTAAAATATGTGAAAAATGTTCAATGCATTCAACTGTTGTATTATTTTGAAAAAGCCTGTCAATTCACTGTGATACTGAATCATAATTAGAAGCAGTTTTTAAAATTGGAACCAACATTCATCCACATTGGCTGCCAAGTTTTCCACATTTGTTAGCTAAACTGAAACTGATATTGTGAATGATTCATTGTGGTACCAAAATATGTTCTGCAGGAACAGGAGTTCATTTATATTTGGTAGAAAGGCTCTCACACTTCATCTGTGGGAATTCCCTGGACTTCCAATCCAGCAGATTAATTTTTCAATAAATATGGAAAACCAATTTTATTCCTTTTTCTGGTATGAAAATTAGGAGGATTCAACAAGATATTTACAATCATATTAAACAGAAATTCTTATACCATCTCTTTTCTTAATTCTCATAGTAGTCAGGCACTTCCAGAGTGTAATACATAGCAGCAATTTAAAAAAAAAAAAAAAGGAAGCAATATCACTTCTACCCCAGAATTTTACTGTCTGAGTTCTTCCCCAGTTTGAACACTTCCTCATTTAACAATTACTTGACAATTAGAATATGCTCTTGAAACATGGAATAAAAGCTTTTGTTGAGTGTTTGCAAAAAATGCAGTTGCTTACCTGTAACAGGTGTTCTGTTAGGACAGCAGGATGTTAGTCCTCATATGTGGGGGACATCATCCGTTGGAGCCCGGCACAGAAAACTTTTGTCAAACTTTCTAGAAGTTTTGACCAGACACTGAGCATGCCCAGCATGCCACTATCCGAGCGTCCACGCGAGGACCCCTTCAGTCTTGTAATATAGATAAAAAATACAAGTGAAAAAATAAAACAAACCGAAAGGAAAACCCAAATTTGCGGAGTGGTGGGCGGGATTCCTGAGGAGTAACAACCTACTGTCCTAGGAGAACATCTGTTACAAGTAAGCAACTGTGCTTTCTCTTAGGACAAGCAGGATGGAAGACCTCACATGTGGGTGAATACCAAGTTCCAGGCTGTCCCTGGCAGCAGGTAAGACCAACAGTTACCAAAGTGCCAACGGGCACAACAACAACTGCGGTGCTGTTGGACAGCAGGGGACTGCCTGGCCTCAAGCAGGGGTTCTAGACAGGAAGAGTTGGGTGCAGGTCTGGAAGAGATTGCGTAGGACAGACTGGCCGAAGGCATTGTCCTGTCGACCGTCTTTGTCTAAGCAGTAGTGGGCCACGAATGTGTGAAAGGATCTCCACATTGCTGCACGGCAAATTTCAACGATGGAGACTGCTGGCAGATGAGCTACTGACAATGCCATGGCCTGCACAGAGTGAGCTTTGATGTGACCTATCAACTGAAGGCTGGCTTGTGCATGGCAGAAGGCGATGCAAGCCAACAGCCAGTAAGATAAAGTCTGTTTACCCACCGCCACTCCCAGCCTTTTGATATCAAAGGACACAAAGGGCTGAGTGGACTGCCTGTGAACGGCTGTGCATTTTAAATAGAAAGCCAAGGTCCTCTGGCAATCCAAAGTATGAAAAGCTCATTCTCCTGGGTGGGAATGACGTCTGCGAAAGAAGGTGGGTAAAGCAATGGACTGATTGATGAGGAAATCAGTCATCACCTTAGGTAGGAACTTAGGATGCATATGCAAGACCACATGATCATGAAAAACCCTCATGTATGGCAGGTACGTAACCTAGGCCTGAAGCTCACTGACTCTACGAGCTGAAGTAATTGCCACTAGGAATATAACTTTCCAGGTGAGGAACTTCGGGTCGCAGGAACACAATGGCTCAAAGGGAGGACGCATGAACCGCGCTAGGACAATGTTGAGTTCCCAGGACACAACAGGAGGCCAAAGAGGGGGCTTCAACTGAAGCAGGTCCCTCATAAAAAAACCCACCAAAGACTGCACCAATATGGGTGTGCCAGCGACATCGCAATGGTACGAACTAACAGTACGAAGATTAACCCTGATTGAGCTGATTTGAAGCCCAGACTTAGAAAGGTGCCACAAGTAGTCTAACAGCTTGGGAAGGGGGCAAGTGAATGGATCCAATCCATGCCCTGCACACCAGGTGGAGAATCTTCTCCAATTCAAACTATAAGTCTTCCTGGTGGAAGGCTTTCTAGAAGCCACCAGCACCTGGGATACACTGTATGAGAAGTCCAGGGACTGAAGAACTAGGGGCTCAATATCCACGCCGTTAGAGCTAATGCCCAGAGGTTTAGATGGCGCAGGGTGCCCTGGTTCTGAGTTATCAGATCGGGCACAGTTCCCAGCCAAATGGGGTCCCTGATCGACAAATCCCGAAGGAGAGGGAACCAGATCTGCTGGGGCCAATATGGTGCCACGAGGATCATGGGCCCTCTCTTCTGTTGAAGCTTCAGTAAGGTCTTCAAGAGGAGTGGGAGAGGAGGGTATGCATACAGCAGACCTCCCCTCCCCCAATGAAGGGAGAAGGCATTGCAGGCAAGATGTCCAACCCCCAGCGACAGGGAGCAGAAACTGCTCACCTTGTAATTGTACGGAGAGGCGAAAAGGTCCATATCTGGGATTCCCTACTGATGAAAAATTCTGGTTGCCATCTCCAGATTTAGGGACCACTCATGTGGCTGAAAGGAGTGGCTCAGCCAGTCTGCCAATACGTTCAGAGTCCCAGGCAGGTACGTCGCTCATAGCGACATCCCTTGAGACAGGGCTCAGGACCACACCTGCACAGCCTAGTGACAGAGGAGGAAACATCCCGTGCCTCCCTGTTTGCCGACATACCACATTGCAACTTGGCTGTCCATCTGGATCAGGACTTCCTTGTGCAACAACCAGTCCCTGAACATCCAGAGGGCATAATGGATCGCCTGAAGCTCCAAAACGTTTATTTGACAGCGGGCTTTGTGAGCAGTCCAGAGACCCTACGTGTGGAGGCCGTCCACATGGGCTCCCCGACCCTAAGGGGAGGCGTCGGTGGTGAGGACCACCTGAGGCGGGGCAGACTGGAAGGGAATTCCCCTTTCCAAATTGGAGAGGTTTTCCCACCAGGGCAGAGATGACCTCAGAGGTTTCGTGACTCAAGGTCCTGGAAGGCTTGTTGCCACTGCCACCGCAAGGCTCATTTTGCCCTTCGCATGCACAAGTAGGTGAGAGGGGGTAACATGGACAGAAGCTGCCATGTGTCTCAACAAACAGAACAGAAGGTGGGTAATTCACTTGCTGGCTGCTGCATACAAATTTGCCAATGAGGCAAGGGCAAGAGTCCAATCACGAGGCAGAAACGCTTTTGCTTACACCATGTCCAGCCTGCCTCCTATAAAACCAGTTGGGGAGATGGGCAGAGGTGAGACTTTGGGTAGTTAATTACAAACCCCAAGGATTGCAGAGTCTGCACAGTCAGGGCTAAAGCACACCAGTGCTCCTGTGCGGGAGTCGCTCTTTATCAACCAGTCGTCTAAGTATGGGAAGATGTGCACCGCACGGCGCCTGAAGTACGCAGCCACCACCACCAGGCATTTGGTAAAGACGCGCGGGGCTGAGGTCAACCCAAAAGGCAGCATCCTTGTACTGGTAGTGAGCTATCCCCACCACAAAGCAGAGGTACTTCCTGAGGCCAGGGAAGATAGCAATGCGAGTGTAAGCTTCCTTGAGATCAAGGGAGCAGAGTCAGTCTCTTCTTTTGAGGAGGGATATCAGAGTGCCCAGAGAAACCATTTTGAACTTTTCTTTTAAAAGAAACTTGTTCAACGCCCTGAGGTCGAGAATGGGGCACAAGCCTCCTCTTTGGAATTAGGAAATACCTCGAATGGAACCCTTGGCCCAGCTGAGGGCGAGGAATGGGTTCTACCACTCTTGCTGAGAGAAGCGCAGAGAGTTCTGTCCGAAGCATGACCTGCTGGGCAGACGAAACTCATGACGGACATGGTGGAGAGTTCTTTGGAAGTCATCTGAAATTGAGTCGGTACTCCTGACAGACTATGGTACAGACCAACTGGTCCGAAGTTATAGCCCTCCAGTGGTGGGCAAAGCCATACAGCCTGCCTCCTAGTGGCAGATCCTGAGCCAGGGGTACATTTGGCTGACTCATACACCTTCGCCACCAGTCAAAAACTCGTAGCTGGGGCTTTCAGGGGCGCTGGTTGAGGCCTGGGTGCTCACTGCTGAAGGGAGCAACCCCTGGAGCTAGTGCATGGCATGGAAGCTCGAAAGGCAGGGGGGATAATATTTCCTCTGCCTGTAAAAAGACTTTCTGGAATTTGGTCTGGAAGATTTCCTGACAGAGGAAGGGGTGTCCGAAGCGCTAGCGGAGAGCTGTTGGGAGAGTTTCATAGTGGTCCTTTAACTGAGCCACTGCATCCCAGACCTTATGCCCAAAGAGACTGTCACCTGTGCATGGGAGGTCAGTCAGCTTCTTCTGCACCTCTGGACAGAGGTTAGAAGCTGGATTCAGGACATTCTATGAGCACCGATGCCCATAGCGGCTACTAAGGCTGCAGCCTCAAAGACATCATAGATGGACCCTCACCTCATGTTTGCCAGCCTCTAGACTTTGCAGGATGATGGCAGAGAATGCTCTTGTTGCTGCTGTGGCAAGCTCTCTGCAAGGTCCTGGACTTGTTTCCACATGTTCCAGTTGTATTAGGTTATATACAACAGGTAGGCGGCGATTCAGGCGATGAGCATAGTGCCCTGAAAAACCTTTCTGCCCAGAGCATCTAGCTCCCTATGTTCTCGACCCGGAGGGGCAGAGGCAAGGGTATGGGAGCATTTGGCCTTCTTGAGGGTGGACTCCATGACCACTGACTATTGAGGGAGGTGATGCCTCTTGAATCCCAAGGCTTGCTGTACCAAATAGGTGGCAACAGTCTTCCTATTGACTGAAGGATATGGAGATCGGGTTTTCCCACATCCGAAGGAGAAGATCTTAAAAATGTGGATGGGAACTGCCATGATTTCCTTAGGAGCGACAACAAACTGGAGTACTTCCAGCATCTTATGTTGTGCATCCTCCTCCATAAAACATTGGAAGGGAATAGCCTTGGCTAACCCCCTGACAAACCCCACAAAGGAAAGATCCTCTGGGGGGACAGATGCCTTTCCTTCAGCGGGGAAGGCTTGGAGAAGGGGTCGTCCAAGAATTCGGATGAAGACTTTGAGGAATCCTCCCCTCACGGGTCATAAGGTCCTGTTTCCTCACTGAGGCCATCGCAGTGAGGGCATTGGCGAGGCCTGTAGAGGATCTTAGCCCTGGGCTCTGAAGGTTTCGAAAGCACCGAGGGCCCCACGGGAATCGACGGTTCCCTTGGCAACAGGGGGGGACCAAGGGCCGCGGGAGGCCAGAGGGCCTGGGCAAAGGCTCAGGGAACTGAGACCTCAGGAACATGGCACTGGCCACGTCTTCCTCCTTGGAGGACACAATGATAGGGATCGCTCCCGAGGGGGACATCGGTGGCTGTTGGGAAACCGAAGGTCCTTTGGGCACTGGCTGCACTGGGAGAGTGCCGAGGACATTCAGTCACTGAAGCAGGGGAGCCATGATAGACGGCACAGGCTCTGGCACTGGTATGGGGGTTGGTGGCGGCTCAACGCTTTGCAGAGCTTGGAGCATGCACTCTGTACCCTGCAGTCCAACTGTTCTTGAAAGTCCAGTGAAGCCAGGACTGAGGGAGGGGGAATAGGTATCACCGGTGCCTGACACTGATGATGGTGGGGAACACCTGGGACAGAGCATCCAGGCCATAGGGTCGCTTCAGTGGCGGTATGGCAGCCGCCGGTACAGCATCAGAAACAGAGCTGTGCGCCAACCAATGTCGATGCTTGCGGGATCTCCCATGGTGCTTGGCCTGGTCTTTCCCCGGTGCTGAGGAAACTGATGTCCTGGAAACTGGCGTGATCATAGAAGACCGCTCACCATTCCCTCAGTCCTTTGAAGATGCAGTCGAAGGAGTCGCGAGGGGAAGCATGTCAAGAGGCTCCCCTCGACCCCCGGGTGTTGAGGACTCCGATGCGTGTGTGGATGAGGTGGATTTTTTGGTAATGAAAGGTTTCTCCATTTTATCCAGGTGTGCACAACGGCCCTTGGAAATCATCTGGTCACACATCTGACACCCTCTGACGTCATGCGAGGGCCCCAGAAAGAGGATGCAAACCTCATGCAGATCCGTGATAGACATGGTCCGCAGGCACCGGCGAAAACCGGACGCCATGAAAAAGTAACTGGCGCATGGTCGATGACCAGGGGTCACCGAGAGTAGGGAACTGGGAATCAACCACGAAAGGGACAGAAAAAAATATTTTCTCCCTACTGTGCCGAGGAATCGACCGCAAAGGGGGACCCACTGATGGGACTGAGCAAAAACCCGATTTTAAAAGAAAAAACTGAAGTAGAAGCAGAGCTCCATAATCGCGAGGCAACTGCACCACAGAAAAAGAGAAAATGAAGGGGGACCTCGCATGGACGCGCGAATGGTGGCTTGCTGGGCATGCTCAGTGTGCTGATCAAAGCTTCTAGAAACTTTGACAAAAGTTTTCCATGACAGGCTCCATCGGATTATGTCACCCACATGTGAGGACTACCATCCTGCTTGTCCTAGGAGAAACATTAAAACTCTGAGAAGCCATAACAGTTTATAATTTTTCTGATTGTGTTGGGTCCTGAAAGTTGCAGGAGTCAATCGACAGGAGACAGATGGTGAGAAAACTTCCATTCTATTACTCTTATCAACAGTCAGAACTGATTAAACACAGTACAGCAATACTCTATAAGCAGTGCCCGAATCTCCTGCGATTCTATAAGCACAGGAAGGGCCACAAAATCCATATAACACGATGGCAGAAAAAGACCATATGCCCCTATCTAGTCTGCCCATTTACATAACTGTTCAGCTCTACAATGCCTACCACTCTCTCAGAGATCCCCTATGTTCGTCCCATGCTTTCTTGAATTCTGATACTGTTTCCACCACCTCCACTGCAAGGCTGTTCCAAGGCATCCAACAGCCTTTCTGTAAAGCAGAGTTGCTTACCTGTAACAGGTGTTCTCACAGGACAGCAGGATGTTAGTCCTCACATATGGGTGACATCATCAGGATGGAACCCAATCACGGAACACTTCTGTCAAAGTTTCTAGAACTTTGACTGGCACCTACTGGGCATGCCCAGCATAGCACCAACCCTGCATCCAGCAGGGGTCCCCCTTCAGTCTCATAATATAGCAAATGTTCGTGCGAAAAAATAAAATAAGAAAACGGAAACGAACCCAACTCCGCGGGGTGGCGGGCGGGTTTCGTGAGGACTAAAATTCTGCTGTCCTGTGAGAACACCTGTTACAGGTAAGCAACTCTGCTTTCTCACAGGACAAGCAGGATGGTAGTCCTCACATATGGATGAGTACTGAGCTGAGGATGCCCGAGCGAAGCACCAAATGCACCCAAAGACGTGCAACAGGCACAACAGGAGGGATGGAATTTGGTTAGGAGGGCATCCTGAACCCTAACGGGTCGGTGGAAGGATGTTGGTAAGTCAAACTGAAAATAAGTTGCGTAGAACAGACTGGCCGAAGATGGAATCTTGTCTGCTAGCCTTATCTAAGCAATAATGGGCTGCAAATGTATGGAGAGAACTCCAGGTAGCAGCCTTGCATATGTCAGGAAGCGGCATTGAACGAAGGTGCAATACTGATGTCGCCATGGCCCTTATAGAGTGTGCTTTCACACGGTCTTGGAGTGGAATGCCTGCTTGCTGGTAGCAAAAAGAGATACAGTCCGCCAGCCAGGTGGAGAGGGTCTGCTTTCCCACAGGATTTCCAAGTTTGATGGTATCAAACGAAACAAACAATTGAGTGGATTTCCTGTGGGCTGACGTGCGGTCTACATAGAAGGCTAGAGCATGCTTGCAGTCTGAGGAATGCAGAGCCTGTTCTCCTGGATTGGAATGGGGCCTGGGAAAAAAAGGTAGGTAGGACAATGTATTGATTAATGTGAAATTCCAATACTACCTTTGGTAAAAATTTAGGGTGGGTGTGGAGCACCACCCTGTCATGCAGAATTTTAGTGTAAGGCGGATAGGTAACTAATGCCTGTAATTCACTAACTCTGCAAGCGGATGTGATCGCGAGAAGAAAAACTACCCTCCAGGTGAGATAATGGAGATCACAGGAGTGGAGAGGCTTCAAACGGAGGTTTCATAAGCCGTCCCGACACTACGTCAAGGTCCCAAGCAGAGGCTGGAGGGCACAGTGGAGGTTTTAAATGGAGCAAGCCTCTCGTGAAGCGTGATACTAAGGGTTGTTTTGAAATGGAGACATTTCCTATACCCTTATGGTACGCAGACCCTGCACTGACATGCACCCTGATAGAGGAAGTTTTCAGGCCTAACTCTGAGAGGTGCCAGAGATAGTCCAGGAAACTTGCAGTGGAACAAGTGAAGGGGTCTATGGACATGAAAGTGCACCAGACCGTAAACCTCTTCCATTTAGAGCGATAAGACCTTCTTGTTGAAGGCTTTCGTGAAGCCACCAGGACTCAGGATACCGACTCTGAAAGGTTAAGAGGTTGGAGTATTAACCTTTCAACATCCAGGCCGTCAGAGACAGAGCCTGGAGGTTGGGGTAGTGCAGGTACCCGTCGTTCTGAGTTATCAGAAGGGGATCCTTCCCCAGGGGAATGTGCCGGCGTATTGATAGGTCCTGGAGGATTGGAAACAACACCTGGCGTGGCCAGTGGGGAGCTATCAGAATCATTAATACCTTGTCCTTCTGTAGCTTCTTGAGAGTCTTTGAAATGAGAGGAAGTGGAGGGTATGCATAAAGGAGACTGCTGGCCCAGGAGATGGTGAAGGCATCTCTTGGTTGCGAGTGGTGACTACGAAAGAGAGAGAAGTTGTCTACTTTGTGGTTGTAGACCGATGCAAAGAGGTCTATGCGAGGGTAGCCCCAACGTTTGAATTTTGAGTCCGCGACCGTGGGGTTGAGAGACCACTCATGCGGATGGAAAGTGCAACTCAGCTTGTCCGCCAAGAGATTGTCCACTCCCGGCAAGCAGGTTGCTTTGGGGCACATCGAGCAGGAGAGGGCCCATGCCGATATCTGTGCAGCTTCCTGACACAGGAGGTAGGAGCCTATTCCCCCTTGTTTGTTGATGTACCACATCGCAACCTGATTGTCGGTTTGAATCAGGATGGCTTTGTTTGATAGGCAGTCCTGAAAGGCCTTGAGGGCATACCTGATCGCCCATAGCTCCAGGAAATGTATCTTGTGCCTGGTTTCCTCTGGAGACCAGGTTCCTTGAGTCTGCAGGTTGTCCACATGTGCACCCCACTCTAGGTTGGATGCATCTGTTGTTAAGACAATTTGAGGTTCTGGAGCCTGAAATGGAAGGCCTTGAATGAGATTGGAGTGGTGCGTCCACCAAGCTAGAGACAGAGCTGTTTGGTAACCTGGACGATGCTGGACATTGGCTGACAAGCTTGAATCCACTTGGATTTTAGGGTCCACTGCATGACCCTCATGGCAAGGCGAGCCATTGGAGTGACATGCACCGAGGACGCCATGTGACCCAGCAGTATGAGGAAATGAGCAGTTGAAGATGCTCAAGTTTGCATGTGATGCGCCAGAGAGGTTATGGTGAAAGCGCGATCCTGGGGGAGGAAGGCTTTCACCTGTAGTGTGTTTAGGTTGGCCCCTATAAAGGAAAGGATTTGGGATGGAACTATCTTGGATTTGGGATAGTTGATTAGAAACCCTAAGGAGATCAGGGTATGGATGGATAGTGAGTCACAGGGAGGCTAATGCATCCTGCTGAGTCGGAGCCCTTATCAACCAATCGTCAAGATAAGGGTAGACATGCACTCCCTGATTCCTGAGAAAGGCTGCGACCACCACCAGGCACTTGGTGAATACTTGTGGAGTGGACGCTAGGCCGAATGGTAGTACACGGTACTGGAAGTGACGGGGGCCGACCAGGAATCACAGGAATTTGCGATGAGAAGGAGTTATGGAGATGTGTGTGTGTCTTGGAGATCTAGAGAGCATAGCCAATCTCCTCTTTGTAGAAGAGGAAGTAGAGAGCCCAAGGTTACCATTTTGAATTCTTCTTTCTGTAAAAATTTGTTTAGGGCGCGAAGGTCCAGTATCGGACGTACACCACCTGACTTTTTTGGTATCAGAAAATACCGGGAGTAGAACCCTTGCCCCTGTTGGGAGAGGGGCACTGGTTCTATTGCTCGGATTTTGAGGAGGATTGAGACCTCCTGTTCGAGCAAGAGAGAGTGGTCGGCAGTCACCCACGTCAGCCGAGGTGAGGAGTCCGGTGGAACAGTCAGGACATTTAGATGGTAACCCTGAGTGACTACCGCAAGTACCCACTGGTCTGTGGTGACTGTATGCCAAAGTGGCAGAGCCGACTGCCGACCGGTATGGACGGAAGAGGAGGTTGGCTTACACTCTTCTAGGGAGGAGTCAAAACCCTGACGCTGGCCCAGGCTGAAAGACTAGCTGAGACTTTTGAGGCAGAGACTGTCTGGACTGACCTTTTTGGTAAGGTCTGGAAGGACGACCTCTAGAAGCCGGAGGATAGAATTTTCTTGGCTTGCAGGCCGGCCTTTTAGAGTCACGCCTGAAAGTTCTTTTTGGGGCGGATGGAAACTCAGACGGCACAGAAGAAAGCTGGTGCAGCATTTCATGATGGTCCTTCAGCTGCACCACAGTCTCTCGGATTTTTTCACCGAAGAGATTATCGCCTACACAGGGTAGATCAGCTAACCTGTCTTGCATTTGTTCTTAAGTCTGAGGATTTGAGCCAGGCCCATCTTCTTGCACTAATACCCGCTGCAGACACTCTAGAGGCAGTGTCAAAAATATCATATGCAGCACGTACCTCATGTTTTCCAGCATCCAGACTTATTTAAGCCAGGGCATAAAGCTGACTTTGGAGTTGCTCTGTTAAAGATTCAGAAAAATCCTGGATCCTCTTAAAAAGGTCTCTGTTATACTGTGTCATGTATAACTGGTAAGAGGCAATGCAAGATATGAGCATTGAGCCATGGAAGACACGTCTACCAAAAGCATCCAGGGATTTTTGTTCCTTCCCTGGAGGTATGGAGGAATGAGGTTTTGAACGTCGTGCCTTTTTCTGGGCTGATTCAACAACCACAGAGTGATGATCCAGCTGTGACTTTTGAAATCCTGGAGCTGACTGAACGAGGTAAGGTGCATCTGTCTTATGGTTGACAGGTGGGACTGAACCTGGGGTGTTCCCAGTTTCTCTTGAGGAGGTCAATGAGGATTTCATGAATAGGTATAGTCATTATCTCCTTAGGAGCCATCAAGAAACTGGAGTACTTCCAGGATCTTGTGCCTAGAGTTCTCTTCAGTCTGAAGTTGAAATGGAATGGTTTCAGACATTTCCTTGAAATTAATGAAAGAGATCTTCTGGTGGAGAACATAGTCTTTCATCTGGAAGAGAGGGTTCTGAAGGCAGATCATCGGTATCCTGGGAAGTATCATCAGTCCAAGGATCATAAGGCTGGTCACCAGCTCTCATAGGATCTCCAGAAGGGAGGAATGGTGTTAATCCCGAAGGACCAGGTCTAGGCATCGATGGCATCGGAAGTAGGACCGATGGCATCGATGGGGGCACAGAGGGCATTGATGGAGGCACAGAAGGAACCGGTGACATTGATGGACGAGTTGGTGGTAAGATCCCAGACTGTGGAATGGGTATCTGTGTTTCCTCTTCATCCGATGATAATGTAATTGGAGTAGAAGGTACTGGATCCACCGGTGGAAGGGCTCCGATCAACGCATCCAGTCTACCCAGTAGCGGTGCAAGCACTACGGGAATTGGATCGGTGACCAGCTCAGGAACCAGCACCGGCATCTATGGAGGTTGGAAGCCCTGAAGTGCTTTTCCGATGGCCTCTTGGATCATCCAATCAAATTCCTCTCGGAGACCTGGGGCGAATAACCCCGGCTCCGAGGAGGCAGCACTGGCATAGCCGAAGGGTCCACCGGTGAAGTTGGAATCACGGATCCCTGCACCACTGAAGGTGGGGAACGCCTCGGTAACCCAGTCACAGAAGAGGATGGGGCCTTTTCTGGACGGGGCTTCTTTGTCGGTGGCTCTGTCGATGGCTTGCCTGCATCGGTGGACTGAGCCTTATGACGACGGTGTCAACGTTTTTCACGATGATCTCCTCGGTCCTTTTCTTGAGGAGGCAAGGAGGCGATAGACACCCTTGGGAATTGTCGACGCCGGTCGGGCAGCAGCGGTGTCCGGGTGCTGACGAGAGGTCGATGGAACCGGCTCAGACGAGGTTGAAGCTATCGATGGAGCCAGGTTTGACTGAAAGAGAAAGAAGTTAAGCTTATTATATCTGTTATGCTATCTTATATATCAGTTAATTGTTAAGCATATTATATCTGTAATACTATCTTATTATATCTGTTATCCGTGCTTAGCCAGTTATCCATTCAAGCTGTTATACTGCATCTTACTTATTTGTTTACTTATACTCAACCAGTTATCTAATCAACCTGTTATAATGTATCAAGTCACGATAAGGCTAGCCTTAGATGACATGTTATTGTTATATGTAAACCGATGTGATATGGCAAATCGAATGTCGGTATAGATAAGTAAATAAATAAATAAATAGATTTTCTCTAAACGAGCCTTGCGGCCCTTCGGTGTCATTTGGGCACATTTGATGCAAGTTTGGACATCATGGTCGGACCCCAAACATAAAACACAGACCCTATATGGGTCAGTTAGGGACATTGTCCGAGAACAGTCGGGGCACCGACGAAAACCCAACGCCATGACTTTGACAAAAATTTTAGCCGTGGTGCAGTAGGCCTCGAAGGAATAACTCAACGGGAATCGACCGCAACTAGGGTAAAGCCTTACCCTTTTGACCGCGGAGTATAGATATCGATAGTGGGACCCCTATGGGGTAAAATTTTTTGAGAATTTTAAGAAAAGTTCTGTGAGGAAAATTCCTGTCAGGAATCTGAAGAGAGCTCCTTAAGCCGCGTGGCTACTGCTGCGCGTAAAAAAGAAGACTGAAGGGGGACCCCTGCTGGATGCAGAGTTGGTGCTTTGCTGGGCATGCCCAGTAGGTGCCAGTCAAAGTTCTAGAACTTTGACAAAAGTGTTCCGTGATTGGGCTCCATCCTGATGTCACCCATATATGAGGACTACCATCCTGCTTGTCCTGTGAGAAAGAAATACTTACTTAGATTATTCCTCAGTCTAGCCTCTTTTCTTTCTCATCCAAGGACCCCTCAAGTGCAGAGTGTTTCTGTTGAAAGAGACTCACCTTCAAGTGTGGGCCTCTGAGGTATTTAAATCTCTGCATCATATCCTCCCTATCTCACATTTCTTCTTGGGTATACATGTTGAAATCTGTGTGTCTGTTCACATACACTTTACTACGAAGACCAATGACTGCTTTAGTAGCCACCCTCTGGATCAACTTTATCCTGCTTATATCTTTTTGAAGGTGTGGTCTTTAGAACTGTACATAGTGTTCCAAATTACATCTCACTAGGAACTGTTGCGACAGTCGCTGCTCGACGTCTCCACTCTGCCCTCCTTACCTCCTTGGCGACTCTCTCTTGCTCAAGTGGAAGGTTGGCTGCCGGGCGTCTTTCTGCCATCTTCCTCCGGCGTCCCCGGAGCCGCTCGACACTGCAATCCGCCATGTTTCACAAGGGCCTAAGGGCGCACGCGCGGCCCCGACTGATGTACCAGCAATGGCGCGAACATCAGGGGCGTCCCCCTGAGATGACGTCATCAGTACTGGATATATAAGGTCTTAGAATTTGCTAACTAATCGAGTTAGCAAGGATTGAACTTAGGATTCGTTCCAAGCTACTCTGCCTCCTCGGACTTACCAGGGGTACCCACTCCTCAGGGGCCTCGCTCTCTTTGTTTTTCAGGTCACAGTCAGGAATCGGTACTCGCTCCTCGAGGGCCCATGTTCCCGGACTGGTTGCTGAATATTTCTTCTGCCTGGAAGTCATCACTGCCTACTACACCAGTGAGTCACCTTCTCTCTCTGAGCTTTCCCTGGAACCAGGTACTCGCTCATCGAGGGCCTAACTCATTCCAACACCTGGTCTACTGCTAGAGACTATTGTATGAGTGTTACCATCAAGGTTCTGTTCCTGAACTCTGCATACCCTGCCTACTCACTATATGCAGTTTCTCTACAGCTCAGTTATCCAGGATCGCTGTTCCAGTACCTGAGGGACTACAGCCCTGCCGGGCACTTCCAAGCTCACTACTATACTATTTAATAAAAGAACTAAGAACATAAGAACATGCCATAATGGGTCAGACCAAGGGTCCATCAAGCCCAGCATCCTGTTTCCAACAGTGGCCAATCCAGGCCATAAGAACCTGGCAAGTACCCAAAAACTAAGTCTATTCCATGTTACCATTGCTAGTGTGTGTCTGTCTCCATACTCTGAGCCTGACCGATGGTCCCTCTCGGGATCTTCCCCCGGGGGCATGGTCATCTGCCACTGGCCCAAGGATCCACCCACAACTACCTCAGGCACCAACAGGAACTTGTACAGGCCTTACTGTGAAATTCTCTGCTCTCAAAAGAATCTCTACGAGAGATTATGGGACAGGTCAAATTCGAAGCAGTGGCAGCATTTCATACAGCTTTCTCTTTCCCACCGTGCAGCAATGTAAACTTGGAAGTCAAAAAAAGAACAGTGGGAGCATAGCCCCAGGCCAAGTGAGTGAAGGGATTAAAAGGGGCATGGATGTGGGGAGAGGTGTGTGTGAGTGAATGGCTCAAGTTGAGGGGAATGTGTGAGAGCATAAAGGAATGAGAATGGGCGATGTCAGCATGGGGGGTTGAGTGGTGAGTGAAGGAATCAGAGGGAGTATGGAGCAAGTGACTGAGGGGATCGGAGGGGTCTGGGCTGTGAGTGTGAGTGAGGGGATCAGATAGCGTAGGCTACAAGTAGTGAGAAAGAGAGCAGGGGTCGGATTGGGATAGAAGGAGGATAATTTCTTAAGAGGAAAAATCCATAAACTGCTATTAATTAATAAGCAATAGTAACTTGAACATAAATTGCCATGCTGGGTCAGACCAAGGGTCCATCAAGCCCAGCATCCTGTTTCCAACGGAGGCCAAACCAGGCCACAAGAACCTGGCAATTTAATATTTGGGTACTTGCCAAGTACTTGTGACTTGGATTGGCCACTGTTGGAAACAGGATACTGGGCTTAATGGACCCTTGATCTGACCCAGTATGGCATATCTTATGTTCTTATGAGGGGTGAGAGGAGGAGGAGAACTGGAAGAGAAAGGTCAGGAAGGAGGGGGTGAGAAAGTGGATTCACTTTTCCTCCTTTGATACTCCTCCCTGATGCAGATGCCCTCCTTTCCTCTTCATCCCTCCTCAATCCTTCCCTTTCCCTCTCTCTGCTCCCAATTTCTCTTCCAATTCCCTCCATCTCCCTCCTGAGATTCCCTTATCTTCTCTTCCCTTCCCAGCACTGATCACTAAGATTCTTCTCCTCCCACACAAGAACAAAATAAATTACCTAGATACACAAGAAATGTCAGAAAGCACCTTTTTTTTTTTATATAAAGTAAAACACAAGTTTGCATTATATATGCAAGTGTTTCTGACCAAAGTATCTGTTGTTTCAACGTGTTTACTAATGTATCAGAAGGGGAAAAGTTTCCTGGCTGGTTAGTCTAACTTTCCTTGCATGTTAGACACCACTATTTTAAAATAACCCTTGGCCCCAAGCATTTTCCTGTCAGCTTCCAAGTCATAAGGTTCAGACTGTGGCTTTGGAAGCCTTGTAAGTAGGGCATTTGCTTTTTAGGATTTTTTCTTTTTTAAATCTTCCGTACCCAACAGTTTCCAAGCAGAGAGCACAAGCAAAATCTAACAATTAGTTGGATGACTCTGAGCAACACTATAATGTACTTCAGAAAAGCATATCCTACCTTCATTGTGACATCCAAACCTCTTTCCAGAAGACGAATAAAATTGAAGAACTTATTGAAAAAGCTTGGTCATCACAATGATGAAAGGGCTAAGATAAACACACACCCTCTTCATCAGCATGCTATATACCTGTATTCATTCAAGATGATCTAGAGATGGGGATGGCTGGGGGAGGTAAATAAAGGACAAAATGATGGCTGGGGGAGGTAAATAAAGGACAAATAAGTGGGAGGAGGACAGAAGCTTTTGCAAGCTAAAGAATAATAAAAAGTTGAACTGCTTGTTTTATGAGCTATGCTTCTCAGGAGAACAAACTGATTTTTATTACTGAATTCCACTCACTGAATCACTGAAAATGAGAACAGAACATTTTTTTTTTTATCTCCATTCAAGAAACTGACAGCTTAAAATTATTTCCTTGGGGGTAGAGAAGAATTCCCTTGGTAGGGGAAACATTTAACTGGAAAGAAAAGATCTGCAGATTAAGTATGGTCACAAGACTCTGATCTGGTAGAAAAATGGAATGCTCCTATCAGCATGTTTGGAAAAGGATCAGACACAGGAAAAAAAAAAAGAATTCTGTATTATAAATGTGATTCATAAATTAGATTCTATCATGCAGGGCCAAGTTCTGCTGTCTGTATAGCTCTAAGAGTGTATTTTTGTTTTAAAGATGCTTACTGTTCCAAGAGTTGATCATATTTTCCCAAAGCATCTTTTTCAGCCAAAACAGCTCGTTCTTTTTCAGCAACAGCATTATCCCTTGCTTCTCTCAGATTTCTGCAGAAAAAGAAAAGAATGTGGTAAGCACTAAAATATATCTGACTAATTCAAACTTCCTCCCAGTAACAGGCAGATTTTTTTTTCTTGACAATACTACACTCCAGAACCTTTTACATATTTTGATTTTCATTCAGGATTATTAATTTACATCAGTTATTCTAGATTTTAGTGTATAAAAACAATTGGGTAGTACAATGTTTTGTCTTTAAAGGTCCTTGGCATGACTCACCTAGATTTCCATTCCCTAACCACTAATTCATAGAGAGGTCAATATTCCAAAGCCATTTAGACAGATAACACACACGTTATCCATCTAAATGGCTATTTTTGCCATACTGAGCCATTTATGCAGGTAAATTTTAGTGGGATAAGTCATTATCCGGCTATAATTTAGCCTATTAAAAAAGGTATTCCCAGGGTGTTTCTGGGAGGGGTTTAGTTATCCAGCTAACTCAGTCAATTTTGAACTATATCCGGCTAAGTTAGCCGGATAACTTTAGACTTGCTTCAGATCAGGCCTACAATTATCCGGGCTTATTTAGCTGGATAACTCTTTACTTAATTGGATATCTTAAAAGATAACCTGTTAAATATCACTGTAGAAAGGAAAAAAGAAAAATCAATTGTGGGCCAGCGGTCCACTTCCCGCGCCCCCCCCCTCCCCCATTATGTTTATATTGGCCCCAACAGGCCAAGATGTGCCGCCCACCCCATTCAGCAAATTTTTTTAAGAAGGGGGGGGGGGGGGGGGTGTGTCAAATTTTACTTGGGCTTACAGCCCTTGTCATAGCAGAACAGTGCTGGAAGTGCCGGGAGCAGGTAAGAGGTCACCTCACTCCTGGCAAGGTTTCTTAGGATCCAGGGAGAGGTTTGGGGAGTAACAAGTATTAAGAGTACAGGAGGGGAGGGGGGTTGGCAGGGAGTTTGGGATTACAAAAATACTAAATAGGGAAGGAGGAGGTCAGGGCAATGAGACCCCCCCTCAACATATTTTACCATGGGGGTGGGGGGAACGGGCACGACTTGGCCCATTGGAGTCAATTTGAACATAAAGGGGTGGGCATCAAGCTGCTAGCCCACATATGACTTTTCTTTTTTTATTTTTATAGTGCTACTTAACCTGTTATCTTTGAACCTAACCAGCTATAGCTGGTTAGGTTTTTAAGTTTTTCGGCTACATGTAGCTGGATAACTCTACTTAACTGGATATCTTCAAAGATAACAGGTTAAGTAGCACTATAAAAATAAAAAAAGAAAAGTCATATGTGGGCTAGCATCCTGATGCCCACCTCTTTATGTTCAAATTGACTCCAATGAATATAGCCAGTTAGGTTTTTAAGTTATTCGGCTACATGGAGCTAGATAAGTTTAGGAAAATATATTTAGTGGGATGTTTATCCCGATGAATATACAGTATGGGACAAGTTATCCAGCTAAATTTAGCTGGATACCTTGTCTGCTAAATGGCTTACTGAATATAATGCCCAGAATGCTCATACAGCCAAAGTGCTGTGCTTTAAAATGTTTGATGTACTGCATTGTTTTTTAAATAAAGATAGAGCATCACATCTGAAATGCTTATATTTTTTCATATTAATACTTGCACCAGTTTCTTGAAAATACAGTATGTCAAACTTTGTGCAATAATATTCTCTCTGCTGGTAAAAAATATATCTTCATTATGAAAGTACAGGAAACCAAGGGCACAAAAAATTAAGGGCATATGAAGTGTGTCGTGCTGATGTTTACATACCCATGGCAGAATTTGTAAGATGTGTAGTATTTTAAGAAAACATGTGTGATCAGACAAAACATGTCTGTTATTTTTAATATGTTTCAAATTAAACTATTATGCATCACAGAATAGCACAATTGTTTAGAAAAACCTTAGCAATAAAAGAAATAATAAAATGGTCCTGTTCAAAAATTTGCATACCCTTGAATGTTTGGGCTGATAATATGCACTCAAGTTGACACACGCACATAGAGATGGCAATGAAGGGTAGGTATCCACACCTGTGCCTTGTTTGATTGTAATTAGTGTCTGTGTATAAATAATCAAGGAGTTTCCTAGCTCTTGAGAAATCCTTGGACTGCATCTAGTTTGGTGATTATTGCAACATGGGGAAAGCAAAAGAACTGTCAAAGGATCTGCAAGCAAAAGTAGTTCAACCTTATAAATCAGGTAAAGGATATAAAAGGACATCAAAAGATTTCAAAATGCCATTAAGTACTGTTCAAACTCTAATCAAGAAGTGGAAAATTATGGGTTCTTTTAATACCAAGCCACGGTCAGGTAGAAAGATTTCAGAAACAACTGCCAGGAAAATTTGTCAGGATGCAAAGAAAAACCCACAAGCAACGTCTATTAAAACACAGGCTTCTCTGAAACAATGTGGTATGGGCATTTCAGAACGCACAATAAGGAGATACTCAAACAAAAATGGGCTGCATGGTAGAGTTGCCAGAAAAAAAGCCAATGTTGCACCAATGCCACAGAACAGCCCACTTATAACATGCCAAACAGACCTAGAGAAGCCTTAATACTTCTTGACCAAAATATTTGGAGGGATAAGACCAAAACTGAACTTTATGGTAACAACCATAAACGTTATGTTTGGAGAGGAGTCAATAAGGCCTATGAAGGTGGATCTCTGCTGTTTTGGGGGTGTGTGAGCTACAGTGGCACAGGGAATTTAGTCAAAATTGATGGTAGGATGAATGCAGCATATCATCAGAAAATATTGAAGAAAAATATGCATTCATCAGCCAGGAAGCTGCATATGGGGTGCACTTGAACTTTCCAACATGACAATGATCCAAAACATAAGGCCACGTTGACCCTTCAGTGGCTGCAGCAGAAAAAATTGAAAGTTCTAGAGTGGCCATCAGTCTCCTGACCTCAACATCATTTAGCCACTTTGGGGAGAACTCAAACATGCAGTTCATGCTAGACAACCAAAGAATTTACAAGATCTGGAATCTTTTTGCCAAGAGGAATGGGCAGCTTTACCACATGAGAAAACAAAGGGCCTCATTCACAACTATCACAAAAGACTGCAAGCCATCATTGATGCAAAATTGGGCAATACACGATATTAAGAACGAAGGGTATACTAATTTTTGAACAAGACCATTTTATTATTTCCTTTATTGCTATGGTTTGTTTAAACTAAATTCTGTCAGGGGTATGTAAACTTATGCTCACTATATATAAGCATATATAAGCTATATATAAGCATATATAAACTATATATAAGCATAGCAGATGCCTGTTAAAAGAATCAGTAAAGAAAACAGTATGTGAGAGCACTGGCCATCAACATGATGTAAGCTCCAAACCAAAATAACAGGCAAGTTCAGAAAATCTAAATAAGTGCAGTTTATTAAAGACTTAAAATGGAAAAAAATGTATATGTAGAATTTACTGAAAACCAGGAGTGGCCAACCAGCATCTCACAGGTTGTATGCAGTCCCCATAACATGAAAATGCGGCTTTTTGGAAAGTTATGTTACTTCAATGTTGTGAACAGAAGATTATGTAAAATTTGAATATTAATCTACAGGGATTTTTCTATTTGTTTGTAACTGGACATTAAATTTAAATTTTGTATAAAATTTTTATGTACATTTTAAGGTGTGATAAGTGTTTTTGGATTGTTTAAATACTTTGATAAATACAAAAATAAAAGATATAAAAATATTTTTGGGGTTCCTGCAATAGTGATAAAGCAAAATTGCTTACCTTGTAATAGGTGTTATCCCAGGACAGCAGGATGTAGTCCTCACATATGGGTGACGTCACTGACGGAGCCCTATTGCGGGAAAACTTTGTCAAAGTTTCTAGAAACTTTTGACTGGCCCTGTGAGGCCACTGAGCATGCCCAGCATGCGATGATATTCTCTGCCACAGGGGTCTCTCTTCAGTCTCGTATGTAGCAATAAGCTTTAGCAAAAATAAAATAATAAAAGGTATGAGACCCAACTCCGCGGGGTGGCGGGTGGGTTTTGTGAGGACTACATCCTGCTGTCCTGGGATAACACCTATTACAAGGTAAGCAATTTTGCTTTATCCCAGGACAAGCAGGATACTAGTCCTCACATATGGATGATTAGCAAGCTAGAGGCTGAGTCATTTTGTAGTGAAGCAATAGTGAAGTACTGTTGGTGAAATGAGGCAGCCGAAGATCACAGCAGGTTGGATATGGAAGGAGTTGGGATTAAACTGGAAACAAGTTCTTTAAGACAGATTGTCCATAGGCTGAATCTTGTCGTCCTTCATTGTCCAAACAGTAATGAGCTGCAAATGTGTGAAGAGAACTCCATGTTGATGCTTTACATATGTCAAGGATTGGCACTGAACGATAGTGTGCTACTGAGGTTGATATCGCCCTTACTGAATGTGCCTTTACTCGCCCTTGGAGAGGAAGGCCTGCTTTTTCATAGCAAAACTGTATGCAATCTGCTAACCAGTTGGAAAGAGTATGTTTACCCACTGCTTTTCCCGGTTTGTTTGGATCATAAGATACAAAGGGTTGAGTGGATTTCCTGTGGACTGCAGTGCGGTCTAAGTAAAATGCTAGCTCACGTTTACAGTCCAAGGTATGTAAAGCCCGTTCTCCTTGGTGAGAATGAGGCTTTGGAAAGAATGTGGGTAAAACTATGGATTGGTTCAAGTGGAATTCCGTAACTATTTTGGGAAGGAATTTTGGATGTGTATGGAGAACCACTCTGTCATGTAAGAACTTTGTGTAGGGTGAGTAGGTGACAAGTGCTTGTAACTCACTAACCCTTCTAGCCGATGTAATGGCTATGAGGAAGATAGTCTTCCATGTGAGAAATTTGAGATCACAGGAATTCATGGGTTCGAAAGGAGAACGCATGAGTCTTGTTAAGACCAGATTCAGGTCCCATTCTGTGACAGGAGGCCGAACTGGTGGTTTAAGTTGAGTTAAACCTCTCATAAATCTACTGACAAGAGGTTGTATGGATACTGGTGCATCTCCCATCTTGTTATGGTAAGCGGAGATTGCACTTAAGTGTACTTGTACAGATGAAGTCTGGAGACCAGACTCTGAAAGATGATATAAGTAGTCTAATAGAGACGTAGTGGGGCAGGTGAAAGGATCTATACTCTTTTGCCTGCACCACAAAGTAAACCTTTTCCATTTGGAGGAATAGTTCTTTCGTGTGGAAGGTTTACGTGAAGCTATAAGCACTTGAGATACAACCACTCAATCTTTCAACTAATGTAAGATCAAGCTTTCAACATTCATGCTGTCAGGGATAGGGATTGAAGGTTGGGATGATGCAACCGACCCTGATCCTGAGTTATGAGAGTGGGATATACTCCCTGACTGAGAGGTCTAGAAGTGTGGGAAACCATACTTGTCGAGGCCAATACGGGGCTATGAGTATCATGGACCCCTTGACTTGTTGTAGCTTCACTAGAGTTTTGATTATGAGTGGTATTGGAGGATATGCGTATAGTAGGCCTGAGTTTCAAGGGCGAGCAAAGGCGTCCTTGGCTGGCTGTTTTTCTGTTTGTGTAGGGAACAGAATCTGTCCATTTTGAGATTCAGCTGTGACACAAAGAGGTCTATTGTTGGTTGACCCCAACGCTGAAAGATCCTTGTCGCTACTGAGAGATCCAGGGACCATTCGTGTGGTTGGAATTGATGACTGAGTCGATCCGCTAGCACATTTTGAATGCCTGCCAGATAAGTGGCCCGGAGAAACATTGTGTGTGTTAGGGCCCAGTCCCAAATTTGTGCATCTTCTTGACAAAGGAGATATGAGCCCGTACCTCCCTGTTTGTTGATGTACCAAATGGCTACTGTGTTGTCCATTTGGCTTAGAATAGTCTTGTGTGAAAGGCAGTCCTTGAATGCATGCAGCGTATAACGTAGAGCTCGAAGTTCCAGAAAATGTATTTGAAAAGTTGCTTCGAGCTTTGTCCAAGTACCCTGGGTCTGGAGATTGTCTATGTGAGCTCCCCAACCCAAGGTGGATGCATCTGTAGTTAAAGTTATCTGTGGGACTGGTTGCTGGAAGGGTAGGCCCTTGCGCAAGTTGTCCTTGTTCGCCCACCATAGTAGAGATGAACGTAGCTGGTGGGTGAGTTGGATTGGAGAATGTAGTGGTTGAATGGCTTGGATCCATTGTGATCTTAGAGTCCATTGAGTTACTCTCATGGCTAATCTTTCCATAGCAGTGACGAACCATGGAGGCCATGTGGCCTAGTAAGATTAGAAACTGATAAGCTGTCGCTTGTTTCTGTGAGTAAATGGAGCTTGCCCAGAGGGAAAGTGTGTTTGCCCGATCCTTGGGTAGAAAGGCTTTTGATAGGATAGTGTTCAAGTCTGCACCTATGAATTGAATTAGGTGAGACGGAATGAGATGGGATTTTTGATAGTTGATGAGAAAACCCATGGAGTGAAGTAAAGAAATTGTTCGACTGAGAGAAGTGAGAGCTCCTTGTTGAGATTGACTTCTGATGAGCCAGTCGTCTAAATATGGAAATACATGGACACTTTCCTTGTGCAAGTGACCTGCAATTACTGCCAGACATTTTGTGAATACTCTGGGAGCAGAGGCAAGTCCAAATGGCAGAACTCTGTATTGGAAATGTTGATGACCAACCATGAAGCGTAGATATTTGCAGTGAGGAGGGAATATTGGAACGTGAGCGTAAGCGTCTTGAAGATCCAGAGAACAAAGCCAATCTCCTGTTTGAAGAAGTGGAAGCATGGTGCCTAGAGAAACCATCCTGAACTTTTCTTTCTTCAGAAATTTGTTGAGATTTCTGAGATCTAGGATGGGACGTAGGCCTCCGGTTTTCTTTGGAATGAGAAAATAACGAGAGTAGAATCCTCTGCCCTGCTGAGTCCGGGGCACCAGTTGTATAGCTCTGGCTCTTAGGAGGGTGGATAATTCTGCTTGTAGAGGAATTATGTGAGATTCGTTCTGCAGATATGACCTCGGTGGAGATTCTGGTGGAATTGAGAGGAAATTGAGTTTGTAACCTCGAGCTACTATGGAAAGTACCCACTGGTCTGTTATTTTTATCCAATGGTTGTAAAAATAGGATATTTGGCCTCCTACTGGTAGATGTGCTCGAGGGTTGAGGAGATGGATTTGTTCCCTGGTCTGCGCTTCAAAAGCCAGCAGCAGGTCCTGTCTGTGGCGGAGGCTGAGGGCGAGCAGTCCTTGGTTATCTGGCTTGGGAACGTTGTTGCGGCCTAGTGGATCTGCCCCTCGATGCTGGAGGGTAGTAACGTCGTTGCTGGTAGTATGGGTGTCTGGGTTCGCGTCTGGCAGGACGACGAGATGGCTGTGCAGAGGGTTCCTGTGGAACTTGTGATAGTTGGCGTACGGTCTCAGAATGTTCCTTTAGTTGTGCCACGACATCTTGGACCTTGGAACCGAATAGGTTGCCCCCAACACATGGCAAATCAACAAGTTTGTCTTGGACCTCAGGCCAGAGGCCTTAAGCCATGCCCAACGCCTAGCACTAATTCCAACAGCTGCTGTTCTGGAAGCTGTCTCGAAGCTATCGTAAGCTGCCCTTACTTCATACTTCCCAGCCTCCAGACCTTTATGTATAATTGTCTGTGCTGCTTCCTGGGATTGCTGTGGTAAAGATGTGATGAACTCCATCTGTTTCCACAGATTCCTCTGATATTGTGTCATGTAGAGTTGATAAGAGGAAATTCTGGTATTCAGGATAGCCCCTTGATATACCTTCCTTCCCAGGGAGTCTAGATATCTCTGATCTTTACCTGGGGGGGTTGAAGAGTGTGGACGAATTCGTTTTGACTTCTTTTGAGCAGATTCTACTACTACCGAATAGTGTGGAAGCTGCGATTTTGATACCCAGGAGCGGCCTGCACCAGATATGTGGTATCTACTCGTTTATTAACAGCAGAGACAGAGCATGGGTGCTCCCAGATTCGATGTTGAAGATCCAGAAGAACCTCGTGTATTGGTATAGCCAATACCTGCTTTGGAGGGTCGACAAATTGAAGTACCTCCAATGTCTGCTGCCTGGTATCTTCTTCCGCAACCAGGGTAAAGGGTATGGTGTCTGCCATCTCTTGAATGAAGGTGGTAAAAGACAAATCCTCTGGTGGAGATTGTTTTCTTTGATCTGGGGGTGAAGGCTCCGACATGAATTCTTCAGAGGATGTATTAGTATGTTGATCATCCCAAGCGTCATCTGGATCATCCCTATATGGAGAGAGAGGGGAAGATCTTGGTTGTTGATGAAGGCCCGAAGGTCCTGGTTGCGGATCAGAGGGTATTCTTGGAGAAGTGTCCTCTGATGGTTTTGGTGGAAGGGCATCGATAACTTCTTGATATTTTTTCAAGAGATTTTAGAAAAATGGCAAATCATGTCGTTCTAGATCCCCAGATGACGGCTGCATCAATGGCAGGGAGGTTGGCATCTATGTTGGTATCGATGGAAGTGCAAGTAATGGTGTCGAAGACGTCAATGGGGTTGGCATCAATGAACCCGTCGGTATATGCGCATAAATCGTTGTCGATGTAGTAATCATCCTCGGTGCAGGAACAGACTTCGATCCTGGCACAGGCATCGGTATTGTCACCAGCATCGGTGTGACCACCGGCATCGGTAAGGTTACCGGCATCGATGCTGAAGGCACGGGCATTGGCTGGAGCACCGGAGTTACTTGCTGTTTCTTAAAAGCCCGGATAACCGCTTGCCTGATAAGATCAGTCAATTCCGGCGTTACAACTGATGAAGTCAGAGCAGTTGTACGCGGTGACGGAGGCTGTGCTGTCAGATCCTCCACAGAGCCCTGTGGAGGTTCAGGAATCGACGTATCCTTTTGAACAGGCCCAGGCGTTGAAGAAACCAGCGTTTCCTGGCTCCATGGCCGCTTTGCGCTCGATTCCTCCGGGGGAAGAGATGATTCCGACGTTGATGGACGTCTGTGTCGATGACGATGCTTTGTGTTCGCTGATTGATTTCATCGATGCCGTCGACGACACTGGAGACGGCTGATCCCCTGATCCTTCCGGACGATGTTTTTTAATCAAGATACGTTTGGGAACTCCAACCAGAGGTGATTTTGACGACGTCAAGGGAGATGGCTGAAGCTGGAGATGGAACAAATGTTCCATTTTCTCTTGACGACCCTTCCGTCCCTTCACCGTCATCTCTGCACATTTTGGGCAGGTGTTGACGTCGTGATTCTGACCGAGACACATCACACTCTCGAGGTGTGGGTCGGTGATGGACATTGTCCGGTTACATACAGGGCATTTTTTGAAGCCCGTAGCCATTTTTGATTGACGGCCGATGACAAAATGAGGGAATTCATGAGAGAAAAATGTTTTGTTTTACTCAAAGAGTAAAAACGAGACAGAGGTACTCACCAGCCGGTGGAAACCCCGAGAGATCCTGATGGGAGAAAATATTATTGAAAAATATGACTTTTTAGTCAGAAATTGTTGTGAGAGAGACTCGCAACAGCTCCTACTCTGTGATGCCTACAGCAGCGAGGAAAACAAAGACTGAAGAGAGACCCCTGTGGCAGAGAATATCATGGCATGCTCAGTGGCCTCACAGGACCAGTCAAAAGTTTCTAGAAACTTTGACAAATTTTTCCCACAATAGGGCTCCGTCAGTGACGTCACCCATATATGGGAGGGCTAGCATCCTGCTTGTCCTGGAATAATATACGGTACTTGTATTGGGTGGGAACTGGTTGTTAAAATTTTTTTTCTCTCTGTTTGCATTTGTACTATATATATATATATATATATATATATATATATATATATATCTCACAAATGTAGACATATATATATTTGCTATATATACTATAAAACGAGGAGAGAGGAGATTCTACTCACTTATGAGTGAGTAGAATCCTCGTTTTGTGTTTAACTTAGGAGAGGTAGTTGCTTCATAGTATTTGACTATATATACTATATACATTTAGCAACCAGTCCCCACCCAAGTACCATATATATATATATAAATATATATCGTACAAATGCATATATTTGCTATGGCTTGAGGATGAAAGGAGCCTGCTGCAGAGGAAAGCTTTCAGAGCTGGGAGGCAGGCATTCAGCCAGCAGTGAGGCAGCGGCAGGAAGTGTGCCAACTGCCTCCCGCTGGCAAAAACAGAAGTGGGGCAGGCAAGAATGGAGGCGGTGATAGTGTTTCCTGCTGCCACGGTGATGATGGGGGTAGGAAAAAAATGCAGCGAACAGACTAATGGAACCACGACTGCTGCTGTGGGGAAAATACAAAGGAAACACTAAGCGGAGGGCCTCAGGGGAGGCTCCCACTCTCCAAAAAATGTCACAGGACTGCTGTTGGTCACTGCGACTCAGTAGGCATGTGGCCAGAGCGACCAACGCCTATCACATGATTGGAGTCACCAGCCCGCCAGGGCATGCCAGAAGCCCTGATAGTCCAATCTGCCCCAGGAGGATTGAGTGTGAGGCAATCGGCAGCCACAGCAAGGGCAGGGGCAGCAGTGTGAGGCAGATGCCACAAGGGTGTTTTGAGAGGGGCATTTTTTGCTGCCTCAAAATTCTGCCACCTGAAGTGGTCACCTCACCCTGCTTCATTATAGAATCGCCCTTGCTCACAGTCCATTTCCTTAGGGCCCACAACCAGTCTTCTCTGTCTCTCACACACACTCACAATTTCTGTCGCTCACTTCCCAGTTATCTCCCTGATCAATTTTACTCTCCCAAACATCCGCACACCAATCACCTCCCTGACCAATCTCTCTTTCTTTCATACACACACACACCAGACACCTCCCTGATCAGTCTCTCTCACACATTATCTTTTCTCTTATTACGCACAGTCTCAATCACACGCATTCACACACACACACATGCTGGCTCACTTACCAAACCCCCCCCCCCCCCCCCAATCAAATATGGCAGCTGCAGCACGAGGCATCCTGATCTGTACTGGGCAACTGAGAAGGACAGCCAGTGGGCTGTTATTAAAGCAGAGTCATGACAGACTGGGAATAGTAGGAATGATTTTTCCCAGCCCCGCAGTGCTAAGAAATAGTATTCAGGAATTTTCCTGTGCCGTGATCATCACAGTGCAGAGCAAAGAAAGCAGCCATGGGGATTTCCTGCTTCACGGCTGTCGGGGAAATCCAGCAATCAGCTGCCCCAGGTCTGCAGTGTGAAGGCCTGCCTCAGAAAGAAGGAAGCGCTCCTGCAATCGCGGGAGGTGGAAGGAGCCTTGGGGCAGTTGATCTCGGCAGCAGCAGCATGGTCCTTTCTTCTTCCAGTGCACCCCGGTGAACATCAATTCCTCTTCCGGGCCACAGGGGCAGGAAGAAGAAAAAGCCATGATGCTGTGGCTGGCACTGGTTTCCATGAACAATGCTGCTGTTCCCCTCCAGGCTTGAATGTGCTGATAGCACAGGCAAGAATGGCAACAGTGTTTGTGGAAGAACTGTCTGCATCCCGCTAGGTAGAGGAAAGGGAGAGAAGAATAGCGGGAGACCTGGCGGTGTGAAACACACCTGTCGGTGCTTCGCAACACCCTGGTGTGTCGCGATACACTGGTTGAGAATCGCTGGTCTAGACAATGAATATTTGCACTCATAGTTTTGCATGTTTCTCCTTGGTCTCTTTCTTTAACCCTTTTGCTGAAAAGTGGACTACTGAGCTTTTTTCTTTTATTTTCCTTAAGGTCTTCATATTTTTGTTGGAGGTGACATCCCAAATCCATTAGGTTTCTATCTGCCATCCCCATCCTCTAGTATAAATATCTGTGAACATATGATCTGTCTTTTGCATGGATCCTTCTTCCTGCCAGAGAAAGACAGAAGTCATCTTCATCATATAGCTTTTTGTTGTTACATATATGGCCCCAGATCATAAGAACATGCCATACTGGGTCAGACCAAGGGTCCATCAAGCCCAGCATCCTGTTTCCAACAGTGGCCAATCCAGGCCATAAGAACCTGGCAAGTACCCAAACACTAAGACTATTCCATGTTACCGTTGCTAGTAATAGCGGTGGTTATTATCTAAGTCAACTTAATTAATAGCAGGTAATGGACTTCTCCTCCAAGAACTTATCCAATCCTTTTTTAAACACAGCTATACTAACTGCACTAACCACATCCTCTGGCAACAAATTCCAGAGTTTAGTTGTGCACTGAGTGAAAAAGAACTTTCTCCGATTAGTTTTAAATGTGCCCCATGCTAACTTCATGGAGTGCCCCCTAATCTTTCTACTATCCGAAAGAGTAAAGAAACGATTCACATCTACCCGTTCTAGACCTCTCATGATTTTAAACACCTCTATCATATCCCCCCCTCAGCCGTCTCTTCTCCAAGCTGAAAAGTCCTAACCTCTTTAGTCTTTCCTCATAGGGGAGCTGTTCCATTCCCTTTATCATTTTGGTAGCCCTTCTCTGTACCTTCTCCATCGCAATTATATCCTTTTTTGAGATGCGGCGACCAGAATTGTACACAATATTCAAGGTGCAGTCTCACCATGAAGCGATACAGAGGCATTATGACATTTTCCATTTTATTCACCATTCCCTTTCTAATAATTCCCAACATTCAGTTTGCTTTTTTGACTGCCACAGCACACTGAACCGATGATTTTAATGTGTTATCCACTATGACGCCTAGATCTCTTTCTTGGGTGGTAGCTCCTAATATGGAACCTAGCATTGTGTAACTATAGCATGGGTTATTTTTCCCTATATGCATCACCTTGCACTTGTCCACATTAAATTTCATCTGCCATTTAGATGTCCAATTTTCCAGCCTCACAAGGTCTTCCTGCAATTTATCACAATCTACTTGTGATTTAACTACTCTGAACAATTTTGTATCATCTGCAAATTTGATTACCTCACTCATCGTATTTCTTTTCAGATCATTTATAAATATAAATATATTGAAAAGTAAGGGTCCCAGTACAGATCCCTACAGATGAAAACAAAAGTTTAGGCACCCCTAATCAAATTATGTGTTTCAATGAATATTTAAGATAACAGAAGATGACACAACCTTCATATGGTACAAAATTAAACGATTTTCTACAATTTTTAATGTAAAATTACTATTTGTTGATTTTAACAGATTGCAAAAAAAAGTCATGTCATGTGCAAAAGTTTGTACACCCTTCCAATTGATGCATTACTCTTTTCTTCAAAAAGATGTTAAGGAGGCCCAAATGCTGGTTGACTCGTTAGGCTACAAACAAAATCTTCAAATGCTTCCAGAGCAATTTTGAGTGCTAGAAATACTATTAAAAAATGAAAGTATGTGATGGCAAAGTCTGCTGGAGGAGTGATCTCAATGCCAAGAGCGAACAGTGCACGGGGACAGGGCAAAACTGGAAGATTTTAACTTAAATGAGGACAGGATATTTTAATTTTGGATTGAGCCCTCTGGTATTGATGGCCCAGCAGAGCTTGAACAGGAACGACAGGAACAACAGGTAACACAAGGCACACACTAAGACAATGTAAAATGCAAACTTGGAGACATGAAGGTGCCTTCAGAAGCAGGGAGGACCCAGCAGGACGACTGAATATACAAAACAAGCACTAAACAGAAACATTAGAGGCATGAAAGAAACTAGGAGTAAGCAGAGTTGCTTACTTGTAACAGGTGTTCTAGGACAGCAGGATCTTAGTCCTCACACATGGGTGACATCATCAGATGGAGCCCAGAACGGAAAAATTTCAAAGTTTCTGGATCTTTGACTAGGCACACTGAGCATGTCCAGCATGCCCTATACCACGCATCCACGTGGAGTCCCTCTTCAGACTTATAACAGAATTATAATAAATAAAAAAATGTAAGGAGAAACCCAACTCCGCAGTGTGTGGCGGACGGATTTCGTGAGACTCCGGAGGACAGACTGGCTGAACCTACTGTCACGTTGGCCATCCTTATCCAGACAGTAATGGGATGTGAATGTGTGGAGAGAACTCCACGTCATAGCCTTGCAGATCTCTTCCACGAGAACTGCTCGCAAGTGGGCCACCAACATTGTCATGGCTCTGAAAGAATGAGCCTTGACATGTCTCCCAAGAGGCAATCCCACCTGGGCATAACAGGAGATGCAGTCTGCTAGCCAACTGGATAGTGTCTGTTTGGCAACGGCAACTCACAACCTATTCCTATCAAAAGAAATAAAAAGTTGGGTGGACTGTCTATGGGCTTCTGTCCGTTCCAGATAGAAGGCTAAGGCTCTGCTGCAGTCCAAACTGTGCAATGCTCGTTCACCTTGATGCGAATGGGGCCTGGGAAAGAATGTTGACTGGTTAAAATGGAAATCCATCACCACCTTAGGCAGGAATTTAGGATGCGTATGCAAGACCACCCTGTTAGGAAAATACTTAGTGTAAGGTGGATAAGTCACTAAGGCCTGGAGCTTGCTGACCTTGCACACCGAGGTGACTGCCACCAAAAATATGACCTTCCAGGTCAGGTACTTCAGGTCACAGGAGAGCAGTGGCTAAAAAGAAACTTTCATCAGCTGAGCTAGCACAACACTGAGGTCCTAAGACACAGTGGGAAGCTTCAATTTATTTAATTAAAATCTTTTCTATACCGTCGTTCGGTCGTGCACCATCACAACGGTTTACAGAGAGGCACATATCTTTAATGATCCGCTGGGGATATGCTATCTTACACAGTGCCAGGATAGTTATCGGTTACATATTTCAATAATATAATCTATATGCAAGGTGACATGGATCTTATCCATATGTCTGATTAATAGGGTACTCATATAGGTATAGCAAATGTTGCTTACCTGATGTAACAGGTGTTCTCACAGGACAGCAGGATGTTAGTCCTCACAAATGGGTGACATCGAGGATGGAGCCCACCACGGGTGACATCGAGGATGGAGCCCACCACGGAAAACTTCTGTCAAAGTTTAAACAGAACTTTGACTGGCCCCTACTGGGCATGCCCAGCAAGGCACTGACCCTGCAGCCAGCAGGGGTCTCCCTTCAGTCTGATTTTCAAAGCTACAGGCAGTGCCTAGAAAGTAAAAACAAAACGAACCCAACACCGCGGGGTGGCGGGCGGGTTTCGTGAGGACTAACATCCTGCTGTCCTGTGAGAACACCTGTTACATCAGGTAAGCAACATTTGCTTTCTCACAGGACAAGCAGGATGGTTGTCCTCACAAATGGGTGAGTACCGAGCTGAGGATGTCCTGACTTGCACCAAATGCACCCAACGACGTGCAACAGGCAGTACAAGTGGGGTGGAATTTGGGAAAGGGCATCCGCACCCTACCGGGAAGGTGGAAGGGTGTTGGTACATCAGGTTGGAAAAAGGTTACGCAAGACAGATTGGCCGAAGATGGAGTCCTGTCTTCCAGCTTTGTCCAAACAATAGTGGGCTGCAAAGGTATGGAGAGAACTCCAGGTTGCAGCCCTGCAGATGTCAGGAAGCGGCACCGATCGAAGGTGTGCCACTGACGTAGCCATGGCCCTCACAGAGTGTGCTTTGACACGGTCTTGGAAAGGAATGCCAGCCTGCTCATAGCAGAAAGAAATGCAGTCCGCCAACCAGGAGGAAAGAGCCTGCTTACCCACAGGTTGTCCTAACTTGTTAGGATGGAAAGAGACGAATAATTGAGTGCTCTTCCTGTGAGAAACTGTACGGTCTAGGTAAAAGGCTAGAGCTCGTTTACAGTCTAGGGTATGCAGGGTCTGTTCTCCAGAGTTGGAGTGGGGCCTGGGAAAAAAGATAGGTAGTATGATGGATTGATTGATATGAAACTCAGAAACTACCTTAGGTAAAAATTTAGGGTGAGTGCGGAGTACCGCCCGGTCCTGCAGGAGTTTAGTGTAAGGCGGATAGGTAACTAGGGCCTGTAATTCACTAACCCTGCGAGCTGAAGTGATAGCCAAAAGGAATAACACTTTCCATGTGAGATACTTTAACTCACAGGAGTGCAGAGGTTCGAAAGGAGGTTTCATTAGACGACCAAGAACCAGATTAAGGTCCCAGGATGGGGCCGGAGGCCGTAAGGGTGGCTTCAGATGGAGCAAGCCTTTAAGAAAACGTGTTACTAGGGGTTGTACTGAAATAGGGACACCCTGTACACCTTTATGGAAGGCGGCTACCGCACTGACATGCATCCTAATGGAAGAGGTTTTAAGACCTGATTCAGAGAGATGCCATAAATAGTCCAAGAATTTGGAAATTGGACAGGAAAGGGGATCAAGGGACTGAGAAGTGCACCATGATGTGTACCTTTTCCATTTGTATGAGTAAGACTTTCTTGTGGAAGGCTTTCGTGAAGCTATCAGGACTCGAGAAACGGAATCTGAAAGGTTGAAAGGCTGAAGGACTAACCTTTCAACATCCATGCCGTCAGGGACAAGGCTTGGAGGTTGGGATGGAGGAGGCATCCGTCGTTTTGAGTGAGCAGATGCGGGTCCTTTCCCAGAGGAATGTGCCTGCGGATGGAGAGATCCTGGAGTATTGGAAACCATACTTGGCGTGGCCAGTAAGGTGCTATCAGGATCATGGTTCCTCCGTCCTGGCGTAGCTTCACGAGAGTCTTTGACACAAGAGGAAGTGGGGGGAATGCGTAGAGCAGACCGGTTGTCCACTTGAGGGAGAATGCATCCCTCGGCCGAGAGTTCTGGCTCCGAATGAGAGAGCAGTAATCGTCCACTTTGTGGTTCTGAGGGGACGCAAAGAGGTCTATGCGGGGAGAACCCCACTTGTGAAACAGAGAGGTCGCTATCAGAGGATCGAGTGACCACTCGTGCGGTCGGAAGACACGGCTCAGCCGGTCTGCCAATACATTGTCTACTCCCGGCAGGTAAGTGGCCCTGAGGTACATAGAGTGGGAGAGGGCTTCCGCCCAGATCTGCGCAGCTTCCTGACACAGAAGGAAGGAGCCTGTGCCTCCCTGCTTGTTTATGTACCACATGGCCACTTGGTTGTCCGTCTGGATTAAGATTATCTGATGAAAGAGATGATCTTTGAAAGTGCGGAGCGCATAGCGGATTGCTCGAAGTTCCAGGAAATTGATCTGGTGTTCGGCTTCCTCGTTGGACCATAACCCTTGGGTTTGAAAATTGTCCACATGGGCCCCCCAACCGATGTGGGAAGCGTCGGTGGTTAGGATAACTTGCGGATCCGGTGGAAGAAAGGGTAAGCCCTGAAGGAGGTTGACCTGAGTCGTCCACCAAGTTAAGGATAGGCGCAGCGCTTGTGTGACTGTGATTATGGAGGACAGAGGCTGAAAAGCTTGAATCCATTGTTGTCGTAGAGTCCATTGTGTTACCCTCATGGCTAGTCTGGTCATGGGAGTGACTTGAACCGAGGATGCCATGTGTCCTAGGAGAACTAGGAATTGGCGAGCTGTGGCAGTGTCTTGAGACTGGAGCTGGTGAGCTAGGGACATGAGAGTTTGGACCCGTTGTAGCGGAAGGTAGGCCTTTGCCTGTAAGGTGTCCAAGTCTGCCCCAATGAAAGATAAGGTTTGAGATGGGACGAAGCAAGATTTCTCGTAATTGACAAGAAACCCTAAGGAAAGGAGTGTGTTGATTGTCAATTGTAGGGAGGACCGGGCAATCTGAGGGGTGGAGGCCCTGATCAGCCAGTCGTCCAGATAGGGGTATACGTGGACACCTTCCTTCCTGAGGAATGCTGCTACAACTACGAGGCATTTGGTGAAGACCCGTGGAGCAGATGCCAGACCGAAAGGCAGTACTCGGTATTGATAATGGTCGCGGCCTACGAGAAACCGCAGATATTTGCGATGGGATTGTGTTATCGCAATATGGGTATAAGCTTCCTTGAGGTCGAGGGAGCATAGCCAATCCCCTTTCTGCAGCAGAGGGAGTAACGTGCCCAGGGTTACCATCTTGAATTTTTCTTTTTGAAGGTACTTGTTGAGGGCTCGAAGGTCTAAAATTGGACGTAGCCCTCCTGATTTCTTTGGAATTAGGAAGTATCTGGAATAGAATCCCTTGCCTCGTTGAGAGGGAGGAACGAGTTCTATAGCATTTGATTGCAGAAGAAGAGAAACTTCCTGTTGTAATTGAGCCAAATGGCTGGATAGACTCCACGCTTGAAGCGGCGGGGAGTCTGCCGGAAGAGTTATGAAATTGAGGTGGTAACCCTGTGCGATAATCGCCAGCACCCACTGGTCTGAGGTAATCTGTATCCAATGCTGTAGAAAGTGGCACAGACGACCCCCTACAGGGATGTGGGGGAGTGGGATATGGCATGTGCTCCGAGTCGGGAAGTCAAAGGCCTGCCGCAGGCCCGGGGGGTGGGGCTACAGCAGGTCTTTGTTTCCGAGGTTGGCGTGGCTGAGGTCTGGTGGAGGATCGAGCCGGACGAGGCCTAGTCGACGGAGGGTAATAACGACGTGGCCGAAAGAATGACTTTTTGGAGTCCTTCTTAGGTGGTGGTTTGGAGGATACCTCAGATGGAACAGACGAAAGTTGTTTCAACGTCTCGTGGTGATCCTTCAATTCCGCCACAATTTGTTGAATCTGTTCTCCGAACAGATTATCCCCTAAGCAGGGTAAATCGGCTAGACGATCCTGAACCTCTGGGCGAAGGTTGGATGATTTTAACCAAGCCCAACGTCTGGCTGAGATGGCAGTAGCTGAGACTTTCGTGGAAGCATCGAAGATATCGTAGGCCGTTCGGATCTCGTGCTTCCCAGCTTCAAATCCTTTGTGAAGGAGGGCTTGAAGCTGTGGCTGGTATTGGTCCGGTAAGGTGTCAGCGTAGTCCTGCATTTGTTTAAGGATAGCTCTGTTGTACTGAGTCATATAAAGTTGGTATGAAGCTATACGAGATATCAACATAGCCCCATGATACACTTTCCTTCCCACACTATCAAGAAATTGGTTGTCCTTGATAGGGGGAGTGGAAGAGTGTGGCTTTAAACGCTTGGCTTTCTTTTGCGCAGACTCAACTACAACAGAGCGATGATCCAGTTGAGACTTCTGAAATCCTGGTGCTGACTGAACGAGGTAGGTTGAGTCAGCTTTTTTATTGACTGGTGACACAGATGAAGGTGATTCCCAGTTTTTCTTTAAAAGATCCAGAAATACTTGGTGAATGGGGATGGAAGCGATGATCTTGGGGGCATCCAGAAATTGGAGCAGCTCCATCATTTGGTGCCTGTCATCGGTCTCAGATTGCAGCTGAAAAGGCACAACTTCTGACATCTCCTTTACAAAATTTATAAAGGAGAGATCTTCAGGAGGAGATCGTTTTCTACTCTCTGTAGGAGATGGTGGGGATGGTAAATCTGTATCTGAAGATGAATCATCACCCCAGGTATCATAAGGATCATGTAAGGTTTGCTGTCCTGAAGGACCTGGTAGAGGATCCAAAGGCATCGATGGAACCGGTGCTGCAAGCGGAACAGTGAACGGCATCGAGGGCTTCGGGGCCACCGATGGAATCGGTGCCGATCTTGGAATCGATGGAGCTGAAGGATAAATCGGTGGAAAGGTATGTGAAGGCACCGATGGAACGACACCGGACGGAGGAATCCGGAACGGTGTTTCTCCTGTCGATGAATGTCCTTCCGGACATGATGGTGTAGTCGGTGCTAATGAAATCACCGATGGAAGGGCGCGCATAAGTGCCTCCATACGATTTAGTATCGGTGCCAACGCTTCCACTATAGGCTCGGTGGTCGGTTCCATCCTCGGTGGCAGAGTCGGTGCTGAGGTCGGTGCCTGAGGCGGTGCCGGAATCGGTGCCGGAGGCGGTGCCGGTGGAGGCTGGAATCTTCGCATCGCATTCTCGATGGCCTCCTGGACCAGCCGGTCCAGTTCTGCCCGGAGACCAGGGGTAAGCATACCCGGCTCGACGGGAGAGGGAGGCTGAGGCAGGGCCGGAGGGACCACCGTAACCGGTGGGATCACGGCCCCCGCACCCCGGGAGGGTGAGGGTTTCCTCGGTGCCTGCGAACGAGACGTGGACGGTGCCAGGTCCGACCGAGGCTTTTTCTTCGGTGGCTCGGCCTGTTCAGAGGTCGATGGTTGCGGATCCTCGACGGGCCGAGACTTGTGCCGTCGATGGCGATGCTTATCCTTCCGATCTCCTCGGTCATCCGGGGAGGGGACAGGAGTCGACGGCCGAGAAGTCATCGATGGTGGACGGTCACCGGCGGGTTGGCGATGGTGGTGCAACTTCGACGGTGCCGGTTCCGATGACGTCGATGCTATCGATGGCGTTGGGGTGGGTGCATGGAAGAGGAGCCCCATCTTCTCCATCCTGGCCTTGCGACCCTTAGGTGTCATTAAGGCACATTTGGTGCAAGTCAGGACATCATGCTCACTACCCAAACATAAAACACAAACCCTATGGGGGTCAGTGATGGACATAGTCCGGGTACAATCCGGACATCGACGGAACCCCGTCGCCATGGCTTAAGGCCAAATTTAGGCGCGGGCTCAGTAAGTTCCCACAGGCCTCAAGGGCCAAAATCGACGGCCGCCGATTAAAAAAGGGAAAAAACTTACCGGTTTCCGCGAAAGTGACAAAAATTTGTCGAAGGGAGACCCCTGAGGGGCAAATTTTCTTCGGATAGAAAAATACCGAATTCCTGTCAGGAACGTGGTAAGAGAGCTCCTTTCACCGCGTGGCAACTGCTGCGCGGAAAAAAGAAGACTGAAGGGAGACCCCTGCTGGCTGCAGGGTCAGTGCCTTGCTGGGCATGCCCAGTAGGGGCCAGTCAAAGTTCTGTTTAAACTTTGACAGAAGTTTTCCGTGGTGGGCTCCATCCTCGATGTCACCCGTGGTGGGCTCCATCCTCGATGTCACCCATTTGTGAGGACAACCATCCTGCTTGTCCTGTGAGAAAGTACTTTAAACTGTCTTTATCATTAGAATTAACGTATGAGGGAAAATAATAAAATATGCAAGTACGCAGTTGTGTGACTCTATGCTGGGTGTTGATGTTCCATTGCTTGAAAGTTCATATTTCTTATTCTCCGTTTTCACTGTAAAAAGCTTTTTTGAAAAGCCAGGTTTTTAAACTTTTTTTGGAAGAGTTTTAAATCTCCCTGTAATCTAGTTTCCAGGGGCATTGTGTTCCACAAAATTGGTCCAACTAGGGATAGGGCTCGCTCCCTAACTTGGGTCAATCTGGCTGTTCTGACTGAAGGGATGGTTAGAAGGGCTTTATTGGCTGATCAACTGAAGCAGGCCCCTCATGAAACGAACTATAGGCTGTATAGAGATGGGTGCCCCATCTGCCAGCAGCATTGATGGAACAGACAGCCATGCCGATGTTGTGGTGTCCATCGGTGCGGCCCCAAAGTCCATTGGTGCAGATACTGCCAATGCCTCGGACTTTCTCGATTCAAAGTGTTTCTCCATCTTATCGACTTGAGTGCGACGTCATTTAGAGGTCATCTGGGCGCACATGCGGCAACCCCGGACGTCATGCGATGCCCTCATGAGGGTCCGTGATAGGCATGGTCCTCAGGCACTGGGAGCATTGAGGAAAACTAGATGAGGACATGCCAAATTAAAAGAAGGGAAGACAGCAGTGATGGTGGGCAGTCAGTCGGCAGGCACTGAAAAACCACTGCCCCGGGGGGAACAGAAGCGAAAATAAACTTACTGAAAACACCAAAAAACCTGACTAAGGAGCTTAAGGGAGCAACCAAGAGGGAAATGTAAAAAAAAACTAAATTAACCAGTGAAAGTTCTCTAAAGGCAATTTTCTTAGGAAAAAGCCAAAAGGTCACTTAACTACGAGGCAAAAGCTCCGTGGAAAAAAGACCGAAGAGGGTCATCGCGTGAATGCATGGTATAGGGCATGCTGAGCATGCTCAGTGTGCCTAGTCAAAGTTCCAGAAACTTTGACACAAGTTTTTCATGCTGGGCTCTATCTGATGTCACCCATGTGTGAGGACTACCATCCTGCTTATCCTAGGAGAAAACAGGAACATGAAAATTAGAACCATGAAGACCAAACACATGACCAAGTCTAGGACCAAAGTAAGAGCAAGTCTAGGACCAAGCACTGGCCTTGATACTGGAATCTAGGTTAAAACAGGAACAAGATGGCCACTAGTAAGAAGTGTGGAACATAGAGCTAGAAGGATTAAGCAGACACAACAAAGGCTCAGTGAGGTCCTCTGCTGGTAAAGACAAGAACTGCCCAAAAGGGTCTCAACATGGAATTGTTGTCCAAGAAAAATCTGATGGAACTGTTGACAAGAAAAAATCTGATAGTACTGCCTCAAAACTGGTCAGATCTGCCAAACAGAAACCACACAACACTGCAAATGACATGCTGAAAAGTTTAGCTTTCATTGGAGTACTTGTCGAAAGGTCCTCAGTACAGAATTACACAATAAGTTTCTATATGGGAGAGTTGTCAGAAAAAAAATCTTTTCTACAGTCCCATTATATAGTCCTATCATCTAAAGTATTTAAAATAAATAAATAAATAAATAAGAATCTTGATAAGTTTGATACCTTTTGGAACATATCCTAGAAACTAATGTCCCATAGTCAGTAAAGAAACTGAAGCTGAAAAGAAGTTGGATATTTCAGCATAACAATGATCTGAAACATACCTCAACATTAACCATGAAGTACTTACAGAAAAAAAGTTTGAATTCAGTCCACAGACAAATAATATTGAAAACCTGTAGGAAATGTTACCATTTCCAGTACCGACAGAACTTCCCCCCGATGTCAGCGTGATTCCGCATCCGGCACCCTTGTTCCCGCGACGCCAGCAGCGCGCCTTCGCCCCGCACGGGCCCGGCGTCCTCCGAGGACGTCAGGAAATCATCCCTGACACCGGAGGCAAAGTCTCGCGCGAATCGCGCCCTGAACACGCCCCCTGACGTCAGACGCCGACCGGCTCCAGTTTGCGCGGGAAGGGATTGACATTTAAGGAGAGCTTCTTCCTGGGCTCGTCGCTTTGGCCACAGTGCGTTTGGGGAGTGTTTTTGTTGCTTACCGTGCATGTTGCTTCAGCTCCTGACTTGGACTGTCTTATTGGATTACTCTGCCTGCTGCCTGCCTATTGGATTTGTTTGCCTTGGTTCATCTGTTTGCTGCCTGCCCTGACCTGGACTGTCTTATTGGATTACTCTGCCTGCTGCCTGCCTACTGGATTTGTTTGCCTTGGTTCCTCTGTCTGCTGCCTGCCCTGACCTGGACTGCCCGGCTGGATTACTCTACAGGCCGCATCCTCGGGATTGTCTCTTCTTGGTTCCTGAGAGGGGGATCTTCAGTTCCTGTGCTTCCCGGACTCAAGGTAAGCGGTCTCGACCTAGGTTCCACTTAACCAGAGTAACAGGAAAATTACTGAAAAAAATGTGTGGAGAGCATATGCAAGGAGACCTAAGAACATGTCTGAGCTAATCACTTTATGCCATGTAGAGGTTGTGTCAGTTTCTGTTTACTTAGAGAGACTCATTGAAACATACAATTTGACCAGGCATGCCTAAACTTTGGCATACAATTCTATAATATCTAAAACCCTCTCTCTGAGCTGGGTTTTAAGCCACGTTACAACGTCATCTATATAGCATAACTTCTCCTTTCCCTTCATGAATAGGTAATAACTCTGAAAAGGTTATAGTATTTACCATGTGCCAAAGCTTCTCTCCCAGATTATGGACATCTATCTGTACTACAGAGACACTATTCTAGCTAGGTCATTGGTCCCCAAGGTCACTAGATTATATAATCAGCTTTAGATGCCTTATTTTCTTCTCTATCTCCCTAATAATTTGGTTTGTATTTCTGCTAGCTGATGATCCTGTGAGATAGGCTCCCAAGTTAGTGCCTTTGACCAGAGAGTCACCCAGAAGCAGTTTTCTGTTTTGATGTCCTTCAACAGTACTTTGAGATGTAAATGCACTTGGTGTCTTGTTTCATTTCAAATACCAATTTCTGGAGCATCATCATTTTCAAATGTAAAGGCATTTTGTATAGGTATAATTTGGGGGTAGGGGTGTTTGTGTGTCAAAGCCTACTATAACCCATTTATTCCTGTGTTTTCTAATCCTCTGTGGGAGATGGGAGCTAATTCTGCATTAAATTGAGTCAACTCCTTTTTCATTGTAAAGAGCTGCAGATAGATGGATGGGGCAAGCTTTAAAGCCTCTAGATGATCTGCTTTAAGATTGAGTTATTTTCAAAGGCGTTACACCCTAAAATTAGCTTATACAATATGAGGTGAATTTTAAAAGTCTGACACGCACATCAATCAGGGGATGTGCAAATAAGTCTGGCTCGCGCATGCTGATAGCATTTTAAAAAGCATCCAGATATCTCGAAAGTTTTCAAAAAGGGGCGGGGCGTGGGCAGGGCATGAATCCGATATGTGCACGTAAATACTTATACAACTCAGGACACACCGAGCTTCCCTGCCACATAACTATTTCTGCTATAGATTTATTTATTTAAGTTTTTATATACCGCACAATGGATAAATATATATCCGTCTAGGCGGTTTACAAGTGGTCAAAGCACATACATAATTTAAAAACAGAAACACAAACAAATTTTAAAACAAATAGTTAAATACAGTGCATGGAATTATGAAAATTATTGCAGATGAAAAGCTTGAGTAAATAAATGAGTTTTCACTTTATGCCATGTAGATGCCAAGTAAATTAAAATGTAAAGAAAACTAGGCAGATCTGTTGGGTTTTAAGGGTCAGGGCTAACTAGGGGGGGTGAAGACTATCAAACCGGGGGAAGAGGTTTGTAGGATCTCTCCCTTAACTGGGAAACTGGACATGAACTGATAAAACGGAGAATGGCTTCGGCACATGCCCCTTTTAAAATCCCTCGATTTACGCGGTAGAAGCGGGATTCACGTGCACAAGCATGTGCACACTTAGAATTTGGCACAAACATGCACATGGCCAGGCTATAAATTCTCCTTTAAGGCACTATAGTTATTACACTATTACAGTGTGTTCATTTGGTTTAATATGGGATACCTGTACTATGATAAAAGAATTTCAAAACTCCTAGCTCACGACTTCAATTTAGGAGGCCTATATAAGAAAATCAAGATTTGGGCTAGAGTGGAGAGATTTTAAGTGCCAAGATCCAAACAAACTTATTTGAATGCTAACCCAATGCTGTTATTCAAAAGTACTCGCTATTCACCAACTAACCTCTTTTCCTTTACAGAATTATTCTACATCCCCCACTTATTCAAAGGAAATCCTTGTTTGGTGGTTTTTTGTACGGTAGCTATATACAGGGACAACTTTAAGCATACAGTATAAGAGAGAACATTCAAGAAACGTTTTCACACTGTGAACCCGGACCGGACACAGTAGATTGCTCTCCCATAGTCCCTGAAGCAGGCACGCTTTGCCGAAACATGGCCAATGTCGGGCAGGCGAATCCGAACTCACAAGAAGCAATGAGGGCGGCAGCCTAGATAAGTATATGAGAGAAAGAATTAATAGTTGGGTCGGATAAGCAGCCAGGGAGAAGTGACAATAGATGTAAAAGTAAAAAAGAAAAAAGAAAAGAAGAATGGATATAAAGGTTGAATAATAAAGAGTAATATACGGAGCTAGTAAGAGGGACAACTAAAAAATAGTTGTCCCTGTATATAGCTACCGTACAAAAAACCACCAAACAAGGATTTCCTTTGAATAAGTGGGGGTTGTAGAGTTATTCAAAAGTACAGCAGAAAAACTAAGGAAACAGCATGAGACTGTCAAATCTTTAAGCAAACTTTAATTATTAAGTCTCAATTAGAGTATAGGCATGAAAAACAAGTTGAGATTAGCAGCACAAAATATAGGCAAGCAAGTTTAAAACAATAAGAGATTTTTTCAATATCTACAGCCAGAAAAAAACCCAAAACCAGTCTAGAGCCCTTAAATTCTTCTCTAGAAGGAGAAATTTGTCTCTTTGGACACTTAAGTCAAACTATATGCTCTGAATTCCCACATTTTCTACATACATACTTTTTTCTTTTTCTTTAAATATAGGTACCATGATTTCCCATTTCCACTCTTCTTGGATCTCACTTCTCTTTTACAAGTTCTTGAAGATAATTACTAAAGGTATGCAATAACTTGAGGCAATTCTTTACGTACACTAGAGTAAATGCTCTCAGGGCCTACTAATTTCAAAACATTTATCTACTAAGACTTGCTCTTTCCCTTTTCTAATACAATTTAACCTCTGCAATCTCCCTGGAGCTGAAGGTGTTTTAGTTACCAAACAAAACAGTTACCAAGGATCTTTTTTGTTTTGTAAAGATTGAAATATAAAAGGTATCAAAATGCACCAGTCTTCTTAGCAACATTGTTTTCCTACCTCATTCACTTAAAGGGCGTACATTTTCTTTGGTCTTTCTTATTTCTGATATGAGTTTATATTGTTTTCTTACACTGCTATAAATCTTTTAAGCACATCTAGTTTTGTACCTTAGTCTTCCTAATTTTGTCCCTACAAGACCAAACTATTTTTCACTTTTTGTTGCATACCTTTTTAGTTATTCTGGTCTCTCATCATATGTCCTATCTTATGCATTAGAATAGTTCTGTTTTGTGCGCTTAGTATTCTATCAAAGGAACAATCAGCTCTCCTGTAGTCATGCCTCCCTCTGGATCACTTCCTAAGAGATCTTTCCACTAGCTCCCTAAATCTGCTAAAATATGCTTTCTTGGAGTTTAATATCTTTATTTTCCTGTAATTCCCATCTTCCCTTTTACACTTCTCTGAAAGTTTAATGACACTCAGCTACATTGTTAAGCATCAGGCTATAAACTAAGTATATGCAACTACAAAAACACAAATTGTAGTACCTTATGCTTAAAAATCCACCTACCAAAGTTTTTACCTCCAACTGACATTACGCACACATCCAATACTATGTCATGAAGCCTCTGTGGACCAAGTTTCTCTAAAACAGAATACAATGGCAAATAACCTCCACGTCTTATTTAATCTGCTCAATCTACCTATCTACTCCAAAACGGCAGACTCTACTTGACCTTCACCCACTGCTAAGAATTGTTATATCAGTCACATGCTTTGTTGAAGTTTGATGCAAATTTTGTAGCTACCATCATCCCTGGAAGGTTGTTTGATGCATTAATCACTATTATTACTCTTGAAATGGACTTCGCTTTGGTCTCATGTTATCACCTCTTGTACCATAAATTCTTTGCCACAGAAAAAAGCTTGCCTCTTGATCATTTATACTTTGTACTTTCTATCATCTAGCACCCCCTCCCCTTTTTATTCCGTTCCTCTTTCAGTATATACATATTTAGGACCTTAAGCAGAAAAAAGCAGTCAATAAACCGGTTACAGGCAATATATATGTACTCTATTTAAAAAGTATGAGACTGGTTTTTGGGGGCTATACTTCCTTCCATCTTGTCAATGCAGAATGGGTTAGGAATATAGTTACCAGAATATACAAGCAAATTATAGGCTGTATTCCAATGGTTTTCAAAACTGTAAATTACATTTAACATTGTTCATACATTGAACACGTAACACTTCATACAAAAGGACTGAGCTTGTGCTAATTCAACCTCTTTGGTATGACTCAAACTGGAAAAATTGTACAGTTAAAGGATTAGGGAGAGCAAGGGTATTCAAAGAGCTGACTCTTGTGTGAACCTGATGAAGGAAATATAGCTTTCCAAAGCTAGTCACAAATATACAGATATCACAATAAAAAAACAAAAAGTACCACTTACAACATATTTCTTGACCTTTATTACCATGTATCCCATATCACTAAGCTTGTAAGAATGGTATCAAAAGTTTACTCTCTCTAGTATATACAGTGATTTATTTAGCTGGTAAGTATTCACTCTATGATTGAAATTTAAGTTCTGGGGTTTTTTTTTCCCAATTCATGTACAACAAATGATTAAATCTGATTATCCCATAATTTACACCTGAATTGTAAGAGAAGCATACATTTTTTCAAATAAAACAGTATAAAGTTGAAATACTTCTTAAGTTGACAGTTAATAATGATTTTAATAGTGCTTTCCCACCATAATCCTGTAAACACATGTTGCATAGTCCTACAATTAAAGCAGTTATAATCTCAGAATATATAAACTGCAAATAAGCTCAATAATTTGAGGGTGCAATAGACAGCTATTTTCTCATAACATGTTTCAATCTGCTCATTCCTGTTCTCTTCACTTTATTTTTGTGCATTAGTTATATGAGTAGAATATACTTGTGATGCTTGTCATACTTCATATTTTCTACTTATTAATCCATTCCATTATACTTCATAGTATCATCCTTATTTCTGACAAGTTAAAACAATGGCTTCAACATGATAAACCCTACAGAAATTTTGCCAATGCTTATTGAGAGCAAAATTGACTAAAAGATATCATATATACAAAACCAAGGACAAGATGTGTATATCTCACTTATAATAATTGAAAAAATATGTTTAACACTAAGAAATAAGCCATTACATATATTATTTATATGTGATGTTTTTAAATATGAAAATTAAAACATATCACAAAATTGCAGCCATCCTAATCACAGATATATACCAGAAAAGATAATATAAAAGGAAAGACACTATTGAGAGCCCAACACAAAAAAAAAAAAAGCAAAAATACAGACTTATCATAAACAGAATGCACACCATTAAATAATTACCATCATTTCCACCCACAATCCAGTGGGAGCACAGAGGAGAGGCTGAACAGAATCCGATGGAGCGCACTGTTAATCTGTCCTTGGACGCGCATTTTCCCTTACCCCTTATTCAGTAAGGGGAGGAAAACGTGCGTCCAACCCCCGGCACCTAATGCAAATGCATGTTGATGGCCCTATTAGGTATGCCCACACGATACAGCCAAGCCGCACATTTTACTTTAAAAAATTAGCGCCTACCTTTGGGTAAGCGCTAGTTTCTGCCGGCACCGGGAAACTGCACAGAAAAGCAGTAAAAATTGCTTTTCTGTGCACCCTCCGACTTAATATCATGGCGATATTAAGTCGGAGGTCCCGAAGAGTAAAAAAAGTTAAAAAAAAAAAAAGAAAAAAAAATTAAAATGGGCTGGCGGCTGTCGGGCCAAAAACCGGACGCTCAATTTTGCCGGCGTCCGGTTTCCGAGCCTGTCAGCGGGCTCGAGAACCGACGCTGGCAAAATTGAGCGTCGGCTGTCAAACCCGCTAACAGCCGCTGCTCCGGACTAAAAGGAGGCACTATGGACGCGCGCTAGTGTCCCTAGCGCCTCCTTTTGCCTGTTTCTACCGCACCACCTAATTTAAATACTGAATCGCACACACCGGCGAGTGGCTGGTGCGCGTGCCGGGAGAGCGGGTGTTCGTCTGCTCTCCCGCGGACTTTACTGAATCGGCCTGTCTATAAGCAAGTGTGTATATGGCAATATCATTCTAAAGACTGATTGGATATACTGGTGAGTTTATGTTTGAATGATCAGTTTTAACCCAGCACAGTGATCTTGTCTGAGTAGGCACCAGACAAAGATATAAAAACAGGCACAGCAAGGAGAGAGAACAGAAACAAAACTGCAGGTGCAATATTGATTTGCTAAGGAATAGAATTAGACTCTGCCAGGCTGCACAGTGACTAAGGTCTGCCATGTGGCTGGCAGAGTTGAAAGGAAGAGAAAAAGAAAAAGAAAAAAGAAAAATATAACTATCATAAGGTAAAATAAAAAACCACAACAAAAACTTTGAAGAGAGCAAAGCTAAATACTGTGACCACATGGTTCCTGCGACCACGTGGCTTCATGGAAAAAGAGAGGTTGAGGGACTCTGCCTAATGGGGCAGGATCATAACTACAGTTGCACATGCACAGTAGAGTATGTGTGAAAGCTCTAGAATCTTTGAGATCAAAGTTCTGGACCGGGATCCATCCAATGTCGACACCCGAATGTGAGGACTGCCATCGTGCTTGTCCTCAGAGAATTCTGGTTCCTTTGTGTGGGCTGATTGTTTCGCTCCTGCATTGAACATCGTGCTACAATCATCAATGGTGCCATTCTCTTTAACCTTGGGAGAATTTTGCTTTGATGTGGTCCTCCTTATGAACAATTTAGAAAAGAGGAAATTGCAGTCTGTTGGGATCCTTTTTTTTTTGGTCTCTTGATGACTATTACAGTTTGAAAGAAGAGAAAAAATTGCTATATATTGGGTCCTTTTTTTCTTTGGTCTTTAATGAAAGAGCTTATTATGCGGGTTTTATCTCTTTTTTTTTTTTTTTGGAGTTATATAATGTATTAAATTTGTGGAGAAGGGATATGACGGTAATTTTTGAATGGTGGGCATTGTATGATTGTTTAGGTCTGTGTGTTTGTCTTTTTTTAATTTAAGATAGTCCCTCAATGGTGTCTTTGATTTTATGCTGGTTTTGTGATTAGGGTGACTGAAATGTTGTGTTATGTTTTAAATGTTCATAAATTGTTTATATCTGATATTTGAAAATTTGTAATAGCTTATTCCTACATGTTATTAAATTTTTGTTTTTAATTATTATAAGTGAGATATACACATCTTGCCCTTTGTTTTGTGTGTATGGTTACATGTATGGATGTGATTTAGAAATCATACTATTGAGTTCCCTGGTGAAAGATATTTTCTACATTCATAAATTTCCAATTTGCATCTGTTTCCCAACTCTGATTTTAATTTAAAATTAAAACTAATGTAGCAAGTAATTATGTTTTTCAAAGAAAAAAACTACAGTTCTAAATTATGTTCATAAAAATATTTGATTTATTATGGTTGTATTAAATCTACTAAAAAATGTTTCTAATAATATTTAGTAGAGGAAATGAAATGTACAAACTACAAACAATAACAATGAATCTTTTTAGAGTAATATTAAAATGCTAAATTTCTTCATTTCAATTACCTTACAATTTTTTTTTATAGAAGCATTTTCGTTACCTGTTCTCACGTTCATACATCTCCTTGGAAGCTCCCCGAAGCTGCTCAATTTCTTGATTTGTTTTCAATCTGATTTGTTCCAACTCATCATGCAATTTGTTTTCATACTCAGTTTTGCATTGGTCCCTGCAAATATTTAAGAAATACACATAGGAGTTTAATTAAAGAAAATATATTTTCTCCTCATTTGTTAAAAATGTTGGGGATATGAAAGAGTTCTCATAAAACAGAGCCTTATTTGCTTATATACGGGTACATTTTTCAAAAGGAAAGCAAATGTTGCTCTTAAAAATGTTTTTCTAGAAAAATAATCAAACTACTTAGATATAAAATGGAAAAAAAGGATTCTTATATTTATTTTGTAAGGCTTTTCCATTTCGCCTGATTAAAAATAACTATATTCAAAAAAACTGTTCTTCACCAAAGGCAGCATCTGAAAAAAAGTCATACTGAGGGGGTCATCTGAGCTGCCACAACATCTGAAAGAGCTTTGCTCAATCTCAAGAATTTTAATACACATCTAATGCCATTAGGAGGAATCCATGAGGATTAATTACCCCAGTCCCTTCTTGATAGTGGGTAGACTAGAGAAAAATAGTAGGCTCTAATGATTCAAATACTTTCTTGAGAAAATATTTGCAGATAAGGCTCTCTCTCTAAAGAGAAATATTGAGGTAGATCTTATAAAATCCGGGGGGGGCGGCGTGCGCAAGGCTGCGCAAAATCGGCAGCCTGTGCGCGCCGAGCCGCGCAGCCTGCCTCCGTTCCCTCCGAGGCCGCTCTGAAATCAGAGCGGCCTCGGAGGGAACTTTCCTTCTGTGTCCCCCGACCTTCACCTCCCTTCCCCTATCTAACCCACCCCCCCAGCCCTACCTAAATCCCCCCTACCTTTGTTGTGCAAGTTACGCCTGCTTGAGGCAGGCATAACTTGCGCGCGCCGCCTCGGCATCCCCCGGCACAGGCCGCAGTGCCGGGGGACTCGGGACCACCCTCCCGGCCCGCCCCCGATCTGTCGCTACACCCCCGGACCTGCCCCAGACATGCCCCCAGACACACCTCCTCCCGCCTTTAACGAAGCCCCGGGACTTGCGCGTGCCGGCGGCCTATGCAAAATAGGCGCACGAATACAAGAACAAGTTTTGCTACGATTATTGCTTTTAAAATAAGAAAATTAACAGATAACATCATAAATAGGCCCCAGAAGCTATGCCATATTGGATAGTGCCTCTTTATCATTTATAGAAGCTTTTGCAATCAAGTCTTTCAAATAGAAAGTGATTTCAGTTTTTACAAGCTAGTTAAAACAAAACTATGGTACTTGCTTGAGTCTGCTGTCCCCACAGCTTCAAGGAATCAGAGTGGTTTGCACCAATACAAAATCTTTTGAATCATTTTACTCTTATGAACTTGGGTATTACTTATAGTAACAGTCACTTAAACCTGCAAAGTAAATCATTTTATCTGTCCTAGAATTGAATAGGTTTAACTGCATGAACCATCAAAAAGAGAACAGACTCTTAAGCCTCAACAGTTCTTACTAAGCAAAAGGTAAGAAAAGTTTTTTGGAAGCAAATTTGGAGAATTTCTGAAAAAGTGAATTCTGTAATCCCCTTGTAAAACCTATACACCACAAATTCAGAGATTAGGACATGATGGTTTTGCACACACTTTGGTCTGCCCCCAGCTACTAGACGCCATGGAGATCAGTCATGACACCTGCTATAAGCTCTAGACCCTACTACTGCTACTAATATTACTGATCATTTCTGTATCTCTAGTGGATATGTACAGTGCTGTACAAATATACATTTATTTATTTAAAATCTTTGATATGCCGCCTATACAAAAGTTTTGGAAGATCTAAGCAGTGATTCACATAGACAAATAAATATTTTATTTAAAAACATGATAAAATCAATAAGGTTGTGATTAGAAGAGCCGGGGTTTAAGACTGAAAAATTATCTCAAAAGTGTAGGTTATTAGGTGAGATTTGAATATGGCCAGAAAGGAAGCATCAACTCAGAAATGCTGCTCCAGGTCTACAGAGCAGCAAGGAGGAAAGTTAATTTAGGAGTTCGTAACCTGTTGTAGCTAAAAATGTCGCAACTTGGTCAGTCAAAATCTGGTAAGCTAGGTCAAGCTGGATGCTTCAGTGAATCAAACTGCAAGAATGCAGTAAGTCCTATGCAGTTCTCATATTCCAAATTAAACAGAGCAGCTTTTTCATCTTTCAAAAAAACCAACAGTAGAAAGATGTTCCCAAAACTGCAGAACTATAACTCTGGCAAAGGGACACTTTTACAGACTACAAGACCACTCCCATTGACCTATATAGTATACCAAGACAACAAACCAAAATAGAACAGTAACATTTTACAAAAATTATATATCAACATTTAAAAATTGTCTTTAAAGTTTAATCAAAAACAGTTTTCAATATGTATACTTTATCACAATCTTAAAATACAATATAGAACTTCTGCCTCCATTAAAAACCTTTACCACATTAAAATTAAAACCAAGCATCCAACTCACTTATCTCCCCTCTACACCATGTTGCAACATCACACTCTCATTCATTCATATACACCACACATGTTTAATAACAACCTCAGCTTGTCCCAGTACAAAAACAATCTATAGCACAGTCTATTAAAAAAAACCAGAAAAATCATTCAAAAGTGTTCCAAGTTGTATGGTATAAATGTTCTGATCACTTAACAGGTAAGAGAAACTAGGTAAAATCACTTAACTTGTATTGATCTCCACAGACATTCAATGTTCACCATTCAACAATCCCTCTAGTTGAGCTCCATACTCCAGCTAGATCTTTGTGTTCTGAAGGCCAAAGTTTCCTTTAGGTACCTTGGATTGGGAGTAGTAAAGCCCAATAGACCAGACCAAAATCTTTATCTCAAGACAGTCCAGAGCATACAAGGATTATAAGGTTTTTAGAAAACAACTTAAGGCCACCTTTTTAGGAGAGTTTATTCATTTTGATCTATATGTTAATTTCAGTTAGATATGCTTTTATCTGGCTTTTATTGTGTAATTTATATATATACAAGCCGTTAAGCCCGTTAAAACGGGCTACATTAACATTTTTTTTGGATCATTTCCTTCCCCCTCATTCTCCCTCCCACCTCCCCCACTCTCTCCCCTCAGTCACTCCTCTCTCTTCCTCCCCTCCTCCCCCCCCCAGTCACTCCCCCCTCCTCCCCTCAGTCACTCCCCCCTTCTCCCCCCCTCAGTCACTCCCCCTCCTCCCTCCCCCAGTCACTCCCCCTCCTCCCTCCCCCAGTCACTCCTATCTCCCCCTCCCCAGTCACTCCCCCTCAGTCACTCCCCCCTCCTCCCCTCAGTCACTCCTATCTCCCCGCTCCCCCTCACACTCCCCTCAGTCACTCCCCCCTCCTCCCCTAGTCCACTCCCTCCCTCATTCCGAGCTCACCCCCCCCCCTACCCCCCTCCCCTCAGTCACCTCTCCTCCCTACTCGCCCTCCCCCTCCCCTCAGTCACTCCCCATTCCCCCCTCCCCTCAGTCACTCCCCCCTCCCCTGAGTCACCTCCCTCCCCTCCCTCCTCCCCTCAGTCACTCCCCTCAGTCACTCCCCCCTCCTCCCTCCCTCAGTCACTCCCCCCCTCCCTCCCTCCGTCACTCCCCCCTCCTCCCTCCGTCACTCCCCCCTCCTCCCTCTCCCAGTCACCTCCCCCCTCCTCCCTCTCCCAGTCACTCCCCTCAGTCACTCCCCCCCTCCTCCCCTCAGTCACTCCCCCCGAGTCACTCCTCCCTCCTCCCTCCCCTCAGTCACTCCTCCCTCCCCCCTCCCCTCAGTCACTCCTCCCTCCCCTCAGTCACTACTCCCTCCCCCTCCCCTCAGTCACTCCCCCCTCCCCCCTCCCCCTCAGTCACTCCCCCCTCCCCTGAGTCACTCCTCCCTCCCCCCCCTCCCCTCAGTCGATCTCCGCCGAAGACCCAGAGCGGCGGCGGCATGCGCGCGAGGGAGGGACAGACTTCCTTCCGTCCGTCTGTCCCTCCCTCACGCGCATGCCGCCGCCGCTCCGGGTCTTTGGGCCGCCGCTCCGGGCCGCCGCTGCCGCCGCTCCTGCCCAGGTCTTCGGGCCGGTGCCGCCGCCGCCGCTCCGGGTCTTTGGGCCACTGCGGCCGCCGCTCCTGCCCAGGTCTTCGGGCCGGTGCCGCCGCCGCCGCTCCGGGTCTTTGGGCCACCGCGGCCGCCGCTCCTGCCCGGGTCTTCGGGCCGCCGCTGCCGCTCCCGCCGCTCCGGGTCTTCGGGCCGCTGCCGCTGCTCCGGGTCTTCGGGCCGCCGCTCCTGCCGCTCCGGGTCTTCGGGCCGCCGCTGCCGCTCCCGCCGCTCCGGGTCTTCGGGCCGCTGCCGCTGCTCCGGGCCGCTGCTCCTGCCGCTCCGGGTCTTCGGGCCGGTGCCGCCGCCGCCGCTCCGGGTCTTCGGGCCACCGCTGCCGCCGCTCCTACAGCGCCATTTTTATTTTCAAGAGCCACACTGTGACCGATGTGCTCGCATGCGCGGTAGAGCTGCTCTCTACTGCGCATTTGCGGCACGTCGGTCAAGCTTCGTTTATTAGGTAGGATATATATATATATATATATATATATATATATATAATTTTTTTTGATGTGTCTATCAATTTCTTTTGTAATCTGCACTGATCAATTGAAATTGGATGTTGCAGACTATAAATATACTAAACTTCATATGGGGGGGGGGGGGGGGAATTTGGGACGAACCTTAACCCGAGCCTGATCCTCAATTGGGCTGCCAACTCTGAAAAAACTGAGACCTCCTAAAGGACAGAGACCTCTGAAATGCCGAGCCCCTAGATTGACCCCTCATAGGCGAGGGGTGCTATAACTGCTTTCTCTTCTGGTAGCTGGGGTACTGGAAATTTGCCCCACTTACTGGCCAGATTTTCCAACTTGCTTCCGAAGAGGAGTGATCCTTTAAAAGGCATCTTTGTGAAATTTGCCTCAGAGGTTGAGTCTGCTGACCAATTCCGCAGCCATAGCTGTCTTCTGGCCACCACCACTGAGGCCACTTCTCTGGCTGAGGTATGGACTAAGTCTGAGCCTTATCAGCTAAAAGGGCGGAGGCAGGTTCCATAACCGCTCTGGAAATCGCCTGAGTCATCCACCTTCCAAGAGAGAAGCAGGTACGAACAAGCTACCAGGGCACAACAAGAAGCAATCTGTAAGATCATTGCTATTGTGTCAAAGGCCTATTTAAGGATGGAATCCATACCCCTATCATGTGCATCCTTTAAGGCCTCTCTTCCCTCCATTAGTTGTTCGTTTAGAGAAGGCATAGATCAGCGCATCCACTTTAGGGAAACGCAAACATTCTCTTGCTGCCAGATCCAGTGGGTATAGAGCTTCTAATGCTCGTTCACCTTTAAAATTTGCTTCTAGGGCATCCCATTCCAGGTCAATCAACTCCTGGATGGCTTCCAGTACAGGAAAGTAGCAAGAGGCTTTCTATAAGGAATCAGAATCAGATTCTTTTTTGGTTCCGTCAAGAGTGCAAGAGTGCAGCCTAGGAACTCCCAGCATCTTCAGTGTCTGGGAAGCCAGGGCTGGCAATTCGTCTTTATAGAAAAACTGTAAGATGTTCCAATATGGTTCTAAACCGGAGGGGGGGGGGGGGAGGATTTCCCCATCTTCCAAGGAATCTGGATCCTCTTCTTCATCTGTGCCGTCCGGGTCCCTGCTAGGGATACCCTTGATGAGTCGAGGCATGTTTCTAGGTCTGCCAATAAAACTGGGAGAGGGAGTGCTTACTGGTTAAGGTTCCGTGTGGAAAGGGAGAAGTGAGGTTGCAGACTGCGCCTGTACAAAGACGAAGGCCTTGAAAGAATTCCACCCGAGAGAGGGAAGCTGGGTCTATACCTAGCCCAGGAGATACTGGGGTAGGTTTCTGCTAAATTTCTCTCTCCCATGGATTACCTATTCCTGTGGTTAGTCAGATCCGGGGTATTTCCGGTTGAGGCTGTGGCTGACCCATCCTCTGGATGGGAGTAGTTGGGCTTAGCAAAGTCCAGAAAGGCCAACTCTCCCTGGACTTCCTCACAGTGCTGACATAAGCAAGAATCCAGATCAGACTGTGCAGCCCTAATATGACTAGCAGTGCAGAGAGAAAGGCGCTTATGTTTCTTTGCTGCCAGAGCCATTGGAGACAGTAACTGCGAGTTCAGACGGCTTGCGCTTAAAATTTTATGCGCATAGATTTCAGGTGCCTACGCAGGCCGCAGCAAAGCGCACGCACAGCCCGTGTGCCTGGCTTTACTTGTATTCTGCGCCTAGTAAGTTGTACACGTATCAATGTGTGTGATGTTATGTGCACAGCATGTGCACACAGCTGATGCGTAATGTGTGTACCAAAACTCCATGGTGGGCAATACAGGCACAAAAACGTGAGCAAGATGGCATCGCTGCAGTCTACCACATAGTGTGCTAAGCCTAAAGCAGGGGTTGAGTGGACCCACTGGGGGTCCACTCAACCCCGCTCGGAAGCCCACTTCCCCTTACCCCAACGGGATCGGGAACGACATCTGTACTGTGCGTTGAGCAAGGAGACCGGTGGAAGTCTTACTGAAACCCCTCCAATGTCTCTGAATCAGGAGGAAATCCTTTTTTTTTTTTTTTTTTTTTAAACTTACCTTGGCTCAGCGCTTACCAGCTGAGTACAAGAGACGGTCTCCGGCTGCAGGGGGAGAAGGCTTTGGCAATCACCACTGCTCCCAGTTTCCTGCACCCGCTACTTTTCAGATGCTTCAGCAGCAAAGTCCACACCGGGAACTGGCTACCGGACTAAGGCACACCTCTGAGGGATCTCGGAAATCACCTCAGGAATTCTCAACTGGGGGAAGGACCTTTAGGTATCACCACAGGAGAATGGAGCTCAATCCTTTCTCCAATTTAAAAGTAGAATTTCTTCTACCAAAAGGTACCCATTGCGATCCCCATAGGGAAAGCATGTCCATATCTGCTGGAGACGGAGAAATACTGAAGGGCTGAGGTCACTGCAGGGGTGTATCTAGGGTGATGTCAGCTTTGAAACCTGAGTGTCTCCATCTGTTGGCAGGGGAACATAAACCCATTGGTCCGAGTCCATCTGGCTACATGCTAGGAAATATTTCCTTATTGTTGGCTTTGAGTCTCCCCCTCTGGATTTTCATTTCATGATCCCTAGTTATACTATTTCCTTTTCATCTAAAAAGGTTCAAAGTTTGCACATCATTAAATCCTTTTAGGTATCTGAAGGTCTGTATCAAATCCCCTTGCACCTCCTCTCTTCCAGGGTGTACATATTCAGATCCTTCATCCTGTCATCATAAGTCTTCCGAGAGACTCCACAATTTCTTTGGACTGCCTCCATCCTGTCTCTATCCTTTTTGGGAAATGGGCTCCAATACTGAACACAGTACTCCAGAAGACGGCTCACCAAGGACCTGTACAAGGGCATTGCTACCTCCTTTTTTTTTGTTTTGTTTTTTTCACTGGTTATTCCTCTCTCTATGCATCTCAGCATTCTTCTGGCTTTAGCTTTCATCTTGTCACATTGCCTCGCCACCTTCAGATCAGACACCTACCCCTCTCCCTATCCGTGCATATCAGTCTTTCATCCCCATCACATATGGTTCTTTTGGATTACTGCACCCCAGTTGCATGACTGCACTTCTTGGCATTGAATCCCAGCTGCTAAATCCTTGAACAGTTTTCAAGTTTTCTTAAATCACTTTCCTTTATTCCTGCTATACCAGTCAAGTAGGTTGATTCTCCCTACCATCAGGTGGAGGTAGAAAGCACAGCTTTCTCTGACACACTGTGGTGCAGTACAGAAAATATTTTAATATTCTAACAAAGTATTAGATGAAACCCAAATATTAAAAAAGAAACTTGTAACAAATTTCAGAACCAGATCCTCTAACAGACCACCTCTCCATAACTGGAAATAAATAAAAACAAAACCTTACACATATTTTGTAAAATTCTTGTGCATAGGCATTTATCATCATCTAAATGATTTGAAAGAAACATGTCCTCTGCCATACCATGGCTAAACTTCCTGGAGAGTCCTGGACTGGTGCAGAAGGTCTAAAGGAAAAGAAATTAACAACAGGTAAGAAAGTTCTCCTTCTTCCTCATCCTGCAACATCAGTTCAGAGAAGTGGGAAGTACCAAAGCCCAACTAATCTGGGAGGAGGAAGTAAATGCCAACTTAAAGACGCCAGCTCCGAAAGATATGCCCTCTCTAGCCCTAACATCCAAATGATAATTCTTGACAAAAGAGTTCAAAGAATACCAAGTAGCTTCTTTACAAATGACCTCTAGCATAAGAGCCACAGCTTTGGGCAAGGAAAAGAATTGAGCCCTAGTAGAATGTGCTTGAAGAACAGATGGAACCTCACAACCCTTAAATACATATGCTGAGGAGCTAGTATACTTAATCCATTTGACGAAGGAAGCTTTGAAAGTTGCCTCGCCTGAAAACAATATGAATAGCTTTTCTGACCACTGAACGGAATTAGTAAAAGCAAGTTTGCTTACCGTAAACGGTGTTTCCGTAGATAGCAGGATGAATTAGCCATGCTGTATGGGAAGCGCTGCGATCCCGGGTAGGCGGAGTTTCTCTTAGTTAACCACAGAATTTTGAACTCTGTGTGTCTGCGCGGTCGTCTTCCCGCGCGGTTCTCTCACCTCTTCAGTTTCTTTGTAGCCAAGAGAGAGGTAAGTTTAGGAGGTGTGTCTGACTGTTCGAGACTGTCTAGGGAGGTGGGTGGGTCAGCATAGCTAATTCATCCTATCTATGGAAACACCGTTTACGGTAAGCAAACTTGCTTTTTCCAGTCGATAGCAGGGCTGAATTAGCCATGCTGTATGGGAGTCCCCAGCTATCCGGTTGTGTCCTTGTATATTTATTGTTTTTAGGTTAGGACATCAACCTTTGAAGTGGTAGACAGTCTCATGTTCTTTTTAGTGATATAAGACTGCTGTGCCCAGTGCTGCATCAGAGGTAGACTGCTATTGGAGGCAATAATACGATGTGAAAGTATGAAGTGATGACCATGTTGCCGCTTTGCAGATATCAATCAATGGAACCTTACTTAAGTGTGCAACTGATGCTGCAGTGGCGCGAATTTGATGCGCCTGAGGCTTAGAGGGTAGTTTGATGGAGCGTTTGTTGTAGCAAAAAAGTATGCATTGTGATAACCAGCTGGCTATAGTCCTTTTTGAGACCGGTTGACCAGGATCATTCGGGTTAAAGGAAAGGAATAGTTGAGAAGGTCTCGCAGTTGAGTGAGTCCTGTTTTTATAGTAGGCCAGCGCTCTTTTACAGTCCAACGTGTGTAAGAGTCTTTCATGATCATTATTATGTGGTTTTGGCATAAAAATAGGTAGAGTTATGGTTTGGTTGAGATGAAAAGATGTTACCATCTTAGGTAAAAAGAAGGGTGAGGACGAAGGGTCACTTTGTCATGGTAGAATTCAAGATAAGGGGAGTAATGAACTAAGGCTTGTAACTCACTGAATCTCCTTGCAGAAGTTATGGCAACGAGAAAAACTGTTTTCCATGTCATATATTTGATGTGGCTAGATTCTAATGGTTCCAGAGGCGGAAACATTAGTTGTTCAAGTACTACATTTAAGTCCCATGGAATTGGAGGCTTAGTCACTGGTGGTCGAAGCCGGATCATTCCCTTCATAAATCTAGAAATCAATGGATGGTTAGACATTGGGAGGTTATTAAAAGGATCATGGAAGGCTGCTATAGCACTGATCTGAACTCGTACCAAAGTGGTGGCTAATCCTGCTTCATAGAGAGTGTGCAGATATTGTAGCAATTGAGTGGCCGTGGATGAGAAAGGGTTTATGTTCTTTGGAGTACACCAGTCCAAGTAGCGTTGCCACCTTCCTTTGTAGTTACGTCTGGTTGAAGGTTTACGTGATGCAATAAGAATATCTTCTAGTTGAGAAGATAACCCTAAGGGAGTTAGTATTTTCCTTTCAATCTCCACGCTGTGAGATGAAGTGATTGGTTCATGGGGTGAAGTAAGGAGCCCCCTTCCTGTGTCAGAAGATGTGGAAGGTTTTGAAGTGATATCGGTGGATGAATGGAGAGTTTCAAGAGATAAGTGTACCAGGGCTGTCTCGGCCATGCCGGGGCTATTAGAATCATGTCTGATACGTCCTGGATGCATTTCTGAATTGTTCGAGAAATGAGTGGGATGGGTGGATAGGCATACATCAAGCCTGGTGTCCATGGAATGAGAAAGGCATCTGGAGCTATCCTTTGATTGCTGGGGTAAATTGAGCAAAAGGCTTGGACTTGTCTGTTTGCTTCCGTGGCAAAGAGGTCTACTATGGGAAATCCCCACTGTTTGAAGATCTTTTGCGCCACCTGTGGATTTAAGGTCCATTCGTGTGGATGAAAAATACGACTGAGACGGTCTGCTGTCACATTGTCCAGACCTGGAAGATATGTTGCTTGAATTGATACTTGGGCCTTGACTGCACAATGCAGAATTTGTGTTGCTTCCTGGCAGAGAGTCCAGGAACTGGACCCTCCTTCCTTGTTTATGTAAAACATGGCTACCTGGTTGTCTGTATATACCATGAGGCTTGATCCCCTTATCTGATCCGAGAACATTTGAAGTGCCAGCCATATGGCTCTCAGCTCCAGGAGATTGATCTGGTATGTAGATTCCTGAGGGGTCCACAGACCTTGAGTTTTCAGTTCACCCAGATGTGCTCCCCAACCTTTGTTGGAGGCATCTGTGGTCAGAGTGATTTGGTGAGGTGGTAGACTGAATGGAGCACCCGAGGAAAGATTCTTGGAAGGGAGCCACCATCGAATGTCCTCTTTCATTTCATTTGTAATTTGAATCCTGGTGTTGAGTGGTTGTGTGTATTGAGTCCACTGAGTTTTTAATCCCCATTGCAATAGACGCATGTGGAGTCTGGTGTGGGGAACCACATAGATTGCTGCTGCCATATGACCGAGAAGCTGAATCACCTGGCGTGCTGATGCTCGGTTTCTGTGAAGCAGGTTGTGTGCCAATGACTGTATGTTCTGCATCCTGTCCTGGGGAAGGTATGCTCTCTGTTTGACTGTGTGTATGCGAACACCTATGAACTGAAGTATTTGAGTCGGTTGTAGGTGAGACTTCTCGAAATTGATTAGAAATCCCAACTTCTGAAGGCATTCGATCATGCGTATCGTGTGTTCTTTCAGTGTAGATTGGTCCGATGCTACTATTAGCCAGTCGTCCAGATAAGGAAATATTTGGATCAAAAGTTTTCTGAGGTGAGCCACCACCACTGCTAGACATTTGGTGAATATTCTTGGGGCTGAAGATAGACCAAAAGGGAGAACTTTGTATTGGTAATGTATATTCTGAACTTGGAAACATAGGTAACGCCACGAAGACGGGTGAATTGGTATATGGGAATATGCATCCTTCAGGTCGATGGAACATAGCCAGTCGTTGGGCTGAATCAGCGGTAGAATATTTTTGAGAAGTCATTTTGAATTTCTCCCTCTGTTTGTGCTTGTTGAGAAGTCGGAGATCTAGAATGGGTCATAGGCTGCCCGACATCTTTGGAATGAGGAAATATTGGGAATAAAATCCTTGGTGTTGATGAAAGGGGATAATTTGTATCTATTGTTGAATCTGTAGGTTGTTCAATTCCACTGTTAGGAATGTGGAATGGGAGCGTATCATCCTCTTCGGAGGAATATGAGGACGAGATGGAGTGGATTGAAAATTCAGAGAATAACCATTTTTGATAATGTTGAGTACCCACTGATCTGAAGTGATGGAATCCCAATTTTGGAGAAAAAATTGAAGGCTTCCTCCTATGAAAGCAGGTATTGGTGGTGGTTGCATCAGTTTCAAAAAGAGGAAGTAGGTTTGTGCTGAGGTGTTGGTAATTGATTTGCTATTCTTTGCTGTCTACCACGACCCCTAACGCCCTGCTGGGTCGTATTTCTCGGAGGTACGTACTGTTGAAACCTATACTGCGTATAAGGTCTGTTGTAAGGTCTCAAATAATACCGACGACGGTAAGGGTAGAATCGATGTTGCAACTTCTGAGGATTTGTAGGAGTGGTGAGAGATTGCACCGCTGCACTTTGTTCTTTCAAATGTGATACTATATCTCCGAATTTATCTCCAAAGAGATTGTCGCCCATACAAGGGATGTCGGCCAACTTCTCATGGACATCTGTCCGAATAGCGCTGGCTCTAAGCCAAGCCATACGTCTGGCCGCAATAGCTGAAGCAGACGCTCTTGCTGAAGATTCAAATGATTCATAAATAGAGCGTAATAAATGCCTAAGTCCTTCTTCCATGTCCAAGAAAGACTGATGTGGTGTGTTGTCTTCCGATATACACAGTGGATGCAGTTTTCAGAGTATTTCAAATAAGTACTGCGTGGTGTAAAATTGGTAATGTTGTATCCTATTCGTGAGCATAGAGGAGTGATAGATCTTTTTTCCAAAATCATCAAGGCATTTATTTTCTCTGCCCAGTGGGGTATTTGAGTGCAACTTATTTCGTTTTGCCTTGGATAAGGCTGATTCTACCACTATTGATTGGTGTGGTAGTTGGGCAGACTCGTAAATTACTCAATTACGCATCCTATATTTGATATCAATTTTTCTAGAGGTAGCCGGTGATGAGATAGGAGTCTTCCAAATCTTGAAGAGTAGGTTTTCTAATACCGAATGAGGTGGGAGAGCGGTGGGCTTGGGAGGAGATTCGAAGATCTTTAAGATACCGAGCATTTCAGCTCTTGGATCAGGAATTCTTCCCGTTTCCACTTGAAGAAGACTGCCTACTTTCGACAAATTTTGAATAAGTGAGATCCTCCGGAGGAGAATATGGTTCAGGTAAACCTTCCTGAGGGTCAGATGGCATACCCGTTGAGGAAGTTTTGGAATAAACTGATTCTGGAGAACCTGGGCTGATGGGTTGAGTCATGCTATCATATTTTGCGGGTTTTAGAGGTTGTAACCCTGTAGGCGATTCAGGAGAATCTTCTGGAGAATGCTGAGGTGGTAATTCCCTTGTGTTTTCCAATTCTTGGAATAAAAGAGGAGAGAATATCTGAGATTTGTGTCATAGTTGATGCAGCCAAAGTACCTTGTGGAGGAATGTGAATCTTTTGCTTTGGAATTCGTGTTGGAATTGCCGCAAGCAAAATATCTTTTGGTACCTGTCCCTTAGGTTGACTTTGAGGAGATATAACCAGGGAAGTTTGAATACGTTTTGTTAATGGTATTTGTAATGAAGAAGAACGTCTCTTCTCTCTGGAATGTGATGAGAGACTCACGAAGGAGCTACCACTAGGAGAAGATCCTGATGATGAGAGGCCTTGAATATCAATTTCAGAAGTTGATATTTTTGATGAACTTCTTGATTTTGAAGACTTCTGTTGATGCTTTTCTGATACACTTGATTGTAAGTGCATTGTTTTGGCACCATATGTTGTTGGAGCATCCCAAATCAATATATGCTCCGTAGGTGCGTCGTGGAATGGGCTTCGCGCCATATCTGCTCCGTGCGCTGTAACTCTGCGTCGAAGCTGTCCCTTGCATCGAAGGTGCTCCGTGCTTCGCAGATGCTTCGTGCCTCGAATGACGCTTCGATGCGCCGCAGACGCGCCGTGTCCGTGATTCATTCCTGAAGCGTCATGGTGCGATTTCGGCGCAGACAGCGCAGTTTTTGAAAAAGTACTCTCTGGTACTTTGCGCCGTGACTCACCCGCCGGATCCCCGGCTTTTGAACGAGGCTCTGAGGGTGTGTGAGACCCTGGCCTTAATTTCTTTTCGGGTGGTTCACGTCCTGCTGGTCCCAGTGAGGATGCTCTCTTAAGAACATAAGAAATTGCCATGCTGGGACAGACCAAGGGTCCATCAAGCCCAGCATCCTGTTTCCAACAGAGGCCAAAAACCAGGCCACAAGAACCTGGCAATTACCCAAACACTAACAAGAACCCATGCTACTGATGCAATTAATAGCAGTGGCTATTCCCTAAGTATAATTGATTAATAGCCATTAATGGACTTCTCCTTCAAGAACTTATCCAAACCTTTTTTGAACCCAGCTACACTAACTGCACTAACTACCTTCTCTGGCAACAAATTCCAGAGCTTTATTGTGCGTTGAGTGAAAAAGAATTTTCTCTGATTAGTCTTAAATGTGTTACTTGCTAACTTCATGGAATGCCCCCTAGTCCTATTATTCAAAAGTGTAAATAACCGAGTCACATCTACTCGTTCAAGACCTCTCATGATCTTAAAGACCTCTATCATAAGAACATAAGAAAATGCCATACTGGGTCAGACCAAGGGTCCATCAAGCCCAGCATCCTGTTTCCAACAGTGGCCAATCCAGGCCATAAGAACCTGGCAAGTACCCAAAAACTAAGTCTATTCCATGTACCCATTGCTAATGGCAGTGGCTATTCTCTAAGTGAACTTAATAGCAGGTAATGGACTTCTCCTCTAAGAACTTATCCAATCCTTTTTTAAACACAGCTATACTAACTGCACGAACCACATTCTCTGGCAACAAATTCCAGAGTTTAATTGTGCGTTGAGTAAAAAAGAACTTTCTCCGATTAGTTTTAAATGTGCCCCATGCTAACTTCATATCCCCCCTCAGCCGTCTCTTCTCCAAGCTGAACAGCCCTAACCTCTTCAGCCTTTCCTCATAGGGGAGCTGTTCCATCCCCTTTATCATTTTGGTTGCCCTTCTCTGTACCTTCTCCATCGCAACTATATCTTTTTTGAGATGCGGCGACCAGAATTGTACACAGTATTCAAGGTGCGGTCTCACCATGGAGCGATACAGAGGCATTATGACATTTTCCGTTCTATTAACCATTCCCTTCCTAATAATTCCTAACATTCTATTTGCTTTGTTGACTGCTGCAGCACACTGAGCCGACGATTTTAAAGTATTATCCACTATGATGCCTAGATCTTTTTCCTGGGTGGTAGCTCCTAACATGCAACCCAACATCGTGTAACTACAGCAAGGGTTATTTTTCCCTATGTGCATCACCTTGCACTTGTCCACATTAAATTTCATCTGCCATTTGGATGCCCAATCTTCCAGTCTTGCAAGGTCCTCCTGTAATGTATCACAGTCTGCCTGTGATTTAACTACTCTGAATAATTTTGTATCATCCACAAATTTGATAACCTCACTCGTCGTATTCCTTTCCAGATCATTTATATATATATTGAAAAGCACCGGTCCCAATACAGATCCCTGAGGTACTCCACTGTTTACCCTTTTCCACTGAGAATATTGACCATTTAATCCTACTCTGTTTCCTGTCTTTTAACCAGTTTGTAATCCACGAAAGAACATCACCTCCTATCCCATGACTTTTTAGTTTTCGTAGAAGCCTCTCATGAGGGACTTTGTCAAACGCCTTCTGAAAATCCAAATACACTACATCTACCGGTTCACCTTTATCCACATGTTTATTAATCCCTTCAAAAAAATGAAGCCGATTTGTTAGGCAAGACTTCCCTTAGGTAAATCCATGTTGACTGTGTCCCATTAAATCATGTCTTTCTATATGCTCTACAATTTTGATCTTGAGAATAATTTCCACTATTTTTCCCGGCACTGAAGTCAGGCTCACTGGTCTATAATTACCCGGATCGCCCCTGGAGCCTTTTTTAAATATTGGTGTTACATTGGCCACCCTCCAGTCTTCAGGTACAATGGATGATTTTAATGATAGGTTACAAATTTTAACTAATAGATCAGAAATTTCATTTTTGAGTTCCTTCAGAACCCTAGGATGCATACCATCCGGTCCAGGTGATTTGCTACTCTTTAGTTTGTCAATCTGGCCTACTACATCTTCCAGGTTCACAGTGATTTCGTTCAGTTCGTCTGAGTCATCACCCCTGAAAACCATCTCCGGAACTGGTATCTCCCCAACATCCTCATTAGTAAACACGGAGGCAAAAAATTCATTTAGTCTTTCTGCAATGGCCTTATCTTCCCTAAGAGCCCCTTTAACCCCTCTGTCATCTAATGGTCCAACCGACTCCCTCACAGGTTTCTTGCTTTGGATATATTTAAAAAAGTTATTATGAGTTTTTGCCTCTATGGCCAACTTCATTTCAAATTCTCTCTTCGCCTGTCTTATCAATGTTTTACACTTACCTTGACAATGCTTATGTTTTATCCTATTTTCTTCAGATGGATCCTTCTTCCAATTTTTGAAGGATGTTTTTTTGGCTAAAATAGCCTCTTTCACCTCACCTTTTAACCATGACGGTAATCGTTTTGCCTTCCTTCCACCTTTCTTAATGCGCAGAATACACATGGACTGTGCCTCTACGATTGTATTTTTAAACAATGTCCAAGCCTGTTGAACACTTTTAACCTTTGCAGCTGCACCTTTCAGTTTTTTTCTAACTATTTTCCTCATTTTATCAAAGTTTCCCTTTTTAAAATTTAGTGTTAGAGCTGCAGATTTACTTATTGTCCCCCTTCCAGTTATTAGTTTAAATTTGATCATGTTATGATCACTGTTGCCAAGTGGCCCCACCACCGTTACTTCTTTCACCAAATCTTGCGTTCCACTAAGAATTAAATCTTACCCGATTTCGCCGGTCCCGGCGAGGAATGGATGGAGGATGATGGAGCCGAAGATCCTAAGTGGAGCCTTTCCATCTTCCCGGCCCGGTGCCGCTGGGCCCTCGGCGACATCCTGCCACAGTCCCGGCACGATTTTTGATCATGATCGGGGCCTAGACAAATGTAGCAATAATTATGTCCATCCGTGATGGACATAATTTTGCCTCTGACAATATTTAAATCCAGATGGCTTCGGAGCCATCTGAGATGTGAAATCTTGTGAAAAAAAAAACACAAAAAAATCGGCGAAAAAAAATCCAGTCAGATAAGAAATTCACTAAGAGAAAACAACCCCGCGTGCGAACGGCTCGCGGAAGAAAAGAAACTGAAGAGGTGAGAGAACCGCGCGGGAAGACGACCGCGCAGACGCACAGAGTTCAAAACTCTGTGGTTAACTAAGAGAAACTCCGCCTACCCGGGATCGCGGTGCTTCCCATACAGCATACTGCATGGCTAATTCAGCCCTGCTATCGACGGGAAACTTCCAAATATCTTAATCCAAAGGACATGCAAAAATCTCAAAGACCTGTTCACACCTTGATACTCATCCTTGGAAAAAGTCGGAAGGTAATTAACTGATTCAAATGTAATATCGAAAGTACCTTGGGTAAGAAAGAAGGCACCAGACAAATAGTCACCGAATCAGCATAAAACATCAGAAAAGGATTCCTACAGCATGAAACCTGCAGCTCTGAAATATACTGACTGAACAGATTGCAACTGAACAGATTTTAGACATAAATCCTTGATGGACACCTCCTTTAGAAGCTCAGAGGGGAGAACCAAATTAAGGTCCCATTGAGGAATCACAAGTCTTAAAGGAGGTAGATTTATCTTAAAACTCTGAAAGAAGCGAATATCAGGACAGGAAGTCACAGAGACACCTCACATCTTACCTCTATAACAGGAAATAGCTTTATCTAGATCCTGCTGGAGAAAAGCTAAAACAACAGAAACATTAGCCTGCCATAGAGAAACTGAACACTTTTTGCAAAGCATATAAAAAATCCACCAGACTCTGACATATGCCACAGAAATAGACTTTTTATGGGCTTTCAACAGCATGGAAATTATGGAAGAGGAATAGCCTTGCCATCACAAATGTGACCTCTCAAGAGCCAAGCCATAAACAAAGAGAGAGAAGGGTCGTCCATGACCACAGGATTCCAAGATAGGAGGGTCTATGAAAACGTCAGTGGTAAGTCTACCTGAAGTCTTATCAGATCTGTGTACCAGGGCCTCCTCAGTCAGACCAGAGCAACCAAGACCGTCTGAACTGGTCCTTCTCAACATCTTCCCCATTAAGGGCCACTAAAGGAAGAAACAGCAAGACAGCTTGTTTTATTGCCCTGGTTTTCAGCCTGTTAATGGACTAGGAGGCATCCTCCTGAGACCAGAGTCCCTGAGCTACATCATCCAGACACTGTGCACTCTAATCTGATAAGCTTGTTATCTGTGCTAAAAAATATCTACGACGGAGGTTCCAGAGCCGCCCTTTAAAAATTCTGAGGCAAAATCCACCAAGCAAGATAGTCCCTCACCGCAGGAATGAGGAAAATGGCACTCAAAATCTTGAGATTGGGGTGACCAGTGGGAGAGAAGCGCAACCTGCAGGGGACCATATGAGATCTAGCCTAGAGAGCAAAATCTAAGATCGTGGCCATCAACCTGAGCAGCTGTAGGCAATTCCAAACTCTGGGAGCACTTGAAAGAATTTCTGCGCTTGATCTACAATCTTGGCACTCTCGAGTCATACTGAATTGAGCCCCCAGATATTCCAGAGACTAAGAGGGGAGAAGGTTGCTCTTTGCAAACTCCGACACACAGTTAAAAGTTAACAAATAGCAGTTATCCCTCATTTATTATTTTTTCTCATACCTAAAGATTAATATATGAGAGTACAGTATATCTCATATATGGATATTCTATTAGTCATATAAATGGAATTTCCAATCCACGATCCAGATAGCGTATATTATTTAAATCATGTAACCAAAAATTTATTGGCACCTACTAGCTAATTTATAATCCAAACCAGACTTATGTGCCTATCTGTAAACCGTTGTGATGGTATACCACTAAACGACAGTATAGAAAAGTATTTAAATAAATAAAATAAATGTATAACCCAGCCCAAATTTTCTAACTGCTGGACAAATGTGAGAGAGGCTTTGATAAACTCTGATTGTTTTCAAGACTGTATCAGCCATTCATCTAGATAAGGATGAACTATAATCCCTTCTTTCCTCAAAAAAGCAGCTACCACAACTATTACTTTGGTAAAAGTTCTTGGAGCTGTGGATAGCCCAAAGGGAAGGGATCTGAACTGAAAGTGTTTTTTCAGGATACAAAAATGTAGAAATCGCTGATGGCCCTCTTTTACTGGGATGTGTAAGAATGCCTCTGATAGATCTAAATAAATCTAAAGCAGCAAGAAATTTGCCTTTACATACTAAAACAAGAAACGACTCGAGAGTCTCCATCTTGAAATAAAAGACATAAGAACATGCCATACTGGGTCAGACCAAGGGTCCTTCAAGCCCAGCATTCTGTTTCCAACAGTGGCCAAACCTGGCAAGTACCCAAAAACTAAGTCTATTCTATACTACTGTTGCTAGTAATAGCAGTGCCTATTTTCTAAGTCAACTTAATTAATAGAACTTATCCAATCCTTTTTTAAACACACCTATACTAACTTCACTAACCACATCCTCTGGCAACAAATTGTGGAGATTACTTACCTGATAATCTCGTTTTCCTTAGTGTATGCAGATGGACTCAAAACAAGTGGGTATAGTGTGCTCGTGCTAGCAGTTGGAGACGGATCTGACATCAGCATGGGTACATATACCCCCACAGGAAGTGCAGCAACTCAGTAATCTTCCTTGCAAAGCTTTATGGATATATGTGTGACTGACCGATCAATTAAACGAACAGGATATCCCTGACCGATTGATAATAGCTGGAGACCGCCAGTGTTCTCAACCGGGAGGCGTCGACACCTGGCAGAGTGGATGCCCTATATAAGAAAGCATGGCTTACCTTGAGTCGGTGCATGCCCATGTATACCGGCAGCCGGGCGGGATGCTGAGTCCATCTACATACACTAAGGAAAATGAGATTATCAGGTAAGTAATCTCCACATTTCCTAGCGTGTAGCAGATGGACTCAAAACAAGTGGGATGTACAAAAGCTACTCCCGGACTGGGCAGGAGGCTGCCCGAGGTCCATTTAGGATTGCCCTCGCAAATGCTGTGTCCTCCCTGGCCTGGACGTCCAGACGATAGAATCTGGAGAAGATATGGAGGGAGGACCACGTTGCCGCTTTACATATCTCTGCCGGCGACAGCATCCTAGTTTCTGCCCAGGAGGCCGCCTGCGCTTTGGTAGAGTGAGCCTTGACCTGTAGAGGTGGTGGTTTTCCCGCTTCTACGTAAGCCGCCTTGATAACTTCTTTGATCCAGCGGGCAATGGTTGCCCGTGAAGCCGCTTCCCCTTGCTTCTTTCCGCTATGAAGGACGAACAGGTGGTCCGTCTTTCGTACTGCTTCCGACATTTCCAGGTATCTGGACAGCAGCCTGCCGATGTCGAGATGGTGCAGTATTCAACCTTCTTCCGACTTCTTCAAACCTTCCGTGGTTGGCAAGGATATGGTTTGGTTAAGGTGGAAGTGTGATACTACTTTGGGAAACAAGGAAGGAACCGTGCGAAGATGGATAGCCTCTGGAGTGATTCTGAGAAACGGATCACGGCAGGACAGCGCTTGTAGCTCTGAGATGCGGGGTGCTGAGCATACGGTCAGCAGGAACACCATCTTCAAGGTTAACAAATGGAGGGACAGGCCTCAAAGGGGTCTGAAGGCGGGTCCCGCTAGAAATTCCAAAACTAGGTTGAGGTTCCACAGGGGCACTGGCCACTTCAGTGGCGGGCGAATGTGCTTGACTCCTTTCAGGAAACGTGAAATGTCTGGGTGTGTAGCAATGCTGTTGCCGTCACTCCTGGGGCCGTAGCAGGATAGCGCTGCCACCTGAACCTTGATGGAATTGAGGGACAGACCCTTCTGAAGTCTATCTTGCAGGAAATCCAAAATGATAGGGATTTTGGCGGCATGTGGATTGGTGCTGTGAGTGTCGCACCAGGCTTCAAATACCCTCCAGATCCTTATATATGTAAGTGATGTGGAGAACTTGCGTGCTCAGAGGAGTATCCCCGAGAATCCCCTTTTCTTCAGTCTAGCCCTCTCAATGGCCAGACCGTAAGAGAGAATTGAGCTGGATCCTCGTGGAGGATGGGACCTTGCCGCAGCAGGTCCCTGTGTGGAGGCAGGGGTAGTGGATTCCCTGCCAGCAGCCTTCTCATGTCTGCGTACCAGGGTCTTCTTGGCCAGTCCGGGGCCACTAGAAGAACTAGGCCTCTGTGTCGCTGAATCTTGTGCATAATGGCGCCCAGCAGGAGCCATGGAGGAAAAGCATATAGCAGGATCCCCTGAGGCCATGGTTGTAACTAGAGCATCGATCCCGTGGGAGAGAGGATCTCGTCTGCGATTGAAGTATCTGGGTATTTGAGCGTTGGACCTGTCCGCTAGCAGGTCCATGCCCAGAGTCCCCCACTGATCCAGAATCATCTGGAAAGCTGTGGGCGACAGCTGCCATTCCCCCGGGTTTAGGCTTTCTCTGCCGAGGAAGTCTGCCGTGGTGTTGTCCTTCCCGGCGATGTGGACAGCGGAGATGTCCGGAAGACTCGCCTGCGCCCAAGCCATCAGGGGGGCTATTTCTAAGGATACCTGTCGGCTTCTGGTTCCGCCCTGTCGGTTGATGTATGCCACCGTGGTGGCGTTGTCCGACATCACTCTGACTGCTCTGTTTCGAAGTCTGCGGGCAAATTGCAGGCAGGCTAACCTGACCACCTGTGCCTCTAGTCAGTTGATGTTCCACCTCGACTCTTCTCTGTTCCATCTCCCCTGGGTGGTTAGCTCTTCGCAGTGTGCTCCCCAGCCGCTCAGGCTGGCATCTGTAGTGAGCAGGGTCCAAGGTGGGGAGGACATCCTTGACCCCCGGCTCATGTGGCCGGGCTGCAGCCACCACCGTAACTGATTCCGTACTCTGGCCGGTAGAGGTAGATGCACGGTGTAGTTCTGTAATCGTGGGTGCCACCGAGATAGGAGGGCGCGCTGTAACCGTCTCATATGGGCCCGTGCCCATGGTATCACTTCCAGAATGGAGGCCATTAGGCCGAGGACCTGTAGGTAATCACAAGCTGTGGGCCGAGCGGTGCTTAGCAGATTCTGCAAGCGATCCCAGAGTTTCGATTTCCTCCTGGAGGTCAGGCTGATCTTGTCTTCCTGAGTGTCGAATCGGACACCTAGGTATTCCAGCGACTGCGAAGGCTGTAGGGAACTCTTGTGTATGTTGACTACCCATCCTAGGCTTTCCAGAAGAGCTATAACTCTGTTGGTTGCCTGGTGACTCTCCTCCGGTGACTTTGCCCTGATCAGCTAATCGTCTAGGTAGGGACGGACGAGAATTCCTTCCTTCCTGAGTGACGCCGCCACCACTACTATTACCTTGGTAAAGGTCCGTGGCGCGGTGGCTAACCCGAAGGGTAGAGCCCGGAACTGAAAGTGCTGATCCAGGACTTTGAAGCGTAAGTAACGCTGGTGATCCCGATGAATTGGGATATGTAGATAGGCCTCTGAGAGATCCAAGGATGTGAGATACTCCCCTGGCTGTATTGCACATCGGACGGACCGCAGAGCTTCCATGCGAAATCTTGGGACCCATAAGTGCTGGTTGACAGACATGAGGTCCAGGGCGGGTCTGAAGGTGCCCCCCTTCTTGGGGACAATGAAATAAATGGAGTAATGCCCAGAATTTATGTCCCATGCAGGCACTGGGATTATGGCTTTTAGGGACAGGAGTCTCTCCAAGGTAGCTGCCAGCGCCGCCCTCTTGAGGGGCGGACAAGGCGATTCCACAAACTTGTCCGGAGGGAGATGAAGGAAGTCCAGGTAATACCCTTCCCGGACAATGGCGAGGACCCACTGGTCCGAAGTAATCCCGACCCACCTGCGGTAAAATAGGGTTAACCTGCCCCCTATGGCCTCTTCCCCCAGATGGGTCGGCTGATTCTCATTGTGGGGTGCGGCCGGGACCTGACCCCGAGCCGGTTCCCTTCTTGTTGTGCCGGTTCCAAAAGGACTGGTTCCTGGTCTGAGAACGAGGAGCTTGGTAGCGAGCCCTATAAGGATTGAAGCGTTGAGAGCTTCTACCTCTGGATGGTCTAGGAAAAGGGCGCTGGGTCCTCCTTGACCTGTCTTCGGGTAGACGGGGTAAGGGAGATGCACCCCATTTATTAGCCAGCTTCTCGAGGTCGCTGCCGAACAGGAGGGATCCCTTAAAGGGCATTCTTTTAAGGCAAGTCTTGGAGGAGGAGTTGGCCGACCAATTTCGGAGCCAGAGGTGTCTTCTGGCTGCCACTGAGGATGATACTCCCTTGGCTGCTGTCCGAACTAGGTCGGAGGCAGCGTCAGTGAGGAACGAGAGGGCTGATTCCATTTCTTCTCCCGGGGTGTTGTTCCTGGCTTGTGATAAGCAGGAGCACATCATGGTGCACACCATGGTGCAGCAGGTCGCAATTCGTAGGGACATGAAATGCTGTAACCCTTGAAGAAGATGAAGTTATGTTGTATATCTTTGGGGTTGTTATTGCTGTTGTTATAAACAAAAGGTTATAAAAAAAAAAACATTGATGACAGCGTTGACATAAGGAACAAGAACAAATACCTGTATCTATTACTTTTAGAAGATCAGGACACCACACATATATATATACCAAAGCATCTCTATGTTGCGCAGTTGCCTAAGTTCTGTTCAGTTTTGGTAACTGTCATGCATGTGCTCCTTCATGCTCTTTCTCCTAATTCTCACATCCCATCTATGGTAAGGTTTTTCCGTTCAGGGGAAACCTCAGATTGCAGATTATGGAGACAGTAATGTCATCTACTGCCCTTGGCCACTTTTATATGTGGGCAAAACATTATGGATGTTGAAAACCAGAATATCCGAACATTGTAGCTGCATTCAGCAATCCAGGACTGAGGCACCACTGGTATCCCACTGGTTGGAATATCACCATTCATTGGCAGGGTAGTGGGTCCCTTGCCCGAGCAGCTTATCCGCCGTGAACATGCTGACTATATACATTGGGGATGCTCATCCTGAATGGCCTCAATCAGGAAACTGAGTGGTCAGCATTCTTCTGAATTTTTCCGACATGTACATTTTTCTATTCAGCATCGTGTATTAGCTCCTCCCCCTCAGTCATTTTTTCCTTAATCCAACAATTCAATTGGGTTCTCTGCGATTCCCCTCTAAATATTGCTCTAATTGGTTACTGAGAGCTATATGCTCTCCTCGGCATGAATTTTTAACACATTTATCAGCTGCTTTGGTAGTTTTACATACAAGTACTTACAAAAAGTGCAGTGGTTGATTTGCTTGGTAACCATCCTATGGAAACTTTCTGGTACGCATTTGTATTGTGCCTTTGTATGTCTCTTTAGTTTCATGTATATGCTACTTGTACCCTTTATTATTCTCTGTCACTTATTGATTTTCAATTCTATTTTATCTGTTTACAGAATTGTCCCTCCCAATGAACCTGCAAAGCGAATCATGGCCCATGTTGGGAAATGGATCATTTTGGTTATACAGCATTCCAGGGATTTAAATTCTGAATAACTTTAACAAGATTTCTCAAGAGTCTGCTTCTTGAAGGGCAAACCCTAAAACATCCACAATATACTCCATTGTTGTGATTCTTTTTTTGAAATTTAAGGTTTATTAGAGAAAGATAATACCGACAATACAAAACCATACAGCATCTGTGAAGCATGTACAATAACAAAATTGACAGTAGAATAGATGCAATAAAGACTTACAACAGATTCTCTGCTTTTCTCAGTTATTGTGTAAACATATCCCCCCCTTCTGTTCCCCTCACCCCCCACCCTTCTCCCCTACCATCCCTGGGAGCTCCTGCAAAGGTAGTATGAACAAATAGCATAAGAGAAAATCAGACATAAAAGGAAATCATATCTTCTTCTGTTGTTGTTGCCATGTTAGGTATAAAGACCAGGTACGCTGAAAGGCCCCTATTTGTTTCCGACGGTGCGCCGTAATCTTACTAAGGGTACAAACCTTTGCCACCCGTGACTGAACCTGCAATAATGTAGGTACACCCTGAGACTTCCAGTGTAAAGCTATCTCACATCGAGCAGAGGTGACCACCAATCTAACAAAACGCTGTAAGGCCGTGTCGAGCTGTGGATAGTCTGAGTTAAGCAGGGCAACTATGGGGGTTAGAGTAATAGAAACATGCAATATGTCTGAAAGCCACACAGCCAGTCCCTGCCAAAACTGGGAAACAGCAGCACACTCCCACCACATATGATAAAAGGAACCTCGCTCCCCACAACCCCTCCAGCACCGATCCGAGGCCGTGGAATAAATTTTATGGAGTTTAGCGGGGGTATAATGCCACCGATAGAGGAGTTTGAAACTATTTTCCAAGTAGGAGGCTGAGATAAGACCCTTACACCCCACTGTAAAGATAGTGTCCCAAAAGTCGTCACCCTGCGGGGACCCCAGATCAGCCTCCCAGGCGGACAGGAATGTTGGGCGCGTGCCCATACCCTGAAGGAGCAGCTTATAAATTTTGGACATTAAGTGCTGTACTTTGTCAGCCGCTCGGCAGAAATTCTCAAAGAGACCAATTGGCTGGAGTAAATCCCGGGAAATATGGGTCGCTCTTGCGTAACTCATTAGTTGGAGGTAGCGATAGAAATCCCCCTGAGGTAAGTCATGCCGGGCCTGGAGAGTGGAGAACGTCACCCACGAGGAGTGCTCCCAGAAGTGACTATAATTATAAAGACCCTTAGCCAACCAATCTGCAAAGACCTGCGGAGCTGAACCCCCCAAGAATGACCCAGAGTGAAAGGGGGAAAAAAGGACCGACCCCACCTTGGACCCCACCACCTGAGGCTTCCATTTATACCAAAGGTGTAAGGTACACTGAATCGTGTCCGGTAGGCCTTCCAATTTGGGCCCAGAGCTAGGAGGTTGCCAGAGGATATTAGTCAGCAGGTGTGGCCCGATAAGTTCCTGCTCCAGAATCACCCAAGGTTTGCGGGCGGTGGTTCTGTGCCAATCAACAACAGCTCGTAATTGAGCCGCAACATAATATCGTAATAAGTTAGGCACTGCAAGGCCCCCCCGCACCCGAGGTTGAAACAATACTTTCTGGGCCACCCTGGGGTGCTTCCCCTGCCACAGGAATTTCATAATCCTGCGTTGCCACTTGAGAAGCAGTGCAGTTGGTATGACGCAAGGAATGGTCTGGAAAAGGTATCCAATCCGGGGCAGGATGTTCATTTTAAAAGTAGCAATTCGTCCCAGCCACGAAATGTGGTATCGATTCCACTCCTCCATTTCCCTGTACAATTTAGCGAGAAGAGGTGGATAGTTAAGCCTAAAAACATCAGAATGAGCCCCTATAAATATACCTAGGTATTTAATTTTCTCCTTTGCCCATTTAAAAGCAAAACGGGCTTTCAGATCCCGTGCCTGGTCCTCCGGTAACGTAATATTAAGGATTTCGGTTTTGTCCCAATTAATGGAGTAGCCAGACACTTGACTGAAGGTTTTAATAATCTCTACCACGGCTGGCAACGATTGCTGAGGGTCCGCAAGGGTCAGAATGACATCATCAGCAAACATCGCCAACTTGGAGGAATATGACCCCACACTAATGCCCATCACGTCCCTTGACAACCGGATCCGTTGGGCCAAAGGTTCTATAAATAGGGCAAATAGTAATGGAGAGAGCGGGCAACCTTGGCGGGTGCCCCGCTCAACAATAAAGAACGGGGAATAGCCCCCATTTACCTTAATGCAGGCCCTCGGTTTATCATATAATTTCTGAATCCAGGTAATGAAAAAAGGCCCAAAACCCATGGTATGCAAGACTTGAAATAAAAAAGGCCAGTGAACCAAATCAAAGGCCTTTTCCGCATCCATAGCCATAAAAAGAAAGGGGATATGATGGCGCTTAACCCACCAGAGGGAATCCAACAACTTCCGCACATTATCGGACGCCATGCGACCAGGGATAAAACCGGCCTGATCCGGGTGAATGAGTTGTGCTACATAACCGTTAAGCCTGTTAGCCAGAATTTTAGCCAGAAGCTTGAGGTCTATGTTCAGCAATGAGATGGGCCTATAAGAGCCACACTTGGTAGGGTCCCGTCCCGGCTTTGCAATGATCGTTATACCCGCCACATTAGAATTAGGATTCAAAACCCCCTCGTGTCGCAAGGCATTAAACATGGCCGTAAGTGGGGTAAGTAAATCACCGGCAAAGCATTGATAAAACCGGGCAGTAAACCCATCCAGCCCCGGGGACTTGCCAGCCTTAAGTTGCTTAATGGCAAATAACACCTCAGATTCTGAGATATCCTTGTCTAGCGTATCCCTGGCGGACTCTGATAACTGGGATAAGGGAGTGTCCTGTAAAAAGGATTGTATGTCCCTGAACTCTATAGAGTGGTTATGGGAATACAGTGCAGAATAAAATTGTAAAAAGCAGTCACGGATCGCATCATTGGAGGTAAGTGGTGCACCATGAGCACCTACAATTTTAGTAATAGTGTTTTGTAAGCGTTTGGCTCTCAACTTATGCGCAAGCAACTTCCCCGCTTTATTGCCCCCTTCAAAGTATACTTGTTCCGTTTGCTCCAGCTCATGCGCAATTTTGGCCGCATCCAGCGCCCCAAGTTGCGATCGGTAGTCAGCTAAGGCCAAACGGAGCACTTCAGTGGGGGTTTGCTTGTGGCGCTGTTCTAAGTCCAATAATTTGGCAGTCAGGAGCGAACGTTCCCGCTGGGTCTCCTTTTTAACCCAAGAGGCCCGAGCTATAAAAGTCCCCCTAAGCACTGCCTTTAAACAGTCCCAGTAAGTGATGGGCGAGATGTCAGGGTGAAGGTTATGAGAACTGTAATCTGTAAGTTCCCGCCGACATTGATCCACAAAGGAGTCACTGTCAAGTAAGCTATCGTTTAGGCGCCAAAAGCGTTGGCCTTTGTCATAATTAGGGAAAGTCAGCTCAGCCCACACCGGAGCATGATCGGACCACGTGATCGACTCTATAACCCCTTTGCGCACATTTTGGATCACTCCCCTATCCACAAAAACATAGTCTATCCTAGTGTATAGGTTATGGGGGTTCGAGAAAAAAGTATAATCCCTCTGGGTGGAATGCAAAAAGCGCCACACATCTACCAGCTGAAAGTGGTCCAAAAAAGCAAGGAGGCTATTGCGGTCTCTTTTCAAAGTAGAACATCGCCCCCCCGAGGAATCAAGACCAGGGTCTAAGGGCAGATTGCAATCTCCCATCACCATCAAATGACCCACTTTTTTCAAGAGGACCAGCTTCACCAGTGCATCATAAAATTTGGCTTGGTGAACATTGGGGGCATATACGTTAAGCAATGTATACGAGACCCCAGCAATATTAAGGACCAGCAATAAATATCTACCCAAAGGGTCAGCAACACTGTCAAGCAATTCAAAAGCAAAGTCCTTGTGAAATAGAATCCCCACACCTGCATATTTAGCAGCTTTAGAGCTAGCCGCCCAATACTGATGCGGGTAAAGGGCAGAGCTCATTAAATGCTCATAGTGCCGCTTTAAATGTGTCTCCTGGAGACAAGCAATCGCAATATCAGCACGCTGCAGATCTTTATATAGTAATTTACGCTTACGGTGCGTATTCAGTCCCTTAACATTAAAGGACTGTACCTTAAAGGTAGCCATCCGGACAAGTGATGGTGCATTTCAAGTGCCCCAGCGTATATAGAGCAGACAGAGATAAGAGAAGGAGAGGTCCCCCCATGAAACAAGAGACAACTAAACATAGTACCAAGCAGCACGTAGCCCTCAGTGAGCCGGGCAGTAAACAACAAGGCAATGCACTCCCAGAGAGGAGATCCCCACTATTCCCCATTCCCCCCCCTCCCCCCCTCCCAAAGGAACCACAATCATCTCTTGGGTCCCCCATCATCTAGGGGTGAGTGAAGACAGCGTCCCAGGTGCCGTCCCACCCGGCAGCATCAGCATATTATCAAACATATAACCAGTAACCAAACCCTCCACGTCCGGTGCGGCTTAACAAGAAACAGTGTCAAAGCCTTCAGAGCCAAAGCGGCCAGATCATGTAGGGGCTCTGTTCGCGATATCTGGATCCGGGGTGCGTCGCAGTCTCTTTCCCCCCTTTCCCATCCGCTGCCAGCGAGGTTCCTCCCTGCGGTCGGCACGTGGCGAGGAAGATGGCGGCAAATCCGTCACAGTATAGCCAAGGTCCTTCAAGATGCCCGCCACTTCATCAACGGATTGTGCCTTGTGCGTTGTACCTTGCACAGTAAAGCTGAGGCCAAAGGGGAAGAGCCAGCGGTACCGGATGTTTTCTTTAATCAAAACAGCAGTAATAGGTTTCATAGCCTGGCGTTTCTTCATAGTAGTCGGGGAAACATCAGCATAGACTTGCACATCATGTCCCTGCAGCTGCACCTTCCCCCTCTGGCGCGCCAGGGCCAGGATCTTCTCTTTCACAGGGAAATCATGGAAGCAAGCGATCACATCCTTGGGTTGATTAGGAGCTCTCTGACCCTGGACCCTGTGAGCCCGTTCCAGCTTGACCACTAGAGACCCTCCAGAGCCTGCAGCATTTTGGTTTGCATCTTGCTGTACTAAATCAGTGCAAAGCTCTGTAATAACTTGCACACAGTTAGCAAAGTCAGAGGTCTCAGGAATGCCCCGAAAGCGCAGATTAGCCCTCCTATTCCTGTTTTCTAAATCTTCCAGTTTGGAGGAGAGTTGCTGAATTTCACTAGCCATTTCCTTATGGCTATTCTGCAGCGAGCTCATTTTATCTGCCTGAGTTTCAGTGAGGGTTTCATACTCAAAAAGCCTCCTCCCCATTTCACACAGTTCCTCCTTCATTTCACCCACCGTTTCACGGATCTCAGATTTAAAAGAATTGAGATCGTGGCTGAGCTCCCCAAACCAAGCCTTAAACTCACCCCGAGTAGGGATTTCCGAATCGGGGAGTGCCGGTGCTGCAGCTGAGGCCTCAGAGATCGCTTCTCCCGTCACGGTGGCCATTTTGTTTTTTTCAGGAGAATTTTCCCGGGCCGATTTCTGGTAGGAAAACTTGCAAAAGTCGGGTTTGGGGGCCCGATTCGCCATCAGCAGCCTTCGGGGGTGAGCTTGGTGTTGGAGCCGCATCAAAAGGTGGAGGGATGGCTACGATATTATCTGGATGCTATCCGGCATAGCCAGGAGCTCCAGGCTAGGCTGCCACTCGAGCCGCTGACGTCATCAGCCCCCCATTGTTGTGATTCTACCTGTTATGCCCCGTGAAGCTGTTCCTACTCTCGCTTCAGCCACAGTTTCCGTGATCCCATGATTCAGCAGGGCTCTGCCTATTTAACCCTGCCTTTGGCATTTTTCACTGCCTTGTCACTGAGCTCCTAGCTCTCTGATTGGCCCTGACCCACCTTGGACTACTCTGGCCTTCGGAGCCTACCAGCCTTGTTTTGCTTTGCCTTGTCTAGTGGCCCCTCAGGTCTTCTGCTATTGTCCTGCCTGGTGGTCTTCTCAGGATGCTTTCTAGACTGTTTCCTTTGAGCGTTTGTGTTCCGTGTTCTGTTTGTACTGTCCTTGTCTTGTCCTGGTCTGTCTGTCTGTTCCAGCCTTACTTGCACCCGGTTCCAGTGTTCCAGTCAGTTCCAGAGTTCCACGCTTACTTGCACCCGGGCTCCAGATTCCAGTTCCATGCCTACCTGATTCCAGCCTTTCCTTGCCTCAAGTCTCCATTCTCGTTCCGCCTGCACCTATGTCAACCACAGTCTAAGTCCTGCTGGCCGCCAGAACCCAAGGGCTCACCTACAGGGGAAGGTGGCTGATATAGCCAAAGATGCTTAGTCTTGTCTGCATCTGTCCTGAAGTCTTGGCCTGTGCCTAACCAGGTCCACAGTCATAACATGTTTTTATGATTATTCTCTCTTCAATAAAGGAATTTTCTACTGGCTTGGTTTAAGAATTTTCAAATGAAACCCACACTTACACATATTTCAAAGAAATATGTAGTTTACCTGGAAGCCACATATTTTTCATACATATCCTCCCTTGCTTTTTTTGCTTCCTCGAGTTGTACTTGGAACCTTTCTAGGCGATCTTCTTCATGAGCACAACGGACATTGAGCTCCATGTTCTGACGGTTGAGGTAATCTTTATCCTTTTGAAGTAAAGTAACAGTCTGCTTCAAGGTTGCCACCTACACAGAATAAAAAGAAATAACTAATTTGATGCCCATTTTCTCCTTCACAGAAATAGTGATACATGTCTTATACAAATACTATAAGTCTAAAAAATAAGGTGGGAGAGTTAGATTGCATACCACTGAATGAAGAGGTAGATATAAATTGGCATCTCAGAAACCTGGTGGAAGAATAACAACCAATAGGACACTGTCATACCAGGGTACAAATTCTATCACAATGACAGGATGGATCAAATTGGTGAAGGGGTGGTGCTATATGTTAGAAAGGGTGTAGAATCAAACTGGATAAAAGTTCTACAGAAAACAAAATGCACTGTAGAAGTTTTATGGACAGAAATTCCATGTGAAAAGGGGAATACAATAGCAGCAGGGGTGTACTACCATCCACTGGGGCAGAATGAACAAACAGATGAAATGTTAACAGAAATTAGGAAAGCTTACAAAATTAGCAAGATAGTAATAATGGGTGATTTCCCTAGTATTGACTAGGTACATGTTACATCAAGACATGCTAAAGAAACAAAATTTCTAGTTGAAATAAATGATTGCTTTATGGTGCAGCTGGTACAAGAACTAACAAAAGGGGGAGTTATTTTTACACCTAATCATTAGTGAAACACATGATTTGGTGTGGGAGGTAACAGTTATTTGGGCCACTTGATAATAGTGATCATAACATGATCAAATCTGACTTTGTAACTGGACAGAGGACATTAAGGAAATCTACTATGATAGCATTTAACTTTCAAAAGGGAGACTGATAAAATGAGGAAAATGGTTAGAAAAATCAAAAGGTTAAGAATTTACATCAGGTATGGACATTGTTTAAAAATCATCTCTAATCAATCCAACCCATAAACTAGATATATCTATACAATCAGAAAAACCTGAGCACCCACTAGTGTCAATTTTCATTTATATCTCAAACCATGCAATGATTTATATTTTATTTATAAGTTATTGAGTATTATATGCAGTTCTCGTCACCACATCTAAAAAAAAAATAGCAGAATTAGAAGAGGTACAGAGAAGGGTGTCCAAAATGATAAAGGGGATGGAACAATTCCCCTATGAAGGAAAAGCTAAAGAGGTTAGGACTCTTAGAGTTTGGAGAAGAGATGGCTGAGGGGAGATATGACAGAGGTCTATAAAATAATGAGTAGAGTGGAGAGAGTAAATGTTAATCAATTGTTTACTCTTTCAAAAAGTATAAAGACCAAAGAACACACAATGAAGTTACAAGAGAAAATAATTTTTTTTGCTCAATGTATAATTAAACTCTAGAATTCATTGCCAGAGGATATGGTGAAAGCTTTAGTAAAGCTGTGTATAAAACCAGTTTGGACAAGTTCCTGGAGGAAATGTTCATTTATTATTTTTAAGACAGAGTTGCAGAAATCCACTGCTTATTCTTGGGATAAGCAGCTTGGAATTTATCTAACTCTTGTGATCCTGCCAGGTACCTGTGACATGGATTGGCCACTGTTGGAAACAGGGTACTGGACTTGATGTACCTTTGGTCTGACCCAGTATGGCAAGTCTTATGCTCTTATTAAACAATTAAGTACCCCACTAATGCTTAACAATACCATCTTTCTGATGATATGGGCCGTAAACATGCTATAACATCTGGGGATATACTATCTTCAAAATCTTTTATGCAAAATTTTACTCCAGTGAGCAGTAAGATTGCAGAGATCAATTTATGCAAGGTCTGAGTCTTCCAAAGCTTTGTCTGGAAGATCTTGCAAAATTAAATTTTGCTTTTAGATCAATGGAGAACCAAGCAGCCATTAAGGAACTGCATAATTTTAAGACTCCTGGCCCAGATGGCTTAGATGCATACTTCTATAAAAATTTGTCCACATATATAGCATCAGGTGTGCAACATCTCTTTGAAGCAATGACTTCTATAAAGGCTAAGCAGGATTCTACTAAAATGCTATGATCATAGTACTATCTAAGCCTGCAGGGATCCGAAACAGACAGGATCTTATAGATCTGATTTCCCTGTTGAATCAAAATTTAAAAGTATATGCTAAGTTGACTGCAAATAGATTGAATTATGTTTTGCCCTGTCTCATTCATCCAGGGCAAGTGGGTTTTATCCATGGCTGGAAATCTAATGCTAATGTAAGGAAATTACTGATTGCTTTGGAGCAGTGTCAATGGGGACATGTTCCTGTCTTATTAGTTGGATTTGACTCCAAAAAGGCATTTGATTGTGTATCGTGGTCTAAAATTTATCATCTACGTTTGGTTTTCAGGAACAAATTTATGACAATATTTGCATCCTGCGAACCCCACTGCAGATATGTTAATGGTTGCCTGTCAGAAACTGCGGTCTTGTCATCCACAGAACAATTATGTGCCCTTTGCATGCATACAGAGCAGGGTTTATACAAACAACTGTTTAAAATGTCATTATGTTGGAGCCATTCTGATGCACTGTTTTTGGTCCTTATGCGCCGCTTTTGGGATTTTATTATTGGGGAGTTGATTATGACAAAAAGGGCGGTCTTTATGACTGGGGCTTTTTTATTCTGGGCCATTTGCCAGAAATTATTCTTATCAGTACATTTCACAAACTGTATTCAACAAAAGCTTATTTGCCAAGTGGTGCATCTTGATAAAATGAAGGGATGAATGAACATCCTTCAGATGTATTTTTGTGGAAATATAAAATGCATGAAATGTTAATTATGGAATTTCGTACTGCTGTCATCAGTACACTGAAGCAGAAATCCATATTCCTTGGAGTATGGGATCCATTTACTCAACAATTACTTATGGCAGAACAAACAAGTTTTCAGTTTTGATATTTCTCTCTTAGTGTTGCGATGCTGCTCGTGGGCCTAGCCACGAGCAGCCTCTTACCTCCGCCGCCAGTCTCCCAGGCAGTCCCGACGCCATCTCTCACGGCCCAGAGGCCACCGCCTGTCTTCCGTGGCGGTTGGAGCTGTCGTCGTCCTGCCTTTGAGGCCAGGAGGCCGCCCACGTCTTCCTCCTGCATGGCGGGCTGGGCCGCCATACTCCCTCACAGTCCAGTGGCCGCCGACATCATCCTCTCTTCGGTGGTGGGCTGGGCCGCCGCTGCCATTTTCCTCTCCTGCACAGTGGGGCCGCCATACACCCTGCTGCCCTCGCAGCTTGAAGCCACTGTTCTGTTCCACCCCTGCGGCAGGAAGCCACCACCATCGCTGGGACCTGCTTTGCGGCCGCCTCCAGCCTCCTCTTCGCAGCATGGTTGCCGCTGTCGGTGGTCCCGCCTCCTAGGCACCGCGACCACACCTCTTCTGTCTTCTTAAAGGGCCCGAGGGGGGGAGTAGCCCCGCGGCTCCACTTGATGATGTCATCAGGGTGTCTCCACTGTTGCCCTATAAAAGGGCCCTTCGCCAGTCCTCCAGCGCCTTCACAAGGAGCCAGTCCGCTCCTGGGCTTCTCTTCGTCTCCAGCTTCTTCAAGGCACTCCATTCTTCATGGGAATTCCCTCATCACCTCCATCTATGGTTCCTGATCTCTTGTCTGATCCCGTGTCTTCAGATGTCCCTGACGTCCCCGTCCTTTGATGTCCTCATCTTCAGATGATCCTGATGTCTTTGTCTTCAGATGTTCCGCCTCCAGGCGTTCACTCTTTCCGGCTCCACTCCTTGGAAGCCTTGTCCTCTGATGTCCTGGTTCTGGATTCGACTCCTAGCTTCTTGCCGTCCTCTGTTCAGCTTCTAGATGACCTTCTGGTGCATTTTTCACACCAGGTCTGAAGTTTCATCTTCTTCTGGTTGACCTGTCAGGTGCGTTGATCACACTGAGTCACTGAAGTCTTTGTCCAGGTCGGATGCTGCTTCGAGTGTTGTCATGATTCCTCTTCATGCTGAGATTTAACCCTGTCATCTATCCATTCATCAAGTGTCCTCATCGACGTTCCTGATGTTCCTTTTCTTTGATGTCCTTTTTCCAGATGTCCTAGTACACCCCGGCTCTTTACTTCAGATGTCTCTGGGGCCAGCTCTAGTCTTCCCAGCCGACCCTGCTTCTAGATGACCTTCTGGTGCGTTTTCCACATTGGATCTGAAGTTTCGTCTTCTTCTGGGTGACCCTCAGGTGCGTCAATCACACTGGGTTACTGAAGCCTTCTCCAATGGGATTCTGCTTCCTGGGCTGCCCGTATCCTCTCTCCTTCCTGAGCCTCAGCCTTGCCTTAGCCTAGCCCTCTCGCCTAGTGTCTTCGCCCCACCATGTCTCCAAGTCCCTTTGTCTCGTCTAAGTCTTCAAGTGTCCTCGACCTCTGTCCATTCTGTCGCATCTGCCGTTCCCAGGCGGCAGGTCTGAAAGGGCTATCGAGTGGCCGGAGGGCTACCCCAGAGACCAGCACTGAGTTGTTGGGTCTCTTTTGGTGCGTTCAGGTTGGACAGAGGTCAGAGCTCCTGGTCTTCAGTCTGTTTACCCCTGCTTGGACACGCCTTGCCTGCCTTGGCGCTTCCTCTGAGCTCCCTCTGCAGTCACGCCATGGTGTAAGGGCACACTAACCTCCCCAGAATTGGGACCGCTTCCTAGCGCTCCCGCAACACAGACTTTTCATGAAGGAAGATGGAGTGAATTCATTCGAAATGCCATTCCTGCTACTGAGGAGATTCTTTTTCTTTCTGGTTTTGTGTGCAGGCTGTTGTCTGTGTGGACTATAATTTATCTAATTGGTTTAGATGCTAGGAAAGGATGTTGGCCTTTGTGGCTTTGTTCATATTACTTACTGGGGTGACGGATACAAGTACTTTGGACGTTTTCTTATCTGTGAAGGTATGTGTTGGTAGATATGCTAATATGAATAAATTCAAATTTTCATGGACTACAAACTGGTTAAAGGAGAGTAGGATTAAATGGTCAGTTTCCTCAGTGGAAAAAGGAAAACAGTGGAGTGCTTCAAGGATCTGTACTTGGACCGGTGCTTTTCGATATATTTATAAATGATCTGGAAAGGGATACAACGAATGAGGTGATCACATTTGCAGATGACAAAATTATTCAGACCAGTTAAATCACATGCAAATTGTGATAAACTGCAGGAGGACCTTGTGATACTGGAAGATTGGGCATCCAAATGGCAGATGAAATTTAATGTGGATAAGTGCAAGGTGATGTATATAGGGAAAAATAAACAATGTTGTAGTTATATGATGTTAGGTTCCAGATTAGGAGTTACCATCCAAAAAAAAGATCTAGGATTCATAGTGGATAAACACTGAAATAGTCGACTCAGTATGCTGCATTGGTTAAAAAAGCAAACAATGTTATGAATTATTAGGAAGAGAATGGTGAATAAAACCGAGATTGTCAGAATGCCTGTCTCACTCTATGTGAGACAGCACCTTGAGTATTGTGTTTAAATCTGGTCGCTACATCTAAAAAAAGATACAGCTGCACTGGAAAAGGTACAGAGAGGTCCGACCAAAATTATAAAGGGAATGGAATGTCTTCCCTATGAGGAAAGGCTAAAGAGGTGAAGGCTGTTCAGCTTGGAGAAGAGCGGCTGAGGGGAGATATGTTAGAGGTCTATAAAATCATGAGGCTTAGAATAGGTAAATGTGAAACTGTTATTTACTCTTTCAGATAACAGAATGATTAGGGGGCACTTCATGAAGTTAACAAGTAGCACATTTAAAACAAATCAAAAAAAATTCTTTTTACTTAATTAAGCTCTGAAGTTCGTTGCCAGATGATGTGGTTAGGGCAGTTGGTGTAGCTGGGTTTAAAAAAAGTTTGGATAAGTTCCTGGAGAAGTAGTCCATAAGCTACTATTAATCAAGTTGACTTAGGGAATAGCCACTGCTATTACTGGCATTAGAAGTTTTTGGATCTATTTAATGTTTACGTACTTACCAGGCAAGTAACCTGGATTGGCCACTGTTGGAAACATCATGTTGGGCTTGATGGCCCCTCGGTCTGACCCAGTATAGCAACTTATGTTATTAAAGATATTTATACAAAAAAAAACAAAAAACCATCCTGGAAGCCCACACTGGATGCACTTCAAGCATTACAAAAGAGGAAAGAAGGCCAATCACTGCTGCATGGTTAAAAGATGAGGTGAGAGAGGCTATTCTTGTAAGGATACAGCTCTGAGTGCTCTTCCAACTAAATAGTCCTCCCAGCTCTGTGGTCCTGTCTTACACCCGGAGCTATCTTTTTTTCTGTACAGATATGTATAAACTGAGCCAGTCTCAAGTTGCCAGAACTTGGTCCTATCTTCCATTCCTTGTACTCTGGCTTCATTCGTATATTCAGAAAATTTGTTTGCGTTCAGATGCTTCATTCAGCAATCCCGCTTGTCTTCTTTCCTGCGTTCCTGGATCTATATTTTGTTCTTGCTACTTGCCCTGCTCCAGGCCTCTCACTCTTTGTTCCTTTGGGGACTACCCCACTTCTCATGCCTCACTGGCCACCAGCACCAGAGGGATCAACCCAAAGTGAAGGTGGATGGCCTAGGCAGAAATCCCTCCATCACTGGTGGCCTGGATTCGATGCTCCTGGAACTAGGCCACTCGTTTCTGGAGCAACTCACAGATGACAACAGTCACAATTCTAGCCAAAAGACATCTATCAAAAAATGGGAGAGAGAACAAAATAAAAAAAAAACCAGGAAATAACATAAGCACTGGCAAGTTAAATGTAAAGCACTGATAAGGAAGGCAAAGAGGATTTGAAAAGAAGCTTGCAGGGAAGCAAACTCTCAAATACTTTTTCAGGTACATTTGAAGCAAAAAGCCTGCGAGGGAGTCAATTGGAGCATTAGATGATGAAGGGTAAACGGGGCACTAAGGAAGGATAAGGTCATAGCAGAGAGGTTAAATAAATTCTTTGCTTCGGTCTTTCCTGAGGAAGATTTAAAGCAGATACCCATGCCAGAAGTGATATTTAAAGGTGATTTAAGAGGAACTGAAACTAATTTCAATTAACCTGGAAGACATAGTAAGTCAAACTGAAAAACTAAAGAGTAGCAAATCACCTTACCCAGATGGTACTCATCCCAGTGCTCCAAAAGAACTAAAAAATGAAATTTCAAACCTACTACTGATAATCTGTAAACTATCATTAAAATCAGTATCTGAAGACTGGAAGTAGCAAAATAACCCCAATTTTTAAAAAGGATTCCAGGGGTGATCCAGGAAACTACAGACCAGTAAGCCTGATGTCATTTCTAGGAAAAATTGTTAAAAATATTATAAAGAACAAAATTACTGAACATATAAATTGTCATAATTAAAGGGACAAAGCCAACATGAATTTAGCCAACGGATGGCTTGCCTCACCAATCTGCAACATTTTTTGAAGGTGTGAACAGACATGTGGATAAAAGTGAGCCAATGGATATAGTGTGGATTTTCAGAAAGTATTTGACGAGGAACCTTATATGAGAGACTCAAGTAAATTAAAAAGTCATGGCATAGGAGGAAATGTTCTACTATCTTCTATACTGGTTGAAAGGTAGAAAACAGAAAGTAGGACTAAACAGTCAATTTTCTCAATCTAGAAAGGTGGAGTTTCCCAGGGATTTGTACTGCGACCACTGCATTGTTTTTTGGGGTTTTTTTTTAATATATATTTATAAATGACCTAGAATTGAGAATAATGAGTAAGGTGATAAAATTTGCTAATTCAAAATGATTCAAAGTTGTTAAATCACAAGAAGATTATGAGAAATTTCAAGAGGACCTTGAGAGAAGGGCCATCCAAACAGCAGATGACATTTAATGTGGACAAGTGCAAAGTCATGCAGGTAAGGAAGAGCAACCCAAATTGTAGCTGAACAATTTAAGGTTCCACATTGGAAGTCACCACCTAGGAAAAGATCTAGGCATCATTAGGGATAATATGTTGTAACCCTCTACTCAATGTTGGGCAGTGGCCAAGAAAGCAAATAGAATGCTAAGAATTGGGGGAGACTGGAGGTGAGAGGAGCCGAACTGCCTAGCCTTACCACCTGATTAGCCGGGTGAGACTACAATCTTGTGGGACCTGCCTTGATGCCCTGATCCAGCTGGAGCTGGTTGTTGTCATCAGGAGGCGCGGAGGGTGACGTCACCAGGAAGCGACTGCCACTTTAAAATCCGCGGCAGTGCAACGAAGTACCTGGGGAGACTGGAGGTGAGAGGAGCCAGGCTGCCTAGTCTTCCTACCCCCTGATTAGCCGGGTGAGGCTACAATCTTGCAGGACCTGCCTTGATGTCCCGATCCAGCTGGAGCTGGTTGTTGTCATCAGGAGGTGCGGCGGGTGACGTTACCGGGAAGCAACTGCCACTTTAAAATCCGCGGCAGTGCAACGAAGTACCTGGGGAGACTGGAGGTGAGAGGAGCCAGGCTGCCTAGTCTTCCTACCCCCCTGATTAGCCGGGTGAGGCTACAATCTTGCAGGACCTGCCTTGATGCCCCGATCCAGCTGGAGCTGGTTGTTATCATCAGGAGGTGCGGCGGGTGACGTTACCGGGAAGCAACTGCCGCTTTAAAATCTGCGGTAGTGCGGTGCAGATTTAGGCTTAGGCGACGCGGCGGTAGTGCGGTGCACTACCGCCGCGTCGCCTAAGCCATGCGCTCCAAAGAGGCGCACGGCTTTGTCCGGCTGAGATTGGCAGACTGGGCTTGATTGCGTATATTTTCCCCTTTTTTGTTAAATGGGGAAAAAAAGGAAGGCAAAGCTTACATCTTCCTCTCCTATTAAGCCTAGAGGCCCAATGGACAATCACGTTCTTAGATTGATTGAGTCGCCAAATGAGGATGGCGAGGGGGCTCTTTTTTCAGCTTCCCTGAGTCCTGGCGGGGGTCTGTCTTCTCCTCCTCAACCATCAACACCATCACTCGATGTCAATAAGGTATACGACATAATGCCTGCTGGTGGCATTGACTCTGAAAAGTCACGGCTTGATTTAGGAAAAAATTACAAATGTTTTTCACCACTGCGTGGCAATCCCAGTAGGCCTCCGATTCGGGTACCCCTCGTATCCTCAGGTTGCATCGCCGGTTGCGATTCTCCAAGTCTTCAATTTTTAAGGAGAGAGTAGCCTCCTCTTCTGCAATCCGGTCACTCTGCGCTTGCAATTTATCAATTTTTTCTGCCTGATAATCCAAACTGAGATCACAGTCCTCTATGCGGCACCCAATCTCCGCCATCTCTTCCTTTAGCTCACCAAATTTCTCCATCATTTCCTTTTTGTTGTTCTTCATATCACGCCGGATTTCGCTGAACCACTGGCGGAATTCATCACAAGTGGGCATCAAGGTAGGTGGTTCGAGTTCATCTGCTGAGGAAGGGCGCTCCCCGGCCTCATTAGTCTCAGCGGCCTCAGGCTCTCCGTGCTCCTCCAGGCCCCCTTTAGCGCTGGTGCCTTTAATATAGGAAAACTGACTCAAATCCGTGCCTTTTCTTTTGGCGGCCATGCTCTCTGTAGTGCTGGGTATCTCCGGGTGAAAAATTACTCGTACCGAGGGAGGATGGACATAGATCTATTTAAAAGCTCAGGATTGGTGCTTCGGAGCTCCGGTTCAGGCTGCCATCTCTGTCGGTGACGTCACCGCCCCCTCGTGTATGCATGTTTTTATGTAAGCTTTGATTGTATGTATATATATATATATATATATTATGGCTGGATATAATAAAATGTTTTAGCGATTGAAAAGGTGAATTATTCAATCATTGTCTCATTAGCCTAAGAAAATGCCCCTGCACAGCAAAGGCCAAGATTGCAATTTCCTTTGTTGAAATTTTAAGACTATTTATTTATTTACAAATACTTGTATTCCGCATTCACTGAAAAAATTTGTCTGAAGTGGAGTATTGCTTTCACGTCTGTAGCTGAAACTTCAAATAATTCAACCACATCAGATTTAATGAACAATGCTGATTCACTGAACCACTCCAGAGAAAGAGAAAATAGAAGAAGCTGGGCAATTGACTATTTGACACAAGATGTCCGAGGAAAACTGTGAAATAATATGTTGATCAACAGATACTCTAATTAAACCAACCTTGTTACAGAAATATTGTGCAACTTGTTCACAATCAGGGGCTATATTAGGAGGTTTCACCTTTGAGCAGGCTGTTGGAAATTAGGTTAATTCAATAGACATTTGTTTCACATGAAACAGTTTTACACTCACCTCTTTAGACAAATCGTTTCTCTCTTTGGTTTGTGCAGTGTTTGAAATGTCTAGTATTTCAAATCTCTTTCGGAGATCTGAAACCTCACAGTCAAGTGCATCTCGTTCCCTAAAAGAATTATGGCTGATAAATATTCACATGCTATCATACTTTTAAAACAACAAATAAAGATTTACTGCACAATTTTTCACAGCTACATAACTGTTTTACATACTAATTAAACATTTGGGGTAGATTTTAAATCGTAAGCGCTCATGTTATAAAATTGTGTGACCGTGCGCACATGCGCACCGGATTTTATAATCCACGCGCTCGGGGGGGAGGGGGGGGACTTTTATAAACTCTGCGCAACGATGCAATCTGGGCTTCCCCAGTTCCTTCCCAGTCCACTCCAATTAAGGAGCGGACTGGGAGAGAATTTCCTTAACCCCCTGCCTAACCTTTCTTTCCCGTCCCCTCTCCACCCCCTAGCCTAACCTACTTGGGGGAATTTTTTTTTATTTTATTACTTGCTGCTCCTGGAGCAGAAGTAATTTATGCACGCCGGCCGGCTGCCAGTGTGCGCTGTCCCGGCCGGCCTCCATCCCTCGCCCCCTTTTTCAGGGTTCGGCACTTATTCGAGCACCGGGGTTTACGCATGTGGCCAGGCCCATTTGAAAATTTGCCTGGTGCGCGCAAGGCCCTGGCCACAAGCGTAAACCCCGGGATTTACACACACAGGAGTTTTAAAATCAACCCTATAGTGAACGCTAACACTTGCTATGCTTTAGTGTACTTCTGATTGAGACAGTATTATTTGTTCTTAAAAAGAATAAAATTATACAAGATTCACCCAATATTAACAAAAACAGGATCTACAGTAAAAAAATAACTGTAAGGTTAAAGTTGTTTCTTTGTGGGTGTTAACTGAACAGTATGAATGAAATAAAAAAAACCCTACCATGTATTTACAAATTTTAGGTATGAATATTCTAAGTAGACCTCAGCTCTATATTTGAATTTTAACCTATTCCAGTTCAACATAATGTGTTAAAATCTATCCCAATTTATATATGATATAGTAAGCAATCCTCAATTACTGATACTGGGGAAGTTGCAGCTCATTTCTCCTGGCTCCTCAGCTCTGAACTCTTGAGGATGTTGTGATAAGAGATGGGGTGAATGTTATAGTTTAGGATAAGAAAGGAAAGAGACTCAGCTTCCACATACTTTGGACTGGAAATGTATGGGACACTCTGCACAGGGACTTACAAAGCTTAACTCTTAAAGGAAGAAAAGAAACTATATTAAGAGAGAAAAACATGTTACATGAGCAACTTGGACTTTTACAAAAAACAATTTATGTACATTACAAATAATCCCTCTGGCACTATACAAACAATCCAAATTTTGGCATCAGTGGCAGCTAAGGGATCTTTCAGTCACAGACAAATACAGACATTGCTGCACTACACATACACTATAAAGGATCTACGTCACCAACCAATCTTATTGGTAACAATTCCTAGCAATAAACAGCTACCATTGCACCTTCAAAACTTAGCAATGCTGGGGACATTCCACAAGTCTTGATGCACAAATAACATCAAAAGTAAACAACTGCCATTTAGAGAGGTCCCATACCAGAAAAATCTAAATACAGTCATAAGCCTACTACTTCTTATTTCTAACACGCTACTCAATACATGCAGCATTGCACAAAAACACATAACAGTCAGACCCTTCTGTAGAGCTTAAAATGTAATCAAGACAAACATGCAGGGCAAAAGAGATTTTGGGAATTTTGTTTATTAAAAAAATGGAATAATCAGGGATTAAGATTTAAAAGAAGCCAGAAAAGGATGGATTTTTAGATTGGATTTGAATAAAGCAAGAAAAGGAGCATGATGCACCAACTCAGGAATTCAATGCCAAGCAAACAGTGCAGACAGGTGGAAAGCAAAAAGATTGGAGCTGGCATGGAAGGACATAGATGACTTTCCAGGTGAGCAAAGTTCACAAGGAGGGGTACAGAAAGAGACAAGAGAGGAGTAGGTTAGTAAAAGGATCTTGAACTGTATGCAGAAATGATTAGGAAGCCAATGTAGTGACTTGAGAAGGGGGGATATATGGGCATAGCTACTTTGGCAAATTAACAGGCCGATACAGTACAGTGTGCTCCGATGGAGCGCACTTTTAACCCGAATTTGGACGTACATTTTCGACGCGCTAACTTTACCTCTTATTCAGTAAGGGGTAATAGTGCGTCAAAAACGCGTGTCCACCCTCCCCCCCTCGCCCCGAGACAAATAGTGCCCGCAACATGCAAATGCATGTTGATGGCCCTATTGGTCATTCCCGCGTGATACAGTAAGTAAAATGTGCAGCCAAGCCGCACATTTTACTTTACTTTTACTTGAAGAAATTAGCGCCTAGGCGTTAATTTCTGCCGACGCCGGGGAAGTGCACAGAATAGCAGTAAAAACTGCTTTTCTGTGCATCCTCCGACTTAATATCATAGCGATATTAAGTCGGAGGTCCCAAAAGTTAAAAAAAAAATTTTTTAAATCAGCCCGTGGCTCGCAGGTTGAAAACCGGACGCTCAATTTTGCCGGCATCCGGTTTCCGAACCCGTGGCTGTCAGCGGGTTTGAGAACCGAGGCCGGCAAAATTGAGTGTCGGCTGTCAAACCCGCTGACAGCCGCCACTCCTGTCCAAAAAGAGGCGCTAGGGACGCGCTAATGTCCCTAGCGCCTCTTTTTACCGCGGGCCCTAATTTAAATATTTTGTTTTACTGTTTCACGCGCACAGGACACTGGCCTGTACATTCGCCCGCTCTCCCGTGAACTTTACTGTATCGGCCTGTATGTTGTGCAGTTGAATTTTGGATTGTAGTGGAGAAAGCGATCAATCGGAGACCTGTGAGAAGCATGTTTCAGTAGTCTAAGCGAGATGTGATGAGAGCGTGGATAAGGATTCTGGTAGTGTTTTCAGAAAGGAAGGGGCAGGCTTTGGTGATAATGTAGCAGAAGAATACACATTTTAGCAGTGTTTCGGATATGTGTAGAGAAGAGAGAGAGAGACAAGTCATTGATGATAACCTCAAGTTTATGGACTGAAGGGGCTGGAGCATGACAGTGTTCTCCAAAGAAACCGAGAAATGGGGAAGATAAAGAGTTCTGACAAGATCATGTTGAGTTTAAGGTGATAGTGGGACATCCAAGATACATCAGAAAAGCAGGCTGAAATCTGGAACAGGATTTCTGATGAAATGTCTAGTGTAGAGAGGTAAAACTGGGAATCATTGTCATAAAGATGGTATTGAAAGCCATGAAAATATATCAGAGCACTAAGAGAATAAATATAGAGAGAGCACAGAAGAGAGTCCAGGACAGAGCCCAGAGACACACCAATTGATAGTGGGATGGCAGCAGAGGACACACTAAAAGAGCCATGGGAGAGGAGGGAAGAGAACCAAGAAAGGAAAGACTGTCAAAATTCAAATGAGGACAGACTACCAAGGAGTAGATGCTGATCAATCCTATTAAAAGCAGCAGATAGGTCAAGAAGTATAAGAATGGAGTAAAGACCTTTGGTTTTAGCCATAAACAGTTCATTGGAGACTTTGGCAAGAGCTGTTTCTGTGGAATGCAGAGGACAAAAACCAGACAGGTTTGAAATGAAAAAAAAAAAAAAGTCAACACAGCAGAGGTGAGCAGTACGTTCAAGTAGTTTGGACACAAACAGAAAGAGGGAAATGGGACAATAATTAGCAGGGCAGATAGGATCCAGTGAGGGTATTTTGAAGAGTGGTGTAAACACAGCTTGTTTGAAGGCAGAGGAAAAAGCTGCAATGGAAAGAAACAGACTGAGGATGAGACAGGAGGAAGGAATGTCTGCAGAGAAAACCATTTAGGAGACAGAAGGGTATAATTGAATTATTTAATTTTATATATTTTATTTATATATTGAATTTAATATACCATCTGTAAAAGCAATTTATCCAGGCAGTTTACAATATAATTGAAATTAAAATACAATCAATATAAACACAGACAAAGCTCAATAATTTATCCAGGTAGTTTACAATAAATTTGAACATAAAATGCAATTTAAACACAAAGACAAAACTGTATAAAAACAAGAAAACAGTATGAAAATATAAAAAGTGGAATTCGGGTAGCTGATCTGCTTTTGACTGCTTTCCAAAATTTAAAAAAAAGTTTAATTATGTTTGAACGTCAGCGGGAAGGGTGGGCCTGATGGAAAAAGTAAAAATCCAGTCTAATAACTGGGGGTGGGGGAAGATGAAAAACTGAAATGAGGGAAGGGGGAAGTATAAGTGATCTGGTTGTGCGCTCAAGATTTAATTTTGTAAAGCTTGTCATGGAAGTAGTCAACCATAGTATGGGCAGTCAGCAAGGGGGAGGTGGGAAGTAAAGGCAGTTTGAGGAGGGAACTGAGTGTGGCAAACAAACGGCAAGGATATGATGCAAGAGTTTTATCAGATGAACGTTCGACTTGCTTGGTAAGTGCAATATCAGATTGGAAGGTGGTCAGAATGAATTTGAAATTTACGAAGTCAGCATGAATGCGGGATTTTAGAATGGGATGCTCCGTAGAGCGGGTACAGAGCATAGGAAACAAATTTTGAGGGTGAGCTAGGGTTGGGGTTGATGTGCTTTAAGAACATAAGAACATGCCATACTGGGTCAGACCAAGGGTCCATCGATCCCAGCATCCTGTTTCCAATAGTGGCCAATCCAGGCTATAAGTACCTGGCAAGTACCCAAAAACTAAGTCTATTCCATGCTACTGATGCTATAAGCCTGGTTGAACAACCATGCTTTTGACTGCTTTCCAAAATTAAAAAAAAAGTTTAATTATGTTTGAACGTCAGCGGGAAGGGTGGGCCTGATGGAAAAAGTAAAAATCCAGTCTAATAACTGGGGGTGGGGGAAGATGAAAAACTGAAATGAGGGAAGGGGGAAGTATAAGTGATCTGGTTGTGCGCTCAAGATTTAATTTTGTAAAGCTTGTCATGGAAGTAGTCAACCATAGTATGGGCAGTCAGCAAGGGGGAGGTGGGAAGTAAAGGCAGTTTGAGGAGGGAACTGAGTGTGGCAAACAAACGGCAAGGATATGATGCAAGAGTTTTATCAGATGAACGTTCGACTTGCTTGGTAAGTGCAATATCAGATTGGAAGGTGGTCAGAATGAATTTGAAATTTACGAAGTCAGCATGAATGCGGGATTTTAGAATGGGATGCTCCGTAGAGCGGGTACAGAGCATAGGAAACAAATTTTGAGGGTGAGCTAGGGTTGGGGTTGATGTGCTTTAAGAACATAAGAACATGCCATACTGGGTCAGACCAAGGGTCCATCGATCCCAGCATCCTGTTTCCAATAGTGGCCAATCCAGGCTATAAGTACCTGGCAAGTACCCAAAAACTAAGTCTATTCCATGCTACTGATGCTAGTAATAGCAGTGGCTATTTTCTAAATCAACTTGATTAATAGCAGGCAATGGATTTCTCCTCCAAGAACTTATCCAATCCTTCTTTAAACCCAGCTACAATAACTGCACTAACCACATCCCCTGGCAACAAATTCCAGAGTTTAATTGTGCGTTGAGTGAAAAAAAACTTTCTCTGATTAGTTTTAAATGTATTTATTTATTTAAAAACTTTTCTATACCGTCGTTAAGCTAGTTGCCGTCACAACGGTTCACAAGAAGGCACATAATTTCAAACTTAGATGTGTTGATTTATATTAACTAAACAGGTGCCATCAAATACTGTAACAGTTTCATATTAAATATTACTTGGTTGTGATAAGTCATGTCTACTTTAAGTATATCTGCTAAAAGATAAATTAACACTTAAGTCTGGTCCTCTGTTGTTGCAATCTAACAGAGGTAAAGTAAAATAGAATATACACACTCACACACACACCATTTGAGTAAGCTGATGTGTGTGTGTGGGAGTTCTTCGGACCGCATCATACAATTCCCTGGATTCTACACTTCATTCCCTTTGTGGTACGCTTGCTTAAATAGCCATGTTTTTAAACTTTTTTTGAATGCTTTGATGTCTCTTTGTCTTCTGATTTCTAAAGGCATTGTGTTCCATATTACCTGCCAGGGATAGGGCCCTATCCCTTACTTGAGTTAGTCTGGCTGTTTTTACTGAGGGAATAGTTAGTAGGGCTTTGCTTGCTGATCTCAAGTTTCTATTAGGGACATGTACGTGAAGGGCTGTGTTCAGCCATTCTGCCTTTTCGTCGTGTATTAATTTATGTATGGTGCATAGAGTCTTGTATTGAATTCTTTGTTCAATGGGTAGCCAGTATAGTTCAATTAGGGTTTTGGTGATATGGTCTCTTTTACTTTTACCAGTTAAAATTCTTGCAGCTGTGTTTTGTAATACCTGTAGTGGTCTTATTGTGGTGTGGGGTAATCCTAGTAGAAGGGCATTACAGTAATCAGTGCTTGAAAAAATTAATGCTTGTAGTACTGATCAGAAGTCAGTTGGTGTTAGTAGTGGTTTAAGTCTTCTGAGAGTCATAAGTTTGGCGTAACCTTCCCTTACCTTTAGAGATATATGTTGTTTCATACTTAGTTCCGTATCGATAATCACTCCAAGGTTTCGTACTTTCTCTGCTAGTTGTATTTTTTGGTTGTGTACATGCTAACTTCATAGAGTGTCCCCTGGTCCCTCTATTATCTGAAAGAGTAAATAACCGATTCACATTTACCTGTCCTAGACCTCCCATGCTTTTAAACACCTCTATCATATCCCCCCTCAGCCATCTCTTCTCCAAGCTGAAGAGTCCTAACCTCTTTAGTCTTTCCTCATAGGGGAGCTGTTCCAGCCCGTTTATCATTTTGGTCGCCCTTCTCTGTACCTTCTCCATCGCAACTATATCTTTTTTGAGATGCGGTGACCAGAATTGTACACAGTATTCATGGTGCAGTCTCACCATGGAGCGATACAGGGGCATGATGACATTTTCCGTTTTATTCACCATTCCCTGCCTAATAATCCCTAACTTTGTTTGCTTTTTTGAGTGCCGCAGCACACTGAACAGACAATTTCAATGCATTATCCACCATGACACCAAGATCTCTTTTCCTGGGTGGTAGCTCCTAATATGGAACTCAACATTGTGTAACTATATCATGGGTTATTTTTTCCTACATGCATCACCTTGCACTTATCCACATTAAATTTCATCTGCCATTTGAATGCCCAATCTTAAAAGGTCCTCCTGCAATATATCACAATCCGCTTGTGATTTAATTACTCTGAATAATTTTGTATCATCTGCAAATTTGATGGCCTCACTCCTCATATTCCTTTCCAGATCATTTATAAATATATTGAAAAGCACAGGTCCCAGAACAGATCCCTGAGGCAATCCACTGCCCACCCCCCTCCACTGAGAAAAATGTTCATTTAATCCTTCTCTCTATTTCCTGTTTTTTGACCAGTTTGTAATCCATGAAAAGACATTGCCACCTATCCCATGACTTTTACTTTTCCTAGAAACCTCTCATGAGGAACTTTGTCAAATGTCTTCTGAAAATCCAAATACACTACATCTACCGGTTCACCTTTATTTACATGTTTATTAACCCCTTCAAAAAAGTGAAGCAGATTTGTGAGGCAAGACTTGCCTTGGGTAAAGCAATGCTGATTTTGTTCCATTAAACCATGCTTTTCTATTTGTTCTGTGGTTTTATTTATTTATTTATTTATTTATTTTTAGTTTTTATAAACAGACGTTCCTGTATAAAATACATATCACACCGGTGTACAGTGAAGTAAAAAACTGTCGCCACGTGGGCGGATTACATTATAACAAATAACAATTAACATTTAAATAACATTATAAATATTATAAATACATTTAACATTTTTAACAGATAACATAAAGATTAGAGGAGAGGTTACAGTAAACCATCGGGGTTGATTAAGATTCAATGATGCTCTTCAAGGACTATGGGCAACAAGTGAGTCTGGTCAAAGGCTAAACTGAAATAGTATTAGCTCATCCTGCTCTTAGTTCTCCGGGAAAGCTTGTGTGAAGAACCAAGTCTTTAGTTTCTTTTTGAATGTATTATGGCAGGATTCAAGGCGAAGGTCTGTAGGGAGTGAATTCCAGAGTGTGGGGCCCGCTGTGGATATTGCGCGTTTCCTTAGAGCGGTTTTTGCCGGCTGGGTGGTTAGCAGGTTCTTGTATGCGCTTCTGGTCGGTTTCTTGGAAGTATGTAGTTGGAGTTGGTAAGTTAAGTTGAGAGGCGCGATGTTGTGAAGGGCTTTGTGTATCATCATAATGGTTTTGAAGTGAATCCTATATTTAATCGGTAGCCAATGGAGCTGCTGAAGGATGGGGGTGATATGTTCCCTTTTTTTGGTGTTTGAGAGAATTCTAGCCGTGGCGTTCATTACCATCTGGAGTGGTTTGGTGGTGCAGGCGGGAAGTCCCAGAAGGAGAGAATTGCAGTAGTCCAGTTTTGGGAGTATGATGGCCTGTAGGACCAGGCGGAAGTCTCTGTAGTTTAGTAGTGGTTTTAGTTTCTTTAGTGTCTGCAATTTAAAGAAGCATTCTTTCGTGGTGTTATTTACGAATTTGTTGAGGTTGAATCTGTTGTCCAGCAATACACCCAGGTCTCTTACTTGTGGGGCGGAAGAAGTGACTGGACCTTGGCTAGCCGTTGGAGCGATGGGTAGAGAGTGATTTTCAGGAGCTATGAGTAGGATTTCTGTTTTGTTCGTGTTTAGTACCAGGTTGAGGCTGGCGAGTAGGTTATTGATTGCTGTGAGGCATTTATTCCAGTACGCCATAGTTATGTGAAGAGATTCAGCTATAGGAATGAGTATTTGAATGTCATCCGCATAAAGGAAATGTGTTAGCTTGAGATTGGTAAGTAGGTGACAGAGTGGGAGAAGATAGATATTGAAAAGTGTGGGTGACAATGAGGATCCTTGCGGTACTCCCATCTTGGATTCTATGGGGTGAGACTCTTTGTTGTTCACTTTGACCTTGTAGAACCTGTTGTCTAGAAATGATTTGAACCATTTGAACGCTGATCCTGTAATGCCTATATCTGAAAGACGCTGAAGTAGGCATGGGTGGCTCACTGTATCAAACGCTGCGGATAGATCCAGTAGAGCGAGGAGGCAGGGTTGACCTTTCTCCAGATTGAATATAATGGTGTCTGATAGTGAAGCTAGTAGGGATTCGGTGTTCCGGGTTTTACGAAAACCGAATTGGTTTGTGGTGAGGATGTTGTTATCATCGAGGAATTCTGAAAGTTGTCTATTTACAATTTTCTCCATAATTTTGGCAATCATTGGTAGGTTTGCTATAGGTCTGAAGTTGGCTGGGTTAGTAGTGGGAAGGTTAGGTTTTTTGAGGAGAGGCTTGAGCATTGCCAGCTTGAGTTGATTAGGGACATGGCCTTCAGTGAGGGAGCAGTTGATGATGTCTGCCAATGGTTTGGCAATGATGTTGGGGATGGAGCTCAGCAGATTGGAGGGGATGTGATCCAAAGGATGGGATGAAGGCTTTTGATCTTTAGAACACTTTCCACTATTTTTCCTGGCACTGACGTCAGGCTAACTGGTCTGTAGTTTCCCGGATCGCCCCTGGAGCTTTTTTTAAATATTGGGGTTACATTAGTCATCCCCAATGGATGATTTTAATGATAGGTTTCACATTTTTACTAATAGATCTGAAATTTCATTTTTTGAGTTCCTTCAGAACCCTGGGGTGTTTACCATCCGATCCAGGTGATTTACTACTCTTCAGTTTGTCACAGGCCTACCACATCTTCTAAGTTTACCATGATTTGGTTCAGTCCATCTGAATCATTACCCATGAAAACCTTCTCCGGCCAGGGTATCTCCCCAACATCCTCTTCAGTAAACACCGAAGCAAAGAAATTGTTTAATTTGCCCTTTAACCCCTCGATCATCTAATAGTCCAACTGACTCCCTCACAGGCTTTCTGCTTTGGATATATTTTAAAAAGTTTTTACTGTGAGTTTTTGCCTCTATGGCCAACTTCTTTTCAAATTCTCTCTTAGCCTGTCTTATCAATATCTTACATTTAACTTGCCAATGTTTTTGCTTTATCTTATTTTCTTCTGTTGGATCCTTCTTCCAATTTTTGAATGAAGATATTTTGGCTAAAATAGCCTCTTTCACCTCCCCTTTTAACCATGCTGGTAATCGTTTTGCCTTCCTTCCACCTTTCTTAATGTGTGAAATACATCTGGACTGTGCTTCTAGGATGGGTTTTTTTTGTTTTTTTTTTTTTAGCAATGTCCATGCCTCTTCCACACTTTTTACCTTTGTAGCTGCTCCTTTCAGTTATTTTCTAACTATTTTTCTCATTTTATCAAAGTTTCCCTTTTGAAAGTTTAGCACTAGAGCTGTAGATTTGCTTACTGTCCCCCTTCCACTCATTAATTCAAAATTAATTATGATCACTTTTGCCAAACAGCCCCACCACCGTTACCTCTCTCACCAAATCCTGTTCTCCACTGACAATTAGATCTAAAATTGCTCCCTCTCTCATCTGTTCCTGAACCAATTGCTTCATAAAATTGTCATTTATTCCATCCAGGAACTCTCTGTAGCATGGCCCGATGTTACATTTACCCAGTCAATATTGGGTAGTTGAAATCTCCCATTATTACTGCACTACCAATTTGGTTAGCTTCCCTAATTTCTGTTAGCATTTCACTGTCCATCTCACCATCTTGGCCAGGTGGACAGTAGTATACTCCTATGACTATACTCTTCCCCAACACACAAGGGATTTCTACCCATAAAGATTTGATTGTGCATTTAGTCTCATGCAGGATCTTTATCCTGTTGGACTCTATGCCATCCCGGACATAAAATGCCAGACATAAAGCACCACCCCGCCACCCAGATGCGGGTCAAGTGTGTCTAAAGTAGAGGCAGCAGGGAATCTGAGGGAAGACCCCGATGCTCCATCATTCGAACCACCAGTCTCCACACCACCAGGAATAAACAGATTTCGATACACTGTGATTCACAGGGGAGGGATCCCTGGATACTCTGTTCCTGGCCAATGGGTCAGTGACCTGTGTGGCTGGCCAGTGGGGCCTGGACTCTAAGGATTCCTGCTCACTCAGGGGAGCTTCCACTTCCAAGGAGACTGAGATCACCAGCAGGTTGGTCAGCACTGATTCCGATGCCCCTGGGCATCAGCGAGGCAATGGGCACAGATACCGATGCCAATGTTGATAGAGTGCCGACGAGAGCATATAAGGAATACTGCAGCGGCTCGAGGATCAATGATGCCACACGATGCCCCAACATCGAGGCCCTGCAGCGCCTTTTCAAGGGCCAACTGCACACATTTCTCCAATGCCTCCTTGAAGATCGCCGATGTCAACACCAACTGGGAGGCAGGAATGGCCATATCCTGTTGAAATGGAGGAGGATCAGTGGCCGATGATAGGATTGGTGAAACTGTGACAAACCCCGTGAATTTTAGAGAATGAGCTTTCCTCATCGCAGGGTCACTTTGGGTGTTTCTCGGAGGGGCCACACCATCCGGTGCTCAGCACCATGAATCAATGGGGGTCAATGCCGATGCTTCTTCGGTTTCCTTTGAGGCTTGGCATGGTCCTTCTCCGGTGCAGAGGTCAATGAGGACAAACCTGAAGTTCTCTGACTGGGAGGAGCTGGTTGATGGCCTGTTTCCATGATCCCTACTGGCTGCCACCCCCCCTGCTCCAATTTTTTATTTTTATATTCCAATTTTTACCCTTTATTCAGCACTTCAAAGTGGATTATATTCCTGTACTGTAGGTATTTCCCTATCCCAGAAAGCTTAGAATCTAACAGGCTGATACAGTACAGTGTGCTCCGATGGAGCACACTGTTAACCTGCCCTTGGACGCGCGTTTTCCCTTACCCCTTATTCAGTAAGTCTGATGCTATTAGGTGCCGCGGATTGGACGCGCAAATGCATGTTGATGGCCCCTATTAGCTATGCCCGCGCGATACAGAAAGTAAAATGTGCAGCCAAGCCGCACATTTTACTTTCAGAAATTAGCACCTACCCAAAGGTAGGCGCTAGTTTCTGCCGGCACCAGGAAAGTGCACAGAAAAGCAGTAAAAACTGCTTTTCTGTGCATCCTCCGACTTAATATCATGACGATATTAAGTCGGAGGTCCCGAAGAGTAAAAAAAGTAAAAAAGAAAAAAAAATGTTAAAATGGGCCGGCGGCTGTCGGTCCAAAACACTGCTGTAGGGCCCTCTGCAAAAACACATTATCTGTATGTTATATAATCTTCATTGGCTCCCAACTGCATGGATTACTAAATTTAAAATTTTAATGCTAATTTTTAAGACAGTTGATGGCTAGGCAGCAAGCTCTTTTAAAAATGTATAGACCCACTTGCCTATTAAGATCTTCATTCCACTGCCTGCTTGAACTGCCCTCTGTGAAGCTGGTCAGATTGGCTTCTTAGGAATGCACTTACTTATCAACCCAAAGCAGAGTTGCTTACCTATAACAGGTTTTCTCCTAGGACAGGAGAGTATTAGTCCTCACACACATGGGTGACATCATCAGATGGAGCCCAGCATGGAACTTTGAGAGTTCTAGAATCTTTGAGATCAAACATGCCCTACTGAGCATGTGCAGCTGTAGTCATCACCCTGCCCACTAGGCAGAGTCCCTCAGTCTATGATATAGCTAACACATGGAGAAACCAACGTCCAGGGGAGGTGGGTGGGTTTTGTGAGAACTAATATCCTGCTGTCCTAGGAGAACACCTGTTATAGGTAAGCAATTCTGCTTTGGGCTGATAAGGAAGTGCATTCCTAAGGAGTCAATCTGACCAGCTTCACAGAGGGCAGTTCAAGCAGGTAGTGGAATGAAGATCTTAATAGGCAAGTGGGTCTATACATTTTTAAAAGAGCTTGCTGCCTAGCCATTAAAAATTAGCTTTAAAACTAGTGGGCAGGGTGATGACTACAATGCTTGGAAGAACAAGCAGAGAACTATGGCAGGGCCTGGAACAGACACTGCATGCCGAAGCATCAGACTTAGCTGGCTGTGCAGGACAGCATTAAGAGTTTCAGGGGATGAAGGGCAATCCCCGAAACAGACCTGAAGCCCAAAACTCTCGAGCAGGGAGATGAGCAACTGTCAAGAACAGGTCCATCTATCCTGTCCACAGGATAGCAGGAAAGCTCTTTGGGCATCCTAGAGAAATGAGAAAAGCTAAAGGCAGTATTGGCAGAGCATGGCAAAAATATATGGAAAAATGTGGTGTCTCCTGCCCTGCAGGTATACAGAAGACATACCACGAGTGCCTTAGCTAGTCCTCCCCTCCCCCCGACAATCCAGCCAGAAGTTGGAAGAGAAGAACACAAGGAGGCAGACTGGTGGACTGCCAGGGCAAGCAGAAGTCACCAGATTGTCTATCAACCCCAAGCTAACAACTCACTGCTGAATCCAGCAGGGAGTTACCCACCAAGTTAGAGCCCTCAGCCTGCTTGGAGCAGCGGAAACAGAGAGAGCTCCAGGGGAGAAATCCCGAAAGCTCTACTATGAGAAGAGAAGCTGGGGAATCACATGTGCAAATCCCGGTAGAACAGGATTTCATTATCTGGCTGGAAACTCGAAGGGCACAAGGGCAGGCCCAGGGCATTCTCAGAACAGATTTCCAAGCACCCAGCTGAGGTATCAGTACCCCCAGCCATGAGTGCACATAATTCCCCCCAAGGAAGCATGCCATCCAGCAATGGACAATTGTTGCATAACCTAGAACACCCGTCCGTAGACAGGATGATTCCGAAAAATGGGAAGAATAACTTGTATGCTACCGCAAGCAAAGAGCAGTGCCTCTAGTGCGGGATCACTCGGCCCTGAACTCCCTCAGCCATGGATATGGCGAAGGGGTGAAAGGCGTGCTCAACCTATTTGATGGAACAGAACTCTCCTGACAGAGGAGGGTCCCATAGCCAAAGACTGGCAATAGCGGTCCCAGAGGCCAGCAGGTGTCAAAGTGACCCTGGAGGGTCATCAGGGAGCAACACTGAAAAGGCTCCCTCGAATAGACCTGCTGCATCTCAGAGCAACCAAGGGAGAGCGCTACCACTCGACCGGTTCTCGGGGCTGGCAAGAAACTGAAAGCAAATGCCATCCAGAGCAGTGCCACCCCATTCTCAGAGAAGGGAGAAACGAGGTTCACCCCTCGAAGGGATGCATAGTCGGGCGGCCAGAGGGAAAATCATAAGGGTTGCCCTGGAACGCAGTCAAATCCCCCTTTCCAGAAGGGAGAGGGAAGCAATAGGACCGGGACCTCCCGATCCTAAAAGATCTTTCAACTCCCCAGAGGAGAGTCCTAGGTCAGTCCTGTGGCTGCAGAACACAACCTGTTGTGTCTGCCCGGAGGGAAAAAACACACACACACAGACACACAGATGACAGAGAACAACTGAAGAATCGAGCCCTCTGCTGTAAAAGCACACTGAGCTTGCAGTGGTATGCCATCCTATGGATGGCGGCACACCTATGATCCCATGTGCCATGCCTGTGGGTTGAATCCCAAGCCACAGCAAGGCCAGAGCACCATGTACCTCAGCACTGTGCGGTGCAGAACTGACGAGGCGGCTGAGACCATTACTGTCAATGGCAGAACCCTGGTATGGCTGAAGACTGCCCAAGCAGGGAGAATTCCATCTGCCATTGCCTGAGGCTCTGGAATAAATTCCTAGCCTTTCCCGACCGCGCATGCTGTGCATCAGTGTCACAGTAACTCCCAGCGGAGTGAAGAACAGTGTGATGACGGCATCCCCAGAAACACTGGAGCTCTGGGTAAGGCATGGTAGAGTGTGGTGGTCTATGGCGTCGCCCCCTCCAGTACCTATCGATTTGGGATTGATATATAACTCGTAGTATGGAGGTGTGCTTATTATATCAGGCCAGGCATGAGACTGGTGATTGTAGAGAGCTATTCATGCATGTTTGTCTAACTCTGTTTCATCCTAGGTTGCCTATTTTATGCTTTATGTATTTTATGATTATCTTGTTCTCCACTTTGAACTGTGGAAAAAGTAGGATATAAGTGATTTAAATAAATAAAATAAACAAACACTGTATTCCTATAATTGTATGACCCATAATAAAACAGAATAATTCACACAAGTTTCTGAGCTGTGTTGGTACAAGCAGTATGTATACAATCTGTTCAGCTTAACAAGGGCACCACGATCCTCTGAGGCTTGAGCTCCTGCCACCTTGTGCTCCTTCAACCAGCAAACCTAGTACAAGGTAGGTCAATAACTCATCTGCCTACTCTACTAGCTGCCTTGCCTGTGGCATCCTGAGAGGAACACAACACAGCAGGTCTTTGGTTTCTATCAACCTGTGTTCCTTCAACCAACAGATCAGAAGGCATATGTCATAGGATTACCTTACAGCAGCTGTATGTTTGTCTCTCTTTGCTTTCTATGGCTTCACTTCACAGTTGCAAAGGTTAAAAATATGCATGAGGCGTGGACATTGTTTAAAAATGCCATCTTAAAGACCGGATAAAATCTCTCTCCTGCATTAAAGAAGCCCAAATAACTGCCAGCATTGTTTAATGGTAAGGTGAAAGAGGCAGATAAAGGAGTATGTTTCAACAAATGGAAAGCTGGCCCAAATTAAAAAATAAGCAAGAGAATAAGTTCTCACAGGTTAGGTGAAAAACAGTAGTAAGACAGACGAAGAGAAAATTTGAGAAGAGGAGGTTTGCCAGAGAGGCAAAACCTAATAATAAAAACTGTTTCAAGTTTATATGAAACCAAAAGCCTATAAAAGAGTCAACTGAGTCACTAAATGACTGAATTAATTCTTTATCTCAGTCTTTACTGAGGAGGATATATTTAACTAAAATATTTCTATACCGCTTATCTAACCATGAATGCATGCCCAAAGCAGTGTGAAAAATAAAATTGAAATAAACACCAAAAATAAGCATACATAACATACAAACATAACTGGGGGAAAAAACAGGTTCTGCCACTCATTCTATTACAAACGTACTTCCTTTGGGATTGCTTCAATAGCCTTTTTTGTTAATCCATTCTCTATTACTTCATAAGTGAACTGAACCATTTTTTTTAATTTTTTCCCTAAAAGTCAGGCAATTTAGCTCTGCTCTGATATCAAGAGGAAGTTTATTCCAAAATTACAAATCCATCATAAAAAAATACCAAAACCAAACAGTCAGTCATGCAGCTTAGTCTTTTCTACCTCTTTATAGATTGACATCACAATTAGAGATCAACACAAATATAAAATTCTCTGAAAGGCATACTAATGTAGTTCATTTTTTATTTTTTTACATTTTATTTATAAGAATTTTAAAATACATAAATGAAGATAAAACTTGAAGAATAGTTAATGGAAAGCAATATGATGAAGAATTAACATCTCAAGAAAAAAAATACATCCAATACAAACATACGGGTGACATCATCAGATGGAGCCCGATACGGAACACTTATGTCATCAACGTTTCTAGAATTCTGACTAGGCACACTGAGGGGCTGATGCAATACAGTGCGCTCAGCTGAGTGCACTGTTAAACCTGCAGTTGGACGCGGGTAGAATAGGCACTAATCAATCCCCTAATGCAATAAGGGGATTAGCGCATATTCAACGAGCATCCAACACGGAATGAATCTAATAGCGCTCATCACATGCAAATGCATGTGAATGAGGCTATTAGGCATTCAGTCCCGATGCAAAAAAAAAAAAAAAAAAGTGAGTCTCAAATGCACATTTAACTGTCATTTATTAACGCCTGCTGGAGCACATAAAAAACAAGTACAGAAAAGCAGGAAAAAACTGCTTCCTACTTAATATGGTTGTGATATTAAGTAGGATGAAAAATTAAAGAAACAAAAAAAGTTTAAAAAAAATTGCAGTCGGGTTCAGGAAACAGCGCTTGAATGACAAGCATTTGCTTCCTGAACCCTCGGCGTTGGTTTTCCTTACCGGTGGCCGGCTATCTGCCGGCCAGGAAAAACGACGCTGATAAACTCGACTGAATCATGAAAACCGATTGGGTTCTCGTTAGCAAGGAGGTGCTAGGGTCGCGCAATATTGCATGGCATCCCCATTGGGGGCGTCTGGGGCATGTTAAGAGAGTGGGCGCTGACTGTTCAGCGCCCACTTTCTACACAAATTCATTGCATCGGCCCCTGAGCATGGCCAGCCTGCCCTATTCCGTGTGTCCACATGGGGTCCCTTTTCAGTCTCGTAACAGAGAATTAAGATTTAAAAAAAAAAATAGGAGAAACCAGACTCCGTGGGGTGGCAGGCTTTCTGTGAGGACTAACATCCTGCTATCCTTGGAGAACACCTGTTACAGGTAAGCAACTCTGCTTTCTCTGAGGACAAGCAGGATGGCAGTCCTCACACATGGGTGAATCCTTAACTACAGGCTGCTCCCCAACACAAAACGGGGACCAATAGACACCTAACCAGGTGCCAATGGGTACATAATCACCGGTGCTGTTGGTAACAGAGAGGGAAACAGTCCTAGGTTGGGAGAGTTGGGTTCTACACCTGAAAAAGGTTACAGAGGACAGACTGTCTGAAGCTACTATCACATCGGCCATCCCTATCAAGACAATAATATGATGTGAATGTGTGGAGAGAACTCCACGTCGCAGCCTTGCAGATCTCCTCCATGGGAACTGCTCACATAACAGAAGGAGATTCAATCTGCTGCCAATTGGATAGTGTGTTTGGCAACGGCACCTCCCAACCTATTCCTATCAAAAGAAATAAAAAGTTGGGTAGACTGTCAATTGGCTTCTGTCCACTCCAGATAGGCGGCTAAGGGAAACTCCAAAAGGAGATCCCCTGTTGCAGAATGGAAAGTACCCACCGCCAGGCCTACGATTCCCTGAAAGACGGAGTGACTTGGATGCAATCCTGAAAGCTCTCAGTGGCTTGGCGCCACTGTGACCTCAAGGTCCATTGGGCTCTGCGCATGTGTAAGCGTGCCAAGGGAGTGACAGATGGTTGCAGCCATGTGGCCCAACAGCCTTATGTACCACACTGACACCTGTGGGCTCTGTTGAACTTCTGTTGCAATAGTCACCAAGGCGAGAGCCCTCTGGCAAGACAGAAATGCGCTCCCAGTCTGTGGAGGTGTGCCACCACGGCCAGGCATTTTGTGAAGACCCGTAGGGCGGACAGAAGCCCGAACAGCAACACCCGGTACTGGTAGTGCTATCTTCCCCCCATGAATTGGAGATACTTCCTGTGACAAGGGAAGATCTTGATATGGGTGATTGCGTCCTTTAAGTCAAGGGAGCATAGCTAGTCCCATTTTTGTAAAAGGGGGAACAAGGTGCCCAGGAAAACCATCTAACTTTTCTTTTTTAGAAACATGTTCAAATCCCTCAGGTCTAGGATGGGACAGAGTCCTCCTGGTCTCTTTGGAATCAGGAAGTACCTGGAGTAGAATTCCCGCCCTCTTTGCCCTGGTGATACGTTTTCTGAAGGGCTTGCTTCACCTCAAGCCTCCACTGTGACCTCCGGCCCCTTCTTGGGACCTCAATCTGGTTTTGGGTTGGCTCATGAAACCACCATTCGAGCCTCTTCAATCCTGTGATCTTCGCTATCTCACATGGAAAGTGATTTTCCTTCTGGCAATCACTTCGGCTTGCAGAGTTAGTGAATTACAGGCTCTAGTTATCTATTCGCCTCACACTAAACTTCTGCAGGACCGGGAAGTACTCCGCACTCACCCTAAATTCTTGCCTAAGTTAGTTTCGGACTTTCATCTCAATCAATCCATTATACTACCTACCTTCTTTCCTAGGCCCCATTCCAATCCAAGAGAACAGGCTCTGCATACCCTTGACTGTAAACGGGCTCTAGCATTCTACCTAGACCATACAGCTGCCCACAGGGAAAGCACTCAATTGTTTGTCTCTTTCCATCCTAACAAGTTAGGACAGCCTGTGGGTAAGCAGACTCTCTCCTCCTGGTTGGCGGATTGCATATCTTTTTGCTATCAGCAAGCGAGCATTCCTTTTCAAGACCGTGTTAAAGCATACTCTGTGAGGGCCATGGTGACTTCAGTAGCACACCTATGATCGGTGACGCTTTCTGACATTTGTAGGGCTGCCACCTGGAGTTCTCTCCACACCTTTTGAAAGAGATGAAGGAGAACAGATAAGCCATTGGTACAATGGGGTGGGGGGGGGAGGGAAATCGACCGCGAATAAAAACTTACCAAAATGCCGAAAACCCTGACTGGGGACATTACAGGAAAGCACCAAAAGGGACCTGGCGATGGATCAGAGAGAAAAAAAAATCACGAGGCTCACAGTTCCACAGGAAAAAAAAAAAAAAAGAGGGACCCGTGTGCACACAAGTTCTAGAAATTTTGACGTTTTCCGTTATCAGGCTCTATCTGATGATGATATCCATGTGTGAGGACTACCACCCTGCTGGTCTTTGGAGAAAACATTTTCTCCTGAATTGAGTTGGTTTGGCTACATCAGGGAACATAGTAACTTTCATATTATGAAACAATGCACTTCTTTTCTGAAACTTCAATCTCAATAAGTAATTCCAATCAGAATCTATCACTAAGTTAACTATGAAAGTAGATGGCATAATTTTTTCATCTGATTTTTCCAATATAGTGGTCCTTTGAAGACAGTTTAGGCCTTTCACTGCCATCTAGCTTCCTGTAGGGTGGCATATAATATATCCTCAAAACAGGTAGATAATTCTCTTGAATATTAAAAACCTCTGCTAAATATTTTATCAACATATCCATGGAGGATGTGTTCCTTATGAGTAGCTTATGTTCTTATTTCCATGTTCTGGAAAATTTATAAAACTTGTAAGTTTTTCACCTAGCAACATTTTCTAATACTTCCAGCTTACTCCGAGAATATGTATGTTCTTTCACCAATGAATTATCCAAATCCTGCAGAGCAGAAACTTTCATTTTTATAATGTCCACCTTCTGCTTATCCAAAGATCGTTCCTTCTCATCACTTCATACAGCCATAGTTAAGAGTCTGAAATTTCTGGAAAACATTGAGGTATCTAAAAAGACAATGAAGCTATTGCTTCCCATGTTCTCTCTAATGCAACCACCTCTGGACAAGAAATCGAGGGTTTAAGTATATTGGCTCACCACAGATAAACTTGGAACATCTCCTCCAGATGTTGTCAACCCGAAGTAAGCAACAGGACTCCTAGGCTTCCCACCACAGTCTGATCAACACCAGCAAGCTCTTTTTCTGTGACCACTTCATCAGTTAGCCAAGTAAGCTCCGATCCTTCTCCAGCAGGAGTTATGTCATCAAGCCATGCCTGGTTATTGCCTTTCTCCAGCTGCTGACCATGTGATGTTCCAGGCTGTCAGGGAGGTTCATGTGGCTCCGATGAGAAGAAAACATTGGCGTCAAGGGAAATCAGCTCCCGGCCATCCAGAAACACACCATCAGAGCCAGGCAAGTGCATCTGTAGTTCTAGTAACTGAATAAAGAAATCCATGGGGCCAGGTTGGGACTGCCTCAAAACCACCATGGGTAAATTCTAGTCTTCTTCTTCCTCTTCCCCATAATAGTGCAAGAAAAGCAACAGAAAAACGGAGCTCAGCAATTTTCCATCATCTTGGAACTACTTCCTAGTTCTAATATTTAAAATAATGATCATTTATCTTTTATATATATAAGCCCAGCCTCTATATCGCTCTATGTACAAGAAAGAAAATTTTAAACCAGATCTTATAAACTATTGGCAGCCAGTACATACAACGTCATAATGGTCAAGCATACATCCCATGAGAAAATCCCCGGATCAGTCTTGCAGTATCATTCTTTAATACCAAGAGCCTACATAATAACCACAACAGAAGGCCAATAAGCAGAACATTGCAGAAGTACAAATACAATAGATATGTTTGGACCATAATCCTGAATGAACCTTGATCTAAAAATGGATGGAGACTATATACTTGCCTAAGCTTGAAAAATGATTCTGTATTAGATGGAAAATGTGCCCCTCCAACTAAAAGATCGGGTCAACCCTTACTTCTACAGATTTGACCTGATCTACCAATCACATTACTAATCCCAATATCGACCCCAGATGTGTTACTAACTAGAGTACAAACAATTACTCTCACCCACCATTAAGAGCTTAGTCAGACTTATTCACAATCAACTTACTCTGAAGCAGCCAGCTGGAGATAGTACACATGGCTTGTTGTAAATTCACCAATGCTGATGAACTATTCCCACTCAGCGGACAGATAATCTGAGCATCATTTTATAAATATAAGCACACAACCCCAAACAGCAAATCAGATCCCCCAGGGGTTGCATGTATATATTAAACAGAAGCAAAGAAAGATGATCCATGAGGAGACCCACTTTCTACTGCCAATGAGACAGAGACTGACCCCTATGCAGAAACTAAGACCCTCCAATCCAGCAAGAATGAAGATAACCATCTGAAAACTTAATACCCCCCCCTCCAAGAGCTGGTACAGTTCTAACAAAACACATGATCAACTAGATCAAAAGCCGCTGGCATATCCAAAAGTATCAGAAAGGCTCACTAATCCATATTCACAAGGCAAAGTAAATCATTCTGCAATGAGAGCAGCACTGTTTCCATGCTGTGATTAGCACAGGAACCTGCTTGATCAATATCCAAACTCTCATGCTCATCCTAATAGGATGCAATCTTGGAATAAACTGCTCATTCCATCAGTTTGGACAAACAGGGAATATAAACAATAGGGATTATAATGAACATACTAACATATCTAAAATTAAACTTCTTACAATGGGAGTAATAATCAAATGTTTCCTACATCTTGGAACTTGGCCTTCAGTAAGTGACCAACCACATTTTCAGGGAGTACGCTCAGTAAATAAGCAAAATCTGATATAAGAGGACGCTGGCATGAACTCATCCAAATTACTGATAGTTGGAAGACCAAGTACCGACATTACAGAACCTGAATCAGAACTTATCCTCCCACTTACTCCCTCTATCACTGGACTAGAATCCACAGCTAAATCCAGATCTGAAATCGCTTAACTTGGAAAAATACCCATACTGGAAACATTCTTTGATGGTGATAATTCTAAGCAAATAAAATCTTTGAGATAATGAAGAATATAGTAGAATAGACAAACTAGAGTAACATCACTAGAACCAGATGGTATTCACTCCAGAGTCCACAAAGAGTTCAAACACAACACTGGAAACCTGTTACTAGAAAATAATTTAGCGTTTTGCCACCCCTAAGCACTATTAATGCTGTTGCACCCCAACTCCTTTCCCAGACAAGGGACAACAGAGAAGAAGGGCAAATGCACAGCCTTTTTGGATCTGCTTTCTCTGCTCCAGGATCACCTCCTCCATTCATGTCTCTGAACGACAGAAGGAAAGGGTGCAAAATAGGGAGCAGAATAGCTTTTCTTTGCTCCTTGCTTCTACTCTGACCTCACACCTCCCTCCTAATTGTTTAAATTAATTTGCACAAATTTCTACAAACCTGATTTCACTTTGTTATTATGAGGTATTGCGTGTATATTGGGGGGGAGGGATGCTTATTTTCCGTTTTAGAATAAGGCTGTAATGTAACAAAATGTGGAAAAAGTGAAGGGGTCTGAATACTCTCTGAATGCACTTTAAACAAAATCTTCTTTGCACCAGGTTTTGAGCCATGTATTGGTCTATATAGCTTAGCCTTTCCCATGCCTTTCTAGAAACAGGTAACACTTCTGAATAGGCAATGGTCTTTGGCACATGTCCAAGCTGCTTCCCCAGAGACTGGAAATCTCTCTGTATTGCTTGAATGTTTCTAGCAAGGTCATTGGTGCCCAGATGGATAACATCATCAATTTCATAATCCTTAATTTGTTCTTTAATGGCACCGAAAATCTGGTTTGCATTTCTGCCAGCTGAGGATCCTGGAATGCATTTAATTGTACACTACCCAAAATGAATCCCTAAACTACTGCCTAAGTTAGTGCCTCTAGAGATTCTATAACAAAGTAGCCTTAGTTTTTAAAATGCATTTATAAAAAATTTAAACAAGTAGAAGAGCTAAAGTTTTTCTGAAGCACTCAATACCAGAAAAAAAGAGAAAGCGGCCAACAGTATTAGCAGCAACATTTCTTCAAGCATGCACAGATTAAGAAATTCTATTTCAAAAAGCAGACAGAGAAAAATTAAATAAAGCAAGTTTATCTTTTGGAGAGTGAGTTTAGCCCTTGTGTGGGAACACAAGACACCAAAATGTGCTCCCCAAGCTTGCCTACACCAATGTTTGGTAGAAGATGAGCCCCATTTACATAGGCTGAATGAATGACCACTAATCCAGTGTACCAATGAAGCCTTTGACACTATTTCACTTTTCCTAGCCCTGCCAAACATAATAGATGATTTGGCTTCCTAAAACTATTAATGACCTTGAAATATCAAAGAATTTTTCTGATGTCCAAACAAAGCTGTGTATATTCTTCCCCATATGTTTCCCTACAGAAGGAAGGAAGACATGCTACCCGATTAAGGTGGAACGGCAAAAACTACCTTCAGAAGAAATGAAGAAACTACATATAGTCACCATGTTCTCAAAAAAGATTAAAAAAAAAATTTCTGCCTGACAGAGCTTGCAATGCAGAACTTTGTCTAGCCGAAGAGATTGCTACCAAAATTACTATCTTGAGAGTAAACAGCTTAACTGAGATCTTCTTCACAGTCTGAAAGGAAGGACCTGTCAAAAAAAGGATGACACCAGATTCAAATTCCAGGATTGAACTGAATTTCTCACTTGAGGCCTATTATGCTTTGCTCCCCTTAGAAACCATGAAACATCTGGGTGAGAAAAAGTTCTACCCAGACCCGGCCCTCAATAGCAGGCGATGGCCAAAACTTGAACCTTTAAGGAATTAAGGGCCAAACCATTGCCAAACCTAAGAACATGCCATACTGGGTCAGACCAATCCAGGCCATAAGAACCTGGCATGTACCCAAAAACTAAGTTTATCCCATGCTACTGTTGCTAGTAATAGCAGTGGCTATTTTCTAAGTCAACTTAATTAATAGCAGGTAATGGACTTCTCCTCCAAGAACTTCTCCAATCCTTTTTTAAACCCAGCTACACTAACCACATCCCCTGGCAACAAATACCAGAGTTTAATTGTGCGTTGAGTGAAAGAACTTTCTTCGATTAGTTTTAAATGTGCCACATGCTAACTTCATGGAGTGCCCCCTAGTCCTTCTATTATCCGAAAGAGTAAACAACAGATTCACATTTACCCGTTCTAGAACTCTCATGATTCTAAACAACTATCATTTACCCCCTCAGCCGTCTCTTCTCCAAGCTGAAGAGTCCTAACCTTTTTAGTCTTTCCTCATAGGGGAACTGTTCCATCCCTTTTAGCATTTAGGTCGCCCTTCTCTGTACCTTCTCCATCGCAACTATATCTTTTTTTGAGATGCAGCGACCAGAATTGTTCACAGTATTCAAGGTGCAGTCTCACCATGCAGCGATACAGAGGCATGATGACATTTTCCATTTTATTCACCATTCCCTTTCTAATAATTCCCAACATTCTGTTTGCTTTTTTGATTGCCACAGCACACTAAATTTGTTATCCACTATGACGCCTAGATCTCTTTCTTGGGTGGTAGCTCCTAATATTTATTTAGATCTATATTCCGCTTTTTGCACTTTTTTCAGTGCTTCAAAGTGGATTACATTCAGGTACTGTAGGAATTTCCCTATGCCCAGAGGGCTTACAATCTAAGTTTGTACCTGAGGCAATGGAGGGTAAACTGACTTGCCCAAGGTCACAAGGAGAGACAGCAGGACTTGAACCCTGGTCTCCTGGTTCATAGCCCATTGCTGTAATATGGAACCTAACATTGTGTAATTATAGCATGGGTTATTTTTCCCTATAGGCATCACCTTGCACTTATCCACATTAAATTTCATCTGCCATTTGGATACCCAATTTTTCAGTCTGACAAGGTCTTCCTGCAATTTATCACAATCCGCTTGTGATTTAACTACTCTGAATAATTTTGTATCACTGTAAATTTGATTACCTCACTCGTCATATTCCTTTCCAGATCATTTATAAGTATATTGAAAAGGACAGGTCCAAGTACAGATCCCTGAGGCACTCCACTGCCGCCTCCCCTCACTGAGAAAATTGTCCATTTAATCCTACATTCTGTTTGTCTTTTAGCCAGTTTGTAATCCATGACTTTTTACTTTTCCTAGAAGCCTCTCATGAGGAACTTTGTCAAATGTCTTCTGAAAATCCAAATACACTAAATCTACCGGTTCACCTTTATCTACATGTTTATTAACCCCTTCAAAACGGTGAAGCATGTTTGTGAGGCAAGACTCGCCTTGGGTAAAGCCATGCTGACTTTGTTCCATTAAACCATGTTTTCCTATATGTTCTGTGATTTTGATATTTAGAACACTTTCCACTATTTTTCCTGGCACTGAAGTTAGGCTAACTGGTCTGTAGTTTCCCAGATCACCCCTGGAGCCATTTTTAAATATTGGGATTACATTAGCCACCTCCAGTCTTCAGGTACAATGGATGATTTTAATGATAGGTTACAAATTTTTACTAAAAGATGTGAATTTTCATTTTTTTAGTTCCTTCAGAACCAAGGGGTGTATACCATCCATTCCAAGTGCCATTTCTCAAAAATCTGCCAGATCTCAAAGTATGCCAAGGAAGTAGAAGTCTTTCTAGCCCGCAAAAGCATATTCACCATATCACTGAAATACTATTTCCTACTCAACTGAGACCTTTCAAGAGCCAGGCCATAAAATAAAATCGATCCAATTTCTTGGGCTCCACTGGCCCCTGATAAAAGTGGAACTCTGTTCTGAGATAACCTCATGGCATCTCTGTGCAGCAGACTGACTACATTTTCATACCACAGGTGTCTCAGCCTATTAGGGCCATGTCCTTGATGCTTTGAGATCCTCTGCAGAGCTCTGCCTACCAGTGGCCCTGGGAGAAACACAAAGTAGGCCTTCTACAGGCCATTCCTGAATCAATGGATCCAACCCAGACAATCCTACTTCACTACTTCTGATAAAGAATTTTTCTATCTTTGTGTTTTTGCTAATCATCAGGTGTATTACCAGTCTCCCCCAAAAATCCACAATATGAAGAAAAGATTTATGCAATAACTCCCATTCTCCAGGATCTAATGGGTTACAACTTAGAAAATCCACTTGAATATTCTCTACCCCAACTATGTGAAGCCAAAATGGCCCTTATGTATTTCTCTGCACGAGGTAAGAGCAGAACCACTTCTGCGGACACTTGAGAACTTTTCATCCCTCTCTGGTGGTTCACAAGTCTCACTGCTGTTAGGTTGTCAACAGCATTCTGATTGCTTGACCTTGGATAATTGGCGCAAACTGGATAAGAGCTAGATGTATTGCTCTGGTCTCTAGATGGTTGACAGACTATCTGGCCTCTTCTACAGACCAAATCCCCTGCTTCACCAGACCTTGATAAAGTGCTCCCCAACCAAAAAGGCTGACATACATTGTCACTGTGATCCAAGAGGAGGACTCTAGATCAACCCCTTTCTCCATATTGTCGGTCACTAATAACTAAACAATCTCGTCTGCTCTGGAACGAGTCTTATTGCATAATTTTGTTATCCAGTTGGGACCTTCGAACTCAAGGCTTTCTGAAAAGGCCTCATATTCACGCTAGTCCAAGGAATCATATCCAAGGCTGCTGCCATGGAACCCAACACTTGAAGATAACCACACCGAAGGTCTCCTCATGATGAACAACAATTGCACCTGATCTTGCAGCTCCTGAATCTTCTGCAACATTAACTGGACATTACTTTGCTGTGTGTCAACATATTCTGGGGTCTAAGAAGACTGTAACTTGCTCTTTGTGAAGTTCATCACCCAACCAAGGTCCTGAAGTAACTAGACTACTCTGAAGGTAGTTGCTTCATTCTCCTGAGGCAACTTTTCTCTGATTAACCAGTCAACCACATAAGGATGCATCAAAATTCTCTATGTTGTGCTGTCACCACCATTACCATGATCTTGGAAAAGGTTCTTGGAGCAGTGCTCAAGCCAAAGGGAAGAGCCCAAAATTGAAAATGACCTTCCATCACCACAAAAAAATATTTTTGATGATTCTCTTTGATAAGAAAGTGCAGATACTCTTCCATCAAATTAAGCAGTGTAAGGAATTCTTGTCTCACTGCCACTAAAACGGACTGTAAAGTCTCCATTCAACAGTGGGGAACCTTTAGAGCTTTGTTAACTTGTTTCAAGTCTAAGATGGAACAAAAAGAACCTTCCTTCGTAGGGACCACAAAGTAAAAAAATCTCACCTGACCCCACTGTGTAATCAGGACCAGGGTCAAATGAGGTATTAGTAAACTGAACATTGATCTTACTGTCTCCAAACTTCTACATGAATTAGACAAGGGGAAACCATATCCATCTCGAATGACTCCAACACCCACAGGTCTAAAGTGATTTAGGCCCTTCTCCAGGAAAAATCTGCCAAACATCTTATCTGGAGTACTGTAGGCTGGACTCCAAGACCTTCATTGGGAGCTTTAGGAAAGTCCTGCACCTCCAAAATCCATTTCCTTAGCACCTCTGCTGGAGTTCTGAAAGAACTGGAATCTACCAAAAGGTCTAGTCTTTTGACTTGCAGAAAACTTTCCTGATATACTTCTCTTTAAGTCTCTAAAGCGATTCCTGGACTGGAATTGGTGTGCAGGTTCTTTGGGCTTACCCTCAGAAATCTGGGAACCTCAGACTCTCCCCAAGCCTTTGCCAAATTTTCCAGATCCTCTCCAAAGAGCAACCTCTCCTTAAAGGGTAGCTTGATGAAATTACTTTTAGAAATTGAATCTGCTGACCAGTTGCACAGCCACAGTAAATGCCTGGCCAAGACAATCAACACCATATTTCTGGCCGAAGTGCAAACTAAATCAAAGAATGCATTCACCAAGAAGGCTGAATCTTGTTCCCACTGAGTTGCTTCATCTAGAGAGGAGCTACTGCCTGCCAATAAATGTTTCTAAAAGTGCTGAGACAAGTGCTGCAGCCATGGGTAAGCCTGGATGTGTGTGTGTGTGTGTGTGGGGGTGAGAATGGAAGCCTGGCCGTGTACATGTGAGAGAGAATGGGAGTCGATGTGGGTAAGAATGGGAGCCTGAGTGTGTGTGTGTGTATAAGAATAGGATCCTGGGTGTGCATGTGTATAAGAATGGGAGCTTGGGGGGGAGGGTGAGAGAGTCAGAACTTGTTTGTGTGTATGGAAGAACATGTTAGTGAGAGCTTGTGCATGTTGGGGGGAGGGAAAGAGCACGTGAGAGAGAGAGATTGTGTTTGCGAGGGAGTTTGTGACAGAAAACATAAGCCGTGTAAGGGAAGAAGAGAAGACGACAGCAGGAGAAGAGAGGCCCTGAAAAGGAATTAGGAAATGACAGACAAGGGAGAAGTGGGAAAAAAAAAAAAAAAAAAAGACTGGGACGTATTGATTAGAAAAATGCAAAGATCAAACAAAGGTAAAAAAAATATATATTTTTAGCAATTTGAATGTGCCATCTTCGAGAATGTGCATTTCTTATATTTTTGTATTTTGCTTTTTCTTCAGAATTCCACTGCTCAGAGTCTAGTTTCTCAGGCTATTTAGGTTTTGTCCGCATGTTTCTGTTCCTAATTTGTAGTCTGTTTCTGTTTTGCCTATGTATGACTGAAATGCAGTATTTCTGCTAGCACATAGTTTCTCTCTAGCAGTCCAGCTTGTTCTGTTACTCCAGTAGGTGATGTTCTAGGGCCTGGTGTAGTATTTGCATTGCTGCTTTTTCATAAGGTTGCTATTTGAGTCCTGAGAGTCAGTGCTGTGACTGTACGGTATGGCAAGGTTCTAGACATCTCTCTCTGCAGGAGTTTGTGTTACTTCTCAAAATAGCAGTGGAGAGAATTTTTTACTGAGGTTAACACCAGAATTAGATTTTTTTTTTCATGTTGGCTGTAATGTGAATTGGCCTAGCTCTGTACCTGTTCTGATGATTAATGCTATTTTATTGTAGTTATGATTTCCAGTTTTCTGCAAAGCGAATTCATGAAACAAAAATCAAAAAATACATTTTTGTTTTACTACATGATTGATTACATGTTTATTTTCTTTGCTTTTTACAAGACATACCTGTGCATTTATAAACTGCACTAAATATAAAATAAATTTAATACAGATTAATAAAGAATTTTTAATTCTGGTAAGTGCTTGAAATAATTGAGGTAAAATGTTTTAAAGTTTCACACACGATGCATAATAGCTGTTGCAAACTACTTAGAAAGCCACTGTAGGGTTCAGTATATATTATTTATCAATAAGAATACAACTAGTAGGTCTCAGTCCAGCATGCCTACAGCCCACCCATGTTAAATTTGTGTCCTCCCAAAAACACAGTTTGGTCGATGCCACTGGCTGAGACAAATGCAATACTGATCTTGCGATGCTAGAACTACAGACTGCCACATGAAGCACCATACTAGCAGCTTCAAAGGCTTGCTTAAGCACCACAACAATTTTCCTGTCCTACACACCCTTAAGAGCTGCACATCCCTCCTCTGGAATTGTGGTTCTCTTAGTGATACCACAAAGTATAGTATCTACTTTAGAGAACCTCAGCTCCTTTTTCGCTTGTGATAGTTGGAGTAGACATCATTGCCAGGGTTCTCCTGACCTTAAAATTTGCTTCAAGAGAGTGTCCTACTCCAAATCAATCAAATCCTGAACAGACCTGTGTGAAGAGAAGTACTTCAAAGGCTTCCAAATACTTAAATGGGGTCCTCTGTAAAACTGAGACCCTCCTCAGAAATGTTCAACACCCATAGGGATTGTGTAATTAAGATCGGAATTCATCCATATGAAACATTCTAACCACTGAACTATCCTTCTCCTCAGAAGGATATTCTCCCTCCTCCAATTCCTCTTCACTGCCACTCTCCTTTAAATCCCTAACGTCTACAAGAGAGCCATCAGAGTTGAAGAACTTCCCATCCCCCAAGTCCTCTTCTTCCTCCCTCCTTGCTCCTTTACATCCCAGGCCCAGTCCCTTGGGAAACAAGCATCACAGAAGGTGGCCCTGGGGCAGAACGCTGCCCCATAAACACGATGCATATATTTTGGTTGAAATTGATGTCCAAACAAGAGGAGGAACCAAATCTGAAAATGTGAATGCTGTGCCTTTAAATGCTGCAGAAACACAGCCCTGACGGTATTAGTTGGCACTAACAATGGAGGCTCCAGATCAGCAACCACTCGCCACAAATCCAAAATGGTTATCTTTCCCGCTGCAGCAGCTAACCAGCTGGCAGGAGTAGACAGCCTCTGATCCACTGATGTGGTCATCCCCAGGGCAGCCAGCACATTGCACTGTCCAACTCCCTTTCTTTGTCCATACATGCAGCTGAGAGTACCTCCTTCCCCCAACTGATGGAATGAGCCACAAGCCAAGCAGAGCTTGGACTTCTTCATGTGCTCAATGAAAGCTGCTATAGCTCTCCCTTTCTTCTGCCAAATTGAAAACTGTGGGGCGCCAGAGGAAAAAAGCCTCTAAAAATCAATGCAATTCTCATTTGTTGACCAAGCAAAGACTTTTTTTTCCTTAAACTTTAGGTGGCCAAAAATCGACAAACACAGGCTCAGGCAGAAGGACCAACAAAGAGAATTAAAATAACTGCAAAGTCTTTCTGATATTTTTTTTTAATAAGAGAAGATCGTAGAGGATGGCAGGACGACAAAGGGGTAGGGAAAAAGGGAAGCAACCACAAACCAAGTCTTAAGTCCAAATCCAAAAAACTGAAAGCACTTTGGTCTAGGGCTGTGCTCAAACCAAGGGAATATGAAACTTTTACCTCAGGAACCACCCTCCAAACCTTTCAGGTTTGGAGGGTGGTTCCTGAGGTAAACCCAGCCTAAACAAGGGCTCCATTCACAACATGGGATGTACTCCTACCATCTGCTGGAGACAGAGAAAACTGACAGGCTGAGGTCAGCACGGGAGCCTATATGGGTGACACCAGCAAGCCTTTTAGCTTCTATCTCCATCTGCTAGTAGGTGAACATAACCTACACGTATGGACTGGTCTGGCAGGATGAAGAGAAATATAAAATGCTTAGGCTGGGGTCTGTCCACTATGATCAGCAGGATATGCATATGCATGCATACCCACTGTGATGTGTGGCTCTGGCTGCCACAGCATCTGCGCTGGCCAGATGTGACAAGGTAGAAAGGGGGATAGAGTGTGCCACCAGAGAGAGACGAAAGGACGATCGACATGAAAGATAGGATGCTGGCGCACAAGCCCTGTAAATCTTGCAGGACTCGCAGGTGGCAGAGAAGGCCAGAGAGTTTAAGGGGAAAGGGGAAGAATAATCAGGTGGTGGGGGGAGAGCAATGAGAGTTATGGCATGGTGTTGGGTCAGGACGGGGGAAGGGCAAGGCAGGAGAGTGCTATGTCTGGGCTGCACAGGGGAGGAAACAGTCCTGTGAATCTTGAAAGAGTGACAGCTAGTAATATTAATACAATGATCTGAAATGTTATCTAATGTTAAGCATGTTTTAGAGAGCATACACTTACATTTTCACTTTATCATAGTTCTCCTGCTTGTAGTCACCTCGCTGGATCAACTGTTTTGTGTCTGCTAGTTCCAGTGCCAAACGTTGACACCTAACCTCAAGCTCTGAACGACTTTTTCTTTCCTCTTCATAACTCTAGAAAGGAAAAGTATATACCTCAGAGTTTATCATACTTACATAACCAATGTACTTGAGTTTTCTGGATGAGAGTACTATGATTAATACTAACATGCTTAAACAAACTTGAAATGATACTTTAGAGGCTTCAATAACATATTGGAACAACCAAAAGAAATTATACATACATTTTTTGGTTGGTTCAATATTAAGCGTCACAAACTCCAAAGTAGCCTGTATTTCCCAGGACCTATAAGGCAACAAATATTGATATTCATACATTGAAGGTATTCCAAATAAATACTTTAGTACAGAAACTGATATAGCAAATGTTGCTTACCTGATGTAACAGGTGTTCTCACGGGACAGCAGGATGTTAGTCCTCACAAATGGGTGACATCGAGGATGGAGCGCACCACGGAAAACTTCTGTCAAAGTTTAACAGAACTTTGACTGGCCCCTACTGGGCATGCCCAGCAAGGCACTGACCCTGCAGCCAGCAGGGGTCTCCCTTCAGTCTGATTTTCAAAGCTACAGGCAGTGCCTAAAAAAGTAAAAACTAAAACGAACCCAACACCGCGGGGTGGCGGGCGGGTTTCGTGAGGACTAACATCCTGCTGTCCCGTGAGAACACCTGTTACATCAGGTAAGCAACATTTGCTTTCTCACAGGACAAGCAGGATGGTAGTCCTCACAAATGGGTGAGTACCGAGCTGAGGATGTCCTGACCTGCACCAAATGTACCCAACGATGTGCAACAGGCACAACAACTGGGGTGGAATTTGGTAAAGGGCATCCGCACCCTACCGGGAAGGTGGAAGGGTGTTGGTACTTCAAGTTGGAAAAAGGTTACGCAAGACAGATTGGCCGAAGATGGAGTCCTGTCTTCCAGCTTTGTCCAAACAATAGTGGGCTGCAAAGGTATGGAGAGAACTCCAGGTTGCAGCTTTACAGATGTCAGGAAGCGGCACCGATCGAAGGTGTGCCACTGAAGTCGCCATGGCCCTCACAGAGTGTGCTTTTACACGGTCTTGAAAGGGAATGCCAGCTTGCTGATAGCAAAAAGAAATGCAGTCCGCCAACCAGGAGGAAAGAGCCTGCTTACCCACAGGTTGTCCTAACTTATTAGGATGGAAGGAGACAAACAATTGAGTGCCCTTCCTGTGAGCAACTGTACGGTCTAGATAAAAAGCTAGAGCCCGTTTGCAGTCTAGGGTATGCAGAGTCTGTTCCCCAGAGTTGGAGTGGGGCCTGGGAAAAAAGATAGGTAGTATTATGGATTGATTGATATGAAACTCAGAAACTACCTTAGGTAAAAATTTAGGGTGAGTGCGGAGTACCGCCCTGTCTTGCAGGAGTTTAGTGTAAGGCGGATAGGTGACTAAGGCCTGTAACTCACTAACCCTGCGAGCTGAAGTGATAGCCAACAGGAATAATACTTTCCATGTGAGATACTTTAATTCACAGGAGTACAGAGGTTCGAAAGGCGGTTTCATTAGACGACCAAGAACCAGATTAAGGTCCCAAGATGGGGCCGGAGGACGTAAGGGTGGCTTCAGATGGAGCAAGCCTTTAAGAAAGCGTGTTACCAGGGGTTGTACTGAAATAGGGGCACCCTCTATACCCTTATGGAAAGCGGCTACCGCACTGACATGCATCCTAATGGAAGAGGTTTTAAGACCTGATTCCGATAGATGCCATAAATAGTCCAAGAACTTAGAGATTGGACAGGAAAGGGGATCAAGGGACTGAGAAGTGCACCATGATGTGTACCTTTTCCATTTATATGAATAGGATCTTCTGGTGGAGGGCTTTCGTGAAGCTATCAGGACACGAGAAACCGAATCTGAAAGGTTGAAAGGCTGAAGGACTAACCTTTCAACATCCATGCCGTCAGGGACAAGGCTTGGAGGTTGGGATGGAGGAGGCATCCGTCGTTTTGAGTGAGTAGATGCGGATCCGTTCCCAGAGGGATGTGCCTGCGGATGGAGAGATCCTGGAGTATGGGAAACCACACCTGGCGTGGCCAGTGGGGTGCTATCAGGATCATGGTTCCTCCGTCCTGGCGAAGCTTCACGAGAATCCTTGACAGAAGAGGAAGTGGAGGGAATGCATAGAGCAGACCTGTCGTCCACTTGAGAGAGAAGGCATCCCTCGGCCGAGAGTGCTGGCTCCGAATGAGAGAGCAGTAATCGTCCACTTTGTGGTTCTAAGGGGACGCAAAGAGGTCTATGCGGGGAGAACCCCACTTGTGAAACAGAGAGGTCACTACCAGAGGATCGAGTGACCACTCGTGTGGTTGGAAGACACGGCTCAGCTGGTCTGCCAATACATTGTCTACTCCCAGCAGGTAAGTGGCCCTGAGGTACATGGAGTGGGAGAGGGCTTCTGCCCAAATCTGCGCAGCTTCCTGACACAGAAGGAAGGAACCTGTGCCTCCCTGCTTGTTTATGTACCACATGGCCACTTGGTTGTCCGTCTGGATTAAGATTATTTGATTCGATAGATGATCTTTGAAAGTTCTGAGCGCGTAGCGGATTGCTCGAAGTTCCAAGAAATTTATCTGGTGTTCGGCTTCTTCTGGTGACCATAACCCTTGGGTTTGGAAATCGTCCACATGGGCCCCCCAACCGATGTGGGAAGCATCGGTGGTTAGGATTACTTGTGGATCTGGTAGGAGAAAAGGTAAGCCCTGAAGGAGGTTGACCTGAGTCGTCCACCAGGTTAAAGACAGGCGTAGCGCTTGTGGAACTGTGACTATGGAGGACAGAGGCTGAAAAGCTTGAATCCATTGGTGTCGCAGAGTCCATTGTGTTACTCTCATGGCTAGTCGGGTCATGGGAGTGACTTGAACCGAGGATGCCATGTGTCCTAGGAGAATAAGGAATTGGCGAGCCGTGGCAGTGTGTTGAGACTGGAGCTGGCGAGCTAGGGACATGAGAGTTTGGACTCGTTGAAGTGGAAGGTAGGCCTTTGCCTGTAAGGTGTCCAAGTCTGCCCCAATGAAGGATAAGGTTTGAGATGGGACTAAGCAAGATTTCTCGTAATTGACAAGAAACCCTAAGGAAAGGAGTGTGTGAATTGTCAATTTTAGGGAGGATTGAGCAATCTGAGGGGTAGAGGCCCTGATTAGCCAATCGTCCAGGTAGGGGTAGACGTGGACACCTTCCTTCCTGAGGAATGCTGCTACCACTACGAGACATTTGGTAAAGACTTGTGGAGCAGATGCCAGACCGAAAGGTAGTACCCGGTATTGATAATGGTCGCGGCCTACCAGAAAACGCAGATACTTGCGATGGGATGGTGTTATTGCAATGTGGGTATAAGCGTCCTTGAGGTCGAGAGAGCACAGCCAATCCCCCTTTTGCAGCAGAGGGAGCAGCGCGCCCAGGGTTACCATCTTGAACTTTTCTTTTTGAAGGTACTTGTTGAGGGCCCGAAGGTCCAGAATAGGACGTAGCCCCCCTGATTTCTTTGGTATTAGGAAGTATCTGGAATAGAATCCTTTCCCTTGTTGACAGGGAGGGACGGGTTCTATAGCATTTGATTGTAGAAGAAGGGATACTTCTTGTTGTAATTGAGTCAAATGGCTGGTTAGACTCTATGCCTGAAGGGGTGGGGAGTCTGGCGGGAGAGTTATGAAGTTGAGGTGGTAACCCTGTGCGATAATTGCTAGCACCCACTGATCTGAGGTGATCTGTTTCCAACGGTGTAAGAAGTGGTACAGTCGACCCCCGACAGGGATGTGTGGAAAAGGGATCTGGCATGTGCTCAGTACAGGGAAGTCAAAGGCCCGCCGCAGGCCCAGGAGGTGGGGCTACAGTAGGTCTTTGCTTTCTTGGCTGGCGAGGCTGAGGCCTGTTGGAGGACCGTGCAGGACGAGCCCTAGCTGATGGAGGATAGTAGCGACGTGGTCGAAAGAACGACTTCTTAGAGTCCTTCTTTGGTGGTTGCTTGGAGGGCACCTCAGGTGGGACAGATGAGAGTTGTTTCAACGTCTCATGGTGATCTTTTAACTCTGCCACAATCTGCTGAATTTGCTCTCCAAACAAATTGTCGCCTAAGCAGGGTAAATCAGCAAGACGATCCTGGACCTCTGGGCGAAGGTTGGATGACTTTAACCAAGCCCAACGTCTGGCTGAGATGGCTGTGGCTGAAACCTTTGTGGAAGCATCGAATATGTCATAGGCAGTTCTAATCTCATGCTTCCCTGCCTCAAATCCTTTATGAAGAAGGGCTTGAAGCTGTGGCTGGTATTGGTCCGGCAACGTGTCAGCATAGTCTTGCATCTGCTTAAGGATGGCTCTGTTGTATTGAGTCATGTAAAGTTGATATGAAGCTATGCGTGAAATCAACATAGCTCCATGATACACTTTCCGTCCCACGCTATCCAGGAATTTATTGTCCTTGGTAGGTGGAGTGGAAGAGTGTGGCTTAAGACGCTTGGCCTTCTTCTGCGCGGACTCAACCACAACAGAGCGATGATCCAGTTGAGGCTTTTGAAAACCTGGTGCTGACTGGACAAGATATGTGGAGTCAGCTTTCTTGTTAACTGGTGAAACAGATGAAGGAGATTCCCAGTTTTTCTTTAGCAGATCCAAAAACACCTGGTGAATAGGGATGGAAGCGATGATTTTTGGAGCATCCAGAAATTGAAGTAGTTCCATCATCTGGTGTCTGTCATCGGCCTCAGATTGTAACTGAAAAGGTACAACTTCTGACATCTCTTTCACAAAATTAATAAAAGAGAGATCCTCAGGAGGAGATCTTTTTCTACTTTCTGTAGGAGATGGTGGTGAAGGCAAATCTGTGTCAGAAGATGTATCATCATCACCACCCCAGGTATCGTAGGGATCATGTGGGGCTTGAAGCCCTGAAGGACCTGGCTGAGGCTCTGTAGGCATCGATTGAAATCTAGATGGAATCGGTGCTATAGGTGGAACTAGGAATGGCATCGAGGGCTTCGGCGCTGCCGATGGAATCGGTGCCGGTCGCGGAATCGATGGAGCCGAAGGATAAATCGGTGGAGATATACCAGAAGGCACCGATGGAACCACCCCGGAAGGGGGAATCCGGAACGGTGTTTCTCCTGCCGATGAGAATCCAGTCGGAGACGGTGGTGTTGTCGATGGTACTGGAATCACTGATGGAAGGGCCGTCATAAGTGCCTCCATGCGGCGCAGTAGCGGTGCTAGAGCTTGCACCAAAGGCTCGGTGGTCGGTTCCCTCCTTGGTGGCGAAGTCGGTGCCGGCGTCTGTGCCGGAGGCGGTACCGGAACCGGTGCCGGAGACGGTGCCGATGGAGGTTGTAACTTCTGCATCGCTTTCTCGATGGCCTCCTGGACCAGCCGGTCCAGTTCTGCCCGGAGACCAGGGGTAACAATACCCGGCTCGACGGGAGAGGGAGGCTGAGGCAGGGCCGGAGGGACCACCGTAACCGGTGGGATCACGGCCCCCATACCCCGAGAGGGTGAGGGTTTCCTCGGTGCCTGCGAACGAGACGTGGAGGGTGTCCGGTCTGATCGCGGCTTCTTAGTCGGTGGCTCGGCTTGAGCAGAGGTCGATGGCTCTGGATCCTCGAGAGGCCGAGACTTGTGCCGTCGATGGCGATGCTTTTCTTTCCGATCCCCTCGCCCATCCGGGGAAGGGACGGGAGTCGACGGCCGAGAAGCGATCGATGGCGGACGGTCACCGGAGGGTTGACGGTGATGGTGCAACTTCGACGGTGCCGGTTCCGATGACGTCGATGCTATCGATGGCGTTGGGGTGGGTGCATGGAAGAGGAGCCCCATCTTCTCCATCCTGGCTTTGCGACCTTTGGGTGTCATTAAGGCACATTTGGTGCAAGTCAGGACATCATGCTCACTACCCAAACACATAACACAAACCCTGTGGGGATCTGTGATTGACATAGTCCGGGTGCAATCCGGACAACGACGGAATCCCGTTGCCATGGCTGTAAGCCAAAATTTAGCCTGGGGATCGGTAAGTGCCAACAGGCCTCGAGGGCCAAAATCGACGGTAGTCGATGGAAAATGGCAAAAAACTTACCGGATTCCGTAAGAATGATAAAAATTTGTCGAAGGGAGACCCCTGAGGGGCAAATTTTCTTCAGAAATTAATTTCCAAATTCCTGTCAGGAACGTGGTAAGAGAGCTCCTTTCACCGCGTGGCAACTGCTGCGCGGAAAAAAGAAGACTGAAGGGAGACCCCTGCTGGCTGCAGGGTCAGTGCCTTGCTGGGCATGCCCAGTAGGGGCCAGTCAAAGTTCTGTTAAACTTTGACAGAAGTTTTCCGTGGTGGGCTCCATCCTCGATGTCACCCATTTGTGAGGACTACCATCCTGCTTGTCCTGTGAGAAAATTTAAAAGCAAACAAATCCTCTCCACAATTTAGTGAATTAACAATTTATATAAAAATCAGGTTGCACTTTTTTAAAATACTTAAATACAAAAATGAATATATTTATATACACATGCCATTCCTGTTTCTCTAGCTTTCCCCCTCCCCTGCTTCTCCCTGACATTATTCTCCCTTCCTCCGACCACTCCCTGCCTTTCCTCTTGTCTCTAAAATATCTGTCTGTCACTTGACCTTTCCAAGCTACTCCATTTTTCTTCCTCTGTTTAACCATTTATCTTTTTTTTGCATCCTTTCCTTTACCCCTTTTTCTTGTCTCTTCTTTTCCCCTCTTACCCCTTCCCTGTTTCTTCCTTGTTTCCTGATTAAAGATGTACTAACCTCAGAGTAGCAAAACATAATGAAGGTTATGTACCTTTGGACTTCCTTGCTCTCACTCCTGTCACTGGACTATCTCTATTGCCCAAGTCCCAAGGAGCCAGAACCCTACGGGCTCCTCCTGGGGGGTTCCTGGTTTCCGGGTGAACACCTCGAGCCTCTGGCTCCGCCTCCCGGCCTACCCTATCACTCGAGGTAGGCCGGCCCAAAGGTCCACTACTTCGCCTGCAGTATCAGACTGCAACAGTTAGGGCTGTTCAGCTTGGAGAAGAGACGGCTGAGGGGGGATATGACAGAGGTCTTGAAGGAGTAGATGTGACTTGGTTATTTACACTTTCGAATAATAGAAGGACTAGGGGGCATTCCATGAAGTTAGCAAGTAACACATTTAAGACTAATCGGAGAAAATTCTTTTTCACTCAACGCACAATAAAGCTCTGGAATTTGTTGCCAGAGGATGTGGTTAGTGCAGTTAGTGTAGCTGGGTTCAAAAAAGGTTTGGATAAGTTCTTGGAGGAGAAGTCCATTAATGGCTATTACATATAGAAACATAGAAATGACGGCAGAAGAAGACCAAATGGCCCATCCAGTCTGCCCAGCAAGCTTCCCTCATTTTTTCTCTCATACTTATCTGTTTCTCTTAGCTCTTGGTTCTAATTCCCTTCCACCCCCGCCATTAATGTAGAGAGCGGTGATGGAGCTGCATCCAAGTGAAATATCTAGCTTGATTAGTTAGAGGTAGTAACCGCCGCAATAAGCAAGCTACACCCATGCTTATTTGTTTTTACCCAGATTATGTTATACAGCCCTTATTGGTTGTTTATCTTCTCCCCTGCCGTTGAAGCAGGGAGCTATGCTGGATATGCGTGAGGTATCAGTTTTTTTCTTCTCCCCTGCCGTTGAAGCAGAGAGCTATGCTGGATATGCATCGAAAGTGAAGTATCAGGCACATTTGGTTTGGGGTAGTAACAGCCATAACAAGCCAGCTACTCTCCGCTTTATGAGTGTGAATACTTTTTTCTTCTCCCCTGCCGTTGAAGTTATGCTGGATATGCGTGAAGTATCAGTTTTTATTTTCCCCTGCCGTTGAAGCAGAGAGCTATGCTGGATATGCATCGAAAGTGAAGTATCAGGCACATTTGGTTTGGGGTAGTAACCGCCGTAACAAGCCAGCTACTCCCCGCTTTGTGAGTGTGAATCCTTTTTTCTTCTCCCCTGCCGTTTAAGCAGAGAGCTCTGCTGGATGTGTGAAGTAACAGTTTTTCTTCTCCCCTGCTGTTGAAGCAGAGAACTATGCTGGATATGCATTGAAAGTGAAGTATAAGAATGGAGTGATCAAGCTAGTTGAAAGGCATCAGGAATAGAGGAAGGTGGAGGTAGTAATTTGGATATTTGGTTTGGGGTAGTAACCGCCGTAACAAGCCAGCTTCTCCCGTCTTTGAGAGTGCAAATCCTTTTTTCCACATTTCCTCTTGCTGTTGAAGCTTAGAGTGATGTTGGAGTCACAGTAACCATGTGTATGTTTATTGAATAAGGGTATTGTCTCCAGGCAGTAGCCATCATTCTGGCGAGTCACCTACTCTTCATTGGCGGCCTCTTGACTTTATGGATCCACAGTGTTTATCCCACGCCCCTTTGAAGTCCTTCACAGTTCTGGTCTTCACCACTTCCTCCGGAAGGGCATTCCAGGCATCCACCACCCTCTCCGTGAAGAAATACTTCCTGACATTGGTTCTGAATCTTCCTCCCTGGAGCTTCAAATCGTGACCCCTGGTTCTGCTGATTTTTTTCTTATGGTAAAGGTTTGTCGTTGCCTTTGGATCATTAAAACCTTTCAAGTATCTGAAAGTCTGTATCATATCACCTCTGCTCCTCCTTTCCTCCAGGGTGTACATATTTAGATTCTTCAATCTCTCCTCGTACGTCATGCGATGAAGATCCTCCACCTTCCTGGTCGCCCTTCTCTGTACCGCTTCCATCTTGTCTTTGTCTTTTTGTAGATACGGTCTCCAGAACTGAACACAGTACTCCAGGTGAGGCCTCACCAAGGACCTGTACAAGGGAATAATCACTTCCCTTTTCTTACTCGATATTCCTCTCTCTATGCAGCCCAGCATTCTTCTGGCTTTTGCTATCGCCTTGTCGCATTGTTTCGCAGACTTCATATCATTAGACACTATCACCCCAAGGTCCCTCTCCTGCTCCGTGCACGTCAGCCTTTCCCCCCCCATCGAATACAGTTCATTCGGATTTCCGCTCCCCATATGCATGACTTTGCACTTCTTGGCATTGAATCTCAGCTGCCATATCTTCGACCACTCTTCCAGTTTCCTGGAAGAGTGGTCGATTATACTTAGGGAATAGCCACTGCTTTAATTGCATCAGTAGCATGGGTTCTTCTTAGTGTTTGGGTAATTGCCAGGTTCTTGTGGCCTGGTTTTGGCCTCTGTTAGAAACAGGATGCTGGGCTTGATGGACCCTTGGTCTGACCCAGCATGGCAATTTCTTATGTTCTTATGAAGTTGGGGCCCGCCCCCCCCCCCAAATCTAAGCCCCTTAAAAATGGACCACTATTTATATATGAGAGAGAGATAAAGAAAGATAGATCTAGATACATACATTGGAGACCCAAAGTTTGCAAATCTATTTCATGCATATTCACTGTGGAAATCCTGAAAACCAGATTAGCTAGGCATACGTCCAGGAGAGGATTGGAAAACACTGATCTAGATAAATAGATATAGACACACAATTTGTACAAACCCCCAACAGTGTCTTTAGTTGTTGTTGGTAGCTGTGTAACTCTTCTGTTAGGTTGTTCCTTTTCATTTGAAGATCGATTATTTCGTTCCGCAATGGCTGTACAACTTCATAGAATCTAACCTGAGAAAACAAATGCAATACTATCAGTTAAACAAATTAGCAAATTCTTAAAAAATATAACAAAGATACAGTGTTTAAAACAGTGGGTTAGAAATTCCAAATTTTAATTTTCTAGTCTGTAGCCACTTGTAGATCTTTTAAATATATTTAGGCAGTACTTGAGGAGACAAATTCATAAGTCCTATTTAAGATGGATTTTCCTATTTATTTATTTATTTATTTAACTTCTTTTACTATACCGACACTCAAGACCAGGTCTTATCGTACCGGTTTACATTAGAACAAGGGGAAAAATCAATTAACGTATAAGTGGAAAAGAGAAGTTACATTAAAACAGGGAGAGTAAAAACATGGATGTCGGAAGATAGGACAGAATTAAGTAATTGAACAATAAGTTAACAAAATTACAAACTATAAATTAACATAAAACAATAAATTAATAATACAGAAAACATGGATTATAATCAGCGGAAATATACATGGAAATATATATACATGGAACATATACACACATGGAACATATACACATATATACATATATACACATTCCATATTATACACATATACACATATATATATATATTCCATATACATACACATATATATATATACATATATGGAATACATACAGCTGGAATATACATGTTATGTCAGATGGGAGGAGTGGCGGGGGTGAGGGAAAAGGGTGGGTTGAGGTTGCGAGTGGAAAAGGGAAAAAAGTGAAAAAAGTTTGGGAGTGCGGGGAGGGAGAAGGGTGGGTTGGAGGGTGAGAGAGAGTTGGTTAATATGGAATCCTTCAGCGATAGGCTTGTGTGAACAGCCAGGTTTTAAGTTTTTTTCTGAAGGTTAAATGGCATTGTTCCTGGCGTAAGTCTTGAGGTAGGCAGAGAACAAAAGGAAAACATTTTCCTTAAGCAATTATCAAGTTTCACAGAGTTCCTCCTCTATTAGCTAAACCTTTGGTTAAAGCTAACTCTCAGCAGACAAATTCAAACTGCATCCTTCACCACAAACCAGCTGCATTGACATCTCCCAAACAGCATCTTAGTCCATGTACGATGCCGGCTGTACCTCCTTGCTGTGCGACTCCAGGGATTATGCGGTGAAGCACTCTGCTCAGACACAAATTCACGACACCTTGGTATGCCACAATGAGTGTATAAACTGTTCCTAGAATGCAAGCTCCAAGCTGCAGACACAGACAGCCCTGGTCAGACCTAGGTCTGGATAAAACCAATAGCACTGCTCCATGGGGATCTTCCACATTACAAAGGATGATGGGATACGTGCCAATGAGGCTATGTCCCATCTCAGAATTGAGGAAGGGTCCACAGTGGTGAAGGCATGCGCCAACAGTGTCAATCCTTTCTGCGACTCCAAGGGGGATTGCCCCGAAGGAGGTCCCTTATGTGATTTAGGTGCTCTTCTCTGGGCCTTACCCAGCGCCAAAGGCTTCCACACCAAGCTCGAACCCTGACCTAAGACTGATTCAGGAACCGGAGTAGGGGAAGGGGGAAGGGGGAAGGAAGCTTTCTTGTGCTTGTAGGAGCAAGAGGGGAAAGAATAGTCTCAATTTTCTGCGCTGAGAATTTGATACCATCTTACTCCTAGACAAAAAGCAGCTTCACTACACACCCTTATACCGAAGCTTCAGGCTCCTACCAGCTGGCACTTTTCCAAAGGCTTACACCTTCCAGGCACTGCTACCCCCTATAGGACATCTAATCACAACTGAAGCAGTTGAAGGAGTCATAGTCCAGGCCCAGCAATAGCAGATGGTATACATATCATTGATGGATATTTAATTATTTATTGAACTTGATATATGGCTTGTAAGAGAAACAAACAAAGCAATTTATAAAATCAAAATACATGCATAGCTAAAATAAAACAAAATAAAAAACTACTGTGATCTCTTGTGCCTCATAGCACAGCTTGCACTTGGCAGCTGCAGGATACAGATTCCTGAGTTCTGCAAAGCTCTCGACAATTAGCACCGTTCGCTTGGGATGCATCCCAGTAACCTCATTCACAGCATTACCCTTTGCTGTTCAGCAATTCATTCTCTCTTTCTCTGTTAATTTTCTCACTTCAGTCCCGTGAGGGAAGAGGGTAACTTATCACTGGAAGATCATGCCTGCCTCACACCTATTACAGTTCATGCATGATAATATCTTAAACCACTCTTGGGTTAAGCCACGGATAAGAATATAAGAACATAAGAAATTGTCATGCTGGGTCAGACCAAGGGTCCCATCAAGCCCAGCATCCTGTTTCCAACAGAGGCCAAACCAGGCTACAAGAACCCGGCAAGTACCCAAACACCAAGAAGATCCCATGCTACTGATACAATTAATAGCAGTTGCTATTCCCTAAGTAAACTTGATTAATAGCAGGTAATGGACTTCTCCTCCAAGAAATTATCCAAACCTTTTTTTAAACCCAGCTACACTAACTGCACTAAACACATCCTCTGGCAACAAATTCCAGAGCTTAACTGTGCGTTGAGTGAAAAAAAAAACTTTTCTCCGATTAGTCTTAAACGTGCTACTTACTAACTTCATGGAGTGCCCCCCCCCTAGTCCTTCTATTATCCAAAAGTGTAAATAACAGAGGCATTAAACATTTTCCGTTTTATTCACCATTCCCTTCCTAATAATTTCTAACATTGTTTGATTTTTTGACTGCAGCAGCACACTGAGCTGACAATTTTAATGTATTATCCACTATGACGCCTAGATCTCTTTCCTGGGTGGTAGCTCCTAATATGGAACCTAACATCGTGTAACTATAAGCATGGGTTATTTTTCCCTATATGCATCACCTTGCACTTATCCACATTAAATTTCATTTGCCATTTGGATGCCCAATTTTCCAGTCTCACAAGGTCCTCCTGCAATTTATCACAATCCGCTTATAATGTTGTATTATCTGCTAATTTGATTACCTCACTCATCATATTCCTTTCCAGATCATTTATAAATATACTGAAAAGCATGGGTCCCAGTACAGATCCCTGAGGCACTCAACTGCCAATCCCCCTCCACTGAGAAAATTGGCCATTTAATCCTACTCTGTTTCCTGTCTTTTAACCTGGTCATTATTCATAAGACTGCAGTTTGAACAACATAGGAAAATTTGTTCTTACTTGATAATTTTCATGTCTGTAGTACCCCAGATCAGTCCAGACAAGTGGGTTTTGCATCCCTACCAGCAGATCGAGGCAGAGAATAAAGACTTTTTCAGGCACTGCTACATAACAGAGTGCCACTTGCAGCCCCTCAGTATTGACCTGTACCCAAGTCAAGATGGCTATACCAACAAATAACCCCAAATCAACTCTGGGCAATACAGTTGGAGCCCCCTGTATCCAGGACCCCTTGTGCAACAGTCAGGAAACTATAAACCTATATATACCATTAACAACTCTGTGTAAAACTACTTACTGTCACATTAACAACCAGAAGCTAGAAAGTCTTTCGCAAAGGATCTCTGAACTAATCTGTAGTACTACAGGAACAAAAAGTATCAGGTAAGAACTAAATTTTCCTTTCCTGTTCGTACCCCAGATCAGTCCAGACAAGAGGGATGTACCCAAGCTCCCTTATACTGGGCGGGAACCCGAAAGATCCACACATAGCACACTTTTCTCAAAAGACGCCGCCTCTGGCGCCTGCACATTCAGGCAGTAATGCTTGGTAAAAGTGTGAAGAAAAGACCATGTTGCTGCCCAACAGATCTCGTGCGGAGAATATCAAATGACATTCCGCCCAGAAAGTTGCCTGCGCCCTAGTGGAAAGTCCCTTCAACCCTTCCAGCACCGATCTACCCTTACAGATATAAGCTGTACTTATTGCTTCTTTCAACCATCTGGGCAATCGTGCCCTTGGAAGCCTTATTTCCCTTCTTTGCTCCACTAAACAGAACAAAAAGATGATCCGATCTCCGAAACAGATTCGTAACCTTAAGGTACCACAAAAGAATCCACCTTACATCCAATAAGTGCAGCTCCTTTGCCACAGAAGCGTTCAGAGACAACTTCGGAAAGGCTGGAAGCTCAATAGTATGGTTAAGATAAAAGGATGAAACCACTTTCTGCAGAAAAGAAGTCACTGTATGCAACACCCTGCCCTAATGGACTTCTCCTCCAAGAACTTATCCAAACCTTTTTTGAACCCAGCTACACTAATTGCCAGAGGATGTGGTTAGTGCAGTTAGTGGTTATCTGCTGCTAGAGACAGAAATACTGAGGGACTGCAAGTGGCACACTCTTATGTAGCAGTACCTGAAAAGTTTTTATTCTCTGCCTCCATTTGCTGGTAGGGTTGCAAAACCCATTTGTCTGGACTGATCTGATCTGAGGTACGAACAGGAATTGTCCCATACAGTGCAGCACATGCTGCCAATCTACAGAACATGAACTATTGAAACCACGAAAAGCAATGGCAGAAGCAACAGAAAGACCAGAAGGAAGGCAGTATAATGCTCTGCTTTCCTCCTGCTGGCAGGAAGGCAGTTGAGTGCCTAAGAGGTGCGAGGACTCAATGAACATTACTATTTGTGAAGTGGCTTCTCTTCTATTGGATCTTGGATGTACTTGTATAAAAATTAAAGGGGCAGATAAAAAAAAAAAAAAAAAAAAAAGCTGAGCTCCTAAATTTAGGACTCTAAGGTCCCTATTTACTAAGCATTTTCCCCATAGACACAGAATGGGAGAAAACCTTTAGTAAATGACCCCCTGAAATTAGGTCCCTAAGTTAGGCTATTTTCAGCTGAACTTAGATGGTAAGCTTTCAGCTAAAAAAGTCACATAAATTTAGGTTCCTAATAGTTAGGCCCCTAAATGTAGGCCTTTCTTGATTTGATTTTGGCTCCTGAGTTAGATGCCTAGATCTGAAAATCAGTGCTAAACTCCTAATTGTGTTTCCCCGCTCTAACTGCCCCATAACCATGCACTTTTTAGGTTTTTTTTAAATTTAGGAGCCTAATGAAACTAGAATCCTAAATTTAGGCATTCAGCCCTAATATATTTTCAAAAGGGCTAAATTAGGAGCCTAAACTCTTTGAAAATTGGCCCATAAGTTTCTTTTAGTCATGTATTTTTTTCATGTAATCACTTTGGATTAAACTTGCATAATACCAGCTTAAAATAGTACAAGCATTTTTATCATTAACTTTTAAATAAAGCAGTGCTAGGTGTTTTTCTAGTACTGAGATTTCATGCTGATCATTTTTGCTAGGTTTTTGCAGATGCTTAAAAATTTAAATTGTAGGAATGAAAAAATGTTTGAGGAAAAAGTTTTATTTCATACTATGGTCACGTCTGACAGTAGTTTTAGTTATAAAGGGGAAAATTGGTTCTTACCTGCTAATTTTCCTTCCTGTAGTACCACGGATCAGCCCAGACTCCTGGGTTTTACCTCCCCTCCAGCAGGCGGAGACAGAGAAGTTTTTGTGGACTCTGTCGTATAACCCTGAGGTGCCACCTAGAGTCTGCCAGAGTTCCACTGTACCCAAGCAGAATGATAAAACCATAACTTTACCTGAACAACCTCCCTTAAGAGCAGAGGTAATGAAAACCATGTAACTGACGAGAACCCAACTATGCCCAAAATCCTTACCCTGAAAAGGGGAGCATTATGTAACTTACAGCAAAATAATTTGCTAAACACCGGCCGAGCGGACTCTCCCTGGGGGGGGACTCTGGGCTGATCCGTGGTACTACAGGAACGAAAATTAGCAGGTAAGAACCAATTTTCCTTTCCCTGTACATACCCGGATCAGCCCAGACTCCTGGGATGTACCCAAGCTTTCCTAACAAGGGTGAGACTGTGAGAGTCCCGCTCGGAGGACACTAGCTCCGAAGGAACCGGGCTCTGGTGCCCAGACATCAAGTCGGTAATGTCTCACGAAAGTATGTGTAGGTTTCCAGGTAGCCGTTCTACAAATTTCTTGCGGCACAACTTGTTGGAATTCAGCCCACGAAGTGGATTGCGAGCGTGTTGAATAAGCCTTTAGCCCCACCGGAATCGGACGGCCCTGTACAAGGTATGCCGAAACAATAGCCTCCCTTTAGCCAACGTGCGATAGTGGCCTTGGAAGCTTTATGATCTCTCCTAGGTCTACTCCATAAGACGAACAGATGGTCCGAGAGAAGAAAACTGTTTGTAAGCTCCAGGAAATGTAACAACCCTCTCTTTACATCCAGCTTCCTTAAATCTCTGGCCTCTGGCGTAGAGGAATCCAGACCCGCAAAGGAAGGCAGCTCCACTGACTGATTCAAATGAAAAGCAGAAACCACCTCCGGGACAAAGGAGGGAACCGTTCTCAATGACACCTCTGCTTCTGAAATCCATAAGAAAGGCTCTCTGCAAGACAAGACCTGAAGCTTGGAAATACGCCTCGCCGATGAAATAGCTATTAGAAACACAACCTTTAACATAAGGTCCTTCAGAATCGCCCGTTTCAATGGTTCAAAGGAAGCATCACAAAGGGCGCGGAGACCCAAATTAAGTTTCCACGAAGGACAGGGATTCCGGACTGGAGGGCGCAAGTGTTTAACCCCCTTCAAAAACCGAACCACATCCGGATGAGAGGCTAGAGTAACCCCCTGTACCTTACCACGAAAACAACCTAACGCCACCACCTGAACTCACAGGGAATTAAAAGCCAAACCCTTGGACAATCCAGCCTGCAGAAATTCCAGAACCTCCGGAATTGAGACCCTGGACGGACGAACGTTACGCTCCAAACACCAGGATTCAAACATTCCCCAAACTCTGACATAGGCTCTGGAAGTGGAAGTCTTACGAGAGTGCAAAAGAGTGGCAATAACCGCAGGGGAATAACCCCTCGTTTTCAACCTCTGCCTTTCAAGCCATGCCGCTAGACAGAAGCAATCTACCTCGCCGAAACAGACGGGACCCTGGCGCAGAAGAGTTGGAGACTGACGAAAACTCAGCAGACCGTCAACTGTTAGATTCAAGAGATCTGCAAACCACGGGTACCGTGGCCACTCCGGAGCCACTAGAATCACCTTGCCTGGATGAACTTCGATGCGGCGCAGCACCTTTCCAACCAACGGCCACGGCGGAAAGACATACAATAGAACGTCCCTTGGCCAGAGTAGGACCAGAGCATCTACTCCCTCTGCTCCTCGTTCTCGTCGCAGACTGAAGAATCGAGGAGCCTTGCCATTGCGGTATGTCGCCATGAGATCCATGGAAGGCATGGTCCAACAATTGAACAGAAGACGAAAAGCCTCAGAGAGTTCCCACTCCCCTGGATCCAACTGGTGTCGACTGAGAAAGTTGGCCTGCACATTGTCCACCCTGCCTGTGTTAGAGGCTGCTATCTTGTAAAGGTGTTGCTCCACCCAGGTAATCAACAGCCGTGTTTCCGTCACCACTGGATAGCTCCTGGTTCCTCCCTGACGATTGATGTAGGCCACAGCTATGGCATTGTCTGAGAATCCTCACCGACCGTCCCTCCACTAGGGGAAGAAGGGCCTGTAATGCCAACTGAAACTCCCTGGTTTCCAAACGATTGATCAACCAAGAGGATTCCGTCTTTGTCCATTGTCCTTGCACCGCTGATGCCAGACAGACACACTGCTCCCCCATCCAGAGAGGCTGGCATCCGTGGTGACCACGATCCATGTGGGAATTTCCAAGTCCACTCCCAGACGCAAATGGGCTAGGCAAAGCCACCAATGCAGACTGGAACGCACCAAGTCCATCAGCAGTAAACGTTTGAAACTGCTGGGACAGTGGACTCCAGCGAGAGAGCAACGCTGACTGAAGAGGGCATATATGAGCAAAAGCCCATGGTACCAGTTGGAGCGTGGATGCCATCGATCTCAGAACTTGCAAGTAATCCCAGGCCCTGGGGCCAAAGCATGGACCTGAAGAATTCCAACTGGGTAACCAATTTGGAAATCCTCTCTTCTGTAAGAAAAACCTTGCCCAAGACCATATCGAACCTGGCCCCCAGAAACTCCAAGAACTGGGAAGGAATCAGATGGCTCTTCTCGGGATTGACCACCCAGCCTAAGGAGGTCAATCTTAGGGCTTCTGACTGCGCAAATCAGCCAGTCGTCCAGATAGGGATGCACCAATATGCCCTCGCGCCGCAGGGCTGCTGCCACTACTGCCATCACCTTGGTGAAAACCCAGGGCGCCGTTGCTAGACCAAACGGAAGAGTGCAAAATTGGAATGTCTGAGGATCGCAAACTGCAGGTATTTCTGATAATCCGGATGGATGGGTATGTGCAGATAAGCCTCCGTCAGGTCCAATGACGCTAGAAACTCTCCCTTGTGTACGGATGCTATCACCGAGCGCAGAGTTTCCATGCGAAAATGAGGTGCCTTCAGCATCTGCTTGACCTTCTTCAAATCGAGAATGGGGCGAAACGTGCCTTCCTTTTTCGGCACAATAAAATAGTTTGAGTAATGCCCGCGCCAAAGCTCTCCAGCTGGCACCGTAATTATGGCACTCAGATCCTGTAAGCACTGCAGGATGTCTTGTACCGCTTGACGCTTTTGACGGTACGTGCATGGTGACACCATGAAGCAGTCATGGATCGGACATGCAAAATCTAAAGCGAGGCCGTGTTCGATTATACTTAGGACCCATTGATCCGATGTTACAGTGGTCCACTCTGCCAGGAATAAGGACAGCCTGCCTCCTATACTTGGAACCGAGGAGTGAACCGGCCGCACTTCACTGAGAGGACTTGGGACCATCATGGGACTGGGGAACTCCTTCCCTGGCGGGCCGCCGGCCCCGAAAGGAATGGTTCCACGTATTTTGGCAGCTTTGCACCTGGCGGAAAGAGGAACCAATGGACCGGGAGGAGCGAAACAGTCGATTCCCCCGAAATCTCACCTGCTGAAGAAAAGAGCCTCTCATCCTTGGTCTGTCCTCTGGTAACTTATGGACTTTTTTCTCCCCCAGCGACTTTATCATATCTTCCAACTGCTGCCCGAACAGCAATCTCCCCTTTAAGGGTAGAGAACTCAAGTGCGCTTTGGAGGAAACACCCGCTGACCAATTCCACAACCATAGGAGGCGTCGTGCAGAGACCGCTGAGACCATCGCCCTCCCAGAGGTCCACAAAAGATCATAAAGCGCGTCCGCATTGTAAGCCACCGCGGCCTCCAACCACCCAGCCTGCTGAGCCTGGGCGTCCAAAAGGGCCACAGATGCCTGCAAATCCTGGACCCAGCAGAGACTGGCCCGCTGTGCGAAACTGCTGCATATAGCGGCCTGGACCCCGAAAGCGGACACCTCGAAATTCTTCTTGAGCTGGACCTCCAACTTGCGGTCCTGCAAGTCCTTCAAAGCTGTGGCTCCCGTCACCGGGATAGTCAACTTCGTCACAGCAGAGACGGCCGCGTCCACCTTTGGCGCACTCAGCAGATCCAGCGTATCCTCTGGGAGCGGATATAATTTATCCATGGCCCGACTTACCTTCAAACCCCGATCAGGAGTGCCCCACTCCTTAAACAAAAGGTCAGACACAGATAAGTGGAACGGGAAAGACTGAGCTGGACCTCGGAGTCCCAGCATCACCGGATCCATATTAGCGCCAAACCGGGTATCGTCCTGAGAAACCTCAACTCCCAGCTCCTTCAGGATGACCAGGATAAGGGGCCCCAACTCATCCTTTCGGAACAAGCGGACCACCTTAGGGTCGTCACCCTCCACCAGAGGCGTGCCCATGTGCTTTGTCGGCTGGGGTTGAGCCTCAGAATCCCCTTCCGGATCCTGATCCGGAGCCTGTGGCGGAGACTCTCCATCTGAATGATCCGAAAAATTGCTGACCACCAGGCAAATCACGGACCGAAGCAGACGCTTCTCCTTCAGTGCTCTGCTGGCCTTCGGCCCCTGAACCCGCTTTCGGGCTAAAGAGGACCCATCCCATGGACCAGTTGTGCGGGCGCCTTGCGGGCGCCTTGGGCCCCTGAGACTTCACCGCCTTGCGAGCCTTAAAAGCCTTGTGCATTAAAAGCACAAAATCAGAGGTGAACGTTGAAGACCAGTCCGAGTCGACCCCTTTGCCATCCACTACAGAATCCTCCACAGCCCCCCAGGTGCACTAGGCCACGGAGACAAGGGGAGGGGGCCCTTCCCCCATAGCTGCTCTCTCCTGCTCTCTGAACGTCCTTAAAATGGCCTCCGTTCCTGCGCTAAGCTGGAACAGATCCGGGGCCTGCCGTGGCAAAACTGGGACCTCAGCCCCCCGATGCGATCGTGGGTCACTACCCTTCAATTTCGCCGAGGCAGCAACCCCCGAAGACCCCTCTCCCAACAAACATTCTGTGCAAATGCCAGCACGGGAGAGAGTCGCGCGCGCTGCCGCATGCAGCACAGGCCACACCACACGGCATGAGCCGCGGCCTAAATTTAGCCCGGCAAGAGAGAGGAGCGGTGAAAAAACAAAGAAATTCCTGATCGGGAGCTGTCCGCGGTCTGAACCCGATTGCATGCTACACTCACGGAGAGAAAGCTAGGCCAGCAGAGCAGGAGAAATTTAAAGAAACAGACACCCCCCCTTTTTTTTTTTCCTAAACCTATACAAGGTCTAACTGAAGGTGAGAGCCCGAGACCCCCGGGATCACCTGCAGTAAGCAGTTACAAGGTCCTCAACCCTCTGCTCCAAAGCCTCTATTACCAGGGGGGGTGGCCCCACCAGGACCTGGCAACCCCCTGGGAGGCTAGAAAGGGGAAACTGAACCTGACCCTTGCCTAACAAGAATAACAATTAAAGGCACAACCAAAATCCTAAACCTGACCAAACCAGACTCCAAGACAGCACCTCTTCCACCTGCTGGAGACAGAAGAATACTGACAGACTCTAGGTGGCACCTCAGGGTTATACGACAGAGCCCACAAAAACTTCTCTGCCTCCGCCTGCTGGAGGGGAGGTAAAACCCAGGAGTCTGGGCTGATCCAGGTACGTTCAGGGAACTAGCAATTATAACTTTGAAATCTGTAAGAAAGTTTCATCAGGGAACATGCAGTAAATTAATAAAGCTCTTAAGTGAAAACTACCAAGAATATGTATTTATTTATTTAGATTTTTTCTATACCGGCATTCGTGAAAATATCACATCAAGCCGGTTTACAATAAACAGTGGGGTGATAACCGGAACAGAGAACGAGATAATATGTACTAAACATACTATAGATGCAGTTACAATAAAACAAGGAGTCGTACAACTAGGAGCAAGAAGAAGAGAAGATAGTAACTTTAACATAGTATATTAACCCGTAAAATGGTAGAATTTCCAAGCAGGGAAGTGTGTAATTTACAATGATATACAGCTCTTAATTTTCAACTATTTCCAGAAAATATTTACATGTTTGGTAAGGCCTTCCTAGATAGCCACTTACATCAACTATAATGTATTCAAACCTAAATGCAGTATTTTTTATTTTAAGTTAAAAAATGTGTGTTGGACTGATTTCTCTCTTCCAAGGAGAAGTTTCTATAAGGAAATCAGAAGTGAACATTTGTTTTACCTATACAGCTGCAAATTAACCTTTTGAAAAGGGTGTGAAGTAAGGCAAATTTCAGGTTTTTCAGCTCTCTATCCTAACCCTAAATCTCATTAAAAAAAATGCCAACAAAACTGCACCACAAACATTGCCTTGCTCAATTAACAGCCTACAGAATAATTGCTAATTATTAGGACACTGAGCAAAATCATGGCTCAGAAATGCAGCAATTGCACAATTTTGAAAGAGTACAGGTTTGTCTAAGACATAAATCTGTCACAAGGCATAAAAAACCTTAAAAAAAACTGCAAGCTAGAGGATGGCCAAAATATGCTGAAGAATTTGCTCTATAAGACTCTTCAAAATCAAAGGGATTAGTCTCGAGGAGACTCATTTTACAATTCTTAGAAGACAAAATCATCTGATTCAACAGCCACAGGAAGTTTAAGGAATGAGCACTCCCTTTCTCCACTGCTCCAAGAAAACATTTTTTTTTGCAAAACAATTATTACTAAAATGTGCAACTTGTATACTGCCACTACAGCAATGCTTCTCAAACTGGTGTAGGATCTATCAATGTAAGCAAATACATTTCATGCTTATTCACTATGGATATCCCAAAGGCTCCATGATAGGACTGAGTGGGAAAACACACTGCAGAATCATCCTTTAATCAAGAATACCTTTGCTCAACTGTTACAAATATTGAAATTCTGCAGATTTAGAAGCAGTGTTAAGATGTATTTAAGATATGTTAGGTTTGTAATGAACCATTGGTTAGCTATACTACCCCTACATCTGGGAAATTAGTCCAATGTTTTCGTTTTATCCACAATCCAAAGGGATACAGCACCATCTTGTGGCAGAAAGATTTTTTTTTAAGCTGTGCTAGTGATAGAAGGAAGTCAAAAGTGGTATTGAGAGATTCAGAGGAATATGTAGAGGTTAAGGAGGAAAAAACAAAATTGCTGAAATATTTCTGTTCAATATTTATTATGGAAGGGCCTGGAGAAGGACCACATAAAATGACACAAATAAGATTGAAAGTGAAGTAAAACTCAATCGTTTTCAGATCAGTGTGTGTGTTCATGAGGAGCTAACTAAACTTAAAGTAGATAAGGCGATGGGATACATATGAGGATACTAGAGGGATTTAGAGATGTCCTGGCAGCTCCGCTGGCTGACCTTTTTGAATTCTTCTTTAGAGTAGGGAGTAGTTCCGGAGGACTAGAGATGGGCAATGTGGTTCCTATAAATAAAACTGGAAGTAAGGAAGAAGCTGGGAACTACAGACCAATTAATCTGACCTCTGAGGGAACAAATCAGTGAACTTGCTGCTAAAATAGAAGATAGTGCAGTTTTGGGAATCCAATCGATTGCAAGATCAGAGGAAGCATGGTTTTACCAGAAGTAAATGTCACATGAATCTGATCAGTTTGTTTGGGAAGTCAGAGAGTTGGATCAAGGAAGAGAGTTAGAGCTAGTGTATTCGGATTTCAGTAAGGCCTTTGCCATGATTCCATACAGAAAACACAAAGAAAATTGAAAGCCCTTGGTATGGGACCTAGAGCGGCTTACTGGTTAGAAACTTGCTGAATGAGAGTCAACAAAGAGTAGTTGAATACTGAGTTTCTCTGAGGAAGGGGGATGATGTTAGTGGTGTGCCTCAGGAATCAGTTTTGGACCAGTTCTTTTCAACTTTTTCATGAGCAACATAGCAAAAGGACTGTCAGGAAAGTTTTATCTTTTGGCTGATAGCAAAATCTGCAACAGGGTAGATAGTACTGAAGGTGTGGAAAACATAGGAGGCATCTAACAAAGCTTGAGGAGTGGTCTGTCAGCTAAGATTTAATGCTAAAAAATGCAGAGTAATGCATTTAGGATTCAAAAACATAAGGGAAAGATACAGTATTGGAAGTGAAAATCTTCTAAGCACAAAAGAAGAGCAAGATCTGGGGGCGACTGTATCTGATGATCTTAAGTAGGCCAAACAGGTGGATAAAGTGATAGCAAAGCCAGAAAGATGCTTAGCTGCATAGGGAGAGGAAACATCAGCAGAAAAAAGGAAGTGATATTGCCTCTGTATAGGTCCCTCGTGAGACTTCATTTGAAATACTGTGTACCATTCTGGAGAACATACCTTCAAAAGGATGTAAATAGGATGGAGTTACATAGAAATGATGGCAGAATAAGACCAATGGACCTTCCAGTATGCCCAGCAAGCTTATGGTAATTTCTGCCGCCCCATACAAGTCACTCCCATAATTATCAGTTTCCCAGATCGTCAAAGTCAGGGCCCTTGTTGGTTGCTGTTTGAGTCCAATTCCCTGTTACCTCTTGCCGTCAAAGCAGAGAACAATGCTGGAGTTGCATCAAGAATTTCAGGTTTATTGGTTAAGGGTAGTAATGGCCACATCAGCATGTTACCCCTGCTCATGTGTTGTGCCACTTGGTTGAATAGAATCCATGATCAGATCACCATTTCATTAAATTTGTTGGAGTATTTTCAGTCTCAGTTATTTTTTTCTGCTACAAAATGTTTATTACAGTTTTAAATTTTATACAACCAGAAAAAAACAACAAAATATAAACAAAAAAATAAACCACCACCAATTAGCAGCATGTAAGCAAAGGAGATGGGTACATAACTACCATAGCAAGAGTATAATAATCAAGACTTAAGCAGAAACGCAAGTAATGGATCCCACATTTTCCTTCTATCTAAACCAGATCTGAACTTCTCTATAGATTCAGATCAAATTTTTAAAGTCATAGAAAATTCCATCACATATTCACATCCAAAATTGTATTATCTTTCAGGTTCTTTAGAATTAACTTGACAGTAATCAAGAGCATAAAGTCCATAAGTTTCTTCTCACGATGCATTAGTGGAGTTTCCAAACTTAGAGACTTCCAAATAACAAACTTAAGGACTCTTGAAAATGTAATGTATCATATATTCAACCCCAGACCTTCTCCCAATAGTCTTGCAAACTGGAACAAAAAAAAAAAAGTAACAAAAATCATTCTTGCAGGACCAAAATCATCATCAGAATTTGTTACTTTAGCTGGGGTCCACAATGCCCTATGGGCTATAAAAAGCACAGACTGAGCTAAGGAAGTGGAGAGAGAAATACAAACAGATTAATCCCAAAACATATACCAAATAGCCAGATCCAACTCCACTCCCAAGTCATTTTTCCACACCTTTTCAGTACCAATGCCTCTAGATTTGGTCTTAAGCTTCATGAATTTATAAAAGGCTGAAGCCTGCTTAGAGGATGAATAAATATATTATATCTGCTGGATCTGCAAAGCCTCAGGTAGTGCTGCAAAATTCATTCTACCCATAGGGGCGGATTTTAAGAGCCCTGCTCGCCTAAATCCGCCCAAATCCGGGCGGATTTAGGCGAGCAGGGCCCTGCGCACCGGTAAGCCTATTTTACATAGGCCTACCGGCGCGCGCAGAGCCCCGGGACTTGCGTAAGTCCCGGGGTTCTCCGAGGGGGGCGTGTCGGGGGCGGTCCCGGTCGTCGCAGCGTTTTCGGGGCATGTCGGCAGCGTTTTGGGGGCGGGTACGGGGGCGTGGCTACGGCCCGGGGCGGTCCGGGGCGTGGCCGCGCCCTCCGTACCCGCCCCCAGGTCGCGGCCCGGCGCGCAAGAGGCCCGCTGGCGCGCGGGGATTTTCGCCTCCCTCTGGGAGGCGTAAATCCCCCGACAAAGGTAAGGTGGGGGCTTAGACAGGGCCGGGTGGGTGGGTTAGGTAGGGGTGGGTGGGTTAGGTGGGTTAGGTAGGGGAAGGGAGGGGAAGGTGAGGGGAGGGAACGGGGGTAGGCTGCGCGGCTTGGCGCGCGCCGGCTATACAAAATCGATAGCCTTGCGCGCGCCGATCCAGGTTTTTAGCAGATACGCGCGGCTCCGCGCGTATCTACTAAAATCCAGCGTACTTTTGTTTGCGCCTGGAGCGCAAACAAAAGTAGGCCTATTCGCGGAGTATGAAAATCCGCCCCATAATGCATATCCAGTGTCTGAGTTGAAGCCATGAAAAGTATTGAGAACAAGATAAACCATATTCCATATGCAATTCTATAAAGGATTTTAATCTGCTGCTCTGTATCAAATAGCCTTTCTTGTTCCATAGGCTCCAAAACCAATTTTTTTTTAAATTCTGAATTTAGTATTATTACAAATGGAAGTTTGTTTACAATAGAGTCTACATTCAGTGTGTCTGAAAGACCCCTAAAAGCATCCAGTGAGGCAGAAAACACCAACTTATTCTCCAAGATAGAGGGAAGCGACATCTCAGAAAGGAAACAAAGAGGAGTAAGGTCAAATAGTGCTTCTTCAAGCTGTAACCAAGCCCTCCTGAAACCAAATGAAGCTCTGACATAAGATAAAGGCTTTGTGGTATAAAGCAAAATCTGGAAAATTAACACTTCTGATAAGTCTAGGTAACTAGTTTCTATTAAGCAATTTGAGGGGTCTTGGACCTTCATAAAAACTGAATTACAATTTCTTCCAGCGGTTTGGATACTTTCCCATTGAAAGATAAAGGTAACATAGGAAAGATATAATTTATTTTCAGGGCAATAACCATCTTAATTGCCTCCATTTTACCCCACCAAGAGAGGTAAAGGGGGTGCCACTTAGTTGCTATATCTTTGGCAATTTCAATTAAGTTATCAGTACTGTTAATCAAAGAATCTTCAAGAGTAGTTGAAAACCTCAGACAGCCACCTGAAGAGATATGCCAAAAATCATCCTTACACACATACCAATTAAGGGGTAAAGCAATCGATTTGATCCAGTTGATTTTATATTCTGAAAACAGGGAAAAGGAATCAAAAGTTTGTAACAGGATCAATACAAAATCCACAGAAACAAAAGGCTAACATATCATCAGCATAAATAGATAACTTACATTCAGATTCTTTATATCTGAAACCAGTAATCCTTTCTTCCTAATAGCTACAGCTAATGGTTCCATGAAATGTTGAATAATAGTAGGGAAAGTGGACAGCCTGGGCTTGTACCCCTCTGTAGGAAAAGCGGATCTTAAAGCCATCCACTGACATACATCCTTGGCCAAAGGAGAAAAGTAATTTGACCATTTGGATAAAATTAGGTACAAAGCCAAACTACTATTAAACAAAAAACAACTCACTCCATTCAACTCATTATTCAAATGCTTTTTCAACCTCTAATGTCAGAGCCACCAATGGTATCCAGATCCTACCTGACTTTTCCAAAACTACAATATTAGTCTCTAGAAAGAAAGTGATGCTGTTTCATTATTTAGGAAACTTGAATAGAGATCTCTTAGTTTAGGGGTTAGTTTTTTAGAAAATGCTTGATAAAATTCAACTGGAAGACCATCCTGCTAAGTGGACTTCTGAAGCGATAAAGACTTAATGGCTTTACAAATCTCATCTTCAGTGATATCAGCTTCTAAAACTGCAAAGTCATTCACAGAAATACTAGCATGCAATAAACGATCTAGCAAATAAAGCACAGCTGCTTACCTGTAACAGGTGTTCTCCTAGGACAGCAGGATGTTAGTCCTCACACGAGGGTGACATCATCCAATGGAGCCTGGACCAGAAAACTTTAGTCAAAGTTTCTAGCATGCCCAGCCTGTTGTTCTCCGCGCATCGATGCAAGGTCCCCCTTCAGTCTCGAAATATAGCAAAAAATACGAGCAAGAAAAATAACACAACAAACGAAGGTGAACCCAACATCGTGGGAAGGTGGGCGGGATTCCTGAGGACTAACATCCTGCTGTCCTAGACGAACACCTGTTACAGGTAAGCAACTGCACTTTCTCCTAGAACAAGCAGGTTGGTAGTCCTCACATGTGGGTGATTACAGAGCTCCAGACTGCCCCATTCGACCAGAGAGATCCACAGTAGCTGAACATGGTGCCAATGGGCACAACACAACTGTGGCGCTGTGGGGAAAAACAGGGATGGTCTGGTCCCACAGACCGCACGATGAGAGAATTGGGTTTAGGACTGGAATAGATTGTTCAAAACAAATTGGCCAAAAGCGCTGTCCTGGCGAATATCCGCAAACGTGTGAAGAGAACTCCAGGTCACATCCCTACAAATTTCAGCAACAGGGACCGCTTGCAGATGGGCCACTGATGCCAACATAGCCAGCACAGAGTGAGTTTTCACCCTGCCAGAGAGCTGAAGGCCTGCCTGTTCATAGCAGAAGGCAATGTGATCCGCTAGCCAGTTGGATAAGGTTTGCTTCCCCACCACTGCTCCCAGTCTGTTGGGGTCAAATGATACGAAGAGCTGGCAGGACAGCCTATGGGTCGCTGTCCGATCCACATAGAAAGCAAACACCCGCCTGCAGTCCAGGGTGTGGAGAGCACGTTCCCCTGGGTGGGAATGAGGCAGTGGGAAGAACGTGTGAAGGATAATTGACTGGTGGATTGACTGGTGGAAAGTAGTCACCACCTTAGGTAGAAGTTTGGGATGTGTATGCAGCACCACACGATCATAGAAGAACTTCGTATAGGGAGCATACGTGACCAGGGCCTGGATCTCACTGACCCTGCGAGTGGAAGTGATCGCCACCAGGATCTTTCCAGGTGAGGAACTTCAGGTCACAGGAATTGAAAAGCTCAAACCGATGCCGCATTAGTCTTGCCAGGAAAACATTAGATCCCATGGGGTTGCTGGTGGCCGAAGTGGGGGCTTCAGCTGAACGAGGCCCCGCATGAAACGCCCAACAAGAGGCTGGACTGAAACGGGTGCACCGGCAACACCCTGGAGGTAGGCGCTGAGGATGCTGAGGTGTACTCAGACCAAGCTGGTTTGGAGGCCAGACTCAGACAGATGCCAGAGGTAATCCAGCAAGCGGGGAGGCAGACAGGAGAATGGGTCCGGTCCGTGACCATCGCATTATATGGAAAAACGCTTCCACTTCCAAGTGTAGGATTTCCAGGTGGAAGGTTTCAAGACTCTGGAGACACCATCAGAGAGCTGCAAAGGCTGGAGTATCATGCGCTCAACATCCACGCCATGAGAGCCATGACCCGGAGGTTCGGGAGGCGCAGGGTGCCCTAGTTCTGCGATATTAGGTCGGGAGCCATCCCCAGCAGGACCGCTGCGCTCACTGACAGGTCCTGGAGAAGAGGAAACCACACCTACCTTGGCCAGGAGGGTGCCACCAGAATCATGGCTCCCATACACTTGCAGTTTCGACTGAGTCCTCGAGAAAAGCGGGATTTGGGGGGGGGGGGGGGGGTGTTTTGCGTACATGAGACCCTGTCCCCAGTGAAGGAAGAAGGTGTCGCAGGCCGGATGGCCCTTCTCCGGAATCAGAGAGCAGAACGCTTTCACCTTCTGATTGTGGGGAGAGGCAAACAAATCCATGTCTGGCGTGCCCCAGCGATGGAACAAGTCAGCTGCCACCGCAGGGTTCAGTGACCATGGTAGGTAGGTGGCCCATAGATACATCCCTCTGGAAAGGGCCCAATCTCAGATCTGCAACACTTCCTGGCAGAGGAGGGAGCCTGTGCTGCCCTGCTTGTTGATGTACCACATCGCCACCTGGTTATTCGTTCTGATGAGGACGATCTTGGAGGACAGCCTGTCCTGGAACACCCACAAAGCATACCAGATCGCTCGAAGATCCAGAAAGTTTATCTGGTAGCAGGCTTCAGCCACATTTCAAAGCCCCTGGGTATGTAGGCTGTCCGTGCAGGCCTCCCACCCCTGCAGTGAGGATCATCTGGGGCAGCGTGGGCTGAAATGGGAGCCCGGTTTCCAAACTGGGAAGAACTTCCCACCAGATCAGGAAGAGGCGAAGAGGGTCCATGACCATAACCAGCGCCTCCAGATCCTGGGATGCCTGCTACCACTGGGACTGCAAGGCCCACTGAGGGTTCCTTATGCGGAAGCAGGCCAAGGGGGTCACGTGGACCGAGGCTGCCATGTGGCCCAGCAGGCGGAGCAGTAGATGGGCCGACACCTTCTTTCTGTTGCGAATGAAGGCGATCGCCTGACCCTTGGGCAGGAAAGCCTTTGCTTGTGTCATGTCCAACCTAGCGCCAATAAAGTCTAGTCGTGGAGATGGACAGATGCCACTTGGGGAAGTTGATGACAAACCCCAACGTCTGCAAGGTCTGAACCGTCAGGGCCAGTGTGTTCAAGGCCCCAGAGTGGGAGTTGCTCCAGAACAGCCAATCGTCCAGGTATGGAAAGACATGGACCGAGCGACGGCCGAGGTAGGCAGCCACCACCGTCAAGCATTTTGTGAAGACGCGTGGGGCTGATGCCAGACCAAAGCACAACACTTTGCACTGGAAATGTGCCATCCCCACCAGAAAGCGGAGGTACTTCCTGTGGTTGGGGACAACTGCAATATGGGCATGAGCCTCCTTTAAGTCGAGGGAGCAAAAGCAGTCTCCTCTTCGGAGGAGCAGGATCAGCGTACCTAGAGAGACCATTTTGAATTTCTCTTTTATGAGAAACCTGTTTTAACTCCCTGAGGTCGAGAATGGGGAGTTATGAGGAAGTACCTTGAGTAGAAGCCTTGGCCCCGCTGCTCGTGGGGGACCAGTTCCACTGCGCCCGCTGCTAGAAGGGCGGAAAGTTCCGATTGAAGGACGACCTGTTGGGCGGGCAAACCCCATGATGGACATGGGGGAGCGGTCTCTGGGAGCCTGCTGAAATTCAGGAGGTAACCCTGGCGGACAATGGAAAGGACCCAACGGTCCAAAGTGATCGTTTCCCAACGGCAGGTGAAGCAAAGGAGCCTGCCACCGACCAGGGGATCGACCACCAGGGGAACAGGCGCTTGGCTCGTGCCCCCTCCTGCCAGTTAAAAGCCTGTGGAAGGGGCCTGCTGGGGGGCCAGTAAAAGGGCTTGCGAGAGCCCAGCCTGGAGGACTTCCTGGCAGAGGAAGAGCCTTCGGAGGGGCTGGCAGAGAGTTGCTGAAGAGATGCTGATGGTTCAGTTGCGCCATGACCTCTTTCACCTTATCCCCAAACAGGTTCTTGCCTGTACAGGGGAGAACCATGAGCCTGTCTTGGACTTCTGGCCGGAGTCCTGAGGCTCAGAACCAAGCCAACTGCCTGGCGCTGAAGCTCCTGGAGACCAGGCGGGCTGTGGTCTCAAAAATGTTGTAGGTAGACCTCACCTCGTGTCTACATGCCTCAAGGCCCAGCTTGGAAATGACTGCAACAGATTCCTGCTGTTGCTGGGGAAAGCCCTCTGCAAAATCTTGGACCTGTTTCCAAGTGCACCAGAGGCCTTGGCGGCACTGAGGGCATCGATGGAACCCCCGGCAGAGGGGGGAATCAGCCGTGGTACACAAGGAGGAACCGGCAGCGGCCCGGGGAACCGCACGCAAGGATGCCTGGTCCCCGAAGCCTCATCCTCCTCGGAGGACCCGGAAATCAGAATCGCTCCAGTGGAGGCATCGAAGGCCTCTCGAGCACCGGTTGTGTCGGTAGGGTGCAGAGAATGACGTCCAGTCGCTCCAGCAGGGGTACAAGCATCGATGGCAGAGGCTCGGGCAACAAGATGGGGGCCAATGGCACCAGCAGCTCAATGCTTTGTAGCGCTTTGAGCACCGCTGATTGCACCCTGCGGTCCAGCTCCTCCTGAAAGTCCTGGATGGTTAGGACTGATGAAGGGGGTGAGACGTAACCAGAATATCCTCAGAAGGATCACGAGGTGGCTCGGCACCCTGCACCATTACTGATGGGGAACGCCTTGGGCTACCGGGGTCACCAGAGAATGGGACCTCCGGTGGCTGGTTTCGCTTCAATGACGGTTTGGCAGCCACCGATGCAGCTCCGGAATCGTGACGAGATGGTGACCGGTGCCTATGCTTCCTGGATTTCCAGCGCTCAAACCGGTCTTTCTCCAGCGCAGAAAATGACGATGACCCCGAGGTTAGCAGGAGGGGAGAGACCACCAAGGATCGATCTCCCTCTCCCCGATCCTTAGGGGTACTGAAGAGCAGAGATGAAGATGGTTCCCCATGGTCCTTGGACATCGAGGATGCCGAAGCCAAAGTAGGTGGTTTAGGAGACTCAAAGAACTTCTCCATTTTATTCAGGCGCGCTTGATGCCCTTTGGAGGTCATTTGGTCATGCAAACGACACCCTCGGACATCGTGCGAGGCCCCCAGGCAGAGGATACATACCTCATGCGGATCCGTGATGGACATTCGCGGGCACTGGGGGCACCGTCGAAAACCTGTCGCCGCCATCGAAAAAAAGAGGCCGGCATGCGCACCACGGTGCGAAAGTCGGGAATCGACCATAAAGAACGAAAGGCAAAATTAAGGGTAGATACCAAACGGAAGAACCAAACGCGAAGGGGGACCAGATGCGGAAAACCCCCCAAAAAGTTGAAACACAATGTCAAGGAGTTGGAGCTCCACCACCACGAGGCTACTGCACTGCGGAAAAGAAGAGAATGAAAGGGGACGACGCGCGGATAGCAGCAGGCTGGGCATGCTCAGTCTGCCAGTCAACGTTTCTAGAAAATTTGACAAAAGTTTTCCGTGCCGGGCTCTATTGGATGATGTCACCCACATGAGGACTACCATCCTGCTTGTCCTAGGAGAATGCATAAACTGCTGCAAAATATCATTATCTTTGAGCAAAGTCTCATCTGCAGGAGATATAAGGGATCTAATTTATTGCCTAGCCTTTTTTCTTTTTTAAATACTGGGCTAGATGTATTCTCCTCAGCATAAAGCCTAGTCCTCTGAGTAATCAGTAGAGTACCAGCCCATTATATTTAAATTTTAACTTTTGCAGCTGTAATAAAAATATAATTTTTTTTAGATATTATGTACTGAGATACTTTGGCTTTAATATCTTCTTCCCCACAATATAATGAATAACCCCTCTCAGTGTGACTTTGAAAGTATCCCACCAAGTAGCTAGCAAATAATCCTCATGAGGATTATTTTTAAAATAACCTGCACAAGACTGCTAAATAGGTAAACAAAAATCAATACCATCAAAAAAGGCTGAGGTAAACTGCCATAAAGATCTTAGTTGAAGACAATCCCCAGTGAATAGTCAGAGTTACCGCAGCATGATCTGAGGCTATGTTTACAATTCTAGTATTTACGTATTTGTGTGTTTTTATATACCGAAGTTTGGTACACGCCTACACTCCGGTTTACATATATAACAACTTCTTATAGTTAACGTCATAATGGATATAACAGTGGATGTCATAACAAATATAACTAATATAATTATAACAACTTCTTACAATGAATGTCATAACAGTTAAAACAGGTAAAATTAGTTATGATTTAACTTTACTAGAAATAACATGGTGATCTTTCGATTTGCTAAAGTTAGCTTAGTTGCATTTGATTTTGTTAACAGTTGGGGTAATTATTGGCTACATTAGGTTTACTAGTATTTTAGGCGATTGATGGTTACTGTTGTGCATTTTGACCGAGTTTTAAAGTTCAAAGGTTTATCTTGGTGTGTATATTTGGTGGTGAAATCAAATTAAGTAAAAGATTAGACAATTTAAAAAAATCTATTCTAAAATATGATTGATGCAAGGATGAATAAAAAGTACATTCTTTATCTTTATTTAGACTTGTGAATCGCCTAAAATAAAGACTAGGTGATGTACAATAAAATACAACACAATTGCAACACACAAATACATAAAAAAATGGGACCAGCCCCATAAAGACTACTGAACGCAATATTGAAAGTAAAATCCTGATATCTAGTCATAAGCTTGCTTAAATAACCAGGTCTTCAACATGGTTTTAAAAGTTTTCAATTTATCTACCATACATAAAGTTTCTGGTAAAGCGTTCCATAAAATAGGGGCAGCCACAGAGAATGAGCAATCTCAGGTGCAGCACAGTTGAGCAAGGCACACGGAAGGTACATCCAATAGGCCCCTTTGTGAGGAGCACAGTTGGTGTGTAGGGCAATATAAGAGTAGCAACTCATTGGCCCATGGTGTCATTGCTGAAGATATCAATTTAAAAGTGGTAATGGCAATTTTATGTTTAATCCATTCAGTCATGGGAAGCCAATGGAGTTCCATGAGCACAGGAGTGATATGGTCACATTTTCTGCAGCTGGAGATAAGACAAACAGCAGCATTAAACAATTACAAAAGGTCTGATCATCAGAATGGGTAGGTCGAGAAGTACAGAATTACAATAATCAACCATGGGTAGAATTGATGTTTGAACTACTGTCCTGAAGTCAGGCTTCTCTAGCAGATGTTTAAGGCCGCAAAGAACTCTTAACTTATAGAAATTAGATTTAAGTAAATTTCTTACAAGTAGATGAAAAGAGAGAAAAGGGTCGAAAATGACACCAAGGTTATGGATGCAGATTTTAAGTGAGCAGGCAGTTTTCTCAATAGTAACTGAGGAATGTTGGATCTTGGCGGGAGACCGCTGGATCAAACACACAATGGGATGCTTAAAAATGCCAAGTATGCAATAAACCTAAATCAGAGATCACATGATGTCAAACTATTTAGTTTGTCAAATCTTACAGTTGGATTTTCTATACAAAATTAAATTTAGCAAAAGATTAAAATCCCCTCCAGTAATAACCAGGTCACCAGTCTTAGAAACATATCCAGCCAATTTCTTTAAAAAAAAGTAGGAGAATCAACATTGGGGGCATATACTTTAAATACCTAATTTAATATTGTCTAATATAATTGTAGATTTCATCCATCTCCTTTCTCTGTCTGATAGCTGAGAAAGCAATGGAACATTCAGATATATATATATTTTATTTTTAAACAAAGAATCGCCACACCATTCTTCCTATTCAAAGCTGGAGAAAATGCCTTAACTGTCCAATCCATAGTACATAATATCAATGATTCCTTAAAAGATAAGTGGATCTCTTGGAGGAAAAGTATGTCAACATTAGTCCTTTTAAAATAAAGTGACACTTTCTTCCCTAGTTAGCATCCTGAAAGACACCATGAGATTCAGATGATCCATATATTTCTGTAACCCTTTTTTGGTGGGTTGATGTGTCCCAAACGGCCATAAAAACATTTATAGGTGAGGGCTGTCTCCATGGTCTTGTTTTCCCCTTGTTATGCTGGTGCAGGCTGGACTCCAGATGCATTCCCACAAGATCAGTGCAGGACTGCAAGGCTGCCTAGCCAGCCTACTCTTCTTAGAGTTTTGGCTTTTATGACTGAACATCATGGTTGCAAGGCAGGGCAGGCTGGACCGAATACTGGAACGGGCTGACAGCAGGACTGTGGCAGGATACTGAGCAAGGACTGGGACTGGACATACGCACAGGCTAGGGCAAGGCAAGACAGGGAATGAATATAAAGAACTGAACTAGATAGAGCACGACAATGACCAGACAAGGGCAGGACCAGACAAGACAGACAAGGACAGGGGCGGACAAGGACAACACAGAACAAAGAACACTGAGGCTCGAAAGCAGTGAGGCAGAAGGCCTGGAGGCTACGAGGTGAGGCAGGAGCCCCAGATGCCACAAGGTAAGGAAAAGCCTGAGTAGACCACAAGCAAGGCACAAGGTAAGAGCAGGCCAAGAGGCCACAAGGCAAGGAAAGACTGAATAGGCCATAAGACAAGGTACAAGATAAGAGCAGACTCAGAGGCCACACGTTATGGAACAAGGTAAGAGCACCCAGGTCAGACAACCAAGGGTGACTCCATGAAGAGGTACTGAGGCACTACAAGGCAGGGTTAAATAGGTTGGAGCTTGGGAGTAGTGAGACCAGTGAGGAGGTATTTGGCAAGGCTATAGGTGAGGCTCACTGAAAACCTGATGAAGAAGTGAAGTGAAGACTACAGTAGGCTGAACCTTGGCACAGAGAAATTGTATAACAGGTGAAACCATGACATCCCTCTTTGCTTGTCCCAAGGTGTGAGTCCTTTCTATTGGAGGGGGAGGGGAGGTCGACTTTCAAGGCCTAAGCAGTGTAGTGAAATCCCTCCTATTTTGGGCTACTGTGCTGGCTATCAGTGATAGTACTGTAGGAAACAGGCAGGACATGAATTAGGTGTTCTTATTAACTTTACTGTGATTCTTCAGAAATAAATAAATATCTAATCAAGTAGCTAACTGTTCCTTTACATCTGTGCTTTCACTGGGCTATTTACAGTGCAGATTCTTCTTCTTTTCTTCTGTGTATGTGTCCTCTGTACAGGGCCCTAGGCTATAGATTATTCCTCAGGGAGTGAGCTGATAAGATATCCCAGGTCCACACAAGTCTAGTTCATCCTCAAACGGTGGAGATCCAATTGTCGGTCTTCAAAGCTCTTGCCTCTGCTCGGACTTGTAATGTGACCTCTCGTTGGGATAGGTCAGCTACTGGAAAAACAGGCTAATATAGCCCAGCTTCAACTGTGAACGGGGTGGTATTACATCTCACAAACAAAAAAGGGGCTACATCTCACAAACCAAAAAGGGGAAAACACTTTCCAAGTCCCAAAACTTCCTGAGGTGAAAAATCACTGCAACCCACTCACTGGCAGAAAGAGGAGCACACAGATCTTCTTACACCTGGCCACTGGATATGGAGCATGTCTTTCACCAGACTGGACCAGAATCACAACATAGGAAAAATCCAAAAATATCCAAATGCTAATAAAAGTTTCTGTACCAAACTTGGGACAGATCCTGACAGGCAAGAAGTACACTACAGGAAGTTCTCCTCCCAATAAATAGTAAGTTAGGCAAGGAGGGCCTAACTCAAAACTAAAAGCACCGAAAACAATGTCTCCGCCTTCAGAAGCTAAACCCGAATGACCACACTCTCAATGCTCCTAGCCTCCCCTCCCCCCCTTCTAGGCAGGGATTCAACCACTTCAGACATCCTCAGGGAGAAGTACTGATGGGATGGTATCTTCTTCCTTGCTATCTAAGGGCAGGGGATCTAGGGCTATCTAGTGGACATCAGAGGGGTCTCTACACTGCCATCAATTATGAAGCAAAAACTGCACAATCACATAGTTCCAACAGAGTACTTCAATAACCATAAGCATCCACTCTGAAAAACAACAGTCAAAGCATTTAATTGGTCAGACATATACTACTCTTGTAAGGCTGAAACAATGCATTAACTATTTAAAAGCAATTTGGGTCTTAAAGGAAAGCGAATGTACACTATGTATCAATAACTCACCAACATACGAACACCTCTATGTTACTCCAATATTAACAAACATACACACTGAAGTAAAAAAGACACAAATATAAATTTTATGTGCTCCCTATAATGAACAAAATACTGAATTACATATAGCCTACCCTTAGAATCACAGAGTCTTTAAAGATAAACAATTAAAATAAATAAAATCCATGTCAAAAAAAAAAAAAAGAGCATGAGAAAGTTGCTGATCAACATCCAGATATTCTGTTGAGAGAAACAAATATTTGGCAGCATAATCAGGTATAGATAAAACCCCAAAGGAGTACTAGTTAATAAGTGACCTACATTCAAATCCAGGTTTCCTGAAGAACAATTGGGAAATTAATTTTGCTGATTTTGTCAAGCAGTTAAAATGCATGCAAGCTGGATTTCTAGGATACTATTTATCATTTCAAACGTTAATGCCAACCAGCACATTATAAGTAGGGCTTCTGATTTTAGATGCTTATAAATTGTAAATTTGGGTGCTTATTTTCCAAGCTAATTAGGGGTTCTTTGGAGTTACCAAAAATTGCTATTTATAGGAAAATTAGTTCTTACCTGTTAATTTTCGTTCCTGTAGTACCACGGATCAGTCCAGACTGTGGGTTGAGCCTCCTTTCCAGCAGGTGGAGACAGACTAAAACTGAAAGGATAACCTATATGAGGACAGAGCCTATCCTGTAACCCTTCAGTATAACCATTGTCAAAGCAGAAAACAATAAAACCAGAACAGGATCAAGCAAGTAACCAAAAAGCTCAATGGAGCAACTGTAGAACAATTGAAGAAACATGGTATAATTAGCTGCTCTTGCATATACTTGGTATTAAAAACGACCAAGGCTTCCGGTGTAATTGCTCAGTATTCTTGCACAAAAATGGAGAATCAGAATCTGCGAACCTGCAAAAAACAAGCTTCGAGAGGACATAAGAAAAACAGACAGGGAAGGGCGTCTGGACTGATCTGTGGTACTACAGGAACGAAAATTAACAGGTAAGAACTAATTTTCCTTTCCCTGTACGTACCCGGATCAGTCCAGACTGTGGGATGTACCAAAGCTTCCCTAAACCGGGTGGGACCGAGACAGTCCCGCTCGAAGCACTTGCCGCCCAAAGGAACCAAAAACTGGAGCTTGCACATCCAGATGGTAGTGACGAGAAAATGTATGCAAGGATGTCCATGTGGCGGCCCTGCAAATTTCCTGCAGAGAAACCGATTGACTCTCCGCCCAGGAAGTAGCTTGAGAGCGTAGTGAATGAGCTTTGAGGCCCTCGGAGACCGGTCGACCTTGGCAAAGATAGGCCGAGGAGATCACCTCCTTCAACCACCACGCAATGGTGGTCTTAGAAGCTGGCTTACCCCAATTGGGCCCACTCCAGAGGACAAAGAGATGGTCCGAAACCCGAAAATCGTTGGTAACCTGGAAGTAGCAAAGCAAAACTCGTTTGACATCTAGTCGACGGAGATCGCCCCCAGCCGTACCCACAATCTCCTCTGGGGAAAACGCAGGGAGTTCTACCGATTGGTTAACATGGAAGTTGGAGTCATCCTTAGGCAAGAAAGAAGGGACCGTCTTGAGTGAAACCCCAGAATCAGAAAAGCGCAAGAAGGGCTCCCGACAGGACAACGCTTGAATCTCGGAGATCCGCTGAGCGGAGGAGATAGAGACCAGAAAAACAGTCTTTAGCGTAAGGTCTTTTAGCGTAGTGCGACACAGGGGTTCGAACGGAGCTGCACAGAGGGCCCGGAGCTGCACAGAGGGCCCGGAGGACCAGATTAAGACTCCACGATGGGCAAGTGGCACGAGAAGGGGGGCGGAGATGTTAAACACCCCTCAAAAACCGAATCACGTCTGGGTGGCCCGCTAGGGAATGACCTTCCACCCGACCCAGGAGAGAGCCGAGAGCGGAGACTTGCGCGTGCAGAGAACTGAAGGAGAGGCCCTTCTGAAGAAAAGAAAGAATCAAAGAGACTGGGGCGGAGGACGCTGGGATGCCCAATTCCGCACAACAGACTCAAAAACCTTCCAGATACGCATGTAAGCCAGGGAAGTCGACTGTTTCCGGGCCCGCAGCAAGGTGGAGATAACCTTCTTATAGCCCTTACGCCTCAGGCTTCGCCATTCAAAAGCCCTGCCGCTAGACAGAAGCGATCGGCCTGGTCAAAAAATACAGGCCCCTGTCGAAGTAGACGGGGGAGATGACCAAGTCGGAGAGGTCTGTCCATCGACAGGTTGACGAGATCTGCAAACCACGGCCTTCGTAGCCATTCGGGTGCAACGAGAATCACGGGACCCCGGTGGAGCTCTATTCTTCTGAGAACCTTCCCTACCAGGGGCCACGGGGGGGGGGGGGGGGGGAACACCTACAGAAGGACGTCCGTCGGCCACGGGAGAGCAAGAGCCGTGCTCCCTCCAGCGGCTGAAGAACCGATTTGCCTTGGTGTTGCGCAATGTCGCCATGAGGTCCAGGTTGGGGGGGCCCCACCTGTCCACTATCAGAGCCATGGCTGTGTCTGAGAGCTCACACTCCCCCGGATCGAGCGATTGACGGCTGAGGAAATCGGCTTGAACATTCTTCGTGCCTGCGATGTGGGAGGCCGCCAGACACTGTAGATGCCGTTCTGCCCAGTTGAAGGACGGCTGGCTTCTAGGGCCACCAGAGAACTGCGGGTGCCCCCTTGGCGATTTATTTGAGCCACGGTGGTAGAGTTGTCGGACGGGACTCGTACTGCTTTGCCACAAATTAAGGGGAGAAACTCCTGAAGGGCCAGGCGTACCGCCAGGGTCTCCAACCGACTGATGTGCCAGCAAGGTTGAGTTAGTGACCAGGTCCCCTGGGTGGACTGGGAGAGACAAACCGCACCCCAGCCCGACAGACTGGCATCCGTGGTTACTATTGTCTACTGTGGAGCTTGAAGAGGCATTCCCTGAAGGAGATGAGGGAGTGATAGCCACCACTGCAAGTCGGCGACTGTAGAGTCCAAGAACAGAAGGACCATGTGAAACTGTTCCGACACCACCTGCCAACGGGATAGCAAAGCTTTCTGTAACGGACGCATATGAGCAAAAGCCCAGGGGACGAGGTCGATGGTAGATGCCATGGATCCCAAACCCTGCAAGTAGTCCCAGGCCATCGGGGAAGGCAGCACAATCAGATTCTGGATCTGCTCGATCAGCTTGAGAGCGTGCGCACGAGGTAAGATGACCTTGCCTACTCAGATGTCGAAGTGGGCTCCCAGGAACTCTAAATCCTGGGAGGGCTGAAGGTTGCTCTTGGAGAAGTTCACTATCCACCCGAGAGACGCGAGGAGAGATAACACGCAATTCACCGCCTGTTGACAAGAGGCTGCCGACTTGGCCCTGATGAGCCAGTCGTTCAGGTAGGGATGAACAAGGATTCCCTCCCAGCGAAGAGCCGCCGCGACCACCACCATGACCTTGGTGAAGGTGTGAGGGGCGGTCGCAAGACCGAAAGCTGGAAGTCCTGGTTGAGAATGTGGAAGCAAAGATACTTCTGGTAGTCGTGATGAATCGGAATATGGAAGTATGCCTCTGCAAGATCGAGTGAAGCAAGGAACTCTCTGGGGCGAACCGCTGCGATGACTGTTTGCAGGGTTTCCATGCGGAAATGAGGAATTTTGAGGGCCCGGTTGACCCTCTTGAGGTCCAGGATCGGGCGATAAGACCTGTCCGTCTTGGGAACGACGAAGTAAATAGAATACTGGCCGGCGCCAAGCTCCCTCTCTGGGACCGGGACTACTGTGCCCAGATCCAGGAGTCTGGCGAGGGTTTGTTCCACAGAGTCCCTCTTGGACCGCCCGCACGGAGAGAAGAGAAAAAGATCCGGAAGGTCAAGAACAATTTCGAAGGTGTACCAGTCTCTGATAATGTCAAGGACCCACTGATCCGACGTGATTTTGACCCATTCCTCGAAAAACAAGGAGAGGCCCGAGGAATGAGTCAGCTGAACTTCATTGTGTGGCAGGCTTGGGGGTGGAGTGCGCGACTGGCCCTCGCAAAAGGGCCGCCGTCCACGAAAAGGCTGTGACCAAGACTGAGACCGGGAAGAATAACCCCTTGAGGGACCACCCCGTCCTCGTGGGGTATAGCGACGCTGGCCCCGGAAGCGAGAACGAGGTGGTGTGTAGGAATGGGATGGTTTGGGACGGTCCTCTGGAAGCTTATGGATCTGGTTGTCCCCTAAGGAATCCATAAGCTTCACAAGGTCCTCCCCAAAGAGCAGCTTACCTTTGAAAGGCAACGTGCCTAACCGGGCTTTGGAGGACTGGTCGGCCGACCAATTGTGTAGCCAGAGGAGTCTTCTGGCGGACACCGCCGAAGCCATCGCCTGAACACGAATAAGATCGTAGAGCGCGTCTGCCACGTAAGCGATGACGGCTTCCAGACGCTCAGCCTGCTCCGCCTCTGCCGATGGGAGGTCTTGGGCGCCGAGTAACTGTTGAACCCACCTGAGGCCTGCCTGCAGCACGAGACTGCTGCAACAAGTCGCATGGACTCCGAGAGCCAGGACTTCAAAGATGCGTTTCATATGAGCCTCAAGCTTACGGTCCTGTCCGTCCTTCAGTGCCGATCCCTCTACTGGGATCGTGGTATGCTTTGTGACCGCCGTAACGGAGGAGTCCACGAAGGGTCGTGCCATGGACAAACTCTATCCCCTTCCTCCGGAAGGGGATAGAGTTTGTCCATGGCACGACCCACCCGGAGTGCCGCCTCGGAAGCCTCCCATTCCCGTAGGAGCAACAGCTTGTGCATGGGATGGAAGGGAAAAGCGGTAGCTGGAGCCCCGAGTCCCGCCAGGACCGGGTTCATATCCTTGGCAAAGAGGCCATCAGATTATCCGTAGTGGGCCCCTCCAACCCCAATTCCTGGAGGATAAAGGGGAGGAGGGGCTCCAACTCCTCCTTACGGAACATACGGAGGACTCTGGGGTCGTCCCCCTCCAGAGGAAGGGTATCCTCTGTATCCGGGCTAGCAGCGGGATCCAGAAGCACGGGGTCCACCGGGGGCCAGGGCGGGGGGGCACCCCCGGGACCACCCGCACCCGAACCGGCCCCTGGGGTTCCGCAGCCAGGCCAGCAGTCAACGGCGCGGCGCGAGGAATTTTCGGCGGGGGGGGGGGGCTTCCTCCTCCTCCTGCAGGCTAGCTAAATAGGATTTGTGCAGGAGGAGGACAAATTCTGGGGAAAAACGGGCCCTGGACTTCCCTGGAGGGGGAGCCCCCCTCCTCCTCCAGGGAAGTCCTGGGCCAGGGCATCTCTGAAAAAAAAATTGGCCCCCCAGCTCCAGGCAGCTCCAAAAACGGAGCCGCTTTGCAGACCCGGGAACGGCCTGGCCATGCAGAGGGCATTCGATCCCTGGGCTAAATTTGCTTTCCCTGCCGAGGAGGGACCTTCCCCACCCGGCAAGAAAGCAGAGCAGAGGCCCTCTCGCGAAGAGGGCTGCCCACAAGAGAGGCAGGCTGCCTGCCGCAGCATAGGAGAGCCGCTCTGAAAAAAAAAAAAAAACTGAGAAAAAAAAAAGTTTGAGTGACAGCCGGCAGGCCCGGAGTGAAGCAGGGGGGAAACCTGCTGACTCCTGCCTTTCTGGCTGCCGGTTCAAGGCCTCCGGAAACCACAAAAAGAAAAAAATTTGGGTCTACTGCTGCAAATAAATTAGAGGTAGGGGAATACCTGTAACTTAAAATCAAAGTTAAATATATATTTATTTATTTATTTATTCATTCATTCGAACTGAGCACAGCAGTCGGGTTCTAACCCTCTCGGCAGCCAGAGGAGGGGGAGATGAGACCTGGACTACTAGACTCTGTCCCCACATCTGGAAGCGGATATGGACTCAGGCTATGCAGTGCACAAGTGGCAAAGCCCCCCTGAGTCCAGCAAGAGCTAGGAGACGGCACCGTCTCCCACACAGAATAAAAAATAAACCTGTTTCTAGAAATTTTTTTTTTTTTTTTATTACAGAGAGAAGATTCCTAAAGAAGTACTTGCTTGATCCGGAAGAAGAAAGAAGAGGCTGACTAGCCTAAAGCAGGGAACCGAAGGGTGAGCTGCTATACCTGCTGGAGACAGATGAATACTGAAGGGTTACAGGATAGACTCTGTCCTCATATAGGATATCCTTTCAGTTTTAGTCTGTCTCCACCTGCTGGAAAGGAGGCTCAACCCACAGTCTGGACTAATCCGGGTACATACAAGGAACAATGTTTTTGCAGAACACTTACTATGTACCTTTTCTGGTTGATTCAAATACATACATTTGTGCAGTTAGGGATTGCTAGCATTTAAAAGGCACAAAATCAAAATGGAGGATCCAGGGTATGCAAAGGAAGGGTGAGAAAATACTAGGGGAAGTGGTGTCTTTCTGGTGTTTAACACCAATTTTATTTTTTTTTGCATCAGGTGTATTTTATCAGGCTTTATTGGTTAAAACATAAAATCAGAAGCCCTAATGATTATCAACTTCTATACTACAATGACATAAGGGCATCTAATCATTGCCTTTCATTTTCTGACATTTTGTAACTGCATAACATTAGTATGATGAACTAAAGATTTGATTTAAGCAGAAACCGATACCAGTAACTATCTGGCTTTAAAATAATTGATCCATCTGGTTATAATCATAGTTAAATTGGTTAATAGTTATAGCCAAAGTTGAATTTGTTGCATCTAATAATACTTTGCAGCAGTGACTGATGGCCTTGTGTTTAATATAACATGCTCCATGAGGGAGACAGAATCAGAAGCAAGCACAGATTTCTCAACCCTCAAGGCAGTGGAGCTGGAGGCATTAGGGAGACCACACACAGGCAGTAGGAAAGTAGGATAGTATTCCATGCATTAAAGCCTCCCAATGACTAGCTGAATAGAACAACCACAGGGCAGAAAAACTACCGGAAACCTGTTCAAGCATGAATGCACTAGCTCCCAACAGAGAAGAGGAGAAAACTCTGAATGAAGCTGCAGTACAGCAGCTGCTCAAACACCTCCTTACTAGTCAATTCCAATCTGGTTGGGACTATTAAAGGGAATTAAGTCTCTACATTAATGGTGGGGGTGGAAGGGAAATAGAACCAAGAGTTAAGAGAAAATGATAAGTATGAGAGAAAAAAATGTGTGAAGCTTGCTGGGCAGACTGGATGGGCCGTTTGGTCTTCTTCTGCCGTCATTTCTATGTTTCTATGTTTCTATAATTAGTGAATTGTGAATTAGTGTTATATGATCACAAACACTTACAGACACATATTCAGAGATGGATAGTTTATCATCAGGAAAAGCCTTCAGTTCCTCATACCGCTCCTCTGTTAACTCCAGGTCACGCAAGCTGCGACGGATATCACCTGCCCGCTCCCGCAGCTGCCGATTTGTTTCTTCCAGCTGCTTCTGTCTCAACAGAATTGTTTCCATTTCCTGTTTCAGTAGTTCTTGATGTTTTCTATTTAATTAGTAAATTAAAATAAATATTGGTTACAACTGATCAGGTTACTGCAAATATTCTTTCAGTTTAAAACTAAAGGACAAAATATCAAACAGATTAAAAGATATATATTCCATAAAGGAAAATTAGTTCTTACCTGTTAATTTTCGTTCCTGTAGTACCACGGATCAGTCCAGACAGTGGGTTGAGCCTCCTTTCCAGCAGGTGGAGACAGACTAAAACTTGCAGGATGCCCTATATCAGGACAGAGCCTATCCTCTAACCCTTCAGTATAACGTATGTCAAAGCATAAAACAATAAACCCAAGAATAGGATCAAGCAAGTAACCAAAAAGCTCAACGGAGCAACCAGAGATTAATGTAGAAGCATGGTATACCTAAACGCTCTTGCATAAACTTGGTATAAAATAACCACCAAGGCTTCCGGTGTAAATGCTCAGTAATCTTGCACCAAGGAAAATATGAAAATCTGCAGACCTGCAAGAAAACAAGCTTCGAGAGGACAGAAGACAGACAGGGAAGGGCGTCTGGACTGATCCGTGGTACTACAGGAACGAAACTTAACAGGTAAGAACTAATTTTCCTTTCCTGTACGTACCCGGATCAGTCCAGACAGTGGGATGTACCAAAGCTTCCCTACCCTGGGTGGGACCGAGACAGTCCTGCTCGAAGCACTTGCCGCCCAAAGGAACCGAACACCGGAGCGTGTACATCCAGTCGGTAGTGCCGAGCAAAAGTGTGCAGAGACGTCCAAGTGGCGGCCCTGCAAATCTCCTGTGGGAAGACAGATTGACTTCAGACCCTCAGGAAGCGGACGACCTTGACAAAGATACGCCGAGGAAATGGCTTCCTTCAACCACCGCGCAATCGTGGTCTTAGAAGCCTGCTTACCGCGGTTGGGACCACTCCAAAGGACGAAGAGATGGTCTGATACCCGGAAGTCATTGGTGACCTGGAGATAGCGAAGCAAGACTCGTTTCACATCTAGCCGACGAAGGTCCGCAATCTCCTCCGGAGAGAACACTGGGAGCTCGACCGACTGGTTGACATGAAAAGCGGAGACAACCTTAGGCAAGAAGGAAGGAACCGTCCTGCGAGAAACCCCGGAATCGGAGAAACGCAAGAAGGGCTCCCGACAGGACAGCGCCTGAAGCTCGGAAATACGGCGAGCAGAGGAAATAGAGACCAGAAAGACAGTCTTTAGAGTAAGATCCTTGAGCGTAGCATGGCGAAGAGACTCGAAGGGAGCCGCACAGAGAGCACGAAGGACCAGGTTGAGACTCCACGACGGACACGTGGCCCGAGAAGGGGGGCGGAGGTGTCTAACGCCCCTCAGGAAACGAATCACGTCAGGGTGAGCTGCTAAGGCATGACCGTCCACCTGACCCAGGAGAGAGCCGAGCGCCGAGACTTGAACGCGTAGAGAACTAAAGGAGAGGCCCTTAGAGAGACCCTTCTGAAGAAAAGAAAGAATCAAAGGAATCGAGGTGGAGCGCGCAGGGACACCCGCCTCCGTACACACGGACTCAAAAACTTTCCAGATGCGCACATAGGCCAGAGAAGTCGACTGCTTCCGAGCTCACAGCAGGGTGGAGATGACCTCCTCCCTATAACCTTTGTGCCTCAGGTGACGCCGTTCAAAAGCCAGGCCGCAAGACAGAAGCGATCGGCCTGGTTGAAAAATACAAGCCCCTGCCGAAGGAGATGAGGGAGATGACCGAGGCGCAGGGGCCCGTCCATCGCTAGATTGATGAGATCCGTGAACCACGGCCTTCGCAGCCACTCGGGAGCGACGAGAATCACCGGTCCCCGGTGGAGCTCGATTCTCCTGAGAACTTTCCCCACCAGTGGCCACGGGGGAAACACGTACAGAGGGAAACACGTACAGAAGGACCGGGAAAGGCCTAGCCATGCCGGGAGGAGTGGAGCCCCGGGCTAAATTTGCTTGTCCTGCCGAGGACATGCCAGCCCTAAGTCTTCCCCACCCGGCAGGCAAGCAGTGCAGAGGCCCTGGAAGCGTCCACGGACTCAGGACTATGCAGGGAACCCCCTCCTGCAAAAGGGGACAAGCCCCCCTGAGCCGGGCAAGAGCTGGGAGACTGACGTCTCCCACACAAAAAACAGAAAAGCACTAAAGGCAGAAATTTCCTTCAGAGATCCTTTTTTTTTTTTTATTTTAAAAACAAGAACCAAAAGAAGTACTTGCTTGAGCCTAAAGAGAAAGAAGAAGCTGACTAGCCTACAGCCGAGAATCGAAGGGGAGATGCTGCACCTGCTGGAGACAGACGAATACTGAAGGGTTAGAGGATAGGCTCTGTCCTGATATAGGGCATCCTGCAAGTTTTAGTCTGTCTCCACCTGCTGGAAAGGAGGCTCAACCCACTGTCTGGACTGATCCGGGTATGTACAGGAACAAGGAATAAACATATTTAAGCACTACAGTTATAAGTTTGTCTATTGATAAAAAAAAGTCACTGTGCAAAAAGAAGATTCAGATTTCCCTGTTTGACTGTTCTGTAACCTATATCTACCTATCGATCAATTGACATAGATATGGCTTTAACAGTTTCCCAGTATTGGCATACAAACATATCTGCGGTATTTTCCGTCTTTAATAGTTTAAACTGAATTTCTATAAGAACAAGTTTTTGAATTCTCAGGAAGAACATTTCTGTGTGGGTTTTAATATAAATATGCCTGAGCCTAAGAAGAAATGTAGTATTACCTGATAATGTCCTTTCCTTGAATTCTGCTTTACCAGTCCAGACATGTGGGGTTTCTCTCCCAACCAGTTGATGGAAACAGAGGACATCTTTTTCTGTGACATCATCACTGATAGTTACCATATGGCAACTTCAGCAAAAAAAAAAACCCACAAAAAAAAAACCCAGTATTCTTACAGAAGGTTCCATGCTATTGATGCCAGTAATAGCAGAGGCCATTCCCTAAGTCATCTTGATTAATAGCAGTTAATGGACTTCTCCTCCAAGAACTTATCCAAACCTTTTTTAAATCCAGCTACACTAACTGCACTAAACACATCCTCTGGCAACAAATTCCAGAGCTTAATTGTGAAAGAATTTTCTCAGATTAGTCTTAAATATGCTACTTGCTAACTTCATGGAGTGCCCCCTAGTCCTTCTATGATCCGGTAGCCGGGGCACTGGAGATTCACCCCACTTACTGATCCCTTAAAGGGCATCATTGTGAGGTTTGGCTTAGAGGTTGCGTCCACTGACCAATTTCACAACCATAGCTGTCTTCAGGCCACCACCAATGAGGCTACTGTTCTCGCCGAAGTTCGCACTTGGTCTAAGCTTGCATCCGCTAGGAAGGTTCGATCGCCTCTCCAGCATGTGCTCCTGAGCTATCTACCTCTCTCTCAAGAGAAGCAGACACGAACGAGCCACAAGGGCACTACAGGAAGTGATCTGCAATGTCATTGCTTAAGGATGAATTCTCACCACCTATCGTGGGCATCCTTCAAGGCTGCTCCTCCCTCTACAGGGATAGTTGTTCACTTCGAGACTGCGTAGACCAGGGCATCCACTTTTGGGAAACACAGGCATTCCTTGACCGCTGTGCCCAGAGGGTACAAGGCCCAAACTCCTTTAAAACTTGCTTCCGGGGCATCCCATTCCAGGTCAATCAACTCCTGGATGTTTCCAGCATTGGGAAATAGCAAGAGACTTTCCATAGACACACCAGGATGGGGCTCTTCTTTGGCTCCAACATAGGGTCCGTGCCTGGAATTCCCAGGATCTGGGGACACTAGAGCCGGTAACTCATCTCTTGTGGAAAAATTCGAAGCATGCTCCGGTATGGCTCTAGGCCTGTAGGGATTTCCCCATTCTCTAATGAATCCCCTGTCATCGTCCAAGGTGTCTGTGTCCTTGTCAGAGGTACCCTTGGTGAGGCGAGACCTTCCCTGCTGGGCTCAGCCTGGGCAGGGGCAGTAGCCGACTGTGCCTGAACAAAGGCTTGAAGGCCCTGAAAAAATTCCAACCAAGAGAAGGCCGCCAGATCCATATTTGGCCCAGGAAGAACCATGGTAGGTGTCACTGAACTGCCCCTCACCCAGGGAGGACGCAGCCCCGGAACTGCTCAGGTCCGGGGTGCTGCTAGATAAGGTTGTGGCTGACCCGTCCTCCAACTGGGAAGGGTTGGACTTGGAAAAGTTCTGAGAATCCAGCCCTCCCTGGGCCTCCTCACAGTGCTGACACAGGAAGGATTCCAGGTCAAACTGTGCAGCCCTGATATGGCAGGCAGCACAAAGGGCGTGTCACCTAAGCTTCTTTGCTGCTGGGGCCATTACTTATGTAGCTTGTGCGTTCAGCCTGCTATTGCCTCTCAAGCATGTACAGACTTGCCTTGGAGTGCATAAATCTAAATGGCCGGTTGTGTGCTAAAGTGTGTGCGCACTTGTGCGCACAGCTACGCGCGTACTGACAAACGAAGAGGAGAAAATGGCATCGCACCAAACCACGCCCAAGATGGCGTCACCGTGGACCGCCAAGTGGATTGTCCACCGAGCCTGAAGCGGGCCCTATCTCGTCGGAGGGGGCCAGCTCAACCTGCTCGGAAACCCCCTTCCCTTGCTCGAACAGGATCAGAAAAGTCGTCAGTACGGCACACCGAGCAAGGAGTCCGGAGGAAAGACTTACCGAAGCCCTTCCACGTCTCTGCATCAAAGGAGTTCTTCTCTACTTACCTGGACTCAACGCTTACCGGCTGAGTACAGAGAAGGTCTCCTGCTGCAGGGGGGAGAGGGCTTAAGCTGTCACTGCCACACTCTGCTTCCTGCACCCGCTGCCTTTCAGCTGCTTCAGCAGCAAAGTCCACACCGGAAGCCGGCTACCGGACCAAGACACACCTCTGAAGGATCTCTGAAATCACCTCAGGAATTCTCAACTGGGGGAGGGACCCTTAGGTATCACCGCAAGAGAGCGGGGCTCGATCTTCCTTTCAATTTAAAGGTAAATTTCTCCTTCGAATTAGTGCTGCAATCCCGCTAAACACCACTGCTGGTATGGGGATAGCATCCACATCTGCTAGGAGACGGAGATATACTGAATGGCTGAGGACACTGCAAGAGTATATCTAGGGTAACATCAGCTTTGAAACCTGAATCCATCTCTAACTGCTAGCAGGGGAGCAAATAAACCATTGGTCCTGAGTCCATCTGGCTACATGCTAGGAAAATAGGTGTTTAAATTGTCACATCACTTCACTGCAGTTTTTGGACTTTTTAAACAATTGTTTCAATTTATCTTGACCCTGATTTGTTAATAAGGCAAAACAGAAAGCCTGGCAATTTTTGTTAATTAGGACCATATCCATCACGGTGAACATTTCGGTATGATTACAACAGTAGCATTATACTAATGTCCTGCTCTTACCTGGCATCTTCTTGCTGTATTTTGGACTGGTTATCCAGACGTAACGATATTAATTGCTTCTGATGAAGTGTATCATTAAGTTTTTCCTCCAGTTCTTCAATCTAGAACACACAAAAATACAGAGATAAAATAAAACTCAGGAGCCAGCTCACTAAATAGCACAATCTAGCAAAAAGGAAAGCATGCACCAAATTAATTATCACAGCTGCATATTATGCAAATACAGGGATAATGAGATAATAAAATTTTCCCCTATTAATTCATTTTCAGACCAATTTTAGCACCCAAAATGTCTCTCCAACTGATGTGTAGCAATGGAGAAAGTACTTACCTGATAATTTCGTTTTCCTTAGTGTAGTCAGGGTTATGCTCCCCTGCCAGCAGATGGAGACTGAGTCAGATTTCAAAGCTGACGTCACTCTATATATACCCATGCAGTGACCTTGGCCCTCCAGTATTCTCTTCAAAAGCCACTTTGGACATACTAGTGAAAAAACTTGATTTAAAAATAAAAATAGATAACCGTAGCTGTACTCACCCAATGAGCCTCAGTAAGAACATAGGTGCCCTGATCTGGGGACTGGATGAAGGCTTACCCATAATCTCTTGGATTCAATATCCACTCCAAGGGTGAATCCTTGGCACCGATCTTGGGCAGCTGAGGGGAGGATGCTGAATCCATCTGTCTACACTAAGAAAAACAAAAATTATCAGGCAAATAATTTCTACATTTCCTAGTGTGTAGCCAGATGGATTCAGGACCAATGGGATGTACAAAAGCTACTCCTGATCGGGGCAGGAGGCTGCCTGCCACCCCGGTTAATACTGCCCTTGCAAAGGCTGCATCTTCTCGGGCCTGTACGTCCAAGCGATATAACCTGGAGAAGGTGTGCAAGGAGGACCATGTTGCTGCTCAGCAGATATTGATGGGGGGACAGCAGTCTAACTTCTGCCCATGACACTACCTGAGCCCTGGTGGAATGAGCTTTAACCTAAGGAGGTAATGGTTTTCTGCCTCCATATAGGCTCCTGTTACCACCTCCTTAATCCAGCGAGCTATGGTAGCCCGTGAAGCTGGTTCATCTTGCTTCCTGCCACCGTGACCGGTTATGAAACTTCCAAATACCGCAAAAAAAAAGTCTACAGCCATCTAAATGACAGAGGAAGCGATGTTCCTTCGCGTCCTTGAGTTTACCCAGGGATGGCTCCCGACATGACAATGCCTGCAATTCAGAGATACGACGCACTGAGCATATAGCCAGCAGGAACACCTTTTCAAGGTAAATAAACGCAAGGAAAGACTGCACAGCAGTCGAAAAGCAGGACCTGTCAAAAATTCCAACACCAGATTAAGATTCCACAAGGGAACAGGCAACCGTAGGGTAGGCTGAATGTGCTTCACTCCCTTCAGAAAAACGGACCACGTCCGGGTGAGATGACAGGGAGGCTCCATTCACCTCACCCATGAAAACAGAAGAGCGCCGCCCCCTGTATCTTCAAGGGGTTAAGGGCCAAACCTTTATTCAAGCCATCCTGTAAACATTCCAAAATAAGTGGGATTTTGACTGCCTGAGGAGGGACACCGTGCTTCTCGCACCATGCTTCAAAAACTCTCCAGACCCGCACATACACTAGGGATGTGGAACTTCCGAGCACGAAGTAAGTTGACGATTACTGCCACCAAATATCCTCGCTTCATCAGGCGAGCCCTCTCGAGGACCAGACCGTAAGACAGAATCTATTCGGATCCTCGTGAAGGACTGGTCCCTGCAGTAACAGGTCCCTCTGTGGTGGAAGGCAGAGGGGAGTCTCCACCATGTCTGCATACTACTGATGCCTGGGCCAATCTGGAGCTACTACTAGGACTATACTCCTGTGGTGTCCTATTCTGTGAATGACGCTGCCCAGCAGGGGCCAAGGAGGGAAGGCATAAAGTAACTTCTTCCAGCCAGAGCTGAATGAGGATATCGATTCCCAGAGACCACCATTCTCTTATGCGACTGAAGAATCGGGGAACCTTCACATTGTGAAGTGCGGCCAGCAGGTTGATGGACGGGAGGCCCCAGCGATCTATCAGTTGAAAGGCTTTGCCTGACAACACCCATTCTCCTGGATCCAGACTCTCCCTGCTTAGAAAGTCTGCTCTTTGCTGCAATGTCACATACTAAGAGGAAGGCAAAGATCCTGGAATCGGGGTTAATTATCCCCACTCCAGATTCATTGCAACTTACCATCAAGGGGTTCCTGCTCCCGGTCGTAGATACAACTCTGGAGGTGTCCTTTGGCGGCGGCCCACGAGGAGCAGATGGACCGGACACCGGATATACAGACTACGCTTAGCCCCCGAGTGCTGCTTACCCCTCCTTTCCCCTCAGTTGGATTTTTTCCTCACCACCATGTGGACCTTTGGGTTCTAGAATGGTGGCTTTAGAAGAAATTTCCCCCGCCGAGATAGCGACCGTGTCAGTGTCTGCTCCTGTTTCTGGCTTTGAGGCCTCAGCATCTTTGAAGAGCTCCATGGCAAGAGCTGATGTTCCGGTCGCTTCTTCGGTGAGGATTTCAACTTTTATCAGGGAAAAGTGGATATTGTGGGAAGTAGAAGTTTGGACAGGAAGACAGAGGTATGAAATTCAATATATAACATCCAGCCCTCCCAAAAACCTTCGGTAATCACCATGGACTCTCTTTGGTCAGCTTTAATGGTATTAGAAAGATCCATTTCTTTAGTGGATGTAACTTCTACTTTGCTGGAAGATTTCAAGATTTGGAATTGGAAACAGCTTCTCATACACAGAAAAGTTCTGCATTAGAACTTAAAGTTTCCTCTTTACAGCAAGCTCAAGATAAGTTGGTTAAGTCTGATTTTTCACATTTGTGAAAAATTAGAGAATATTGGAAATTTCATTCGTTACTTAAATTTACGTGTTCTAGATTTTGCTCAGTCTAATCTAATCTCTCCAATTGACATGATTAAGAAATATCTTACAGAGATATCAGAAATTCCTCAAGAAATTATGCCTACTTTAGCTAAGGTTTATATGACAAAGTCTTTAAAATCAGACACGACTGAACAAATTTTGGAACCAGAGTCGGACTTAACTCAGCTTTTGGAAACTTCTACTGATATCATGATAAATAGACGTGGGACTTTTTTTTTTTTGTCATGAGTTTTTTCTCAGGATAGAGATTTGATATTGAGATCTTTCTTTCACCATAGGCAATCCTTATTTCTTGGAAATCCAGTTTGGATTTTTCCTGATATTACTCGTTCCACACAGGAATGTAGGAAAAAGTTTCTTCAGATGTGTCCTGAGGTTTTGGCTATGGGTGCTAAGTTTAATCTTAGATTTCCTTGTCAATGTATTATAATTTACCAAAGCGTTAAACGTATATTTTGATCCAGCACATTTGCGTTTACATTTGGATGTTCATCCCACAGTTGACCCTATCTAAATGTATAACTTCGATTAGCGGCATTTGCATGTAAATGGTATAGTGACTGCCTCTCAATTTTACCAAATTTATTTCTACTTAAAAGAATCTGCTCTTATTTTTTCATCTTGGAACCTCCAATATTTCTTTAATATGACAAGTGAGATACATTATATTACTAGAATAAGATTATTTCCCAAAGAAAATTTTGCTTGTTAAAATTCTCTCCTGTATGTTTCTATAAGCTGAAGTGCTTGTTAATATGTTTGTGAAAATTTAATACAAAAAATACATACAGTCCAAACAGATAAATTTATAAATAAATATATTTCAAATTTTAATTTTGAGGTTCACTTAATACAGCAAATCCATTGCTCATCAGTCATAAACAAAAATAGGTTTCAACCGGATCCCCCGACATGGACCCAGTGTTTCGCCAGAAGGCTGTGTCGGGAGGGACAGTTATAATATATGTTTCCAACAACTGAAATGTAAACAAAAAGCAACTCACAATAACTTAAAAGACTACAGAGAGAGAGAGAGAGAGGCTTAAGACTGCTCTTGTCCAGGTTTACTACCCAACCAAGTTCCTGAAGAAAGGAGGTCACCTTGATAGTCAACCAGAGGCTCTCTTCCATGGACCTGACCCATGTCAACCAGTCATCCAAGTATGGGTGTATCAGGATTCCTTGTCCTCAATGCTGCCATCACAACCACCATAATCTTGGAGAATGTTCTGGGGGTGGTGGCTAGGCCAAAGGGCAGTGCCCAGAACTGATAATGGAACCCCAGTACTGCAAAGCATAGGAAGCGTTGGCGTTCTTGATGGATTGGGATATGTAGGAAGGCCTTGGATAGATCTAGGGAGGTTAGTAACTCTCCTGATTGTATGGTCATTATCATGGTGTGTAAGGTTTCCATGTGGAAATGACTCACTTGTAGGTGAAGGTTGACACTCTTGAAGTCCAGGATCAGGCGAAAAGAACCTTCCTTCTTGGGTACAATGAAATAGATAGAATAACGCCCCGTATTTTCCTGAGACGTATGTACTGGGATTACAGTCCTCACCCTGAGGAGCCTTAAGAGTAATCTCCACTGGCTGTTTTTTGTGCTGGGAGTGGCAAGGAGATATCATGAATACGTCCTGAAGAGAGCTGCGAAATTCCAGCATATATCCTTCTTGTATGATCTCGGGTACCCATTTGAAGTGAACTCGACCCATCGTTGGTAAAGAGAGTCGACCCCTTATCTACTCGTTCCAAATTGGGTCAGTCAAATTTCATTGGGAAGTTTGGGATGAGCCTGAACCCAAATCCGTCCCTCTCTTGGGCTGCCAACTACGAAAGGACTGAGTTCACTCCAAGGGCCAAGACCTCTGAAATGTCGAGGTTTCTGTAGAGGCAGAAATGTTGGGAGCCCCTGGACCGGCCCCTCATAGGCGAGGTGCGCTGCAGCTGCTTTCTCTTATCTTCCAGTAGCCAAGGGACTGGGGATTTGCACCATTTACTGGCCAGTTTTTCCAATTTGTTTCCAAATAAGAGTGATCCTTTAAAGGGCAACTTTGTAAGGTTGGCCTTGGAGGTTGCATCGGCTGACCAATTCCGCAACCATAGCTGTCTTCTGGCTGCTACCACTGAGGCAGCTCCTCTGGCTGAAGTATGGTCTAAATCAGAGCCCATGTCTGCTAAAAAGGTGGCGCCGGGTTCCATAGCTGCTCTGAGAGAGAAGGCATGAATGAGTTACCAGGGAACAAGAAGCAATCTGTAAGGTCATTGCTACTGCATCAAAGGCTTGTTTAAGGATGGACCCCATCTGTCTATCATGCACATCCTTTTAAGGCCGCTCCTCCCACCACTGGAATAGTTGTGCGCTTACAGACAGCGCAGACTAGTGCATCCACTTTAGGGAAACGTTCGGCCCCCTTTAAAAGTTGCTTCTGGGGAATCCCGTTCCAGGTCAATCAGCTCGAGTGGCTTCCAGTACTGGAAAGTATCAACAGGCTTTCCACAGGGAAATCAGAATGTGATTCTTCTTTGGTTCCATCAGAGTCCAGCCCAGGATCTCCCAGCATCTTCAGGGACTGGGTAACAAGGGCTGGCAATTCGTCTCTATGAAAGAACCTTAACATGATTCGATACGGTTCCAACCCAGGGGAGTTTCCCCTTCTTCCAAGGGATCTGGATTCTCCTCTTTGTCTGTGCCATCAGATTTCCTACTAGGGATACCCTTGACCAGGCGAGGAATGTTTCGAGGTCTGCCAAAAGAAATGGGAGAGGGAGGGGTTACCGGCTGGGGTTCTGTCCTGACAGAGGCAAGCGAGGTAGTAGACTACACCTGTACAAAAGCTTGTAACCCCTGGAAAAATTCCACCCAAGAAAAAGACACCAGGTCCATGCCTAGTCCAGGGGGAACGGGGGTGGGTGCAGCTGAGTTTCCCTCACCCACGGACTACCAGACAAGGGGGTACTCAGGTCCGGAGTACTTCCAGTTAAGGCCATGACTAACCCATTATCCAAATGGGAGGAGCTGAGCTTAGCAAAGTCCAAGGAAGCCAACTCTCCTTGGGCTTCCTCACAGTGCTGACACAGGTTGGAATTCAGATCAGGCTGTGAAGCACTAATATGACAAGCAGTGCAGAGCAAGGCGCTTAGATTTCTTGGTTGCCAGCGCGCAAATTTAGAGTGCCTAGATGGGGCGCGCGCTCACCTTTTCCTATATGTGTTTACAACGTTGTGTGTAAAACTACCCACTGACGTTACGTGTACAGAGCATGTGCAGAGGTGACGCACTGCACATACAGACATCCTACATAGGGCCATACTGCACTCACAGAAATGTGTGCAAGCTGGCGCCATTGAGGCCGACCACGTGGTGCGCCTAAAGCGGGGCCTAGCCCACCCAGAGGCCCAATTCCCGTTACCCCCACGGGAGCGAAAACGACATTGGTATGGCTTGCCGAGCTTGGAGACCTGAGGAAACCTATCGGAAATCCCTCCAATCATCTCTGGATCGGTAAATCTTCTCCCTTTTTTTAAATTTTTATATATTTTTTTTTAAGCTTACCTGGGCTCAGCGATTATCAGCCGAGTACAGAGACAGTCTCCGGATGCAGGGGGGGGGGGGGGGGGGGAAAGAGAGGGCTTTGGTCGTTATGACCTCGCTCAGCTTTCTGCACTCGCTACCTTTCAGCTACTTAAGCAGCAAAGTCCATGCCAGGAACTGGCTCCTGGACCAAGGCACACCTCTGAGGGCTCTCAAAAATCACCTCAGAAATTCTGAACGGGGGGAGAGACCTTTAAGAATCACTGCAGGAGAGCGGGGCTTAAAATTTTCTTCAATTTAGAACAAAGAATTTCTCCTTCCAAAAAGTACAGCAATCCCCATCTGCTGAAGATAGAGAAATACTGGAGGGCTAAGGTCACTGCAGGGGTTTGTATAGGATGACATCAGCTTTGAAATCTGACTCCTTCGCCATCTACTGGCAGAGGAGCATAACCCATTCTTGGGAGTCCATCTGGCTACACGCTAGGAAAAGTGGTTTATACATTAGTCACTTAATTATCCCCCTGGCCCCTCAACCTGCATTAAAACCCTCCCTTCTTATACCCTGATCATTCTAAAGTCCTCCCTCTCAGCACTAGAATTAGATGTAAGTCCACCTCACCTAAACTCTTAAAAATAAAAGCACTACCACTTCAGGCTCCTTTCCCTTCCTTTGGGCGGGGAAAAGGGGAGATCGCAACGCTGAGATAGTGGCAGGGGCCCACTTTTAATTCTGATGGGGGCATTGAATTAGGTCTTATTAGAGTACAGAGTTAAGCAGGAGAGAGATAAAAATTAGAGATTGGTAGGGAAGAAAGGTAGAGATTCCACTCCTCGCCAATATTAACCAACCAAAGATAAAGAGCCAGTTTAAGGCATCGGTGATTTCCTGCAGTATCAGAGGCCTGGCTCCCCGCTAGTACAAGAATCTTTTGTATACTGCAGTCTTAGTGAAAGCTGCAGTATGCAAATATTTATTATACACTCTAGATTTGAAAGGTTAGCCATGATAATTTTAAGCCTAATGCAGTTTCAGCAAATAGGTGCCAAAGTCTTCTTATGGATAGCACTATAGAATTTTCTCATTAAAATTTGTTTTTTTAAACAATGTATGTAAAAACATCTAAAAAATAATACCAAGCTTTGAAAAAAGTGAGTGACAGATGAACTTAAAGCAGAAAGAAAAATATCACTAAGATTAATCAATTTTGTCATTAAATACAGTTTTTCCTACACCACATTTGCATATTTTGCAGCATAATTTCTTCCTTAAATGCCCTTACTTTTGTCAAGTATTCTACTTTCAAATTGTCTATCATCAGATTTTTCTGAGACAGCTCTATTTTCAGCAGCTGTAGATTATGGAGAAGCTCTTTCCTCTCAATCAGCTGCCTGGTGATCTTGGTACCCCTTTCTCTCTCTTCAGATGAAGAAATGTCATCCGTAGGTACTGAAGTTTCCAAGCTAACATCCTCGGACTCCAGAGAACTAGACACATTCACTTTTCTAGAGAACTTATGTGACATCTCTGTTTTCTATACAAACTGTTTCAATAGCAAATGTTTCTCACAACCTGTTGGGATAAAAAAAATAAAATTGTTGAAATATATTAGGTTAATAAAACATGTTGTGTACCACAGAAACATAATTGCACTGTATTTATGCATTTTGTTATTCCCATGAAATAAAACAGTTTGATTTGTTACAAAAATTAGTTAAGGTCTGTTACTAGTTTATTTATTCTTACTCATATTTGAAAAATGCAGCAAAGAAAGTAAAACCACTAACTTACTCCTCTAGGTCATTTTTCCCATTTGATAATAATCTTTTAAGCTTCTTGCTTACCAGCTCCATGACCTGTTATGTGTTCAAACAACTCGCACTTAAAGAAGCTGCGTGCACAAATTAGAGGCACCCCAGCAACAAGTGTGGTATGGCGTACGCACTACTAATGTGCCCGGCTGAAGCGCACCATCACGCACAAAAAGGTTATGTGCGCAAAGTCGCGCCTAGCAGTAAAGCATGCACAAGTGCGCGTGAAAATGCCACCGCGGACTATCACACGGCACACCAAGAAAAGCCTACCGCAGGGCCCACTCAATCCGCCAGGCTGCCCAGTTCCCCTAACTCCAACGGGAGCGGGAACGATGTTGGGGCGGCACGCCGAGCAGGGAGACCAAAGGAAGGCAGGAAAATTGGTTCTTACCTGCTAATTTTCATTCCTGTACTACCACGGATCAGTCCAGACTGCTGGGTTTTGCCTCCCTTCCAGCAGATGGAGACAGAGAAAAACTTTGAGAGCGCCCTCTCTTAACCTGGTGAAACACCTGTTGCTCCTCAGTATTTACTCATACCCAAGCAGAAAGAACTTTATATTTCAAAAACATTCTTTAATTAACCTAACTTTTAGCCCCATAACGAGCAGAGTGTGAAAACACAGAACTTGAAAAACAGACCAAAAAATTGACCTTAAACAAAAGAGGACCAAATAGGACAAGCCTACACCATTCTTCAGGAAAGACCATGACACACATACACAAGTTCGAGCGGACTCTTCCTCTACCCCCAACAACCTTCAATGGGTGGGCGTCTGGACTGATCCGTGGTACTGCAGGAATGAAAATTAGCAGGTAAGAACCAATTTTCCTTTCCCTGTACATACTCTGATCAGTCCAGACTGCTGGGATGTACACAAGCCACTTCTAAACAGGGTGGGATTGTGAAAGTCCCGCTTGAACGACAGTGGCCCCAAAACTGCCGACGTCCGCCTGTTGGACATCTAAACGGTAGTGTCCAGTGAACGTGTGTAAGGTCTTCCAGGCAGCTGCTCTGCAGATTTCCTGCAGAGAGACCATCTGGGATTCCGCCCAAGAGGCCGCTTGTGCCTGCGTTGAATGAGCTTTCAGGCCTTCTGGAGCTGAGCGACCTTGGCAGATATAAGCTGAAGTTATTGCTTCCTTTAACCAACAAGCAATAGTAGTCTTAGACGCTTTTTGTCCCTTCTTCGGGCCATGCCATAAGACAAACAGATGATCCGATAAACGGAATTCGTTAAGTGGACTCCAAATAGTGCAACAAAGCCCTTCTGACATCTAGATGCTTCAATTCTCTAGAATGAGGATCCGACAACTCCACATCTGTAAAGGCCGGAAGCTCCACTGACTGATTCAGGTGAAAGGCTGAAACCACCTTTGGTTTCAAAGATAGAACTGCCCAAATCGAAACTCCAGAGTCCGAAATGTGCAGGAAAGGATCCCTACAGGATAGAGCCTGAAGTTCAGAAAACTCTCCTGGCTGAACAGATGGCCACCAGAAATACCACCTTCAATGTGAGGTCCTTCAAGGTAGCTCTCTTAATGGGCTCGAACCCGGAGAACCAGGCGGGACAGAGCTGTTGAGTCGGAGGACGAAGATACTTTACTCTGCGAAGAAAACGCGTAACATTCGGGTGAGTTGCTAGAGAAGAACCCTGTATCCAGCCACGCAGAGATCCCAAAGCAGAGAGTTGGGCCTTGAGATAATTAAAGGACAAACCCTTCTGAAGCCCATCTTGAAGAAAGGAAAGAATCAGGGGAACCGAGGCCTTCCGAGGGTTCTCCTCCTGAGCCTCACACCAGGACTCAAAAATCTTCCAAACCCACACATAGGCCATGGAGGTAGAAGCCTTCCGAGCCCTCAGTAGAGTAGAGATTACCTCCTCCTAATAATCTTTCAAAAGTCAGGCCACAAGATAGAAGCAAGCTGACTGATCAAAAAATATGGGACCTTGTCGTAGTAGATTCGGTAAATGAGTCAACCGTCGAGGTCCTTCCAGACACAGGTTCACAAGATCCACGTACCATGGACAGCGTGGCCACTCTGGAGCTATGAGAATGACACGTCCGGGATGAATTTCGATTCTCCTTAGCACCTTTCCCACGAGCAGTCACGGGGAAAGGCGTAGGGCACGGACGGCCAGGGAACCACCAGAGCATTGACTCCTTCTGCCCCATGATCTCTCCTGCGACTAAAAAAGCGGGCTGCCTTGGCATTTGCTCGGGTCGCCATGAGATGCACGTGAGGTGTTCCCCACCGGCGAGAGATCAGACGTATTACGTCGTTGGAGAGCTCCCATTCTCCGGGGTCCAGCTGATGACAACTAAGAAAATCTGCTTGTACATTCGCAGTCCCCGCAATGTGCGCCGCCGCCAATCTGTCTAGATGTTGTTCTGCCCAGGACATCAATAGGTTCGCCTCGAGGGCTACAGGACGACTTTTTGTTCCCCCTTGCCTGTTGATATAAGCCACTGTTGTCGCATTGTCCGACAGGACTTGAAATGCCCGATAACGCAGCAAGGGGAGGAAGAACTCGAGAGCCAAACAAATGGCTCGTCTCGAGGCGGTTGATCGACCATGACGACTCTACCGGAAACCACTGGTCCTGAGCCGCTTGATCCTGACAGACTGCTCCCCAGCCAGAAAGGCTGGCATCGGTCGTGACTACCATCCAGTGGGGGATTTCCAGGTCTACCCCACACTCCAAATGCGTCTGCACTAGCACCATGAGAGGCTGGCCCTGGCAACTTCCAGAAGTGGTAATGGAAGATGGAACCCGCTGAGTTCTAACAGGATAACAAGGCTGCTTGCAAGGGCCTCATATGTGCGAAAGCCCATGGAACCAATTCCAAGGTTGAAGCCATGGACCCCAGAACTTGTAAGTAGTCCCAAACTCTGGGCCCCAGAGTCCGCATCAGAGACTGCACCTGACCACGCAACTTGATGCATCTTTCTCCGGAAAGGAAAGCTTTGCCCGACTGAGTGTCGAAACAGCTCCCAAAAACTCCAGTACCTGGGGAGGAACTAGGTGGCTCTTGGAAAAGTTAACCACCCAGCCTAAGGATTGTAGGCGGCTTAAGACCCTGTCCACCACCCGTAAGAACAGGCCCGCAGATTTTGCCCGAATAAGCCAGTTGTTCAGGTAGGGATGCACGAGCACTCCCTCCTTTCTCAGAGAAGCTGCTACTACCACTGTTACCTTGGTAAAGGTCCTCGGCGCCGTAGCTAGGCCAAACGGTAGGGCACAAAATTGAAAATGTTGTCCTAGGATCATAAACCTGAGGAACTTCTGGTGGTCGCTCCGAGTGCCTATATGTAGGTAGGCCTCCGTGAGGTCCAGAGACGCCAGGTACTCGCCCTTTCTCACCGCCGCAATGACAGACCTGAGTGTCTCCATGCAGAACCGGGGCACCTTGAGGGCTACGTTGACCTTCTTTAGGTCCAGAATGGGACAAATCATTCCTTCCTTCTTGGGGATGACAAAATAAATGGAATAGCACCTCCTCCTTTGTTCTGCCGGAGGAACCAGTACAATAGCCCCTAGACTTTGAGGCGCATCAGGGTCTGGTGTACAGTCAACTGCTTTGCTGGGGAACCGCAAGGAGAGAATAGGTACAGGCTTCAAAGCGGGCGAGCAAATTCTAACGCATAACCATGCTCTATCACAGAAAGAACCCACCGATCCGACGTGATATGGACCCACTCCTGCAGGAAGAGAGGCAGCCGTCCCCCTATCCTGAGATCCTTGGAGTGGGCCGACCTCGCTTCATTGGGAGGACTTGCCACTCGCGGTAGCTGGACTAGATCTGTCCCGGGGAGCACGCCGGCCACGATAAGCTGGGGACCAGGACTGAAACCTCTCAGAGGCTTGCCTGTAGCCAGAGTTCTGTGCCCTACTCTGGCGAAAACACCTCTGGCCTTGAAAGCGTGGGCGGGCGGGAAAGAACACCTACTGGCCCCTTGGTCTGTCCTCGGGCAGCTTGTGGACTTTATTCTCGCCCAAGTTTTTGATGAGCTGTTCCAGAGCTTCTCCAAACAGGAGCCCACCCTTAAAGGGAAGAGCCCCCAACTGTGACTTCGAGGAGACATCCGCCAACCAATTCCATAGCCATAACAGACGTCGTGCTGAAACCACAGAGACCATCGTACGCGAGGACGTGCGGAGAAGGTCATAGAGGGCATCTGAGCCATATGCGACCGCTGCCTCCAAACAGTCAGCTTGTTTCGCCTCCGCTGGCTCAAGATCCTTGGCACTCTGCAGCAGTTGGACCCATCGCAAGCTCGCCCAGAGCATGTAGTTGCTGCACACCGCAGCCCAAATGCCGAGACTTCAAAAATCCGCTTGAGGTAGCCCTCTAACTTGCGGTCCTGCAAATCCTTCAAAGCCCTTGCTCTCGCTACTGGAATCATCGTCCTTTTCGTAACCGCCAAGACTGAAGCGCCACCTTAGGGCTGCGCAAGAGCTCCAGGACGTCCTTGGGCAAGGGATAAAATTTGTTCATAGCCCGGCTAACCTTGAGACCCGTTTCAGGGGAATTCCACTCCATGAGGATCATCTGCCGAAGCATGTCATGTAGCAGGAAAGTTTGGGCAGGACCACACAACCCCGCTAAAATGAGGTCCACCGTGCCCGGACTTGGAGCAGTCAGCGGGTCCACGATCCCCAGCTCAGCCAGAACGTGGGGAATTAAAGGCTCCAATTCATACTTCTGGAACAACTGGACTACCTTCGGGTCATCGCCCTCCACTGAAGGGGCCTGGTCCACCGTGGCGCCGGGGTCCAGGTCATCCACGGGAGGGAGGGGAGCCACAAGAAAATTATTCCTTACCTGCTAATTTTCGTTCCTGTAGTACCACAGATCGGTCCAGACCATGGGTTATATCCCCATTCCAGCAGATGGAGACAGAAGGAAAACTTGTGAGGCGCTCGGAATTACCCATGAGCACCCTCTACGTCCCATCAGTATTAAGACTATCAAAGCAGAACAAAAAACTCAGAACTAATTGATGAATGGATCAAGCAAAAATCTCCCAACCAAATAGGGAACTAAATACAAGTTGCCGATAAGGCATATAGTGTCCGTAGCCCAAAACTTGCAAATGCAAATCTCGAAGCCTTTGAGAAAAATCTTGCAACCTCAGCCTGCTCTTTAGCGATATATTAACTGTGCTGAGGAAAAGCAAGATACTGGACAGAAATATGCTATCGAAAAGTGTGGGTGGGCGTCTGGACTCATCCGTGGTACTACAGGAACAAAAATTAGCAGGTAAGGAATAATTTTCTTTTCCCTGTATGTACCCGGATCAGTCCAGACCATGGGATGTACCAAAGCTTCCCTACATAGGGTGGGCCCTCGATAGCTCTGCTCGAATGACCTCGTTGCCAAACGAACCCAACCCCGGAGGACTTAGATGAAGACAATAATGACACGCAAAAGTATGTAATGACTTCCATGCAGCCACTCTGCAAATTTCTTGAGGAGACACCGACTGACTTTCCACCCAAGGAGTCGCCTGAGAACGGAGAGAATGCGCTTTAATACCATCCGGAGGGGGCTTACCTGATCCAATATACGAGGCAAAAATGGTTTCCTTCAACCAGTGAGCAATAGTAGTCTGAGGTCTGTTGACCTTTCTTGGGGCCACTCCAGAGAACAGTTAGTCCAAAAGACGGAAATCGTTAGAGACCTCCAGGTAATGAAGGAGCGCTCGCTTAACATCGAGCCGCCGCAGCTCCCTGGAGTCGTCCTCTTGGAAGGCTGGAAGCTCCACCGACTGATTGAGGCGAAACAAGGATACCACCTTCGGGAGGAAAGATGATACTGTGGTCAGGGTAACACCCGAATCCGTGAAGCGCAGATAGGGTTCCCTACAAGACAAAGCTTGCAGCTCCGATATTCTGCGAGCTGAAGAAATGGACACGAGGAACACAGTCTTCAGAGTTAAGTCCTTGAGCGGCTCAAAAGATGGACCACCCAAAGCCCGTAGTACCAAATTCAAATTCCACGAAGGACACAGGGCACAGACCGGAGGTCTCAGGTGTTTGACACCTTTAAAAAGCGGACAATGTCCGGATGTGATGCTAAGGTGTTCCATCCAAACACCCAATGAGCGAACCAAGGGCTACTACCTGAACCCGAAGAGAATTGTAAGCCAAACCCTTGCCGAGCCCGCTCTGCAGGAAAGAGAGAATCTGAGCCACAGATGCACGACGAGGAGCAATTCGCCCGGAGACACACCAGGAATCAAAAACCTTTCATATTCGTACATAAGAAATGGAGGTGGAAGTCTTCCTGGCCTGTAAAAGCGTGGATATGACTTCCTCTGGATAAGCCTCTTTTTCTCAGCCTTCTCCTCTCAAAAGCCAGGCCGCAAGACAGAAGCGATCTGCCTGGTCGAAAAATATGGGACCCTTACGAAGGAGTCGAGGAAGATGTCCCAGACAAAGTGGACTGTGCACCGCTAGATTCACCAGATCTGCAAACCAAGGCCTTCATGGCCACTCTGGCGCCACAAGAATCACTGCTCTGCGGTGAACTTCTATTCTCCGAGGAACCTTTCCCACCAGAGGCCTTGGGGGAAACACGTACAGCAGAATGTCATGAGGCCAGGGCAGTACCAGAGCATCCACCCCTTCCGCCCGCGACTGAAAAAGCGGGGTGCCTTCGCATTCCTTAGAGTGGCCATCAAGTCGAGGTGGCTTCTCCGGATAGCTTCCACTCTCCGGGATCCAACGTCTGCCGGCTTAAGAAATTGAATATTGTCTACTTGCGCCATGTAAGAAGCCGCCAGATGCATGAGGTGACGCTCCGCCCATATCATGAGCTTGTCCATCTCCCGAGAGACATGTCGACTCTTCGTTCCCCCTTGCCGATTGATGTATGCCACTGTGGTAGCATTGTCTGAGAGGATCCGCACAGTCATGCCATGCACCAAAGGAAGAAATTGTTTCAGGGCGAGACGGACTGCTCGGGTCTCTAGGCGACTGATTGGCCATTTCGCCTGCCCCGATGACCAGCGGCCCTGTGCCGCCTGAGTTTGACACACCACACCCCAGCCGGAGAGACTGGCATCGTAGTGATGACTACCCACTGTGGGACTTCCAAGTCTACATCGCTGAGCAAATGATCCAGACTGAGCCACCAGCCCAGGCTGTTCTTGGCCTGATCCGGAAGTGATAAGAGAGTTTGGAACTCCTGAGACACCGGCTTCCAGCGAGAGAGCAATGCCCTCTGCAAAAGTCGCATATGCGCAAATGCCCAGGGTACCAAATCTATGGTGGAGGCCATGGAGCCCAGTACTTGAAGATAATCCCACGCCACGAGAAGTGTCAGACTCTGGAAACGTTGAATCTGAGAAATGAGATTGAATACCAAGGCTTGATGCAAGAAAACCTTGCCCACACTGGTGTTGAAAAGAGCGCCCAAGAAATTCAGTTTGCAACGGCGTAAGACTGCTCTTGGCAAAATTGACCACCCATCCGAGAGTTCAGAAGATGCAACACCTTGTCGACCGACTGCTTGCAAAGATCCTGGAACTTTGCCCGAATGAGCCAGTCGTCCAGGTAGGGATGAACTGACACCCTCCTTCCGTAGAGCCACTGCCACCACTACCATTACCTTGATGACGTTACGTGGAGCGGTTGCCAGACCGAAGGGCAGGGCCTGAAACTGGTAATGCTGACCCAGAATCTTGAACCGGAGAAAACACTGATGAGCCTTGTGGATGGGAATATGGAGATAAGCTTCTGTGAGGTCTAAGAATGCTAGGAATTCCCCACTGCAGACCGCCGCTATTACTGAACGTAGATTTTGCATCCGGAAATGCGTAACCTTTAGAGACCGATTTACCGTCTTGAGATCCAAGATGAGTCTGAAGGCATTGTCCTTTTTGGGAACCACGAAGTAGACGGAATAGTGGCCTGCGCCTTGCTCCTTCGGCGGCACTGGGAGAATGGTTCCAAGGTCGAGTAGTCTGTTGAGCGTCTGACGCAATATTAGTTGTTTCCGCAATGGTCCGCAGGGGGAGAATAGGAACCTGTCCATTAAGGGCTGAGCAAACTCTAAAACATAACCGTGCTTTAGAATATCCAGGACCCACTGATCTGATGTGATCTTGACCCACTCCTCGCAAAACAAGGAGAGTCGTCCCCCAACTCTGGGCAGTAAGGAGTGGGCCGGCAACCCTTCATTGGGTTGTCTTGGAAGCTGATCCTTGTGGCAAGCCCCCTTGAGGGGATCTGCGGCCACGAAAGGAATGAGACCAAGATTGAGACCTAGTGGAAGGAGGATGTTGAGAAACAGGTCTTGACTGCAAAAAATGCCGTTGTCCTCTGAAACAGGCCCTAGAGGAATTGAATGTCCGAAAATTTCTCTGACGGTCTTCTGGAAGCTTGTGTACTTTATTCTCCCCAAGAGATTTGATAATCTGCTCCAAATCTTCTCCAAACAACAATTTACCCTTAAAGGGGAGAGAGCCCAGCTGCACCTTGGAAGAAGAGTCTGCTGACCAGTTGCGGAGCCAAAGGAGACATCTGGCCGAGACTGCCGACACCATCGACCTGGCCAGGACCCTCAGAAGATCATAAAGCGCATCTGCCGAATAAGCAATCACCGCCTCCAGGCGTTCTGCTTACTGCGCTTCACCAAGCAGCAACTCCTGGGTACCGAGCAACTGCTGTACCCATCTAAGACCTGCTCTTTGCATTAGAAAGCTGCAGATCACTGCTCTGACACCCAATGCTGACACTTCAAAAGTCCTCTTGAGGTATACTTCCAGTTTTCGATCCTGCAGGTCACGCAAAGCTGTCCACCCTGTCACAGGGATGGTGGCCCTCTTAGTGACCGCCAACACCGACGCATCAACCTTTGGAACTTTAAGAAGTTCTAAGAATTACTCCGGAAGAGGATATAGCTTATCCATAGCTCGGCCTATTCGGAGGCTCAAGTCAGGAGAATCCCATTCCCTGGAGAGCAGCTGCAGCAGCATGGGATGAAAAGGAAATGTTTTTGCAGGAGGAAAGGGAATAAACAAATATTACTCTACAAACTTTCCTTAAAGATTTGAAAATTTAAGTGGGAACCACAGGTTCAAACAGCCTTCATCTGCTGGAGACAGAAGAATACTGATGGGACACAGAGGGTGCTCATGGGTAATTCCGAGCACCTCACAAGTTTTTCTTCTGTCTCCATCTGCTGGAATGGGGATATAACTCATGGTCTGGACTGATCCGGGTACATACAGGGAACAGCCCTTCTCCTGGATCTGAATCAGAGACGGGTTCCCTAAGAGAAGGCTGCAACCCCAAGGCCTGCACTCGAATACATATCGCCACCGGCAATGCATCCCTCCTAGAAACCTTGCACGGTGGGGCGGCCAGCTCCTGAAAAGGAGAAGTCCCCTGCTTGCCCCCTGTACTAGCCAAAAAGGCTTGGTGCATCACAACAAACTGAGGGGAAAACAGCGGGGGCTCAGCCAAAGTGCCCTCTAAAGGGTCAAAATCTGCATCAGGGGGGCCCCACCTGCTTCCCGGGCTCCCACAGGGCTCAATTCGGCCGGGGAGAGGGCCCGAGGATGGTCCTCTCCCCCCAGCGCCCTGACCTCCACGGCGCGAAAGGTATGTAAGATGGCTGCTCTTCCCGCACTGATCGGGAACGGGTCCTCCAGAGCCTCAGGGACAGAAAGCAGACTCCCGGCACTGCGCTGCACGAGAATTGCCACTGCAGCCGTACCAGAACTCTCCTCCCTGCCAGAGAGGTACCTGCTGCATGTCCCCAAAAAAACGCAGGTAAGCCGATCCGACCAGGCATGGTTGAGGGGGAAGGAGAAAAAAAAACGTGTGGGTGCTGTTGGTCGGCCTGAGAAGAAAAAATACCCCCCGAACTGTAGCAGGGATTCCCCTGCCTTACCTGACGTCGCCACGAAGGAAAAAAAAAAACAGGGAAATCCCCACTTGCTGCTTTTTTTTTTTTAAACTTTAAAAAAAATCACAAAACAGGCAGGACGACTTTCCTGAAGCCGGTGACAGCTATAATCAGATGATAACAATAAAGGGGGTAAGAAGCCAGTCCACCAGCTATTCCCCGCCAACCGATCACACTATAAGCCCAGGGTTCCCAACCCATGCTCGTCCAAAGATGCCTACAACTAGAGGGGATGGTCCCACCAGGCCCTCTGGGAGACTCTACCGATTTCTGTCCTAACTTTCTATTTTTTTTTTCTAATATATTAGAGCTTGGATCAAACCGCAGGTTTTGCACCACCTCCATCTGCTGGAGAGAGAAATACTGAAGAGCAGGTGTTTCACCAGGTTAAGAGAGGGTGCTCTCAAAGTTTTTCTCTGTTTCCATCTGCTGGAAGGGAGGCAAAACCCAGCAGTCTGGACTGATCCGGGTACGTTCAGAAAACTAAAACACCCGAACTGTCTCTATAAGTAAAAGCTCTTTTTTTTTTTTTTTTAAACTTACCGGAGCTCAGCGTTTACCGGCTGAGTACAGAGACAGTCTCCGGCTGTGGTGGGAGAGGGCATTTGCCGTCACCCCCATATTAGACCTTCTGCACCCGCTGCCTTTCAGCTGTACAAGCAGCTAAGTCCATGCCAGGAACCAGCTACCAGACCAAGGCACACCTCTGAGGGACCTCAGAAATCAGCTCAGGAATTCTCAAACGGGGGAGGACCCTTTAGGCATCACCACCGGAAAGTGGGGATTTTGTTTCTCATTATAAAATTCTCCTTTCAAAGTTCACAGCAATCCCCATCGAGAGATGCATGTCCACCATCTGCTGGAGACGGAGAATACTTGCAGGCTAGAGTCACTGCAGGAGTATATATATTAGGGATGTGAATCGTTTTAGGACGATTAAAATTATCGTCCGATAATTTTAATATCGTCTTAAACCGTTATGGAACACAATACAATACAGATTCTAACGATTTATCGTTATAAATCGTTAGAATCGTGAGCCGGCACACTAAAACCCCCTAAAACCCACCCCCGACCCTTTAAATTAAATCCCCCACCCTCCCGAACCCCCCCCAAATAACTTAAATAACCTGCGGGTCCAGCGGCGGTCCGGAACGGCAGCGGTCCGGAACGGGCTCCTGCTCCTGCATCTTGTCGTCTTCAGCCGGCGCCATAGACGAAAAAGATTGGACGGCAGGAGGTCCTTCCGGACCCCCGCTGGACTTTTGGCAAGTCTCGTGGGGGTCAGGAGGCCCCCCACAAGCTGGCCAAAAGTTCCTGGAGGTCCAGCGGGGGTCAGGGAGCGATTTCCCGCCGCGAATCGTTTTCGTACGGAAAATGGCGCCGGCAGGAGATCGACTGCAGGAGGTCGTTCAGCGCCGAAAAATGGCGGCGGCCATAGACGAAAAAGATTGGACGGCAGGAGGTCCTTCCGGACCCCCGCTGGACTTTTGGCAAGTCTCGTGGGGGTCAGGAGGCCCCCCACAAGCTGGCCAAAAGTTCCTGGAGGTCCAGCGGGGGTCAGGGAGCGATTTCCCGCCGCGAATCGTTTTCGTACGGAAAATGGCGCCGGCAGGAGATCGACTGCAGGAGGTCGTTCAGCGAGGGTTCCGGCGCCTCGCTGAACGACCTCCTGCAGTCGATCTCCTGCCGGCGCCATTTTCCGTACGAAAACGATTCGCGGCGGGAAATCGCTCCCTGACCCCCGCTGGACCTCCAGGAACTTTTGGCCAGCTTGTGGGGGGCCTCCTGACCCCCACGAGACTTGCCAAAAGTCCAGCGGGGGTCCGGAAGGACCTCCTGCCGTCCAATCTTTTTTGTCTATGGCCGCCGCCATTTTTCGGCGCCATTTTGGAAAATGGCGCCGGCCGAAGACGACAAGATGCAGGAGCAGGAGCCCGTTCCGGACCGCCGCTGGACCCGCAGGTTATTTAAGTTATTTGGGGGGGGTTCGGGAGGGTGGGGGATTTAATTTAAAGGGTCGGGGGTGGGTTTTAGGGGGTTTTAATGTGCCGGTTTTTCGATTTTTTAACGATTTTTCACGATTTTTCACGATATTTTACCCCCCCAAACGGCAACAATACGATTCCCTCCCCCTCCCAGCCGAAATCGATCGTTAAGACGATCGAGGACACGATTCACATCCCTAATATATATACTGTGACATCAGCATGCTCCGTCTCCATCTGCTGGCAGGGGAGCAAAACCCACTGGTCTTAAGTCCATCTGTCTATATGCTAGGAAAGTGTATTTTGAGTTAAAGCAACTCTAGAATTGTGCAACTGAAAAATTGTATAGGTGCCACTCGAAAAGAAGGGCTGTATGCTGCAACAATCCAAGTCTAGATTAGATTTTTTTTTTTTTTGTTACAAGGTAATTTTCTCATCTCTCCTCTTCCCACTCTGCAGCCTCCATGAAGTGCTAACACTTGTGACAACCTCTTCTGGCCCACAGCCATGATCATTCCCCTCTGCAGCCTGCTGGCAGTCTTCAGCAGCCAGCGGGATGGATTCTACTGGGTTATTCTAGGACAGACAGCAATCATTTGCGTTTCCTCCACCAATTGACCCTCCTCGACTGGTAAGCCTGAGGACCCCCACCATCACGCTTACTCCAGCTGCCAGAGGCTAACCCACCAGTGCATGTTTTCACTTTATCAGCCTAATTACCAATATTCCTCTACTTGAGATATTAGTGTCACAACATATGGACAAAAGAAAAATGGAAGAACTTCCTTTTTTCATAAAATGTACTTAAATACATGTTTTATATTGGATAACAAATCACACTGCTTATCTAAAAGCACAGAATTGTAAAGAGATGATGCTACCAACATAATTACTGCTGAAAACTTCAGTAAGACAGTAAGGTACAAAAAAAAGGAATACAAATTTCTGCACTCATGGACGTTCAGATGAGGGATTCCAGAAGCCAAAACAGCTACTTTATAACAGAATGAATCATTAATAATAGTCCCTTCAAGCAAAAGAAAGTATGAGAAATCCATGGTCTGAAATGACTGCTACTGGTCTCCTTTACTAGGCATATTTCCCATAGACAAAGAAAATCAGCTGAGCTCTCATGCTATCACAATGGAAGCAACTGTTTCATAGATTCTCTGAACTACTTTTCATACACAGACATACAGTTTTCATCAGTCTATACCATGATTCATCTTTAGATTAATAGGATTTGATGCACTTTTAACTGTAAAAAAGTAGTTTAAATTAAAATTTGTAGCATTATACAAGTGATAAACATTAGCAGTACTAACAGAGAGGAGCAATTATAACAAAACTAATGAAAACCTGCGTCTGCAGGCCATTAAAATTAAAAAAAAAATTGCATGTTTAGAATCGAATTTTTTGCACGGTAAGAGTCTCGTGTTTCTGCAATTGTAAAAACAATGATCTTGCAACACTTTTCCAGATATTAGTAAACACTAACATAAATCCCCTACAGAGAACATCACCTAAGGGAAAAGAAATATACTCTGAGCCTCAGCATCCCTTTGCAGCGCTCACCACTATAGCGTGCAACATCGGACAGAAAACTAACAAAAAATCACCCGGCAGAGAGCAGACTAAACCTTTTCTTTCTCCCCTAGAAGCACAGAGAACCCCCAAAGCCCACATACTTTTCCTGCTGGGGGCACAAGGGCAGCACAGACTACGAATTATCTTTGCAACTGCCAGCAGCAAACTCCAAGCTCTTGCCGCGCCGCAGCCCGCGCCCAACGCTCAAAACCAAAACAAACGCCCTCGCGCCGAGACCCCGCCCACCTCACTTCCGCTTCCGCGGGTTAGCACATACAGGAAGATCATTTGCATACACGTTGGCTTTTTTGGTATTCATGCTAAGTTTCGTTTCCTTTTTTAAATGATTAATTTAGGATTTAACGAGCAAATCGGTGCATACCTAACTATGCATTTGCTTTGGGTCAAATACAGATGTGCAATTTTACCTGCTACATGAGGTTTGGGGTTTTTGGTTTGTTCTCGTTTGCCATACCAGCCGACCACGTGATCTGCGCGCATGGTCATTGTGGTGGTTCCATGGGACTATTTTTTAACTACAGCAGCGAGTACCCCTTTTTGTTTTGAATTTTGCGTGCAAGCGGACGACTCCATCCTTTCTGGGGAATAATCGTAGAGAAGGGGGAAGAAATGCTGAAATCCAAGACATTCGTGAAGAAGACGCGGTCGGGCGGCGTGTTGAAAATCGTGCGGGAGCACTACTTACGGGACGATATCTGGTGCGGCTGCGTGGGCTGTGGCATGTGCCCGCAGGAGAGCCCCGTGCTGCAGAGCGAACCTGTCCTAGAGAGTGCATTGTGTCGTGCGCCACACTACATCCTACCCGACACCAACGTGCTTCTGCACCAGGTAAGGGGCCTAGCCACGTGATCTGTCCGGCATCGAGAAGTCTGGCGCGGCAGCGCTCTCTGAGTAGCACGTGACGGCTCCCCCCATGAAGTATTCCTCCTTGGTATATTGACCCCCTTTTCTTTGATGGTGATTCCTACTACGGAAGTCATGAATGTGAACCTCTAGTAATGAGTTTTTCCTTATGTGCATTACTTTGCATTTGCCCACCTTAAATTTCGTCTGCCGTTTTGAAAAAGGAAATTATTTCACTCTTGGATTAGCTATTCTAGAACTATTGCTTGATTAAGAACATGTGAATGGAGAATATTCCAGGATTAATTCTGAACAGAAACAAATTCTCACAGAATTCTTAAGAGCGCCCAATGTGAATACAGTAGTGAATGAAATTGGATCTAAAAAAGCCACAACTCCACAGTTGCATAAGTAGTCATGGAACAGAAGGACTGTGCAGCAAAAACGTTTATGGGACAATATGTTGCAGTCCTCAGCTCAGTACAGCTATAGTAAAAAGAGCGAATAAAATGTTAGGAATAATTCAGAAAGGAGTAGTACCTCTATATGGGGCCTTTCTGTAACTCAAAGGTGCCAAGCTTTGAAAATAATTGAGGTGCTGAACTGAACACAGATTACAGTGCCCCCAGCAAAAAAACAAAAAACACAATAGGTTGTGAGTGTGACTGATCAGTCTAAATTTAAATGTCAAAGGAGCCAGGTAATATGCACATGGGGAAGACTCATGGCTAAAATAAAAGCTAAGGAAGCACACCAAGTCCCATCAGTTATTCTTTTCCCTATCCCGTTTATCCCCAGGTCTCCTTCCATCCCCTTAACCGCCCATCCACACTCCTAATTCTCCCCTTTCTGCATGTATGTACTTGGAATTTTATATTTGGGGAAGGGGGTTTAACACCTTCCAGTGTCACTCCCTATGTCATCTGCTGTGCTCCCTCGTTAATTTGTTCCTCTAGCCATCCTTCCAATCCCCAGCAGGTTCCTTCTCCACCCAAAGCCAATTGTCTTCCTCTACAGGTTTGGTTCACCTATCCCTTCATTGATTCCCATTCCTCCTCAGCATGCTAGGCTTCCCTTCATATCTTGCTTGAGCGGCCAATTTTTAAGATAGATTTTGAGTCAATGATATCACAAGCCACCACACTTAACGCCTTCCAGTAAGAAACCTTATTTACACAGTGACTGTAGAGCTGGAAGAAAAGGACTGATACCACCTGCCCCACACCCTTGACCCTGCCCATCTAGTACAAAAATCTTCACCTAACTTCAAATATACAATTTTCCAATCTTCGTCTGTAGTTGGACTATTTTCTGTCTCAGCTTGCTCTTTATAAGAACATAAGATTTGCCATACTGGGTCAGACCAAATGTCCATGAAGCTCTGTTTCCAACAGTGGATAATCTAGGTCACCTATATATAAAAAGTAGAATTTTATTTTAATCATAATTAAATAGTAAATGGAAACAGTATACACATATATGATTATCCTGACAATCATATAAATGGTAACCTCTTCCCACTTCTCATTTAGAGTATATTGATCTATGTAACCGTAAATATTGGCACACTATGGATAACCCCACCACCGTTACCTCTCTCACCAAATCCTGTGCTCCACTGAGAATTAGATCTAAAATTGCTCCCTCTCTCATCGATTCCTGAATAAATTGCTCCATAAAACTGTCATTTATTCTATCCAGGAATTTTATATCTCTAGCGTGTCCCGATGATATATTTACCCAGTCAATATTGGGGTAATTGAAGTCTCCCATTATTACCTCACTACCAATTTGGTTAGCTTCCCTAATTTCTCTTAGCATTTCACTGTCCGTCTTGCCATCTTGACCAGGTGGACAGTAATATACTCCTATCACTATAGTCTTCCCCGACACACATGGGATTTCTACCCATAAAGATTCAATTTTGCATTTAGTCTCATGCAGGATGTTTATCCTGTTGGACTCTATGCCATCTCGGACATAAAGCGCCACACTTCTCCTGGGTGCTCCTCTCTTTCATTGCGATATAATTTGTACCCCGGTATAGCACTGTCCCATTGGTTATCCTCCTTCCACCATGTCTCTGAGATGCCAATTAAGTCTATGTCTTCACTCACTGCTGTACATTCTAATTCTCCCATCTTACTTCTTAGACTTCTGGCATTAGCATACAAACATTTCAAAGTTTGTTTTTTCATTCCGCTTTTTAATTGATAGGGATAAGTTTGAATTTTTTAGCTCAGGTGAGTTTTTAGTTACAGGCACTTGGACTACTTTTCTTATTACTGGAACCTCACTGTCAGGATGCCCTAATTCTAATGCATCATTAGTATCCTTTAAAGATACCTCTCTCCGAACCATGCGCTGCTGAGCGACTGTCGGCTTTCCCCTTTGTTCTAGTTTAAAAGGTTTTGAACAAGTTCTTGCAAGAAAAGTCCATAAACTATTATTTTCTTTTATTAGTTTTAAATGTATCACCTACTAACTTCATTGTGTGTCCCCCTTGTGTTTGTACTCTTAAAGAGTAAACCAATTAGCATTTACTCACTCCACTTATTTTATAGACCTCTATCATTTCTCCCTTCAGCCCTCTCTTCTCCAAGCTGAAGTCTTAACCTCTTTAGCCTTTCCTCACAGGGGAATCTAATCGCACCATCCCCCTTTATCATTTTAGTTTCCTTTTTCTGTACCTTTTATAAGTCTGCTATATCTTTTTTGAGATGTGCTGACCAGAACTCAAGATGAGGTTGCATCATTCGCCATTCCTTTCCCAAGAATTACTAGCATTCTATTTCATTTCTTGCTGCTGCAGCACACTGAGCTTAAGATTTCAGTGTATTATCAACAATGACACCTAGATCCTTTTCCTGAATGGTGACTGCTAATGTGTAGCTATAATTTGGGTTACTCTTTAAGTGCATCACTTTGCACTTGTCCACATTAAAATTCATTTGACATTTGCATGCCCAGTCTCCCAATTTTGCAAGGTCCTCTTGCAATTTCTCACAATACTCTTGTGATTTAACAACTCTGAATAATTTTATATCAGCAAATTTGATTACCTCACTCATTGTTCCCATTTCCATGTTATTTATAAATGTTAAAAAAACACTGGTCCCGAAATAGATCCCTGGGACACTTCACTATTCACCTTTCTCCATTGCGAACATTTGCCATTGAGCCCTACTTTCTGTTTTCTAACAAATCCCCAGTCCATAATAGGACACCATGACTTTTTAATTTCCTAAGTCTCTCATGAGGGTCTCTGTCAAATGCTTTCTGAAAATCCAATAACAATATATCAACAGGCTTACCTTTATCCACATGTTTATTTACATCTTAAAAAAAATGTATCGGAGCAGATCAGCAAGGGGCCACAAAATGGCGGCATGAACTAGCCACGGATCGGCAGTCTGTTTCTTGTGCCTTGTTTCTGTGAGTCGACTTTTTTTTTTTTTTCCCCATAATGCTTCCTAAATGGAAGGGCAAAGTCAGAGCTTACCCTTTGGAGCCTCCTTTGACACCTGGACAGTGATCCATCATTGACAGGTCGATCCAGTAAAGTTCAGTTGAAGATTTCTCGTCTGTAACGAGCTCGCTGCGCACAATTCGGACGCGTAAGGCAAACCAGCGATACAGTCTCCAATTTTGCGCATCCGTAGTGCTTCTTAAAACAGACGCGTAACCCTTCCCGCACCCGGCATGTAAATGAACGAATTAGCTGTATAATGAAGGAATTAGCTATTCCCCTCCGATACCGTAAGGCGCGCTCAGGTTCTCTCATTAGTAACGCACTGTTTTGCCGCGGCCGTAACGTGTTAGTTTACCACCTCCCCCTAGTAGGAGTTAGGACTGTGAGTCTAGTAATAAATCCATAGACACCGCTTAAGATACTCAAAAACAATAAAACACAATTTAAAAAAAAAGCGATACAGAGATGATCGAGAAAATGTAATGATGTGGGACACATAAAACCTGTCAGAAGAAAAAATAAAAAATTTTAAATACCTGTCGGAGGGCCGCATGGGTCCAGGCGGCCGGCGTGGGTCCAGGCGGCGGGAGCCGGGTGGTCGCGTGTTAAGTCTAGGCCGCGGGCGGGTGGGCGCCTGTTCCGGGCGGCGGCGGCGGGGGGACACGCGTTAGTTCGAGACGGCCGGCGGGCGGTCGCGTGTTAAATCTAGGCCGGGTCCGCACAGGCGCGCATTCACTGCCGGTGGGGGCTGCCTCTCCCGGCAGCCCCCACCGGCAGTGAATGAATGAATGCGCGCCTGTGCGACCCCTGCGATTCGGCGCTCAAGGCGTGACGTCACGGCATGTGACTGCCTTGAGCGCCGAATCGCAGGGGTCGCACAGGCGCGCATTCATTCATCCAGGCGGAGGAGCCGGTGGCGAAAGCAGCCGGCTCCTCCGCCTGGATGAATGAGCGCCGAATCGCAGGGGTCGCACAGGCGCGCATTCATTCATCCAGGCGGAGGAGCCGGTGGCGAAAGCAGCCGGCTCCTCCGCCTGGATGAATGAATTCATTCACTGCCGGTGGGGGCTGCCTCTCCCGGCAGCCCCCACCGGCAGTGAATGAATGCGCGCCTGTGCGACCCCTGCGATTCGGCGCTCAAGGCAGTCACGCCTTGAGCGCCGAATCGCAGGGGTCACACAGGCGCGCATTCATTCACTGCCGGTGGGGGCTGCCGGGAGAGGCAGCCCCCACCGGCAGTGAATGAATTCATTCATCCAGGCGGAGGAGCCGGCTGCTTTCGCCACCGGCTCCTCCGCCTGGATGAATGAATTCATTCACTGCCGGGAGAGGCAGCCCCCACCGGCAGTGAATGCGCGCCTGTGCGGACCCGGCCTAGATTTAACACGCGACCACCCGCCGGCTGTCTCGAACTAACGCGTGTCCCCCCGCCGCCGCTGCCGCCGCCCGGAACAGGCGCCCACCCGCCCGCGGCCTAGATTTAACACGCGACCACCGGCCCCCCGGATCCCGCCGGCCGCCTGGACCCACGCGGCCCTCCGACAGGTATTTAAAAATTTTGATTTTTACACTTCCTGGTACCTGTCATTTCAAATGTCATTTGAAATGACAGGTACCAGCGCACCCTGGTTACTGTATAGGCGCTGTATTAAGCGCCTATACAGTAAAATGGGTTACGCGGCCATAACCCTTCCCTACCGCTTTAAAGCCGCGGCATGCATTTGCATGCGATTAGAGGAGAGTATCGGGGAGTTAGTGAAGAGAACTGTGCGTGCGGGGAGGAAGGGTGCGCCTGACACTACCGCACTGTTTCTTCCGCGGCCTTACTGGATCGACCTGTATGTTTGCAGTGCCTGCTTTTAACGTTAGAGGTTATCCCTGTTGTCTGCTCTGATAGAGGAGAGCCAGCCTCGGCTAGGGAAGATTTTTCCCTTAGCCCCCTTGACATTACCCACCGCCAGCCCAGCAAGAATTCTCCTAGAGTGAGGCTGCAGAGTCGCTGACTGATGATATCATCAGGAGCCCTGAGTTGAGGGGAGCCTCCAGGAGTGAAGAATCCACGCTGGCTTTTCTGTTCAAGGGGACACTGTAGTTTGTGCATCAGTGGAATCGCTTGATTCATCTGAAAGGATTGTGGGTGAGTCCCAGTTTCTTTTCCAAATTTCTCTAGTGGGTTTAATTCCCCCTAAACCTGCAGTAGTTACTCTGCATACACTGTGGGACTTGGTAGCTTCTATGGCCCTGCTAGTGTCAATAATTTGGCTAAAATAGATGCAGTGTCCAATCATTTAAAACATAAGAAATTGCCATGCTGGGTCAGACCAAGGGTCCATCAAGCCCAGCATCCTGTTTCCAACAGAGACCAAACCAGGCCACAAGAACCTGGCAATTATCCAAACACTAAGAAGATCCCATGCTACTGATGCAATTAATAGCAGTGGCTATTCCCTAAGTAAACTTGATTATTAGCCGTTTATGGACTTCTCCTCCAAGAACTTATCCAAACCTTTTTTGAACCCAGCTACACTAACTACACTAACCACATCCTCTGGCAACAAATTCCAGAGCTTTATTGTGCGTTGAGTGAAAAAGAATTTTCTCCGATTAGTCTTAAATGTGCTACTTGCTAACTTCATGGAATGCCCCCTAGTCCTTCTATTATTCGAAAGTGTAAATAAACGAGTCGCAGCTACTCGTTCAATACCTCTCATGATCTTAACGACCTCCATCATATCTCCCCTCAGCCATCTCTTCTCCAAGCTGAACAGCCCTAACCTCTTCAGCGTTTCCTAATAGGGGAGCTGTTCCATCCCCTTTATCATTTTGGTTGCCCTTCTCTGTACCTTCTCCATCGCAACTATATATTTTTTGAGATGTGGCGACCAGAATTGTACACAGTTTTCAAGATGTGGTCTCATCATGGAGTAATATAGAAGCATTATGACATTTTCCATTTATTAACCATTCCCTTCCTAATAATTCCTAACATTCTGTTTGCTTTTTTGACTGCTGCAGCACACTGAGCCGACGATTTTAAAGTATTATCCACTATGATGCCTAGATCTTTTTCCTGGATAGTAGCTCCTAATATAGAATCTAACATCGTGTAACTACAGCAAGGGTTATTTTTCCCTATATGCAACACCTTGCACTTGTCCACATTAAATTTCATCTGCCATTTGGATGCCCAATCTTCCAGTCTTGCAAGGTCCTCTTGTAATGTATCACAGTTGCTTGTGATTTAACTACTCTGAATAATTTTGTATCATCCGCAAATTTGATAACCTCACTCGTCGTATTCCTTTCCAGATCATTTATATATATATATATATATATATATATATATATATATATATATATATATATATATATATATATATTGAAAAGCACCGGTCCAAGTACAGATCCCTGAGGCACTCCACTGTTTACCCTTTTCCACTGAGAAAATTGACCATTTAATCCTACTCTCTGTTTCCGGACTTTTAAGCTGTTTGTAATCCACGAAAGGACATCGCCTCCTATCCCATGAATTTTTAGTTTTCGTAGAAGCCTCTCATGAGGGACTTTGTCAAACGCCTTCTGAAAATCCAAATACACTATATCTACCGGTTCACCTTTATCCACATGTTTATTAACCCCTTCAAAAAAGTGAAGCAGATTTGTTAGGCAAGACTTCCCTTGGGTAAATACATGTTGACACTGTTCCATTAAATCATGTCTTTCTATATGCTCTACGATTTTGATCTTGAGAATTGTTTCCACTATTTTTCCCAGCACTGAAGTTAGGCTCACTAGTCTATAGTTACCCGGATCGCCCCGGAGCCTTTTTTAAACATTGGGGTTACATTGGCCACCCTCCAGTCTTCAGGTACAATGGATGATTTTAATGATAGGTTACAAATTTTAACTAATAGATCAGAAATTTCATTTTTTAGTTCCTTCAGTACCCTAGGATGCATACCATCCTGTCCAGGTGATTTGCTACTCTTTAGTTTGTCAGTCTGGCCTACTACATCTTCCAGGTTCACAGTGATTTCGTTCAGTTCGTCTGACTCATCACCCGTGAAAACCATCTCCGGAACTGGTATCTCCCCAACATCTTCATTAGTAAACACGGAAGCAAAGAATTCATTTAGTTTTTATGCAATGGCCTTATCTTCCGTAAGAGCCCCTTTAACCCCTTGGTCATGTAATGGTCCAACCGACTCCCTCACAGGTTTTTGTTTTGGATATATTTTAAAAAGTTTTTATTATGAATTTTTGCCTCTATGGCCAACTTCATTTCAAATTCTCTCTTCGCCTGTCTTATCAATGTTTTACACTTAACTTGACAATGCTTATGCTTTATCCTATTTTCTTCAGATGGATCCTGTGAAATTAACCAAAATCAAATTCAAGAAAAGTTTCTTCATTGGAACAAGAAATGTTCTCAATGAAATCTGTGCAATCCATGTTCATAAAGGAACGTCAATTTTGTTGAGAATAGCCCATGTTTTCTTAATTTAAGGTTCTTGAATTTTCCCAGAGTGGTTGGTGAACTGTTATGAACCCTGCCCGCGGGTTCCCCCACGAGCAGGCACCTTACCCCATGCTGCTTTTGCTGCTTTCCGACGCGGCCGAACGCCGCCAAAGTCGGTCCTTCCCATGCGGCCGGAGCCACGGACTCTGTTCCTCCTGCGGCCCGGAGACCGCCCTTTATGCCCTGCTTCACTGCGGCCGGAGCCGCGGACTTCTTTGCAGCATGGAGCCGCCACCGACATCCCGACCATCTCCGGGGCTGGAGGCCGCAAGCCCCCGAGCTGGCTTGGCGGCTGGAGCCTCCCTCGGTGTCTACTGTAGCAGATGGAGCCACTGCCGTCGTTGGGGCCTGCTTCCTAGGCCCAGCCCTGCTTCTGCGCGCTGACGTCGGTGCAGGGCCGCTGTCCACGGTCCGGCACAGACCTACTTCTTCCTCCTTGGCGTGCGGCCGCACCTCTGTTCCAGATTTAAAGGGCCCACAGCCGGATATGCCCTGGGCTCCACCTTCTGACTGTTTCCTGTGTTAGCCCTATAAAAGGGCTGTTCCTGCATTCCGTCTTGGCCTTGCATCGGAGTTACTTCAGCCCTGGAGGCTCCTGCCTGCCAGCGCTCTGACACGTCCTTGGTGTTCTTCCTGGAGCTCCTCGTCTCGTCTTGCCATGTCTTCGTTGCCTGAGGTCCCCGTCCAGATGTCCTGGTGTCTCGACGTCCTGCTTCCTGGTGTTCCAGCCCTCCTTGGTGTTATGCTTCTGTGCTCTGGAGCCTTCTGTTCTGCCGGCCGTGGTTCTCCAGGTGACGCTGCTCCTTCTTAGGAGATGCCGGCAGTGGACTGGTGTCCTGTGCTCCTGAGCCGTCCTGTCCTGCCAGCCTTTGTGGTGCTTCAGATGACATCGCCTTCGTCGAAGTCCCGCCTCGACTGGATCCTCTCCTACACTTGTCCCGCCTTCCGCGTGGTCCGTGACAAGCCTCCTCGGACTGTGTAGGGCGAGCAGTGGGACAGGGTGGTCTGCGACCAGCCCATTGGGTCCGCCCGTGAAGGTGGGCTGAGTAGGGTGCCCTGAGAGACAGTGCCATTGTCTACCTTCCCAGCTTCTTGTCTCATCAGGACTTTGTCAAGTTCTTCGTTTCGTCTCTGATGCCGTCGCATCAGCCTTGGTGTCATGTCTTCGCCTTCTCATAGTCATGTCTTCGTGTCAAGGCCTCCGTCTGCCCTCATCCTCAGGCCAGCCTGCTACTCCATGCCGATCCAAGCGGCAGATCCGAAAAGGCTTGGAACGGTCGGAAGACTGTTCACTTTCCAACATCTTCTTGTTGGCCTTGGGAGCTTGCAGGCCCGGCAGAGGGTAAGACCGTGCCGGGACACGTTGCCAACCCTTGGTTCGGTCCTGGATTCTTCTGGGGTCGGGTCAAGGCCCAAGGGCACACGAATACCTGTGTCACTTAACAAGAACCTCCTAGACTTGCTCTACGGGGATATTTCCTAGACATATTGAAGATTTCCCCAGAGACTGTTCCTGTGTTGAATAAAGTTTTTTTTTTTGCAACAGGAGCAAAATGAGATTCTAGAACACAGTTTCTAGAAACTTCTGGTTATGAAGTATCTGAAAGATTTTTTTCAGAATCTGACATTAGTTTCTTTAAAAATATTGAAGTTTTGTTTTTGGGCTCTTCTGTTAGAATTTTTCCTGATCTCTCTCGAGCTACTCAAGAGCAAGGAAAAGGCTTCCTGGCTTTACACCGGGCCTGGACCCTAGGAGCAACATATGTTCTAAGATATCCATGTAAATGTTTTGTCAGATTTCATGGTGAAACCTTCATTTTCTTTGTTCTTGAACAACTGCAACTATTTGTTGATTCTAGGAAGGTTACTTTGGCTTCAAGCCTCTTAACAAGACCAGTAAATTGAATGTCCTAAATGGGTTTAGCAGGATATATCATGTAAAGCAGTTTCTTTTTCTTTATTGTATTCTCCTTATTGCTTTTTGATTTCTGCTCCTCTATTTCAAGTTTTGTGGTGTAATAAGTATATATTTTGTTTTTCTTAAAGGCATTTTTTTTTATTCTTTGTAGAAAATGTAATAAATATAAAGTGAAAAAAAAGTAGCAGTTTAGTGAGGCAGAGCTTCCCTTGACTAAAATCCATGGTGGCTTTAAACTATGCCTATCTATATGTTCAGTAATTTTGTTATTTATGAGAGTTTTTACCATTTTGTCTGACAGACATACTTGCTGGACTGTAGTTTCTTGAATTTCTTTTTAAAAATTTGTGTTACATTTTATTTATTTATTTATTTGGGGCTTTTCTATACCGGCATTCATGATACAATCATATCATGCCGGTTTACAGGTAACAGGGGGTGTAATAACCATAAACATTTAACAAGTGGAAATGAACAAAAGTTACAATAAAACAGGGTTACTGAAACTGGGGGATGAAGGAAACGAGTAGGAGAAACATTACAGTAATTTTACAGTAACAAATTATTTACATAGTGCTGAAAGGTCTTTTAATAGTTTTCTTAGTAGTTGTTGTTGCTGCGGTGAATCAGTTAGACTCGGGAAATGCTTGTTTAAATAACCAAGACTTAATCCTTTTTCTAAAAGTTAGTAAACATGGTTCCAGTCTGAGATCAGGGGGGTAAGGTATTCCATAGATATGGTCCTGCTGTAGAAAAGGCCCGATCTCTGCATGCTAGGTGGTGAGTGGATTTAGATGGGGGAACAAGCAGGGAACCACTGTAGGCTTCTCTGATGGGTCTGGATGAAGTGTGTAGTCTGAGGGGGATTTGGAGGTAAAGAGGAGCTTTGGGAGTGGATGGTTTTATGGATGATGGTGAAGGACTTGTGTAGAATTCTGAAGTGAATTGGTAGCCGTGTAGATTTTTGAGAATAGGGGAGATGTGGTCTCTTCTTCTGGAGTTTGTCAGGATTCTGGCTTCCGCGTTCTGGAGCATCTGAAGAGGTTTGATGGATGAGGAAGGGAGACCTAGCAAGATAGAGTTGCAATAATCTATCTTGGAGAATATTACGGCTTGTAGGACTGTTCTGAAATCTTGAAAGTGAAGGAGTGGTTTAATTCTTTTTAGAACCTGTAGCTTATAGAAGCAGTTCTTGGTTGTGTTGTTAATGAACGTTTTTAAATGCAGGCGATTGTCTGTTACTACTCCTAGGTCTCTTGCTTGGGTAGCCATGGTGTTAGCTGGTGCACTTTGAGGGGTATTGCTGTTTTCCGGAGAGATGAGGAGGATTTCAGTCTTAACTGAGTTTAGTATCAGGTTTAAGTCTGTGAATTGTTGGTTGATCTCTCGGAGGCAGTTCTCCCAGTGTTTTAGTGATAGATTCTTTGATGGGGATCAAGATTTTCACGTCGTCGGCGTATAGGAAATGTTTTAGTTGAAGATTAGTTAACAGCAGGCATAGCGGAAGGAGGTAAATGTTGAAAATCCTTTGGCAATTATGGCAAATATTATGGCAATAATTATCCTTTGGCAAAATAACATTGGCAATCCTCCAGTCTTCAGGTACCACAGACGATTTTAATGATAGTTTACAAATTACCTATAGCATATTCACAATTTCATTTTTCACTTCCTTCAGCACTCTGAGATGTATACCATCTGGTCCATGAGGTTTGCTACTCTTTTAGTTTGTCAGTTTACCTTATTATATCTTCTAGGTGCCCTAAGATTTATTTCAGTTCCTGTGAATCTTTTTGCTCTGTCTGCTTTTTACTTAAAGGCCCCTGGATTACTTTAGCATTTACTATAACTTCTCTGTCAGGATGCCTTAACTTCCCTGTTTTATTTGTATCCTTTAAAGATACATCATTCTGACCCTCTCATTTCTGAGCAACTGTCAGCTTTCTCTCATCATCTAGTTTAAAAGCTGCTCTATTTCCTTTTCTCAAGGTTAGTGCCAGCAACCTGGTTTCCACTCTGGTTAACATGGAGCCCATCTCGTTGGAATGGCCTCCCAGTTCCCCAGAATGTTTTGAAGGACTCAGAATTAATAACCAGTTGCCCAGAATCAGATTTTTCACCTTTTCAGGTCAAGAAAGTGACCTTTGTAAACGCACAAAAAATACTAACTTACTAGCTCAGAAACACACTAAAGAAATCCCTTACCATTCCTAGCTGCATTTTGTTTTAATTCAAGGCCCAAGCATATATACACTAAAAGAAATAATTTACCTTTCCCCAAACTTAAGTCTCCATATTACCCATCAAGCAGTACTCGCCGATCCTCTTCAGTCACCAGCGAAATCTTCTGCTTTCTATATTCCCTTAGAATTGGAGGGAGTGGATATCCCCTTCTTGTCCAAATCTTTCCAAGGTCTACCTAAATATGATAAGATCTGTGGTTGGAAAGAGGCCACCAGAACTTAGGGGAACTGTAGTCTGCTGTAGGAGGGAGAAAAACCTCTGCTGACGATTGGGTAGAAGAGGAGAACATGCTGGGGCCCAGATGGGAGAAACAGCAATACCTTTCCATTGCTTCCGCATCCCAAGTTGGTGGCTTACAAATAAAGGAAGTTGTGAGCAACATTGATTCCAAGGGAGTGCCCCTTTGGCGTGTGGTTGCAGTGCGCTGCAGGGCTCTGATCTTTCACCCAGATGATGTCACCAGTGCCACAACAGGACCAACAGAGCCTTGAGGATGGTAAAACCTCCAGTCCTCACCCTTTTCATTTTAGTACATTCTCCTGGGGGTATTCTGCACACAAAATCTTATAGTTCTGGAAACTTTAAATTGGTCAAAATAACACAATTTACATGACAGTCTTTAAGTAATTACATTTTTAATTAATACAGAAAAAAGTTATTACTTAGAGATGCAGAATTTCCCTAGAAATTCACTGTAAGCGTGTCTCTCTTCCACTTTGCCCTCTCAGGCCCCAACTCCTCCACCTGCCAGTATCTCTCCCCTCCACCTCTAGGCTCAACCCCTTTCACTCTATCAGCAGCCCCAGAGTTTGACCCCATTCTCAATTCTGCCCCTCACACAGGCTCCCTTTGTCCCTCCCTCTCTTACACACATGCGCTCTCTCTCTAGTACACATACGCACACACACATTCCCTCATACAGGGTCCCTCTCTCTTGCATGCACACCCACACAAGCTCTCTCTATCTCTCACACATATATCCTCACACAGACTACCTATGTCTCTCTCTCATGCACCCCTTCACACAGGCTCTGTCTCACACATACACAATCCCTTCACACAGGCTAGCACCCTCACATACACACGATCCTTTTTTTCATACACACGAGCTCCCAATCTCTCACACAGATACACACTTCTTCCCGTGGCACACCGGGGTCTTCATCTTTGCCGCAAGCGGAGCGCCAGGGCCTTCATCTTCGCGTACTTTGTTCACGGCATGCCGGGGTCTCCTCTACCATTTTCTGCACCGAACCACCAAATTCTGCGCTCCGCAGTAGCACAGAATTCCCCCAGGACTAACAGTTTTATATGCAAATATAGTAATAGCAGGCAATTCAGGACTTAACAAGTATATGTATTTTTTTCATATTAAGTATAAGGAGGTTCTTTTTTAAGGTTTTAATGTTTATACCTTGTTGGAAGCCCTTTTGGAGTTGTGGGTTTTACTAAATTTGAAAGTTGGCTTCCTACAGATACTGGTAGACTGAGGTCAGCATGGATGCCTATAAGGCATAACATTAGCAAATTGGTTGACCTCTATCTTTACCTGCTGGTCAGGGAGCATGACTCCCTTGTCTGGACTGACATTTTTTCATTCATATTTGTCTAATTTATGACATCCTGCTTTAGACAAGTAACTAAAGTTCTGCTAATCAAGTTAAACGGGCGGTTTTTCATCCAGTGAAATAATTTCTGGAAAACCCTTCAGCGTACACATCTGTCACTTTAAACCAGAACATTCTTTTACTCTGAGTTCAAATTTGATAAACTTTCTAAGAACATGACCAATGCTCTGGTCTGGAAACATACTGATTTTTCTGGTCATTTTACATTCAAAATAAGGTAAAATCCCTTGAAGAACTTTTTCTGATTTCATACAAAATTCTTACATTTAAAAAACTATTTTCTCAATCTAATAGAGCATTTGTATAAATGTTCATATATAGCTTGACTATTTTCCTAACAAAATAGCCAAAAATAATTTAGGGGCCTATATACTAAGCATTTTTTCCCCCATAGACACAGGGAGCCTACATTTCAAACCTATTCATGGTACATTTGTCCTTGTAAGTGGCATGCAGAAACCTATTCTAGTATTTTATAAACTGTGTGGTGGGAGCTGCACAGTTTATAAAATACCAAATAGTTTGACTATGAAAGTAGATATGAATATTTCCAATGCAAGAAAATGCTTACTTTCTCTTCCTGTTTTACAAACATACAGGTGTATATTTTAGGCTTGAAAAGAATTTAACATGTACGTGTAATAAACCTAATTTATATGTGGAGGCAGGTGTGTGCGTATACTGTTGTGAAAATACTTGTGTACTATTAATCACTAGTTTGCCGATACCTCCACCAGTCACCCAGTCTGCTTCCAGTTCATCTAAACACTCCAGCACTTCACCCTGGACTTTCAACGATTTCACTCAGACCTCCCCCCCCAAATATTGCAAACAGACAAGTCAGATTTTCACTTGTGTGAGTATAAAAGTATACACATAAGTTTGGTAGTATATTGATGTAGATCTCTTACAAAATAGCAATCACCACACGTACTTCTGAACCCCGTCCTGACACATCTTAGCCCACCCCTATTTGCCATCAGTAAAATGTACACGTGAAATGGGAAATACATGCATATCTGCAAGTCTATGCTACTTATGTGTGTATATGCTATTTTTATGCACAAAACCTCTTTGAAAATTAACTTCAACATGAAGAAACTTCTTTAATGAATCAGGTGCTAAATTTGAAACTTCTGACAGAAAAAAAAAGTCACTTTTAAAATTTATATAGGAATCGAGGCGGTCTGGCGAAACTTACAAATATTTCAAAGCCTTACCAGCTGAAATTCATCAATAATCTTTCCCTAGGCAACCTTAGGACTGTAAGACAGAATCTTGAAATTTAAAACACTTTTTTCATATTTATCTTCGAAACAACAGATTTTTTTTGTATTGAAGTCTGTGGGAGAATTATCAAATTACCTGACATCTAATTGCTTTCATCAACTTATGAGTTGAAAGAGTTTCATGCACACCCCCAATTTATATTGCTTTCAGAGTATTAATGTTCATGCAGCCCAAGTCATGAACCTTTGAATATTTCTCCATAAATGATTTATACAGTGTTTAAGCACCTTAAAAGTACTCTGGGCAAGCCTGTATTTGTCCACCTAGCAACCACATCCTACAATGCCTACCTATAGTCCTTGCAGGACAGGCATCCCTGGGAAAATAAATATCTTGAGCACCAGTTTACAGTAATGTAAGGAGGAAGTGCAAAAGTGGAATTGTAAAAGAGGAATGTATCAAAGGAGAAATACTGAACTAATCCAAAGAAGGGATTGGCGAGGAACCACTAATAGTTCAAAGGAATAGATATGGAATAGAAGAGAGGGACTGCATGGTCCTAGCAAATCTGAAAGTGGACAAAGCAATGAGGCCAAAAGATATGCATCTTAGGATATTAAGGGAGTTCAGTTAAATTTTGGCAGCTCCCCACTGACAATTATGTTCAGCAGTTCTTTGGAGACAGGAGCATTTCCAGAGGAAATTAGAAACATGAAAGCAGAAAAAAAACTATATGGTCCATTTAAAATGCCTATCCATCCAATTTATCTAGCCCTCAATTCCCATTTCTCTCCCTAGGAGATCCCCTGCATTTATCCCAGGTTTTCTTGAATTCAGATACTGTTTTTGTCTCCACCACCTCCAGTGGGAGGCCGTTCTACGCATCCACCACCCTCTCTGTAAAGAAACATTTTCTAAGATTACTCCTGAGTCTATCCCTTTCACCCTTATCCCATGATGCCTTGTTCTAGGGCCTCCTTTCCGTTGAAAGAGGCTCGCCTGCTGTGCACTTCCTTTTCCTTTGAAAATTATTGTACCAAAGCTACCTGTTAATTTTGTGTGCAGACTTTTTTCAGGAAAACTTAGCTGAAAAGCAAAAGCATGAGCACAAGTGCAAACCCCTTCCCATTCCACCCCCAGGAATGCCTCTGCTTGCTGTGGGTAAACTTATGTACTTGCAGGCTTGTAAACCTATAAGTTTACCCATAAATCAGGCAGGTAGTTTTCTAGCAAACCAATTTCTACTTTTAAAGCACAGTTTTGCCCATGGACATGCCTTTTGGAAATTATTCTCAGAGGCTATCAAAGCTAGAAAAATTCAAGGAAAAAAAACAGGAGTAATTGGAAAATGATATACTTTTAAGATGTTACAATTCCTATATACATAAATGGGGTAATCATATAAGAAGGTCTTACCAGCAAAATAGGTAAATATTCCTCTTGTAACCATGTATCCTTACATTTTATTCAACTGTATCAATAACTTGAAAATCATAAATCATCCAAAAACAATGGGCCTGGCACACTAAGTTTTATTTATTCCCATAGACACAGAATGAGAAAAAAGCCTTAGGAAATCAGGCCTAATATTTATACAACATGGATACAACAATCAGTCCTCTAAAATGGACTGTTTCAGCGAAATGCCTACTTCAGGGAGGTTATTAAATAGATGGAAAAATAATCAAATACAAACAAGTCTTTTCTGAAATGATTCCTTCAAAAGCTAAACCAAAAGTCCAGGTGTAATTTATCGTTCCCTATATCTTAAGGTGGCAGCCATGCCAAATAAACCATTTATAAAATGTAAATTAAAAGTTCATAAAGCAGCTTTCTAATTTATTTACAAATTTGTTATCCACGATATCCAGAACACAGGTAAACATACATCATAAAAATCAAAACATATTTAAAACAAGACAAAACAAAAGCCGCTGGGGAACAATGGCCCATGGCCAGGCAAATGAAACATAGAAATGACGGCAGAAGAAGACCAAACGGCCCATCCAGTCTGCCCAGCAAGCTACGCAGTTTATCCATTTTTTTTTTTTTTAATCTTCCCCCCCCCCCCCCCCCCCCCCCCCCTTTTTCTCCCTCCCACCCGTCACTATTGGCTTCCAGCACCCTCCGGCCCCCAATTCCCTTCCACCCCTCCACCAATGCAGAGAGCAGCGCCGTATCCGCATCCCAGTGAACATCCAGCTCAATCCGGGGTAGCAACCGCTGCAACAAGTGGCCACACCCCTGCCCCATACTCTTACCCACCTCTGTTTTGTTTGTTTTGGTTTTTTGTTTTTTTTTTGAGATGGCAGCCCTCCATCCTTCCGCTCCGTGAAGGTGGAACACAAACCACTGGCCACTGGCATCCCGCTCCGTGAATGCCTCTGTGGCTACTGCTGCTCCGTGCAGTGTTTTGCTGCCTGAAGGTGGAACACCAACTACTGGCCACTGGCATCCCGCTCCGTGAATGCCTCTGTGGCTACTGCCGCTCCGTGCAGTGTTTTACTGCCTCCTCTATATTTACGCCCGCTAGACTTGATGGATCCACAGTGTTTATCCCACGCCCCTTTGAAGTCTTCCACAGTTTTAGACTTCACCACTTCCTCCGGAAGGGCATTCCAGGCATCCACCACCCTTTCCGTGAAGAAATACTTCCTGACCTTGGTTCTTAGTCTTCCTCCCTGGAGCCTCAGCTCGTGACCTCTGGTTCTGCTGATTTTTTTCCTACGGAAAAGGTTTGTCGTTGTCTTTGGATCATTAAAGTTTTACAAGCCTTGGGGCTTGTAAACGATGATGTAAATGATGATTATAGTTTATCCCACGCAGACCACAGTTAATAATTAAGCCTCTCTCTGATGATTGAAAAGACTGAGTTATTTTTTTGAATGATGACAGAGATACCTTGGCTCTTAATTTCTCAGGACTTGAGATCTACAGAGTATAGGGCCTGCAGTGGAGAAGGCTCTATTGTGTGTTTTTCAGGTATGCAGTTCAGACATAGGTACATCTAGAAGATATTTTCCCATAGAACAAAGGACTTGAGGAGGTCTGTAAATCCTTAACAGGGTGATAAACTGAGGAGCATCTCTACTCAGAGCCTTATAATTCAGCATCCCTACTCAGGGCCTTGTGACTCAAAACTGTTTTAAATTTAATGTGTGTTTGGATGGCTAGCCAGTGTATGGAAGCGAAAAATAGGGGTGATATGCTCTCACATTGAACCTCCTGTTAGGATTCTGACAGCATTTTGGATGATTTGTTATGCTTTTATAGTAATAACTGATGGCCAAAATATGCAACGTTACAATAATTGATATAGATCCCCAAGGCTTGTAACACGGATTCGAAGCCATCATAAGGTAGGTATGGCTTTGTAAAAGGCAGAGTTTAAAGAATGCTTTCTTGGCAGTATTTTTAATTTGAACTTGTATTGAGTGGGAAGAATCAAAAGTAACACCTAAATTTTGTGCTTCATGAGAGATTGGAAGCTAAGTATTCTCAAACTGAAACAAGGGAGGCGCTTTGGTAGAAAGAAAGTGGTCTAAGATGAAAATCTCTGTCTTAGTAACATTGAGAGAGAGTTTATTTTAGAAGTGGCAAACTCTGGTCCTTGAGAGCTCAAACAAGCCAGGTTTTCAGGCTATCCAAAATTAATATGCAGGGCGATAGATCTGCATACAATGGCAGATGAAATTTAATGTGTGTAAGTGTAAGGTGATGCATAGAGGGAAAAATAACCCATGCTATAGTTACACAATGTTAGGTTCCATATTAGGAGCTACCACCCAAGAAAGAGATCTAGGTGTCATAGTGGATAACACATTGAAATCGTCGGCTCAGTGTGCTGCGGCAGTCAAAGCAAACAGAATGTTGGGAATTATTAGAAAGAGAATGGTAAATAAAACGGAGAATGTCATAATGCCTCTGTATCGTTCCATGGTGAGACCGCACCTTGAATACTGTGTACAATTCTGGTCGCCGCATCTCAAAAAAGAAATAGTTGCGATGTTGAAGGTATAGAGAAGGGCGACCAAAATGATAAAGGGAATGGAACAACTCCCCTGTGAGGAAAGACTAAAGAGGTTAGGACTTTTCAGCTTGGAGAAGAGACTGCTGAGGGGGGATATGATAGAGGTATTTAAAATCATGAGAGGTCTAGAATGGGTTAATGTGAATCGGTTATTTACTCTTTTGGATAGAAGAAAGACTAGGGGGCACTCTATGAAGTTAGCATGAGGCACATTTAAAACTAATCGGAGAAAGTTCTTTTTTACTCAACGCACAATTAAACTCTGGAACTTATTGCCAGAGGATGTGGTTAGTGCAGTTAGTATAGCTGTGTTTAAAAAAGGATTGGATAAGTTCTTGGAGGAGAAGTCCATTACCTGCTATTAATTAAGTTGACTTAGAAAATAGACACTGCTATTACTAGCAACAGTAGCATGGAATAGACTTAGTGTTTGTTTGGGTTCTTGCCAGGTTCTTATGGCCTGGATTGGCCACTGTTGGAAACAGGATGCTGGGCTTGATGGACCCTTGGTCTGACCCAGTATGGCATGTTCTTATTTTCTTATGTTCTTAGTGCATGCAAATCTCTGTCATGCATATTCATTGTGGATATCCTGAAAACCTGGCCTGTTTGTTGCTGTTGAGGAAGACTGAAATTGGCCACCCCTAGTCTATTTAAAGAGAGCCAACTTTTCAGGTGAAACAAAACATAACTTTGATTAAAAAAAAAAAATCATCAAAGGTAGATGACCAAGGGATAGAAATATAAAAACTAAACTGAATGTTGTCCGTATACAAATGATATTTTACATTTAAATTAGCAAGGATGTTGCACATTGGTGCCATGTAAATGTTGAATAAAAATGCTGAAAGAGAAGGATCTTGAGGGACACTAACATTTAATGAAAATAGGATGGAATAAGTTAAATATTTTGAGTGTGGTTTGTCAGTGATAAATGAAACCATTGAAGAATGGAAGAAGAGATACTCTAACTGGAAAGGCAAAAAAGCAGAATGCAGTGAAATGTCAAGGAGCACCAAGATGCATCTTGTCCCTGTATCAAGACCGTGTCGGAATACATCTGAACAGGAAAGCATCAAGGTGAAGGGTGAAAGCCAAACTGGTACATATCCAGAATATAAGGTGGTAGAGGGCCAAATGAGTAACAGAATTCAAAAATATGAGTTAAGCACAGAGAATCCTCTAGATGTGAGGGTAAGATTTGCAGTATTGCATGAGGAATGGGCAGAGCAGATTGGCCTTCTGTACTTTCTCTGTATATTTTTCTGTTTTATTTTTCTATTAGTTATGCCCAGATTAATATAGAACTTGCGCTCTGATTTCTTTGGTAAACGCAGGTAGCAGCAAGTCTAGAATGAATACTCATATGCCACTGTATTAAAAACTGGCCAGCTGTTGAAAAATGAGTTATGTTGAGGTTTTAACAATATCTATTTTACATTTAATGTTTGTTTATTTATTTATTTATTTATTTATATACCGATAGCCGTTTGCACATCGTATCGGTTTCCAGTAAACTAAAACTTTTTGACAGTGTCATTAAACTTTAGGCACTGCCATGTTATTAATTATAATGTAATATAACTGCTTGTGACCCATGGTTTAGCATAGGTGTAACTGACTTTTTATGCTGTGTCTATCATGTACAAATATGGTGGTTAATATTATTGCTGTTTCATGCCCCGAGTGCAGGTTGTGATAAGGTGTGCTACCATTGTTTTAAATACGGAAAATAAATGGTATGTGTGAAATTGCAGTAGAAAGTTCCCTTGCTACTGTTCATCCACCCCTTTTTTTTTTTTTTCCCTCCCTAATCACAGCACATAATATTTCTATGCTGTTCCTGTCCTGCCTACGCCATCCTCCAAATTTGCCAGTGCTGGAGGAAATACTATACCCTGTTTCCTGCAGTATGGAAGAGCCTTAATCAATTTTGCTGGACTTTCATTTGAAATTGCAATTTCTCTGCATTGCTTTTTTTATTCTTCTCCAGCAATTCTTTATTTCCTCAAACTAGATTTTTGCCCATTTGAGTATTTGGTCTCTTATTCCAGACTACTGTGGCTCTCTTCATTCTTTTCACTTTCTCTCTGTTTATTGGATTACCTTACTCTGTAGCTGTGTGAAATATAGTATTTTGGGAAACCATTCTGTGCAACAGGGGTATATAATGTTGAATTGTACTATATCTTCTAGGTTGATATACTCGAGGATCCTGTTATTCAGAATGTGATCGTGCTGCAGACAGTTCTTCAGGAAGTGAGAAGCCGCAGTGCACCAGTTTACAAGAGAATTAAAGATGTGATTAGCAAGTCTGAGAAACATTTCTATACTTTCACCAATGAGCATCATAGGTAACCAAGATTAGAAAATAAATATAATATCCATCTGTTTGAAAAGTTGCATGCCAATAGTACAAAAGCCAGCGCAAAATGTAGAGGACATAATAGTATTGAATGCCTAAATATCATGAGCTCATATTGTCATGGTGTCAGCAAAAAGGACAGTGGTGATTTGGCTTCCGGTATTCATCAATAATTGTATCGGAGGGATTTTGTTAAATCTGTTGCCATTCCGTGCTGAAAAGAGATGTTTTTCCCAGACAGATTAAGTCAGGGCCAGTGGGTTATGCACCTCTACCAGCAGATGGAGACTGAGCAAAGCTGATGTCACAGTATATATACTCCTGCAGTGACATCAGCCTGCCAGTATTCTCCGTCTCCAGCAGATGGTGGACGTGCATCTCCCTACTGGGGATTGCTTCAAATTTTAGAAGGAGAAATAAAAGGAGTTTTAATTTGCCTCGCTCTCCTGCGGTGATACCAAATGATCCCTCCCCTAGTTGAGAATTCCTGAGGTGATTTCTGTGTTCCCTCAGATGAGTGCCTTGGTCCAGTAGCTGGTTTTTCAGCCAGCGTGGACTTAACTGTTTAAAACAGCTGAAAGGCAGCGGGTGCAGGAAGCCAAGAACAGCTGTGATGATATATTCCCTCTCCCTCCGCAGCTGGACCATCTCTGTACTCAGCCAGGTAAGGCTGAGCTCAGGTAAAGTTTAAAAAAAAAAAAAGGGGGGGGGTAAAAGACAGATATTTGTAAGGCTTTCCCCTGCCATCTTTTCAGCTCCCCTGTGCTTCCCATGTAGTGCACTACCTGGATGAACCAACTGCATGGAAAGTCTAGAAGAGCGTGAAAAAAAAGACTGCCATCAGTCACCTGCTCTGATATTCCTGGGAACACAGTCTCAACCACAATAAAAAGAATTGTGATCATGCATCGGATTCTCAGTTTGCCTGACCTGTTTGTGGAATAATCCACACAGATCTCTCCATACTGTGATATGGTGGAGTTGATTTAAAATTTCCCAGGAAAACATGGAGGCAGCAGCCAGCCAATAGAGTTAGGAATACTTGATTTCAAAGTACACAGATTCCTCAAATAACTGGTGTTCGTTATGCAAGGAGATCAGAATCAGATCTTATAGGGCAGTAACTTTTAAAACAGGTAATTCAGCTCTGCATTTGGTGTAAACATTCAGAGGTTAATTTTCAAAATCCCAGTGTTTAGTCTTGCGGATTCTTTGAATCTGCATACTCTGCAAGCATATTTTCAAAAGGAACCACCTTGCAGTTTTCCTTTGAAATTAGGGTCCAGCTAGTACTGCTGGTACTCCTGTACCTGTAGATATTGAACTTGTGTACAATAGGTGCAGTGTTGCCACTGAAATATGTGCAAGGATTTCAAAATGAAATCCTCATTTCCCTCTACGTACCAGGATCAGTCCAGACAGTGGGTTATCTCCCCCTTCCAGCAAATGGAGTCAGAACTTTGAAGGATGCTTCCTTATAAGGTAGTGCACCCTTTCCTAATCCTCAGTATTCTCTTGACTCCAGCAGATGACAGTGGTGGCTTTCGTTCCCCACTGAGATGACTAGAAAGCTATTTTAGGAATTTTCTCTATTTTTCTCAGCTTTCCTTTCTTTTGGATGGGTCAAGTCTAATTTAAAAAAAATCTTTTGAATTTCTGAGGGAATTTATTTGGAGAGCTTTCCTGTAGCCTCCGCTCCTGTTTTAGTGGGAGCGTTCTATAGCTTGCAGGCAGTACTATTTGCAGCTCTCCCCACCCCTTTCATCTCTGTTGTCGGGGTAAGTTTGCTTTTATTTCCTTTTGACAGGTTATTTCCTCTCTTCCTCTCTCCGGGGTGCAAGTCGGTGGTGCCGACCTCTCCCCCTGTGGATGCTATCCGACCTGCTGCCCCTGAGACGTCGTTTTCCTCTGGGTAGCCGGCACAGAGAGGCGTTATTCCTCTGTGCCTCTATCTGTGGGTCGCTGAGGGATAGAGAGAGAGCAGGACTGAAGCGGAGGCTATTACCCGCTTCTTACAGCCACGAACCAGGTGAGCGTGAGGAAGAACAGGCTGAAGCGGAGGTTTTTCCCGCTTCCCGCAGCTTTAAACCTACCTGTTTCTCGCGTTAAAATCAGCTGGTTCCCTCGCGGCTCCGTCGGGGATCGCCATGCCTCATTCGTCCATGTGCTGTGCTTGTGGAGAGCCCGGGTTGAGGCTCTCCCACGAGGGGATTTGCACAGCTTGCCTCCCTGGTGGGGAGGGACTTTCTCAACCGCCGAGCTGCTCTGGTTCTCGTCTTCTGGTGCGCCTCGATGCTCAGGGGCCGGCCCCGATCCTGCTGACCGCGGGAACGGTGGCCATTTTGTCTCCAGACTCTGCTGCTCCGGCGCTAACAGGAGAAGAGCAGGACACTCCTTTTTCATCTCAGCCGTCGGTTTTGACACCCGTTCCACCTCTGGAGCTTTTTCCTCCGTCAGGGGATCTTCCCACTCTTCCTCCATCGGGGCCACCTCTGTTTTCCACGGATTTTGTTCTCCTGCTTCACAATGCTTACCTGGCCAGGATGGGCCAGCACCAGGAATTTCTGGCGGGACCTCCTCCTCCTAAGGTACCCAGAATGGCTGATTCCACTGAAGTCTTGGGAAGTGCCCAGACCGTGGGGCGTGCCCAGTGGTCCCGGGACCAGGGGTACCTCCAACCACCTCAAGTGCTCCGAGGGTCCATTTGGTACACCCCTCTGCGGTGGGGGGTGGGGGGGGTGTCTGTTCCTCAGCAGGACCCGGATCTGGATGAACCTTCAACTACGACTCCATTGGAAGGGGATGATCCTAGAGTCCTGCGGATCTTCCAGAGGGATGAGCTGGACCCCCTCATTCCACACATCCTACAGGAATTGGACATTGAGGCCCCTCAGGACCCGCCTGAGCCTAATCCACCAGCAAAGAAAGGAGACCCCCTTCTGGCTGGTCTACGTCCGCCGTGTAGGTCCTTTCCTTCTCATACCCACGTTCCTTCAACTGTTATCCAGGGAATGGGATTCTCCGGAGACCTCCCTCAAGGTCGGCAGAGCCATGGATAAGCTATAGCCTCTCCCGGATGATTTCCTGGAGCTTCTTAAGGGATCCCAAAGTAGATTCTGCAGTCTCAGCAGTGACGAAAAGAACTACCATTCCAGTAACAGGTGGTGCAGCCTTGCAAGATCTTCAAGATCGAAAGCTGGAGGTTTATCTTAACAGAGTTTTCGAGGTGTCCGCCCTGGGGGTCTGGGTGGCAATTTGTAGTTCCTTCGCTCAGGTTGGAGGCCTCTGCTGGCTTCAACAGCTGCTCAGCTCCCAGGAGTTGCCTCCTGAGGAAGTACTTCAGGCAGACCACCTGGAGGCCGTCATAGCATATGAAGCAGACGCTCTATAAGACATTGAGAGTATTGGCCAGATCTATGGTTTCTACAGTCTCGGCTAGATGCCTCCTCTGGCTTTGCAACTGGTCGGTGGATTCTTCTTCCAAGTCACAGCTGGGATCCCTACCCTTCAAGGGGCAAGCTACTATTTGGGGAGGATCTGGACGAGATTATAAAGTCCCTCGGAGAGAATAAGGTACACAAACTGCCAGAGGATCGCCCTCGTTCTTCTAGGTCGTTTAATTCCACTAGAAGCCGATTCAGGAATCAACGTTGTTTCCACCAGGCAAGGACTGCAGCTCCTTGTCAGCCGTCCTCTCGATCTCAATCCTGGACTCAGTCCTTTCATGCCTGAAGACAGCCCTGCTCTGATCCGGCCCAGGGGACGTCCTCCAAGTCTTCACAATGAAGCTATGCCAGCCCACTCCCCGATCCCCAGGATAGGGGGGCGTCTCTCCCTTTTTCTACGAGGAGTGGGTCAACATCACGTCAGATCAGTGGGTCCTGGATAGTCTAAGACACGGCTATGCGTTAGAATTTGCTCGGCCGCTAAGAGACAGGTTCCTCTTCTCTCCATGTGGCCCAGTCCAGAAACAACTCAGTCCGGCAGACACTTGACAGGCTTCTGGCTCTTGGAGCGATTCGTCCGGTCCCCCCCCCCCCCCAACTGGAAGTAGGCCGGGGACATTATTCGGTATACTTCGTAGTCCCCAAGAAGGAAGGTTCCTTCCGCCCGATCTTGGATCTCAAGATGGTCAACAGGGCCCTCAAGATTCCCCACTTTTGGATGGAAACCTTGCGCTCCGTGATAGCGGCGGTACACTCCGGAGAATTTTTGGCCTCCCTGGATCTGACGGAAGCTTATCTACACATTCCTATCCTCCAAGCGCATCAGCGTTTTCTGTGATTCAAGATTCTGGGACAGCATTTCCAGTTTCAGGCTCTACCGTTTGGTCTTGTGACCGCTCCTCGAACCTTCACGAAGGTGATGATAGTAGTAGCCGCCGCTCTCCGGAGGGAGGGAGTCTTGGTGCACCCATACCTGGACTGCTGGCTCATTCGGGGCAAAGTCCTCAGCCCAGTACCACCGGGCGGTCGACAAGGTGTTGACGCTTCTTCACTCCCTCGGTTGGGTGGTCAACTTCGCCAAGAGCAGCCTTTCTCCATCTCAGTCTCTGGACTTCCTGGGGGCACATTTCGACACAGCGCTGGGCAAGGTGTCTCTGCCCCCGGACAGGGCTCATACACTCATAGCTCAGATACAGCGATTAATCGGTCTTTCACTTCCAACGGTGTGGGATTACCTCCAGATCCTGGGATCCATGGCTTCCACCATCGATCTGGTCCCCTGGGCATTTGCACATATGTGTCCCTTACAGCGCACCTTGTTCTCCTGCTGGAAGCCGGTGTCTCGGGACTTCCAAGCCATCCTTTCTCTCCCTCAGGGAGCCAAGGACAGTCTCTTGGGGTGGTTCAACCTGTCTTATCTTCTCCAGGGTGTTCCTTTGGACATCCCGAAATGGGTAATCGTCATGACTCATCTCTACCAGGGACCGAGCTTTTTCTACAGCAGGTCCATCCATCTGGAACAACCTCCCCTCAGAACTCAGAATGGAACCGTGCCTAACTACATTTAAAAAAAAACTCAAAACTTGGCTCTTCTTACAAGCCTTCCCTGATCCATCAAACTTTCACTAGATAACTACTCAGCTTTTGAATATGGAACTTCGCCCCGCCAATATTCACCTCATTTACTAGTTTGGACATATCACAATGTACTTAATTTAATACCTTCTTAAGGCTTCTCTTTTTCCAGCTGAACCAGCTTCCAAGTTCAAGGTCCTTGTTATTATGTAACTTTTTGCTTCTCTGCTCTTGTCTCTTACCACAAAATTTGCTCCTTATGTTATGTTACGTTATACTGATCTACCCCTGTTCGATGTAAACCGACCTGATATGGTATTCAACCTTGAAGGTCGGTATAGAAAAATGTTAAATAAATAAATAAATAAATGACGGACGCCAGTCTCTCTGGCTGGGGAGCGGTGTGTCAGATGAGTTCTGCGCAAGGGAAGTGGACGCTGTCCCAAGCAACTTGACCGATCAATCGCTTGGAGACCAGAGAAGTGCTTCTGGCATTGAAATGCTTCCTACCTCTCGTCCATCATCACGCAGTCCGAATACTCTCAGACAATGCTACCACTGTGGCCTACATCAATCACCAAGGAGGCACGAGGAGCCGGCATGTCTCTCGGAAGACAGACAGGTTGATGGCGTGGGCGGAGACTCACCTCTCCCGCCTAGCGGCTTCCCATATCGCAGGCATAGACAATGTTCAAACCGACTTTCTCAGTCGTCAACATCTAGATCCCGGAGAGTGGGAACTCTCAGAGGAGGCGGCGAATCTCCTGTTCCACAGATGGGGAACCCCTATCTGGACCTCATGGCAACCTCAGCTCAATTCTTCAGTTGCAGAAGAGAGTATGGCGCAGAGGGAGTGGATGCCTTAGTCCTCCCCTGGCCCCGTCACGTTCTCTTCTACGAGTTTCCCTCTTAGCTTCTGGTGGGTAAGGTACTCCGAAGAATAGAGTCCCACCAGGGCCCGGTAATTCTGGTGGCGCTGGAATGGCCCTGTCGCCTGTGGTTTGCAGACTTGATCAACCTCGCAGTGGACACACCTTTTTGTCTGGGTCACCTTCCACGCTTGCTGCGTCAGGGTCCGGTATCTTTTGCCCAGGCCGATCGCTTCTGTCTTGCGGCCTGGCTTTTGAGAGGCGCCGGCTGAGATGGTGTGGATACCCAGAGGCCGTTATCTCGACCCTCCTCAAGGCTAGAAAGACATTACCTCCATCTCCTATATCAGGGTATGGAAGGTTTTTGAGAACTGGTGTGCCTCCATACCTGTGTCGCCACGGACCGCCTCATTGGCTCAGATCCTATCTTTTCTTCAACAGGGACTGGACAAGGGTCTGGCCTACAACTCACTGAGAGTGCAAGTCTTTGCCCTAGGCTCTCTACTTCATCATCCTCTCACCCGGATATCATCCAAGTCCTCAGGGGGGTGAAGCACGTGAAACCCCCGGTCCACGCTCTTTATCCTTCGTGGAGTCTCAATCTCATTTTCCGAATCTTGGTTGGGCCACCTTTTGAATCCATGCGTTCTGCGACCCTCAAGGATATCACTCTCAAGACGGTTTTCCTGGTAGCTATCTGTTCTGCCTGCAGAATCTCTGAGCTTCAAGCACTCTCTTGCAAAGAGCCCTATCTTTGTTTTACGGATTCAGGAGTTTCCTTGCGCACTATGCCTGCTTTTCTGCCCAAGGTGATTTCCGAGTTCCACTTGAATCAGACGATAGAGCTTCCGTCTTTCTCAGCGGACGCATCGGCGGATCTACGCAAGCTAGATGTCAAGCGTATCCTCATTCGCTATCTGGAAGTCACTAATGATTTTCGCTTGTCTGACTATCTTTTTGTTCTCTGGCATGGTCCGAAGAAGGGGGGCCAAGGCGTCGAAAACTACCATTGCTCGCTGGCTGAAGGAGGCAATCTCTGTGGCCTACATTGGAGTGGGTCAACAACCTCTGGCGGGTGTCTTTTCGAGCTCAGGCTGCTTCCTGGGCAGAGATGCAATCGGTCTCATTCCAGGAGATTTGTCGAGCTGCAACTTGGAAATCGTTACATACCTTTTGCTCGTCATTATCGTCTACACATATAGGCTCCTTTGGCTCTAGAGTCATTCGAGTAGGGTTTTCCGGGGCCCACCCTACATAGGGAAGCTTTGGTACATCCCACTGTCTGGACTGATCCTGGTACGTACAGGGAAAAGAAAATTATTCCTTACCTGCTAATTTTCATTCCTGTAGTACCAAGGATCAGTCTTGACGCCCTCCCTGACTGTTTTATTGGGTTTGGGATTGCCTGTCTGCTCAAAATGCTTCAGCGCCTTTTTTCCTTTGGCTGATTAATGGTTCACTCTGCAAGTTTTGTTGTTTGACACTGTTTTGTGCCCATTGCACACTGTTATTTGTTACTTAATTCTATTGTTCTTGATCCATCCTGGTTTTCCTCTTTTTGCTTTGATATACTCCATACTGAGGATTAGTAGAGAATGCACTACCTTATAAGGAAGCATCCTTCAAAGTTCTATCTGACTCCATCTGCTGGAAGGGGGAGATAACCCACTGTCTGGACTGATCCTTGGTACTACAGGAACGAAAATTAGCAGGTAAGGAAGAATTTTCTTGTGTTGCTTTTCAGCCCAACCCTTTTTCAGAACAAATAAAATTACTCCCTCTCTCACAACATAAGTAGTCTTACTTGTAAAGGGGGAGGGCATTTTTCAGCTACTGATTTTTACCTAGATAACTGCTTAGTCAGTTGGGTAAATTCTTTTGAAAATTCATTGATATGAGTGAATGATCCCCCAACTCATACCCATAAGTGATTTTTTTGTATGGTGGCCATGCTGTCAGTAATGAGAATCTGTTATCTCAATACAGAATCAAGGATTGAGCAATTGCAACTACTACCATTTTTAGTACACCATTTTTGTGTCCATCCGCCCCCCCCCCATTCTCACCAAACCTTTTTATGGGGGATTTAGAAGGCAGTAGGAAAATAACTGCAGTCAGGTTAAAAAATATCTTGTTTTTGTCTGGCTTGCCTTCCTTCATGTCTGAGCTTCCAGTTCAATTGGAATCTGCCACAGTTTGGCTCACTACTATGTGTGATAGGGTGTGGGGGAGGGGTCTAAAGTTGAGTTGTCATGGGCTTTATTTATGACCACCAGGGTTTTTTTTCCCCCAATTAATCTCCATTCCACTCCCCCAGTTATTGCAATGGAAATTTTCAATAGGGGCCCTGCTCCCTTTGAAACCTGGCACATGAACCCTATGAACCCTACCTGTAGATATTGTTATTGTGCAGTGGCTGGTCCCTGTGGGTAGGGAAGTGACTGGATGCCACTTCTGTAGCTCTTCTAGCCTGCCTACCCGATGACAGAATTTAGTTTCAGCAACCAGACTGTGACTGGACCATTGGGTCTGTCTCAATATTTTCTGTATCTAGATTCTATGTAACACATAGAAGTTAACTAGCAGAGCAATTTTGTTTCTCTTTCATCCAGCTAAACCAGTCCAGAAATATGGCTTATACTCCCCTACCAACAGGTGAAGACCAAGAACAGGTTTGCTGATGCTGCCCCTTATAGGGTCCTGTGCTGCCTCAGCCTACCAGTATTCTGTCTCCAGCAGATGGTAGAGCTATTTCCTGTACTGCTACCTGATGTAGGCTGAGGGAAAAGGACATGTAAACTGGAGGCTACACTTGGGCAGCAGTTTTAAGGATTGATCCTCTATTGGGTGGTGTCAGAGGGCTTTCCCAGCTGACAAGGAGAGGCTTTTTGGATTCTTCAGCTGGCAGAGTCTTGGATGTGGTCCCACTTTTTCCCTGATAACTCTGCCTTACCTCATCTCCTGTTGGATGGAAGTGGGTGGAAGCCTTAGAATTTTGTTTTATTTGGAGCGTTGTGCACTGTCAAGTTATAAAAGAAGAATTTCTTGAGGTGGGAAATGCAGAGTACCTCCAGCGGTGGCAGTATTGCTCTGTGGCAGCGAGAGAATAGTTAGTGGAGGAGGAGACATTTGATGTCCTGGTCTTCAGCTGGGTAAGTGTCCAGGAAGGGGTCTCATGGCAATGTTGATGGATCATAAACATGGCAGTTTATGCTCCACCTGTGAAGCACACCAGTCAGGAGCATGGAGCTCTTTCCGTATGCCGGCAGTGCAGGGAGGTGAGGACTGGAGCCAAAGCCAAGGGTCTTCGGCTCCATGGACTTTGTCTGCAGTAGCTTTTTCTTTGGTTCCTGCCAGTGTACTGCCTGTAGCTACAGCAGACATTTTGAAGCCATATGGAGCTAATAGCATCATTTTGGGCCAGCCAGTGTTAAATCCTCCTTTCTTCTTGGGGAGTGTTTCTCCGGAGGAACTACTCATCTCTTGCTGTGGTATGCTTCATGTATATGGATTTTTTAAAGTTGCTCTAGCAAACCTTTATATAGAGTCAGAGTGCTGGAATTTCCTTCTCCCTGGCTGAAAAAAGGGGATTCCTTGAGATCACTTCGAAAGAAGTCTAGGGAGGAGGAGAGGAAACTGGAAAAAGGGCACTCTAAAGGTTCCTGTAAGGGGGGACTGAGAGTGCTGTGAAGGATGAGTTGAAGGAGGGTGAATACTCCTCCAGGAAGGATGATTCACCAATGGTCCTGTTTTGTTTAGGAAAGAAGTGGTGACCACCTTGATTATTTGGTCACTGGATTTTGAAGATTATGGAAGCCAAGCCAGAGAATGAAAAGTGAGGAGGATCCCATTATGGTGGGGTCTAAAGAAGTTTCCCAGGGCCTTTCCTTTCCACAAGGCAATATGGTATCTGGTCTCCACAGAGTGGAAGCATCCAGAAATAATTTTTAAAGTAAGACTGCAAAGTTGTAGCCTCTTTAGATAAGGAGAGAGAAATTGAGGAACCCAAGGGTGAATGCAAGTTGAAGGAGGTGCAGGTCTTAGGGATGTACAGGACCATAAGATTGAGTTTATGCTAAAACAGGCCTTTGATGCCTGTGGACTGGCGCGTCAAGCAGCTGTCTGCAGTGGGATTATGGCCAGATCATGCCTCTGTCTCAGTGTTTCCAGGAAAGTCTAGGAGAATGATCCAGAATGGAATTAGAGGCAGTGGCTCAGGTGGAGCAAGACACAGCATTCTTATTTGATGCTTCTTATGACTTTATACAGGCAGCAGTATGCACTATGGCTTCTGTAGTGGCCATGCAACATTTACTGTGGCTGAAGAATTGGTCAGCAGATGCTCCCTCCAAAACTAGACTGTCTAAGCTTTCTTTTGCAGGGTGGCTTTTAGTTGAGGAGGATTTAGAAAAAATGGTTTCCTAGCGTGTAGCCAGATGGACTCAGGACCAAGGGGTTATGCTCCCCTGCCAGCAGATGGAGACAGAGTAAGGCTGCAAAGCTGATGTCACTGTACATATACCCCTGCTGTGACCTCAGCCCACCAGTAGTTTCTGTCTCCAGCAGATGGTGAATGTACCTCTCCCTATGGGGATTGCTGTACTTTTTGGAAGGAGAAATTCTACATTCTAAATTGGAAAAAATTGAGCCCCTCTCTCCTGCGGTGATACCTAAAGTTCCCTCCCCCAGTTGAGAATTCCTGAGGTAATTTCCAAGATCCCTCAGAAGTGTGCCTTGGTCTGGTAGCTGGTTCCCGGTGTGGACTTTGATGCTTAGACAGGTGAAAGGCAGCAGGTACAGGAAGTCGAGTGCAGTGGTGATGGCCAAAGCCCAGGGACATTGGTCAGAAGAAGAGGCCCTCTGAAACATCAATCAACTGGAATCCTGGGAAGTCAGATTGGCGTGTTTACAGTTCAGCCACAGACTCTAGGGTCAAGCAGTCCTCGTGATGTCTGACAACGCAACAATGATAGCCTACATCAATCGCCAGGGAGGAGCCAAGAGCCAGCAGTTGTCGCAGGAGATTGACTTCCATTATGGAGTGGGCAGAAGTACATATACAGATGATCTCGGCCTCCCACAACATCAGAGCAGACTTTTTAAGCAGGGAGAGTCTAGATCCAAGAGTGGGGGTTGTCTAGCAAAGCGTTTCAACTGATAGTAGATTGCTGGGGCCTCCCATCAACCGCCCTGCTGGCCGCATCTCAAAACATGAAGGTTCCTCGATTTCTTCAGTCACATAAGATATCCATGGTCCCTGGAAATCAATGCTCTCGTCCAGATCTGGCCAGAAGACAAGTTGCTATATGCCTTCCTTCCATGGCCCTGCTGGGCAGGATCATTCACAGAATCAAACACCACAGGGGACTAATCCTACTAGTAGCTCCAGATTGGCCCAGGCATCCATTGTATGCCGTCATGCGGAGACTCCTGGTCGAAAACCCCCTGCACCTCCCACCGCACAGGGGGGACCTGTTGCAGCAGGGACCGGTCCTTCACAAGGATCTGACTCGATTTCTGTCTTAAGGTCTGGCCCTTGAGAGGGCTCGCCTGATGAAGAGAGGATATTCTCTGGTGGTAATTGTCGCATTACTCCACACTCGGAAGTTTCCCACATCCCTAGCATATGTGCGGGTCTGGAGAGTATTTGAGGCCTGGTGCGAAGAATGCGGTGTCCTCCCTCAGACAGTCAAAATCCCACTTATTCTGGAATTTTTGCAGGAAGTCTTGAATAAATGTTTGGCCCTTAATTCCTTGTAGGTGCAGGTAACAGCTCTCTCTTGTTTCAGTTGTGAGGTGAATGGGGCCTCCCTGTTGGCTCATCCTGACGTGACCCATTTTCTGAAGGGAGTGAAGCACCTTCGATCTCCCTTAAGGTTGCTAGTTCCCTTGTGGAATCTTAATTTAGTACTGGATTTTTTGGCAGGTCCTTCATGTTGACTGCTGGCACAGTCTTTCCTTGTGTTTATTGATTTTTTTTTTAAAACTGTGTTTCTGGTGGCTGAATGTTTGGCAAGTTGCATCTCTGAACTGCAGGTATTGTCGTGCCGTGTGCCGTTCCTCCAGATGACTCCAGGGGCGTTACAGCTATGTATTTTTCTATCTTTGCCCAAGGAGTTTCATTTGAATCAGTCCATTTTGTTGCCATCCCTAGATAAACTCCAGGACGTGGAAGAATATCGTCTCCTCCGTCATTTGGATGTCAAGAGACTTCTAGTGTGGTATCTGGAAGCATCAGAGCCGGTCCAAAAGACGGACCACCTTTTTGACCTTCACGGAGGAAGGAAGCAGGGTGAACCAGCATCGCGGGCTACCATAGCTCACTGGATTAATGAGGTGGTCATGGGAGCCTATGTGGAGGCTGGAAAACCATTACCTTCTCAGGTTAGAGCTCATTCCACTAGGGTTCAGGTGGTCTCATGGGCAGAAGGTAGACTGCTGTCTCCCGTCAATATCTGCTGAGCAGTGACGTGGTCGTTCTTGCACACCACCTCCAGGTTTTATCCCCTGGACGTACAGGCCCGAGAGGAAGGTCCAATAAAACAAATCGGAAGGTGATCCCACGTAGCCAAGGCAAAAACAACAAAGGGACACCCTTATGCCGTGGAAAGAATTTTTAGGGCTCTGTAACAGATTATATTAATAAAAATTCTTTCCATGGCATTAGGGTGTCCCTTTGTTGCTTTTGCCAGGCCCGAGAGAATGCAGCCTTTACATGGGTGGTCTTGACTGGATCATGGGCAGCCAATTGGGAGTAGCTTTTGTACATTCCGTTGGTCCTGAGTCCATCTGGCTACCTGCTAGGAAATAGAGAAATTACCTGATAATTTTGTTTTCCTTAGTGTAGACAGATGGACTCAGCTTCCCGCCCTCTTCTGCCAAAGAACTATGCTACAGGTTCTTCCGTGGAGTCTGCCTCGAATCCAAGGGATTATGGGTAAATGTTCATCTAGTCCCTAATTAGGGTACCTATATTCTTACTGGAGTAAATCGGTTATTTACTCTTTCGGATAGTAGAAGGACTAGGGGACACTCCATGAAGTTAGCATGGGGCACATTTAAAACTAATCGGAGAAAGTTCTTTTTTACTCAACGCACAATTAAACTCTGGAATTTGTTGCCAGAGAATGTGGTTCGTGCAGTTAGTATAGCTGTGTTTAAAAAAGGATTGGATAAGTTCTTGGAGGAGAAGTCCATTACCTGCTATTAAGTTCACTTAGAGAATAGCCACTGCCATTAGCAATGGTTACATGGAATAGACTTAGTTTTTGGGTACTTGCCAGGTTCTTATGGCCTGGATTGGCCACTGTTGGAAACAGGATGCTGGGCTTGATGGACCCTTGGTCTGACCCAGTATGGCATTTTCTTATGTTCTTATGTTCTTAGTTGAGTACAGTTACGGTTATCCATTTTTAATCATATTTTTAATCAAGTTCTTTCACTAGTATGTCCACAGTGGCTTTTGAAGACAATACTGGAGGGCTGAGGTCATGGCAGGGGTATATCTAGGGTGACATCAGCTTTGCAGGCTTACTCCGTCTCCATCTGCTGGCAGGGGAGCATAACCCATTGGTCCTGAGTCCATCTGTCTACACTAAGGAAATGAAAATTATCAGGTAAGTAACTTCTCCATTCTGTATGGAAGGGAATTCTGTGCTCTGCAGTACCGCAGAATTTCCCCTGGAGTAATATTCATAAATGATCTGGAACAGGGACTGAGGAGTAAAGTGACCAAATTTGCAGATGACACAAAACTCTTCAGATTTGTTAAAACCACAGTGAATTGAGAGAAACTGCAGGAGGACTTTTTGAGACTAGGAGACTGAGCAACTGAATGGCAGATGAAATTTCATCTGGAAAAGTGCTAAGTGCTGCCAGTAGGGAAAAATAATCCCAACTACGTGTACACGATGCTGGGTTCTGCACTGGAAGTCACTACCCAGAAAAAGTACCTTATAGTCTTTGTGGAGCAATACATTTCAATCCTCTGCTCAGTGTGGGGCTCGGTGAAAAAAGCAAATAGAATATCAGAAATAATCAGAAAAGGAATGTAAAATATCACGGAAAATACAGTATATTGCCTCTGTATCAAGCCATGATGTGGCCGCACCTTGAGTATTATGCGTAGTTCTGGTTACTCCATCTCAAGAAAGACACAGTGGAACTAGAAAAGGTACAGAGGAGAGTGACTAATTGAAAATGGGATGGAACATCTCTCCTATGATGAGATGCTACACATGCTAAGGCTCTTCAGCTTGGAAAAGACAGCTGAGGTCTTAATAGAAGTTTATAAAATCATGAGTGGGGTGGAACAGGTAAATAAGATAATTTACCCCTTCAAATAATATTATAACAAGGGGGATACTCCATGAAACTAACATCCAACAGATTGGCGCACTATCAAGATGTGGAATCTGTTGCCAGCCTAGCATAGTGGGGGTTTAAAAGAGGTTTGGACAAGTTCCTGGGTGATAAATCTGTAATACATTGTTAGCCAGATATCCTAAAGACATCTGTTGCTGTCCTTGGGAATGAATAGCAGGAATTAGATCTACTTTATGGTATCTACTAGGAGCTTGCAAACTGGATTGGTCATGAAGATACAGGATGTTGGGCTCAGTAGACCTTGGTCTGTCCCAGCATGGCAGTTCTTACGTTTTTATAAACTGTGATTGACAGTGGGAGATGGGATGGGAACAGTATAGGAAAAAAATGTACCTTCTAACAAACAGGCCGATACAGTACAGTGCGCTCTGGTGGAGCGCACTGTTAACCCGCATTTGGACGCACGTTTTCGACGCGCTAGCTTTACCCCTTATTCAGTAAGGGGTAATAGCACGTCGAAAAAGCGCGTCCACCCCCCCCCCCTAAACTAATAGCGCCCGCAACGTGCAAATGCATGTTGATGGCCCTATTAGTTATTCCTGCGCGATACAGAAAGTAAAATGTACAGAAAGTAAAATGTACAGAAATTAACGCCTGCCGCGGAAGTACACAGAAAAGCAGTAAAAACTGCTTTTCTGTACACCCTCCAACTTAATATCATGGCGATATTAAGTCGGAGGCCCCAAAGATAAAAAAATTAAAATTAAAAATTGGCCTGCGGGTCAGAAGACGGACGCTCAATTATGCCAGCGTCCATTTTCCGAACCCGTGGCTGTCAGTGGGTTTGAGAACTGATGCCGGCAAAATTGAGCATCGGCTGTCAAACCTGCTGACAGCCGCCGCTCCTGTCAAAAAAGAGGCGCTAGGGACGTGCTAGTGTTCCTAGCGCCTCCTTTTACCGCGGGCCCTAATTTGCATAGGCCACCCTCCTGAATCCTCTCGCCCAGGAGAGCGGCCTGTGCGCGTGCCGGGAGAGCGGGTGCTCACCCGCTCTCCCGTGCGTTTTTCTGAATCGGCCTGAAAGTGTTGATGAAAATGAACTATTCAAGTATATTTCTTATGTACTAAAAACAAAACACATTTTTCAATTCCAAATAAGAAAAAAAAAACACATTTAATGTAGCAGTTGAAGTGAATTTCACATTCTGTAGAAAATTACTGAAATTTGTAATGCTACATTAACCTGGTTCCTGTTCTTTCATAAAGTTTATAGATTAGGATATTACCTGATTTAAACTTTTTGTTTGCTAAAGTATCTGTGATTGAGTTATTCGATGATTATTTAAATGAGTGGTTTGTTCTAATTGGTTTTGCTCCTGATTGAATGTACAGTGTGCCATCAGAAAATATTCAATACAGTTAATCTTACTGGAAAATCTGGTCTTTCTTTCAGGGAAACGTACATAGAACGAGAGCAAGGCGAAAGTGCCAATGACCGTAATGACAGAGCCATCCGAACAGCAGTAAAATGGTACAATGAGCATTTGAGAAAAGACAGTGGGGAGGCACTGCAGGCAATTCTAATAACAAATGACAGAAAGAATAAAGAGAAGGCTGTGGAAGCAGGGATAATAGCTTATACTTGTAAGTGCACCTGAAAGCACTGATGTTCTTGCTCAGCATGTGAGGATTTCTCTCTGCTTCGCTGTTGCAGAGGAGCATCGTTTGTAGTGTTGGGTGAAATGTTTTGTTTTCACTTGCAGGTGAAGAGTATATAAAGAGCTTGGTAGCTAATCCTGAACTTGTGGATCGTCTTGCTTGTGTCTCTGATGAGCAAGTATGTGTATTTTTTTTTTTCTTTTTAATTGTTTTTTGTTTGTTTTTTTTGTGCTGATGATAGAATTTTGACATAGCTGGTAGTGAATCCCCTGTTCCCCCAGACATGCAAGAAATTAGAGATGTGATTTTGGATGTGATTTGGCCGAACCTTTTGGTTCGGCCTTCGTTATCTGCCCGCTGCAGGAAATTTCGTTTTCCCGCGGTTTGGGACGATTTTATTTTGTCTGCCCCCGAAACAAAGCCCGAAACACGCCCCAGCCCTTCGGGGGGGGGGGGGGGGGTTGTAAAAAAAAACAAAACAAAACACACCCAAACCCACCCCAACCCTTCAAATTTAATTAATTGCAAAACACCCCCCCCCCCCCCAAGACTTACAGAGTCCCTGGTGGTCCAGCGGGGTCCCGGGAGCGATCTCCCCCTCGGGCTGTTGGCTGCCACTAATCAAAATGGTGCCGATGGCCCTTTGCCCTTACCATGTAACAGGGGGCTATTGGTGCCATTGGTCGGCCCCTGTCACATGGTAGGAGCAATGGATGGCCCGCGCCATTTGACCACCAGGGACTTTTGGTAAGTCTTGGGGGGTTGCAATTAATTAAATTTGAAGGGTTGGGGTGGGTTTGGGTGGGTTTTGTTTTTTTTATGTGCCCTTTCTTCCCCCCCGAAATACGATAAGAAAACCACATGGAATTTCATGGGTTTTCTTATCGTTTCATCGCCCGGCCCCCCCCCCCCCCCCCCCCCCGAAACGCAGCAAATAGGAAATATCGTCTCTATTCCCTATTTCGTTGCAAACGAATGCACGTCCCTGTTAGATGTTGTCATTTTTCAGAACTGTACTGTAATTGTTGAAGCTGTAAAAAAAAAAAAAAAAAAGGTGTATTTCCTAGCGTGTAGCAGATGGACTCGGGACCAATGGGTATAGTGTTCTCCTGATAGCAGTTGGAGACGGATCAGATTTCAATCTGACGTCAGCCCTAGTACATATACCCCTGCAGGACGCCATGCTCTTCAGTATTTTCCATCTCCATTGCAGTTCGGGACTCTATACACTCTTGCACAGCATTAAGAGTATTCTAACCAAAGAAATCCAAAACAAAGAAGAAACCTTAAGTCTACGGATGAGCCCCGCTCTCCTGCGGTGATACCTACGTGTCTCTCCCCCAGTCAAGATTCCTGAGGTGATTTCCGTGATCCCTCCGAGGTAGGCTTCGGTCCAGCAGCTGGCCCCCATCGTGGACTTAGCCCCCGGCATCGGGTGCGGCTGAGAGGCAGCGGGTGCAAATTCGAGCGCGGCGGTTAAGGTACTTTTCCCTCTCCCCCCGCAGCCGGAGACCACCCGGAACGAGACCGAGAAACGCCGAGACAAGGTAAGGTAGAAAACTTCTTAAGTCTCCGGTCTCTGAGGCTCGAATAGCCGCACAGATCGCGAGCCGGCGTCGGTGCTACCGGGTTGATCAGCCCTATCCAGGCTAGACCCTGGTTCGACACAAGGGTCCTCCCACGTGGAGACCCTCCAAGGTGGTCGTCATATTGCTCGTGTGGTCACAGTCGCCATTTCCATTTGATCGCCACCCTGTCTGCCGATCCGATCTGTGCGCACAGAGGCGAGCACAAAATCACTTGTGTGCTCACCGGCGCGCGCATAAGTGCCGTGCACACAGCGACGCGCACAAGGGCGCCGGGGGCACAGCCACATGCTCAACTGTGCCGGGCTCATAAATAAACCCCGTGCGCACAGCGGCGCGCGCGCATCCTTTTGAGCGCGCATCCGACCTACACGCACAAGTTCGGCACACCCGGCGCGCATAATTCAGCCTCCCGGCGTACGCTTGAACACACAAATGAGTTTTTCGGCGCACACAAACCTTGGCACCACCGGACAAGAAGCTCAAAGCTCAGGGCCTCTTCCCAGCATGCCACATTAGGGCTGCGCAACACAAAGAGGCCACAGCCCTGTGTCTACAGTGCGAGGAGGCTCTGGGTGAACTAGGCCAAGGTCCTCTCCAGCCGGCATTGGGATCCGGATCCCCTGACAGTACACCGGATCTGGCTACCCCCAGCGGGATCCTCCCTTACACGGGTCTCTCCGGGGATGCAGCACCACTCAATTTAGACCCAGCATCTTTCTCTTGGGTAGAATTCTTTAAAGGCCTACATACCTTTGTCCACATACAACTGGCGCCCCCGATAACACAACCACAGCCTCCCCCAGAGGACCCTAACACTCCGGGGCCCTCTAAACCCAGAAAAGTGCCCCTCCTGCCTCAAAGTCCCAACTTAGGGGACATGGACACCTCGGATGAGGATCAACACTCCCTGGAGGAAGGAGAAATCCCTCCAGGAACGAAACCTTACTGAACCATGAGGCGGTTCTTCGCCAAAGACTAGCTTTCAGACCTCGTGGTGCACAGCTTGAAAGAGCTCGCTATCCCAGGCACAAGTGCCACAGGGGAACCGAAGACAAACCCCCTCCTCGAGGGACTCAGTCAAGCCTCCTGCCATTTTCCTTTGCTGCAAGCCATTCAACAGCTGATTAACCTGGAATGGGAGTCTCCGGAGGCCATGTTCAAAGGGGGTGGACCCTGACAGCCATGTACCCCCTGGGCCCTGCCGCCAAAGATCTCCTGGCCTTCCCCAAAGTGGATGCCATGGTCTGCGCGGTCGCTAAGCGCACTACAATCCCAGTCGAGGGAGGAGTGGCACTCAAGGATGCCCAGGACAGATGTCTGGAATCCATCCTCAGTCATTCGACGTTTCAGCTGTGTCACTACAGATCGCTGCCTGCTGTGCCATGGTGACACGCGCCTGCTTATCTAAGACCAGGAACACCACCATGCCATTCGAAGCACTAGAACCAGCAGTATCATTCCTCATGGATGCGACCTCGGACGTGGTACGCACCGCAGCCAGAGGCGTTTCGTCTGTCGTAGCAGCCAGAAGACAACTCTGGCTCCGAAGCTGGTCGGCCGACGCGACGTCCAAGACGAGACTCACGAGAATGCCTTTTAAGGGAACCCTCCTGTTTGGAAGCGAACTGGATAAGTTAGCTGACAAATGGGGCGAATCACCACTACTGTGGCTACCAGAGGACAAGAACAAGAGAAGCCAACGCCCCTCACCCCAAACATCTAAGGGCAGGGGATCACAGCGCTTCAGATCGTACAAAAGTACATATCAATCATCTCGCCCCGCAAGCAGGGGCCAGTTCTTTCGGAACAAGGGGAGCCGGATCTGGCCCAGGCCCCAGCCGCAACCCACAATGAAAATCAGCCGGCCCATCTACAAGAAGAAGCCATAGGGGGCAAGCTTGCCCTATTCTACCAAAGATGGGTCAAGAACTTCGGACAAGTGGGTCCTAACCATCATTCGAGAGGGATATTATCTGGACTTCCACAACACTCCTCCGGACAAATTTGTGAAATCTCCCTGTCACGACCTCTCCAAGAGGATGGCAGTGGAAACCATGCTGACCAAATTGCTCACATTAAAGGCCATAACACCAGTGCCCTCGCAACAACAAAATACTGGACACTATTCCATCTATTTTATCGTTCCCAAGAAAGAGGGTACGTTCCGACCCATCCTGGACCTCAAGTCCGTCAACCGTCACCTGAAGGTCCCTCGCTTCCACATGGAAACCCTACGCTCTGTCATAAGAGCGATACAGCTGGGAGAATTCCTCACATCCCTGGATCTGTCAGAAGCCTACCTACACATACCGGTCCACCACGAGCATCAGCATTTTCTACACTTTGCGATCCTGGACCGTCACTACCAGTTCCGGGCACTACCCTTTGGGCTAACCACAGCACTCCGAACATTCACCAAAATCATGGTCGTAGTGGCGGCGACACTGAGGAAAGAAGGAATCCTCGTACACCCATATCTGGACGATTGGTTGATCAGGGCAAAATCCCTAGAGGAAAGTCATCAGGCGACCACCAGAGTTAAAACTCTACTGGAGAACCTCGGGTGGGTGGTCAACACAAACGAGCTGTCTGCAGCCCTCCCAATCTCTAGAATACCTGGGAGTCCGGTTTGACACAAGACAAGACAAGGTCATTCTGACTCCTACAAGGAGAACAAAGCTGATGAACCAATTGCGAAACCTGTTAAGCAGTCTTCGCCCCAAGGTGTGGGACTACCTCCAAGATCTCTGTCTCATGACATCCACACTGGAAGTGGTCCCATGGACAAGTGCTCACATACGATCCCCTACAGCGTTCCCTACTGTCACGATGGAATCCGATGCCCCAGAATTACTCCGTTCGCCTCCAGCAACCGGAGGAAGCTCAAACCCAGCTACAATGGTGGCTACAAGAAGACCATCTCAACAAGGGAGTAAGGCTATCCCCGTCGACCTGGATCCTGCTCACCACGGATGCGAGTCTACGAGGGTGGCGAGCCCACTGCCAGGAACTGACCGCCCGAGGCAATGGGACAAGGAAGAGTCGGGATGGAACATCAACCGACTGGAAGCACAGGCAGTCAGGCTAGCCTGCTTACGGTTCAGTCACAGACTCTGGGACAAATCGGTCAGTCATGTCGGACAACGCCACAACATTGGCCTACATCAACCGCCAGGGAGGAACCAGAAGTCAACAGGTGTCCCTGGAAATAGACACCTAATGGCGGGGCGGAATCAAACCTACAAGAGATCTCAGCCGCCCACATCATGGGAAAAGACAACGTCGCTGCGGATTACCTCAGCAGAGAAAGTCGAGACCCAGGGGAATGGAGGCTGTTGAACACAGCCTTCCAGTTGATAGTGGACCGCTGGGGAACACCAGCCATGGACCTCCTGGAAAGCCGGTCAAACACCCAAGTTCCCAACTTCTTCAGTCGCAGACAGGAACCACAATCCCAAGGGATCGATGCTCTCGTCCAAACCTGGCCACAGGAAACCCTGCTATACGCCTTCCCACCGTGGCCGCTACTGGGCGGAATCATCCTCGAGATAGAACACCACAGGGGACCAGTACTTCTAGTGGCCCCGGACTGGTCAAGAAGGCCGTGGTGCGAAGACTATTGGCAGGGAGCCCTCTCCCTATACCTCCTCACAGGGATCTGCTCCAACAAGGCCTGATCCTCCACGAAGACCCAATTCTATTCTCTCTTACAGTCTGGCCATTGAGAGGACACGCATGAATAAGAGCGGATACTCGGGGGCGGTGATTGACACTCTGCTCCGAGCACGCAAGTTTTCCACGACTCTAACCTACATACAAATATGGAGAATATTCGAAGCCTGGTGTGAAGACTGCGACATCCTCCTGCGGACAGTCGAAATTCCTGCAGAACGGCTTACAGAAGGGGTTGTCTCTCAACTCCATCAAGGTGCAGGTGACTGCATTGGCCTGCTACAGAGCCAAGGTGGGGGGCGGCAGCCTAGCCTCTCATCCGGACGTCTCCCGCTTCCTGAAAGGGGTCAAACAGATCCAACCACCCCTGAAGTGGCCGGTACCTTTATGGAATCTCAATCTAGTCCTAGACTTCCTAGCAGGAGCCTCCTTCAGACCCACACGCGGTCTGTCCCTCAGACTACTAACACTGAATACTGCATTCCTAGTGGCAGTCTGCTCAGCCCGTCGCATCTCCAAGCTTCAAGCACTGTCCTGTCGAGAACCCTTCCTCAGGTTCACACCAGGATCCATACAGCTACGCACGGTCCCCTCCTTCCTCCCAAAAGTAGTTTCTCACTTCCATCTAAACCAAACCATCTCGCTGCCATCGCCAGACGAGCATAAGGACTCGGAAGAATCTTGCCGCCTTCACCATCTTAATGTCGGCAGACTCCTACTCCGATATCTGGAAAGGTCGGACTCCATATGAAAGACGGACCACCTCTTCATCCTTCACTGCGGGAAGAAACAAGGGGAAGCGGCCTCACGGGCAACCATAGCCCGCTGGATCAAAGAAGTTATCAAGGCGGCCTACGTAGAGGCAGGCAAGCCTCCACCTCTACAAGTCAAAGCCCATTCCATTAGAGCCCAGGCAGTGTCCTGGGCGGAAACCAAGATGCTGTCACCCGCCGAGATCTGTCGGGCGGTGACATGGTCCTCCATTCATACTTTCTCTAGGTTCTGTTGCCTGGATGTTCAGGCTCAGGAAAACACAGCATTAGCAAAGGGCAGTACTAAGTGGGCCACAGGCAGCCTCCCACCCGGTTTGGGAGTAGCTTTTGTACATCCCATTGGTCCTGAGTCCTTCTGCTACACGCTAGGAAATGAAGAAATTACTTATCTGATAATTTTGTTTTCCTTAGTGTAGACAGATGGACTCTGCATCCCGCCCACGGCTGCCAACAATCATGGAAACCTCGGGGGACAATCCCTGAGAGCAAGACAAACACGGGTAAGCCAAGCTTCCCTCTAACTAGGACACCAATACCTACCGGGTGTCAGCGTTTCTCGGTTGAGTGCGCTGGCGGTCTCCAGCTATAATCACATCAACCAGTTCAAGTTAATCAAGTTAACCAAGTTATGCAAGTTAATCAAGTTATTCAGTCACACATATATCCACAATTGTTTTTCGAAGAGAATACTGAAGAGCATGGCATCCTGCAGGGGTATATGTACTAGAGCTGACGTCAGATTGACGTCAGCCCTAGTACATATACATATACAATTGCTTATTGCGGCGGTTACTACCCCTAACTAATTTAGCTAGATATTTCACTTAGATGCAGTTCCAACACTGCTCTCTACATTAATGGTGGGGGTGAAAAGGAAATAGAACCAAAAGGTTACTAAGAGCCAAGAGTAATAGATAAGTATGAGGAGAAAAAAAAAAGTGCGAAACCTGCTGGGCAGACTGGATGGGCCGTTTGGTCTTCTTCTGCTGTCATTTCTATGTTTCTATGTTTGTTTCTCCCACTGCTATCAGGAGCACACTATACCCATTGGTCCTGAGTCCATTTGTCTACACTAAGGAAAACGAAATTATCAGGTAAGTAATTTCTCCAATAGTTAAATGTTCAAGACCCTTCTTCATTCAGATAGTGGTTTACAACTGATGCTCATTCCTAAACAAATAGCTGACCCTCATACTGTTCAGCTATTACACTGGACTATACTTATAAAATGTTTTAGAAGCAAAAACATCTGTGTGTTTTGTTTGTTAACAAACGCATCATGTCAGTCTTTTCCTTATATGTTGAAGCATCTCATTTGAAACTTCACTTGTTTGAGAACAAATTATGATGTAAAGCACTGCAAAAGCTCCTTTGCTGTTGCTTATTGTGTCAGAACAGCTTGTGCATCATTTTCATATCTGCTGAATCCAAACTTTAGTCCCTTACCCATTGTATAAAGGATTTTGAGATACTGGCTGGAAGTAGAAACGCCCAGCTTCACATAATTGATCTACACATAAGCTTCTGTTTAGCTTCCTATAAAAGTGTTCATTGTGTAACTGAGCCTTTGCTAGTAAGATTGTACTTGAAAAAGTGATGCCAGCTTCCAGTTTATAAAATCTTTTGTTTTGTTTCTCCAGAATGAAATAGAAAATGCAAGACTCATTTTCTCAGAGCACATTCCTCTTTCCAAGTTGCAGCAAGGCATAAAATCTGGTGCTTACCTCCAAGGAACTTTCCGAGCCAGCAGAGATAATTACCTAGAAGCAACGGTATGGATTCATGGAGATGCGGCAGAGAACAAAGAGGCAAGTGCAGGTGTTGCATGCCCTGTAAACTGGCAAAAATGAATTGTATAAATGGGTAACTGGATTAAACGTCTAGTGTTTGAAATGTGACTACCTTTTCCATGCATGGGATGTGGCTGCTGAGAAGGCAGTCCTTTTGTGCTGGAGGTTCTCTGACAGCGACAATCCTCTCCCTAGTCCGCTCTTCTCCTGCCACCCCCCCTTCCCTTGGTAGTACTGCCAGCTAAAGGGGAAATGGACAGAGGCTAAGACATGTAAAGAAAGAATATAAAGACTGGTGTTGGTGTGCTCTCCCCTTATTTTACTTTCCTAGATGTAATCCCACTCTTCCTCTTTGGTTCTGCATCACTAGTTTTCTTATTCTTTTTGTATAGCTCATGTTTCTGTTCTGTCCCATAATACAATACTAGCTTTTATATTCTAAAGCCATTTCCTTTGTTTCTGTTCTAGTTTTTATCTGCTCCTTTACTTAAAATCCTTCTTTTTTTTCCTAGCGTGTAGCAGATGGACTCAGGACCAATGGGTATAGTGTGCTGCTGATAGCAGTTGGAGACTGAGTCAGATTTCAATCTGATATCAGCACTATATATACCCATGCAGGAAGCTCTGCTCTTCAGTATTTCTCCGTCTCCTTAGCACTTTGGGACTCTACAAACGCTTGCACAGCGTTAGGAAATCCAAACCAAAGAAGAGAGAAAATTTCAAAATCTTACCTCTACAAGACGAGCCCCGCTCTCCTGCGGTGATACCTAAGGGTCCCTCCCCCAGTCAAGAATTCCTGAGGTGATTTCCAAGATCCCTCAGAGGTAAGCCTCAGTCCAGTAGCCGGTTCCTGGCGTGGACTTAGCCCCCAGGATTGGGAGTGGTTGAGAGGCAGCGGGTGCAATACCGAGCGCGGTAGTGAAGGTATTTCCCTCTTCCCCCCCGCAGCTGGAGACCGCCCGGCATGAGACTAGGAAGCACCGAGACAAGGTAAGTAGAAAACTTTTCTTAAAGTCTCCGAGGCTCGGATAGCCGCACAGATCGCCCTCCAGCGTCTGTCCCATCGGGTTGAACTGCCCCGATTTGGTACGAAGGTAGGTCTGAAGGAAGCTCCCGCTAGGAAGTCTAGTACTAGATTGAGGTTCCATAGGGGTACCAGGGGGGGCCACCATCTTGCCCACGTGGTCACCAGCGCCATCTCCCCCCTTGATCGCCGTATTGTCAGCACAATTGAGCCATGCGCACAACGGCGAGCCGGGCGCATAAACTACTTGTGCGCATAGCGGTGTGCGCACCTGTGCCGTGCGCACAGCGACGCACACAAAGGTGCCGGGCGCACAGCAGCACGCTCAACGGCGCCAGGCGCACAAATTAAACTGGTGCGCATAGCGGCGCGTGCATCTCTCCCTAGGCGCGTGCACATAGCGGCCTGCACGCACATCTTCCGCAGCTTGCACGCACATCTTCGACACACTCGGAGCGCATAGCTAAGCCTCCCGCTGCACGCACATAGGCGCACAGATGAGTTTTGATCGACTCCGCGCGCTCAAATCATGGCACCTCCGGCCAAGGGACAAGCTCTCTGCCCAGCCTGCCACCTGAGAGCGGTACAATACAAAGTGCGGTACAATACAAAATACCTGCAGTGCGAAGAGGCCCTGGGGGAACCAGGACAAGGCACCCCCCACCAGCCAGTAGAGGAATACGGCTCCACCAATGATAGTACCCCGGACCTCTCTATCCCCGGCTCGGCCCCTACTCAGTAGGGCCCCTCTGGGAACGCCGCTTGCTTCAGTATGGACCCAGGAACCTTTTCCTGGTAGAATTCTTCAAAGGGCTGCAAACCTTTGTCCAGGCACAATCTGTGCCACCGGTGACACAGCCGCAGCCTCCACCAGAAGACCAAAACCTTCCACGCCCCTCTCAGCCTCCCCGAGACATGCCCCCTCCGGACAAAAGCCTCCTCTTAGGGGACATGGACACCTCGGAGGAAAAACCAAACTCCCTGGAGGAAGGAGAAATCCCTCCAGGAACGGAACCATACCGAACCATGATGCTTTTCTTCTCCAGAGATGAGTTACCAGACCTCGAGTTTCTGAGCCTGAAGGAGCTGGCCATCCCAGGTACAAGCGCCATAGCGGAGCCAAAGATGAACCCTCTGCTGGTCGGGCTCCGTCAGGCCTCATGCCATTTCCCATTGCTGCAGGCCATACAACAACTGATCAACTTGGAATGGAATGCTCCGGAGGCCAGTTTCAAAGGAGGACGGGCCCTAGAAGCCCTATATCCACTGGAACCCTCAGCCAAAGAACTCCTGGTGTTCCCAAAGTGGACACCATGGTCTGCGCTGTCACGAAGCAAACTACCATTCCAGTCGGAGGAGGAGTGGCACTCAAGCATGCCCAGGACAGACATCAGGAATCCATCCTTAAACAGTTATTTGATGCGGCAGCTATGTCACTACAGATCGCTGCCTGCTGTGCCGTGGTGACGCGTGCCTGCTTATCACTTGCCAGGAACGCTACCACGCCCGTCGAAGCATTAGAACCAGTGATATCCTTCCTCACGGGTGCGACGTCCAACCTCGTGTGCACCTCAACCAGGGGCGTCTCATCCATTGTGGCAGCCAGAAGATAACTCTGTCTCCGAAACTGGTTAGCCTACGCGACCTCCAAGATGAAGCTCACGAGAATGCCCTTTAAAGGAGCCCTCCTGTTCGGAAGCGAACTGGAGAAGTTAGCCGACAAATGGGGTGAATCCCCAGTACCTCGGCTACCGGAGGACAAGAACAAAAGAGGTCATCGCCCCTCTCCCCAAATATCCAAGGGCAGAGGATCACAGAGCTTTAGACCGTACAAGAAATCATACCAAGCACCTCGCCCCACAGGCAGGGGCCAGTCCTTTCGGAACAAACACAAGAAGAGGGGAGCCGGCTCAGGTCCAGGACCCAGCCGCACCCCACAATGAGAATTAACAGACCCATCCACAGGAAGAAACCATAGGGGGCAGGCTTGCCCTATTCTACCAAAGATGGGTCGAGATAATGTCTGACAAGTGGGTCCTAACCATCATTCAAGAGGGATACTATCTGGACTTCCACAGCATCCCCCCAGACAAATTTGTGAAATCCCCTTGCCACTCTCCCTCCAAGAAGATAGCAGTGGAAACCACACTGACAAAATTGCTCTCCCTAGAGGCTACAACACCGGTGCCCATGCACCAACAAAATACTAGGCACTATTCCATCTATTTTATCGTCCCCAAGAAAGAGGGAACGTTCCGGCCCATCCTGGACCTCAAGACTGTCAACCGCTACCTGAGGGTACCTCACTTCCACGTGGAAACCCTATGTTCGGTCATAAGGACAATACAACCGGGAGAATTTCTGACCTGTCAGAAGCCTATCTGCACATCCCGGTCCATCACCACCACCAGCGCTTTCTATGCTTCGCGATCATGGACCACCACTACCAGTTGCGGGCCCTAACCCGTCTGACTAGCTACTGCCCCTCGGACGTTCACCAAAATCATGGTGGTAGTGGCAGCGACACTGAGGAAAGAAGGAATCCTCGTACACCCGTACCTGGACGATTGGCTGATCAGGGCAAAATCTCCAGAAGAAAGTCATCAGGCGACCACCAGAATCAAGAATCTACTGCAGAATCTCGTGTGGGTCGTCAACACAACCAAGAGCTGCCTGCAGCCCTCTCAATCACTAGAATACCTGGGAGTCCGGTTCGACACCCAACAAGAAAATGTCATCCTTCCCCTTTCAAGGAGAAGGAAATTGATGGACCAGTTGAGAAAACTGTTGAACGGCGCTCACCCATGGTATGGGACTACCTGCAGGTTCTCGGCCTCATGACACCGACCTTAGAAGTCATCCCATGGGCAAGAGCCCATATACGACCACTACAACGTTCCCTACTGTCACCATGGAACCCGATGTCCCAGGACTACATCGTTCGTCTCCAGTTACTGGCGGATGTACGGATCCAGCTCCTATGGTGGCTACAAGAAGTCCATCTGAGCAAGGGAGTAAGGCTATCCCCACCGACCTGGGTCTTGCTCACCACGAATGCAAGCCTGCGAGGGTGGTGAGCCCACTGCCAGGAACTGACGGCCCAGGAGCAATGGGACAAGGATAGAACATCAACCGACTGGAAGCCCAAGCAGTCAGATTAGCCTGCCTGCGATTCAGTCACAGACTCCGGGGAGAATCGGTCAGTCATGTTGGACAATGCCACAACAGTGGCCTACATCAACTGCCAGGGAGGAACCAGAAGCCAACAGGTGTCCCTGGAAATAGACCCCCTAATGGCGTGGGCGGAAGCAAACCTGCAAGGGATCTCAGCCGCCCACATCGTGGGAAAAGACAACGTCACTGTGGATTACCTCAGCAGAGAAAGTCTAGACCCAGGGGAATGGAATCTGTCGACCACAGCCTTCCAGTTGATAATAACCACTGGGGAACTCCAGCCATGGATCTTCTGGCAACCCGGTCCAACGTCCAAGCTCCCAACTTCTTCAGCCGCAGACAAGTCCCACAATCCCAGGGGATCGACGCCCTCGTCCAGACCTGGCCACAGGAAGACCTGCTGTACGTCTTTCCTCCCTGACCACTACTGGGCGGGATCATCCGCAAGATAGAACACCACAGGGGGCTAGTACTTCTAGTGGCCCCGGATTGGCCAAGAAGGCCATGGTATGCAGACATGCAAAGACTTTTGGAGGGGAGCCCCCTGTTTCTACCTCCACACAGGGATCTGCTCCAGCAAGGACTGATCCTCCACGAAGACCCAACTCTATTCTCTCTTACAGTCTGGCCATTGAGAGGATGCGCCTGAAGACGAGCGGATACTCTGGGGCAGTGAATGACACCTTGCTCTGAGCACGCAAGTTTTCCACATCTCTAACCTACATATGAATATGGAGAATATTTGAAGCCTGGTGTGAAGACCATGACATTCTTCCGCGAACAGACAAAATCCCCACGATCCTGGAATTTCTGCAGGATAGTTTATAGAAGGGTTTGTCTCTCAACTCCATCAAGGTTCAGGTGGCCGCATTGGCTTGCTTCAGAGCCAAAGTGGACGGCATCAGTATATCTTCACACCTAGACGTCTTCCACTTCCTGAGAGGTGTCAAACAAATCCGACCACCACTAAAGTGGCCGGTACCCCTATGGAACCTCAATCTAGTACTAGACTTCCTAGCGGGAGCTTCCTTCAGACCTACCCGCGGGCTGTGTCTATGGCTTCTAACCTTGAAGACGGCTTTTCTTGCGGCAATATGTTCATCCCGTCGCATCTCCAAACTTCAAGCAATGTCCTGTCGGGAACCATTCCTCAGATTCACACGGGATCCATACAGCTACGCACTGTCCCTTCCTTCCTTCCTTCCAAAGGTGGTTTCTCATTTCGATCTAAACCAAACCATCTTGCTGCCATCTCCAGATGAGCATAAGGACTCAGAAGGCTCTCGCCTTCTTCACCATCTTAATGTCGGCAGACTACTAGTCCGATACCTGGAAAGGTCGGAATCCGTACGAAAGACTGACCATCTATTCGACCTTCACAGTGGAAAGAAACAAGGGGAAGCGGCCTCGCGGGCAACCATAGCCTGCTGGATCAAAGAAGTAATCAAGGCGACCTACGTAGAGGCAGGGAAGCCTTCAACTCTACAAGTCAAGGCCCATTCCACCAGAGCCCAGGCAGTGTCCGCCGAGATCTGTCGGGGGGTGACATGTTCCTCCATTCACACCTTTTCGAGGTTCTACCGCCTGGATGTTCAGGCCTGGGAGGACACAGCATTTGCAAGGGCAGTACTAAGTGGGCCACGGGCAGCCTCTCACCCGGTTCGGGAGTAGCTTTTGTACATCCCATTGGTCCTGAGTCCATCTGCTACACGCTAGGAAATGGAGAAATTACTTACCTGATAATTTCGTTTTCCTTAGTGTAGACAGATGGACTCAGTATCCCGCCCACGGCTGCCTCAGAATACGAAACCTCAGGTGACAATCCCCAAGAACAAGACAAGTACGGGTAAGCCACGCTTTACCCCTAGTTAAGACACCCATAATTACCGGGTGTGGGCGTTTCTCAGTTGAGTGCACTAGCGGTCTCCAGCTAGAATTCACGTCAACCAGTTCAAGTGAATCAAGTTATTCAAACACACATATATCCACAATTGCTTTTCGAGGAGAATACTGAAGAGCAGAGCTTCCTGCAGGGGTATATGTAGTGCTGACGTCAGATTGAAATCTGACTCCTTCTCCAACTGCTATCAGGAGCACGCTATACCCATTGGTCCATCTGTCTACACTAAGGAAAACGAAATTATCAGGTAAGTAATTTCTCCAATTTTATTTTAAAAGTTTCTAGACCATTTTCCTGGCCAAAATTGCCACCCAATGTAGTATACAATAGCAAAACAATAAGCAGAATATTCAAAGCAATAAAAATAGAATAACCATAAAAATGGGGAGGCTGATATTCAGCGCAACTTAGCCAGATAAGTAGTGGCTGCTGAATATACGGGTATATTCGTCTGTCGCCCCTTAGCCGGATAAATACTTATCTGGCTAAGTAGCTATCCAGATATCTAATGGGGAGATCAGGGAGGAGCTAGGTATCCATCTAACGTAGCTGGATAAGTGCTGATATTTGAAGTTATCTGGCTACAGTAACTGGGTAAGTTAGACTTGCTCAATAGCAGGTTTAAAGTTAACCGGTAATAATTATTCTGCTTGCTTTAAACTACTCCAGGTATATTCAGCAGTATAGCCATGCCGCTCAATATCCCATGTAAGTTAGCCAGATAACTCTTTAACGGTGAATATTGAGGCCTTGATCTTTTCAATCATAGTTGACTTAACTAATGTACATATTAACTATTATAGATGAATAACTACAGTTTTCCTAGTGTGTACACAGATGGACTCAGGACCAGTGGGTTTATGCTCCCCTGCCAGCAGATGGAGACGGAGCAAGCTGACGTCACAGTATACATAACCCTGCAGTGACCCCAGCCTGCCAGTATTCTCCATCTCTAGCAGATAGTGGACGTAAATCTCCCTATGGGGATTGCTTTGAGCTTTTTGAAAGGAGAAATTTCCTAGCGTGTAGCCAGATGGACTCAAGACCATTGGGTTATGTGCTCCCCTGCTAGCAGATGGAGACTGAGTTAGGTTTCAAAGCTACCCTAGATACATACCTGCAGTGACCTCAGCCATTCAGTATCTCTCCGTCTCCTAGCAGATGTGGATTATTTCTCTTATCTGGAACACAGTACTCTTTAGATGAGGAACATTTACCTTCAAATTTCTACTTTTAAATTGGAGAAGATGGAGCCCCGGTCTTCTGCGGTGATACCAGATGGTTCCTCCCCCAGTTGAGAATTCCTGAGCAATTTCCGAGATCCCTCAGAGCTTTGCCTTGGTCCAGTAGCCGGTTCCTAGCGTGGAGTTTGCTGCTGAAACAGCTAAAAGGCAGCGGATGCAGGAAGCCGAGCACTGCAGTGAAGGCCTAAGCCCTCTCCCCCCGCAGCCAGAGACCATCTCTGTACTCAGCCGGTAAGCGCTAAGCCCAGGTAAGTAGAGAAGAACTCCTCTTATTCAGAGACATGAAAGGGCTTCGGTAAGTCTTTCCTCCAGTCTCCTTGCTAGGCGTTCCATACCAACGTCGTTCTAATCCTGATAGGCCGAAGGAAGGGTGTTTCCGAACGGGTTGAGCAGCCCCCCGATGGGCTAGGCTCCGCTTCAGGCTCAGTAGGCACTCCACGTGGTACTATCTTGCACGTGGTTTTGTTGCAGCGCCATTTTCCCCCATTGTCCGTCTGTATGCGATGCGGGCCAGTCCTTATATGCCTAACACATGCACTCCTGTGCGCATATCTACGCACATAACCGAGCACATAACTACACGCACAACCGACCACTCAGATTTACACGTGCCGAAGCGGGCCTGTGCGTGCTCGAGAGACACTATCCTACTGAACGCACAGGCTACAGAGTTTTATGGCTCCAGCAGCAAAGAAGCCTGCCATATTAGGGCTGCGCAGCCTGACTTGGAATCCTTCCTGTGTCAGCCACTGTGAGGAAGCCCAGGGAGGGCTGGACTCCCAGAACTTTTCCAAGTCCGGCCCCTACCGGTCGGAGAATGGGTCAGCCATGACCTTATCTAGCAGCACTTCAGATCTGAGCAATTCCAGGGTGGCTTTCCCACCCCCCTGGGCTTTTCCCACCCCCTGGGAAGAGGCATCTATCCCAGTTCCTCCTGGGCTAAATATGGACCCAGCAGCCTTCTCTTGGTTGGAATTCTTTCAAGGCCTACAAGCCTTTGTTCAGGTACAGTCGACTACTGCCCCTACCAGGCCAGAGCCCCAGCTGGGAAGGCCCCTCACCCTCCCAGCCCTATCAGCATGCCTCGGGACATGCCTCCTCTCACTAAGGGTATCCCTGACAGGGACCCAAACACCACGGATGGCGAAGGGGATGCGGATTCATTGGCGGATGAGGAAATCCTTCCAGGCCTAGTGCCATACCGGACCATGCTTCAATTTTTCCACACAGTTGAATTTCCGGCCCTGGTCTCCCAGACCCTGGGAGTTCCTGGCACGGACCCTATGTCGGAACCAAGGAAGAATCCCTTCCTATTGTCTCTATGGAAAGCTTCTTGCTATTTCCCAACACTGGAAGCCATCCAGGAGTTGATTGACCTGGAATGGAACACCCCCCCCCCCCCCTTCCCGGAAGCCATTTTTAAAGGAGCTTGGGCCTTAGAGGCTTTAATACCCTCTGGACCCAGCAACCAAAGAACGCCTGCATTTCCCGAAAGTGGGTGCCCTGGTCTGCACTGTCTCGAAGCGAACAATTATCCCAGTAGAGGGAGGAGTGGCCTTGAAGGATGCTCATGGTAGGCGGTTGGAATCCATGCTTAAGCAGGCCTTCGACGCAACAGCAGTGACATTGCAGATCGCTTCCTGTTGTGCTCTGGTGGCTCGTTCATATCTGCTTCGAGAGAGAGAGAGAGAGAGAGAGGCAGATAGGTCAGGGGCGCATACCAGAGAGACAATTGAGCCCACCGCAGCCTTCCTAGTGGATGCAAGCTCAGACCTAGTATGCACCTTAGCCAGAGATGTAGCCTTTGGTGGTGGCCAGAAGACGGCTATGGTTGCAAAATTAGTCAGCGGACGCAACCTCTAAGACGAACCTCACAAAGATGCCCTTAAAGGGATCCCTCCTATTCTGTAGTGAATTAGAAAAAATAGCCAGTTAATGGGCTAAATCTCCAGTGCCTTGGCTACCGGAAGATAAGAAAAAGAGGTTGCAGCGCCCCTGTTCCATGAGGGGTCAGACCAGGGGCTCCCAGCACTTCCAGTCCTACAGAAACTCGTCATTTCAGACATCTCGGCTCTCGCGAAGGTCTGTCCTTTCGGAACCGACAACCAAAAAAGAGGAACGGGTTCGGGCTCAGGTTTGACCTGAAATTTCCAGTGAAGTTTGGCCGATCCTTCCATGGGACGAGGAGATAGGGGGCCAACTATCCTCTTCTTTCAGCGGTGGGTCGAGATCATGTCAGCCAATGGGTACTGGACATACTACGAGAAGTACGCTCTGGAATTTCCCAGCATTCCTTGGGACATGTTCATGATGTCACCTTAATCAAATCAGGAGATGAAACACAGTTTAGTATCAGGAGATGAAACACAGTTTAGTATTTAATTTCAGTCCGTTTACTATCGCAAGCAGAACAAAGTGTATTAGAGAAGGGTTTATCATTTATCCCGCCTGTGAAATATAATCCCTTTGACATTCAAGTACATCTGTATAAATTCTTCAGGATGTTAAAATTGAAATTGTTTTTCACTGATACCATACCCACACGAGATGTTTCCATTGTTTCCAAAAAATCAAGATGGATGCCTCCATCTCCCTTTATTAACATTTGAAAAATTGATCCGTAGAGATATTGAGAAGTTAAGATCCGGATCAAGATTTTTTTCCATCTAACATCATAAAACAGGAAAGGGTTGCCATTAAGTCACTTATGAGTGATCAGAGTATCATTATTAAACCCGCTGACAAAGGGGGAGGGATTGTTGTTTTAGATGGATCAAAGTACGTGGTGGAGATTGAACATCAATTACAAGACCGCCATTTTTACCTCCCATTACCATCAGATCCTACTTGTCCACTACAGAAATACATAAAAGAAGTAGCTACCGAAGCCCTTGATCAGAGATTTATAACCACCAGGGAAGCAAACTTTCTAATGGTAGAACATCCCATCACCCCTACCTTTTATACCCTACCTAAAATTCATAAATCTCTTGAAAACCCCCTGGGATGCCCCATAGTTTCTGGAATTGGTTCCTTACTTGAACCTTTATCCAAGTTTATTGATCATTTTCTCCAGCCCTTTGTATCAAAATGCCGTTCATATATAAGAGACACCTCTCATCGCATTACAATTTTGCAAGATTTTCCCATTCCTTCTGAACCATTCTTTTTTGTTACTTTAGACATTATCTCACTCTACTCTAATATACCACAAGAAGAGGCTCCTCTTCTTATTGAAGAGATTCTAAATTCCCATCCGGCTCTGAACCGTATTCCCACTGATTTTTTGATCACCATTACAAGGTTAGCTCTAACAAAAAATTAATTTTGTATTTGACTCTGTACATTACCAGCAAGTAAAGGGTACTGCTATGGGTGCCAACATGGCCCCTAGCTTATGTAGAGAACTGTCTGTAGCACTTCCGGCCCCGATAGGTGTAGTGGAGAGTGAAACGAGGTGCACAGTAGCAGACAAGTTCCAAAAACCCTAGTACTGTTTACAGGGCCCTCTGGTGTTCCCTCAGACAGAGGACTGTTGATCCAGGGCTCAGAACTTCTCAAATTTCCAAATCAGTTCTATCTTGTGAATTGGTCCTTGAAAGTATTTGTTTAGGAAAGAGATTATTCCCAAGGGGTAGTGCAAGAAAGACTTCAACTTCTTTGGCCATATGTAAGAATTTGGAGAGTCTGTGAAGTATCAGTCTAATAAGGTCTTCCTTCCTTCTATTTTGGAATTCCTTCAAGAAGGTGTAAATAAGACGTTGGCCCTGAACTCTCTGAAGGTACAGATCGCTGCAATTGCTTGCTGTAGAGATTGCCTGGGGGCAGATCCTTATGTTATCCAAATATGTCCCATTTCCTTAAGGGGTGAAGCATCTGTGGCTTCCCGTTAGTGTTGTGATCCCTGCCTGGGACTTGAAGATGGCAAACTTTGATCAAGTTGATTAACCTTAAGACTGTGTGTTTGGTGGCAATCTGTTCAGCTAGGTATGTATCCAAGCTGCAGGAGCTTTCATGTAGAGAACCATTTCTACAATTTACAGAAGAGGCCATGCTTATTCACACAGTACCTTTCCTTCTACCCATCTTAATCAGTATAGAGTTGTGTGGAGGAGACTATATACCGACATTCGATCTGGGATGTCACATCTGTTTGCATTCAGGTACTGTAGGTATTTCCCTATCCCCAGAGGATTTACAATCATGCAGGCCGATACAGTAAGGGCGTGTAAGAAAAAGTGCGGCAGTGCCGGGCGCCTGCTCGTTTGCTGCGCGCACAGTCCGGATCACATACCACTCGATACAGTATTTAAATGGCATGCAAATGCAAGCCGTGTCCAAGAAGCGTCCATGAAGCACAATCCGTTTTACTGTATAGGCACTTTACAGCGCCTATACAGTATCCTGGGTGCACTGGAACCTGTCATTTCAAATGACATTTGAAATGACAGGTACCAGGAAGTGGATGGTTCTCCTACAGACCCCGCTGCCTTGAGCGCCCGGTGCCAGCAAGCCCCAGCAGCCGGCAATCGGAGGCAGGGAGCGCAACAAAGCACCCTCCTTCAGACGGGCAAGAGAGACGAAATTTCACAGTCCCAAACCAAACCAACCCAATCCAAGCCCCAGCAGAGAGAGAGGAAATTTCACAGTCCCAAACCAAACCAACCCAACCCAATCCAAGCCCCAGTAGAGAGATGAAATTTCATAGTCCCGAACAAACTTTCCCCCAGCCTTCGCTCACCTGCCCTGCGGAAGCCCCCAGCAGCAGCAGTAGAAGGGCGTCGAGAGACAGCGGCTTCAGCAGCCCGGGGCAGATCGGGCGCTCCCCATGCGAGGCGGCTTCCAGCAGCCCCGCCGGCAAAGGTGAATACGTGCACGCCTGTACGTCCAATATGGGCGCTCAAGGCAGCAGGCGCATGAACGCACGCCGTGACCTGAGCGCCCGGCTGGACGTCGGAGGTCACGGCGTGCGCGTATTCTCCTTCGCCGGCGGGGGTGCTGGAAGCCGCCTCGCATGGGGGAGTGCCTGATCCGCTGAAGCCGCTCTCTCTCGCCGCCCTTATACTGCTGCTGCTGGGGGCTTGCTTGGCTGTGGCAAGGGCAGGTGAGCGGGGGCTGGGGGAAAGTTTGCCCGGGACTCTGAAATTTCGTCTCTCTCTGCTGGGGCTTGGATTGGGTTGGTTGGTCTGGGACTGTGACATTTCGTCTCTCTCTGATGGGGCTTGCCTGACGCTTGGATTGGTTTGGTTTGGGACTGTGAAATTTCGTGTGAAGTTTTATAATTACCGCCTACCCTGACCCTGGCGTTACTGTGAAACCACACTAACGCCAGGGTCAGGGTAGGCGGTAAATTAACAGGTAAAAGACGCGGCAAGATAGCAGGTTAAAAAGGAGATAGTCGGGGCGCACGTTACTATATGGGAGGGAATAGCTAATCTGATCATTTACATACATATACATGCCGCGGGCGGAAAGGGATACGCGTCGAGTAAAAGAAGCGGTAAGGATCGGTAAAAACAGATAGTGAATCGTGGGTTAGACTTACGCGGCCAAATTGTGAGTACACAGCGGGTTAGAAACGGGGTAACTGCGGCCGCGCTTTACTGTATCGGCCTGATAGTTTTGTACCTGAGGCAATGGAGGGTAAAGTGACTTGCCCAAGGTCACAAGGAGCAACAGCAGGACTCAAACACTGGTCTCCTAGTTCATAGTCCACTGCTCTAACCACTAGGCTAATCAGATCGAATGTCGGTATACAAAAAATAAATAAATAAATACATTCAGCTACATCGGTTGGATGTGAGAAGGATTTTGAGGTACTTAAAGGATACCAATAATTTCAGGAAATCTGTCTTTTTGTCCTTTTCAGCAGTTCAAGAAGAGGTGAAACAACATCAAAAGTGTTGATAGCTTGATGAATTAAACAGGTTTGTGTTGACAGCTCATTCTACCAAGGCGCAAGCTGCGTCTTGGTCGGAAATTCATTTGGCGTCTCCTCTGGATATATGCAAGGCGGTGATGTGATCTTAGTGTTTCGCGAAGGAATTCAACCTCAGGCTGGATGTCTGAGCCAGGAAGGATTCCGCATTTGGTTCTGGAGTTTTGAGTGTTGGTAGAATCCCACCCAGATAAGCTTGGGTACTTCCCATACATACGGAATGGTATGGCTGGATGAAGAGAGAGGTGAAGTTAATTCTTGCGTGTTAATTTCCTTTCCTTGAATACAGCTAGACCAGTCCAGGAGCACCCCTCCGCCTCCACATGCACACACACATACACGTACTCTTTTTTTTTTTTTTTTTTTTGGGGGGGTGGGGGGGTTCTTGCCAAGAGAATTTACACTCTTTTTATTTAAAAAGTTGGGACCTTACTGGTATTCGTAAGAATGGATGGATATACTTGGTTAGGTTTCTTTGGAAGCCCTTACAGGTAAGGTTCGTACATGGTTTCCTTGTTTGTGTTATTTCTGTATGTACTTGTTAATGTCTTCTCGTTTTTCCCTGGAAGCCCTCTGGTTGTAGGCTAAGGGGATTGGTTTTTCAAAGTTTTATTTTAGCTTGTTACATAGAATACTGACAAGCTGGGTGCAGCATGAGACCCTAGGGAGTGATGTCAGCAATCAAATTGTTCTCTATCTACTCTCTCATCCTGTAAACCCCTTGTTCTTTGTAACTTTATTTTATTTTCATAGTTAATTGGTTACCCCTTGTTTCAATGTAAACCGGTACGATAAGACACCAGTCTTGAGTATCGGTATATCAAAAGTATTTAAATAAATAAATAAATCTGCTGGCTGGGGAGCATATCTGGACTGGTCTGGCTATATTCAAGGAAAGGAAATTATCAGGTAAGAATTTCAACTTTTATAGATTTACAATCTATTTTATTTGAATCTTTCTAGGCCTTTACATTCATCAGTGACTTTTATATATTTGTTTTTGTATTACAAATAAAACTGAGCCCATAAATTAGTTATTTGGTTGTTTTTTCTTTGTATACAACAACAGATAATCATACAGGGGCTTAAGAACTTGAACAGAGCAGTCCATGAAGACATTGTAGCAGTGGAAATGTTGAAAAAAGATCAGTGGATGGCCCCTTCTGCCATTATCTTGCAGGATGAAGGCCAAGAAGAAGATGATGTGGAAAATGAAGAAGAGAAAGAAAAGTTGGTAAAGAATTAAGCAGATTTGTGTTTTACCAGGCTAGTCTAGAAGGGCAACTCAGTTGAAACCTAATTCAGCCATGTGCATTCACTTATAAGGGTAGTCTTCTGTTTAGTATCCTCACCTCCTTGACCCACTACCTCCTGAGGTCTAAAATCACCATTTCCATAGCCATCACAGTCCTTGGTATGTTTTGTAAAATGAGTTATTCAACTTTTTTCAGCCTTTCTTTGTAGGAAGGTATAAGGAAGTTCTGTCTATTTAAATCTGATTATTTCTGCCCCATGTCATTGCTCTGTAGCCCACAAATGGAAGAAATCCTTGATTTTAGAAAGAACATAGAACCTGAGAACCCAGCAGTATACACTGTTGCCAGTACCGTGTAAATCACCTGAGCAGGGTGAAGAGGGAGTGCAGGGGTCAGAAACAAAGACAGAAAAGAAGAAAACAGCTTATTTTATTTGCACCTACAATCTGGTAACAGAATCAAGAATTAAAGTTAATGCAGCTAGTTTTTAGAGGCTTACTGTAAGTAATGTTGCTATGCAATAATGTCACAATAAGGAGATAATTACATGATGTCATTTCAGTTCATGTGCCTTAAATGTTTTTTTTATTTTTCTTAATAGCTATAAGGATTAAATTTATGAGCTCAAACACAGAAATTTTTATCCTTTTGCCCTAGCTGAAGAGTGCTGTGAGCAAGAGTATGCTGCGCCCTTCAGGAAGAGTGGTGGGCATTATAAAAAGAAATTGGAGGCCTTTTTGTGGAATGTTGTCCAAGTCACAAATCAAGGAGGTAAGCAACAACACCCCCTAGTGGCATTGTCAAACTAAGATGTAATATTCAAAACCATTTTGAGGGTAACTCACAAGTTTATCTATCTAAATGGCTAGTTTTGATATTTCCCTTTCTTATCTGACTCCAGCTGAGATTTAGCTGAGTAAGCAAATGGTGTTCCCTGTACGTACCCAGATCAGTCCAGACTCCTTGGGTTTTGCCTCCCTTCCAGCAGATGGAGACAGAAATTTTCACAGGCACCACCTTATAACCCAGTGTGCCACCTGCCACTCTTCAGTATTTCTCTGTCTACAGCAGATGGAGGTGGTGCAAAACCTGCAGTTCTCGCTCTCTCTCTCTCTCGATCTAGATTTAGATAGATCTATATATATAATAATTTCTTCAGATGTCTAACCTCCCAGGGGGTTGTTAGTTCCTGGTGAGACCATCCCCCCCCTGGTAGCAGGGGTTAGGAACCCCAAAGGTTGCACTCCTGGGCGCCGGGGGTGATAGCTGGGGGACCAGTTCCTTTCCCTTCAGTCTGCAGCTGAAGTATCCCTTCTCTCCCTTTTTACTTTCTTTAAGTTTGAAGTAAAAGAAATTAAAAGTTTCGTGTTGCAGCTGGCCTTTGTGCTCTCACTCAGGCCGATACAGTAAAAGTCGCAGGAGAGCGGGCGAGCGCACAGGCTATTCTCCTGTGCACGCGATTTAGTATTGGCCCGCATGCAAATGAGGGCCCGCGGTAAAAAGAGGCTTTAGGGACACTAGCGCATCCCTAGCGCCTCTTTTTTTTTGACAGGAGCGGCGGCTGTCAGCGAGTTTGACAGCAGACGCTCAATTTTGCCGGCGTCTGTTCTCAAACCTGCTGACAGCCACAGGTTCGGAAACCGGACGCCGGTAAAATTGAGCGTCCGGTTTTCAAGCCGCGGGCCGATTTTTTTTTTTTTTTTTTTTTTTTTTAATTATTTTTAACTTTTGGGACTTCCGACTTAATATCGCCATGATAAAGCAGTTTTTACTGCTTTTCTGTGCATTTTCCCGATGCCGGCAGAAATTAACGCCTACCTTTGGGTAGGCGCTAATTTCTGAAAGTAAAATGTGCGGCTTAGCTGCACATTTTACTTACTGAATCACGCGGGAATAACTAATAGGGCCATCAACATGCATTTGCATGTTACGGGCACTATTAGTTTCGGGGAGGTTGGACGCGCATTTTTGACGCGCTATTACCCCTTACTGAATAAAGGGTCGTGCGTCGAAAACGTGTGTCTAAATGCGGGTTAACAGTGCGCTCCGGTGGCGCGCACTGTACTGTATTGGCCTGACTACAGGGAGCAGTGTAGGAGGTGTTGACCAGGAGAGGGTATCCTGCCTGCGCGAGGGATCATGCATTGGGCGGGGAGCTGTTTCAGTTTTGATCGGGCTTTTTTTTTTTTTCCTCCCTCCTTCATCTATTTCGGTGCCTTTGGGGTTGGCTCTGGGGCGGTCATGCCACGTGTGGGCTGCTGTTCACTTTGTGGAGCGCAGCTTCCGAGTCGAGCATAGTCCAGTCCATGCTCTTTGCTGCCTCCCCGGAGGGGAGAGTCCCTCCAATGGTGCAGCAACAGTCAGCGAACAGCCGCGCAGGCACAGATCACACAAGATCCTCGGACCACCCCGTTTCCCCTCAGCGTGGGAACAGTGGCCTTTTTGGGTGCCTTCTGCATGACTACAGGAGAGAGCGGCGGGGGGAGGGGATCTCCCTCCGGAGTTATTTCCCGCTGATCTGAGCTGCAGTGAGGCCTGGGGGGCCTCGGGGAAACTGGCTGAGGAGGATCCAGAGTGGTTGGAAGGGGAAGGAGATGATCTCTCCGGGTTTTCCCCAGAGTTTGTCCTTCTAATACACCAGGCTTTTTTAGCCATCAGTGTTTGCAAGAGGGGGACTCCCAGGAGCAGGTGGGTGCCATGGGCCACCCCAGAAAGTGCCCAGGCTGGGGGACACGCTGGTTGCTCTCGGAATCTGTACAGTCCAGGCCCCCATGGCACGGGGCAGCGGGAGCTCAGGAGGTCTCTTCGGTGGGCTCGGACCCGGAAGAGGGCCTGGTTGAGGCTCCTCCTCCCCCGGTGGATCCAGATGCAGGAGATGACCGTGTGCAGTCCCCTTCTGTCGAAGGGGATGATCCTAAGGTGGTTTGCTTATTCCAGCGAGATGAGTTGGCTCCTCTTAACCCGCGTGTCCTGATGGAGTTGGGCATTACGTCCCCACTAGCGGAGCTGAGCTCGGACATAGTGGACCCAGGCTTGCTGGGCCCCATGAGAACCTTCCCTTTTCATGAGATGATGAAGCAGTTGATAGTGCGGGAATGGGATACTCCTGACACGGGCTTCAAAGTCAACAGACCTTGGATAAAACTGTATCCGTTGCCGGAAGACACTCTGGAATTGTTGAAGGTTCCTAAGGTGGACATGTCAGTTTCAGCGGTCACAAAGAGGCCTATTCCAGTCACTGGAGCAGTGGCTTTGAAGGATCGCAGACTGGAGGTCCAGCTCAAAAACATATTTGAAGTCTCCACGCTCGGTATCAGAGCGGCAGTCTGTAGCAGTTATATGCTGAGGGCCACTTTGCGATGGGTCTAACAGTTGCAGAGCACTAGGGATCATGCCGCCTCAGGAAGCAAAGCAGGCAGAGCGGTTGGAGGCTGCAGTAGCTTATGGCGTGGATGCCTTGTATGACCTTCTGCGTACTTCGTCCAGAACCATGGTGTCGGCTGTCTCGGCCAGGAGACTTTTGTGGCTATGTAATTGGGCGGCGGACATTTCCTCCGAGGCGCAGCTCGGGGTGTTTTCCTTCAAGGAAAAGTTCCTTTTTGGTGAGGACCTTGAGCAGCTGATAAAGCAACTGGGAGAGAATATGGTACACATGCTCCGAGAGGACAAGCCGAAAGGTTCAAAGGGTTTCCCGGCTCACTCCCGTTTTAGGGCCCAGTGGCATTTCTGTCAGAGCAGAGCTCTGGCAACAGGCCAGAAGCAGATCTTGGGAAGATCTCAGGCTTGGTCCCAATCCTTTCATGACTGCAGAACCAACTGAGACGTGCCTTCCTCTAGGGCGAGCGGTGCCAAGTCCTCACAATAAGACGCAGCCGGCCCACTCCTCTGTTCCGCTCTTCGGGGATCGGCTGATTCTCACTTACCAGGAGTGGGCCAAGATCATGTCGGTCCAGTGGGTTCTAAGCATGATAGAACATCATTATGCATTAGTTTTCTCACCCGCTCCGCAGCCTGTTCCTCGTGTTTCCCTGCAGCCCCCTCCCGACAAAGAAATAGGCCATCCCCTGTCTCCGAGTGCTAGGGGCGATTGTTCCCGTTCCCTGTGAAGAACAAGGCCAGTGGCGATATTGGTTCTACTTCGTGGTTCCAAAGAAGGAGGGAACCTTCCGTCTAATCTTGGACTTGAAGAAAGTCAACATGGCCCTCAAAGTGCCCCATTTTTGGATGGAGACTTTTAGGGCCATTATTGCTTGGTGATTGAAGGAGGCTATCAGTTCTGCCTACATTACTAGTGGTCAGTCCTATCTTTCTTACAGTCCTATCTTTCTTACAGAATGGTCTTACAAAGGGCTTATCTTTCAACTCTCTGAGGGTTCAGGTTGCAGTCCTAGGATGCCTCAGGGGTAAGGTGCATGGTTCTCTCCTTGCGGCTCATCCGGATGTGATACATTTCCTTAGAGGGAAGAAACATTTGTGTCGTCCTGTCTGTAGGCTGTGTCCTCAAGGAGCTTGAATCTGGTCCTGAAGGGCTTGTGTGAGGCACCCTTCGAGCTGCTTAAGAAAGCCATGTTAAAAGATCTGACTTTAAACATGGTATTCGTGGTAGCAATTTGTTCCACCAGACGAGTCTTTGAGCTTCAGGCATTGTCCTGTAGGGAATCGTTTTGGAGAATCTCGAACTCAGGCGTCTCTTTGCAAACGGTCCCGTCCTTTCTACCAAAAGTAGTAGTATCCTTTCATCTCAGTCAATCTGTGGAGCTTCTGGCCTTTTCAGATCTGGAGATCAGTTCTCCTCATGCCAGGGATTTGAGATGCAGAAGAGCTGTATTACGCTGTTTGGAGGTTACGAACAGTTTCTGATTGTCAGATCATCTTTGTATTGTGGCATGGTGTTAAGAAAGGACAGAAGGCTTCAAAAGCTACGATAGCGCGTTGGTTGAAGGAGGCTGTTGGTTCTACCTCTATCTGTCGAGGTCGCCCCGTCCCAGAGGGATTAAGGGCTCATGCTACACGTTCACAGGCGACTTCATGGACGTAATGTCAATTGGTTTCCCCTCAGGAGATTTGCAGGGCAGCTACTTGGAAATCTTTACACACATTTGCAAGACACTACCGCCTCTATGTTCAAGCCACAGATGTTTGCAATTTCGGCGAACGTGTCCTTCGAGCAGGACTCTCGCAGCCCCACCCCGTCTAGGGAAGCTTTGGTACATTCTAGGAGTCTGGACTGATCTGAGTACGTACAGGGAAAGGAAAATTGGTTCTTACTTGCTAATTTTCATTCCTGTAGTACCACAGATCAGTCCAGAAGCCCGCCCACTGCAGAGGTTCAGCCTTTTTGGGTGAGGGTGTAGCTAAAGAGATCCCGCTCGACTAGTATTTTTTCTTACTTGCCTGATCTGTGGGATGCAGTTCTGCAGTCTTCTACTGCAAAATCAATTGTTTGTTTTATTCCTCATCCTCTGCTCGTTGTGGGGTTTGGGGATAAAGTTCACATGTTCAAGATTGTTTGGTTATTAAGTTGTTTCTCAGCTTGGGTACTGAGTGGCAGGAGGCTAACCGGGTTATAAGTCAGTGCCTGGGAAAGTTTCTCTGTCTGCATCTGCTGGAAGGGAGGCAATACCCCAGGAGTCTGGACTGATCTGTGGTACTTTACAGGAACGAAAATCAGCAGGTAAGAATCAGTTTTCCTTTGGGGGCATCACTGGGAATAGTTGAGTTATCTGAATAACTTATCAAGCTAACTCTGATATTTGGATTTATCCAAATAAATTATTAGGCTAACTCTAGATGTGCCTGAGAACAGGTCCAAAGTTATCCAAGAACCTGTTAAAAGATAGTTTTATAGACTTAACCGGCTGAATTCAAAAGAAAATAGTCTATTAATTGGCGAAATGCTAGATATTAAAGAAATAAATTGTGGGCCTACTTGCCTGAACACATCCCCCCTCCTCCCTCCCACCCTGTCATGGGTGAGCCCTGCAAACTCCTCCCTAAAACCCTTCTATCTGTTTTGTGTTTTTTTTTTGTTTTGTTTTTTTTAAATATGTGGTTCAGGACCAGTGCTAGTCTTGGTTACACCTTCCCCCCCCCCAGTCCATATATATATATGGTTTTTTAATTTAATTTTCCAGGGCCCCCCCTCCTCACCCCACCCCAACCCCCTTACCCTCTCAGTGCCTTTAATTTAGCTTAATCTTCAGCCCAGATTGCAGTAGCAGCCTACTTCGATCTGCCTACTAGGCAGCTCCATTGAAAGTACAGGCTTTCAATGTAGCACTTCTAGGAACTATGCTGGAAGCATATGCTTCCAATGTAACTGCCTAGGAACTACAGAAGCTCTAGGCCCAAATCACAGTAGGCTGCTTCTATGACCCAGGCTGAAGATTAAGCTAAAATTAGGGCACTGAGCCGGGTGGGTAGGTAAGGGTTGGGGTGGGAGAGAGGGAGGAAAGAGGGCTATCCTAGAGATGTAAAATTTTATAAACTTATATCTTACGAGTGAATGGGGTGGCTGGGAGGAGAGGTCAAGACCAGCATCAGTCCCAACCGGTATATTTTTTAAAAAATAGAAGGTGTTTTTAAAGAGAAGATTATAGGCTCGGCCCTGCTAGAGTGGGAGAGAGGAGGTGTGCTGTGTTTGAGCCAGTAGGCCTGCAATTTATTTTTCTTTAATACCTAGTTCTTTGCCATTTAACTGGCTAAATTCTTTTGAATACAGCCGGTTAAATCTAAAGTTATCCAGCTTATCATAGCAGGATAATTTTATATCTAACCATCAGTATTCAAAAGAATATCCAATTCCTGTTCTGTTCGTACCCGGATCGGTCCAGATGAGTGAGTTTTTGCCTCCATCTACTGGTAGGGATGCAGAGAACAAAACTTCCAGACACTGCTACATAAGCAAGAGTGCCACCTGCAGTTCCTCAGTATTTCTCTGTCTCCAGCAGATGGTAGAGGTGCATACCTGCAGTCTAGAGGTGTTTAAAAAAAAAAAAAAAAAAAAGAAGACTATTCAGCTCCCTGAGGTGTTAGGTTCCTTCATGGGCCATCCCTCATGTAGAGCAGGGCAAGCGGGGGGTTGACAATCACTGTCCGGGCTCTGCCCTTTTTTTGCAGGAGGGTAGATAGCCAGGGGTCTTGGTTTCCACTCCCCCTCTGGCCCCTTCACTCCTTCGGTGTGCCTGGTTCCCCAGTTAGGTAGCCTCCAAAAGCAAGGGAGTATTTCTTTACCCTTTTCTTTTTGGCCCTGCCTCTTTAAAAATAAATAAATAAATAAGAGAGGGAAGAGCAGTGAAGCCGGGAAAGAGGCTGCAACAGTATTTGTGTACAGGGCTAAGGAGCGGGTAAGTTTTGTTTTTTCTGCCTTAATCACAGGCTAGTGCTAAATTTAAACACCGGGACAGCTGCGATTGCGCGGCTATGTTTATTTTTAGGCCCAACCGCCCCAACATGCCGGCTCCTGTGCAGCGTGGCAGATTTTACCACTGCTGCTGTCTGAGGCAAACTCGCCTCGATGTGGCCTCGTTTCATCGCAAATGTGCTTCGTGGGAGGCCGGGTCCCCCCGGGAGTAGCGAGAGAGTGCAGGCGGCTGGGTCGGCTCCGGGAGGGGTCAGAGGAGCTGGTGGCCATTTTGGCAGCACATGCAGAAGGTGCAGGCTGCCATTTCTGAGCCCCAGGATTCCTCTCCCATGCTTTTTCCTGTGGAAAAGACCCTGCTGGTGGCAGGGGACGGGGTGGGGCTCGTGAGGGAGTCTATCAGGACTCTTCCTTCTCAGACCCGGATGCCCTTTTCACGGGTTTTGTGCTTCTCCTTCATAAAGCTTATTTAGCCAGGAAGAAGTTAAGGAACAAAAAGATCCTTATCTAGGATGTCCCGGACCGCCAAGAGGGCTAGAGGGCCTGTGGAGTCAGGAGGGATCCTGCGGATGCTAGGACTCAAATGAACCCTGGAGGAGAGAAATTTGTCAGCCTGGATGATCCTGAGCAGCTTCAAGGGGGTCCGGTGGTACCAGACAAGGAACCTGTTAGTGCCCTTGGAAATCCGAGGCAGAACCTGGATCAGGAACCATTGGAGGTCTTGGGGGATCCCATGCAGGACCCGGAGGCGGTTCTGGTTGCAGAAGGAGATGTTCTGGAGAGAGGAACTGGGTCCATTGATTCCCCAGGTTCTGGAGGAGCTCAGCATTAAAGATGTCCAGGAAGACTCTGACAAGGAAGGTGTGAATCTGCCCTTGAGGGTCTACAGGGACCCCCTACCACTCTTCCGTTACTGAAGCAGGTGAAGAAGTTGGTAGATCAGAAATGGGAATCTCCCGAGGGGGGGGCCTGAAGGTCGCAAGAGCTATGGGGAAATTATATCCCTTGCCGGAACAGACCTTGGCATTATGGAGAATTTCCAAGGTGGATGCAGCCGTTTCAGTGGTTACTAAGAAGACTACCATATCTGTGATGGGGGAGGTGGCTCTCTAGGTTCTCTAGGATAGGAAGCTGGAGATTCTGCTCAAGCAGCTTTTTGAAGTCTCAGCTTTGATTCTTGAGGCAGTGGCGTGCGGAAGTCAGATGCAGAGAAGCCTGTTTGTCCTGGGTGCAGAAGGCGCATGACAAACATTCAGGAATGGCATCTTAAGCAGCACAGGTGGTCCATTTAGAGGCAGGAGTGGCCTATGTGGCAGATGTTCTGTACGACATAGTCCGGATTTCTGCCAAGAGTATGGTCTCGACCGTGGTGGCGCAAAGGCTCTTGTGGCTGTGAAATTGGTTGGCGGATGTGTGTTCTGAAGCCCAGCTGTTAAACCTCCCTTTCCGGGGGAAGCTCCTCTTTGGGGAGGATTTGGAGAAGCTCTTGAAGCAGTTGGGAGAGTCTAAAGGCAATAAGTTGCCTGAAGACAGGAAGATCCTAGGAAGTCCTTTCCGCCTAAAGAGGGCTAGAGGGCCTGTGGAGTCAGGAGGGATCCTGCGCCCATTTTCGAGAGGCTAGGAGATTTCGATCAGGCAGAATCCCTGCGCAGCATCACAGAAACACAGTTTGGGCAGACAGCAGCCCTTTCGGAATCAGCAAAGGTCCCCAAGGGGTGGTGGATTCCGAGGGGGAGCAGAAGTAAGGTCGGATAATAAAGGTGTGAGGGTCCTCTCCTCTCAAGAAGCTATTGGAGGGAGGCTCTCTTTTTTGCGAGGAGTAGACCAGAATAACATAAGATCGGTGGGTCCTAGAGGTGGTGGTAAGTGATTATGCCTTAAAATTTTCTCAGCCTCCCATGGACGCCTTTGTAGTTTCCTGCTGCTTCTCCCGGAGCAAGCAGGAGGCGCAGTGCAGGACACGCTCCAGCGCTTGCAACTTCTATGCGCCATTGTTGCGGAGCCCCCTCAGGAGAGGGGACAGGGCAGGTATTCAGTGTACTTTGTGGTCCCAAAGAAAGAAAGAGAACCTTTCGGCCCATTCTCGATCTGCAGAAGGTAAATGCTGCCCTCCGGGTGCCGCGTACAGTGATAGCGGCGGTGCGCAAAGGGAGTTTCTAGCATCCTTGGATCTGTCAGGCCTACCATCATATCCCTATTCGACCCGAACATCAACTGTTTCTGACATTCATGGTTCTGGGAGAGCATTATTATTGAGGTGGAGACGTATTTAAATTAAATTAAAACTGTTTTAATTTAAATACGTCTCCACCTCAATAAAGAATTGAAAAAGACCTCGGCATCTATTCCTTTTGTTTTCCTTCACTGAATAGAGTGCAGCCCTTACAGGTGGACAACCTGCAGATATTGGACTTTCTGCAGTGTGGGTTATCTAAGGGGTTAGCGTATAATTCTCTTCGGGTCCAGGTAGCAGCTTTGGGTTCCCTGCATGGCAAGATTCAGGGAAGATTGCTGGCATCTCATCCTGATGTGGCTCGTTTCCTGAGAGGGGTGAAGCATCTGTGTCTTCCGGTGAGGAAGATCTGTCCGGCATGAAATTTGAATTTGGTTCTTCAGGTGCTGTGTGGGTCCCCTTTTGAGTCAATGCGGAGGACATCATTGAAGGATTTAACCCTGAAAACTTGTTTTCCTGGTGGCCATCTGTTCAGCTAGGCGAATTTCTGAGCTGCAGGTGTTGTCATGTGGGGACCCTTTGCTCTATTTTTCGGATGATGGGGTCTCGTTATGCACGGTTCCTTCCTTTATGCCGAAGGTAGTATCCTCTTTTCACCTTAAATCAGGTGGTTGAGCTTCCGGCTTTTCAAACTTGGCAGTCGATTCTTCGATGGCTAAAGAATTTCACTTATTGGATGTGCGTTGTATCCTTTTGCAATATCTCAAGGTTATGAATCCCTTTCGGAGATCGGATCATCTGTTTGTCCTGTTCAGTGGAGCAAAGAAAGGAAATAAGGCTTCCAAGGGCACGATTGCTCACTGGTTAAAATAGACAATAGCTTTAGCTTACATCTGCAAGGGTTGCCCGGTGCTGGAGGGGTTGTGAGCACATTCCACTAGGTCGCAGCTCTGGGGTGGAGTGTCAACTGCTTTCTCTGCAGGAGCCTGTCGTGCAGCGAGATGGTCTTCTCTTCACACATTACTGCTTTGATGTGCGCGCTCCTGAGGAAGCAGTGTTTGGGGAGAGTGTATTGTGGTCGGGTCTTTCGGGTTCCCGCCCAGAGTAGAGAGGCTTGGGTACATCCCACTCATCTGGACTGATCCGGGTACGAACAGGAAAGGAAAATAATTTTTGTTCCTGAAGTACCACAGATCAGTCCAGAGACCTGTCCCCTACGAACATTTTTAGGTTTAGATGATTGTCAAGCCATGCTCCAAGGTCTCTGACGTCAGGTGAGAACGTGTTATTTGTGTTTGGTAGAGAGAGGCTGGAAGAGATTGTGAGTGGATCCTGGGAGACAATGAGCATTTCGGTTTTATTAGAATTCAATACTAAGTTGAGGCTTGAGAGTAAGTTTTGATAGGCTGTAGGCATTCGTTCCAGTAAGTGATAGTTTTTTGAAGGGATTCTGTAATCAGAAGAAGGATTTGTATGTCGTCTGCATAGAGGTAATGGGTAAGCTTGAGGTTTGAGAGTAGATGGCATAGAGGGAGGAGGTAGATATTGAAGAGGGTGGGTGAAAGTGAGGATCCTTGCGGGACTCCTTGCTCTGTAAGGATTGGATGCGATTCTTTTGTTGTTTATCCTGACTTTGTAGAATCTGTTGCTTAAGAAGGAATGAAACCATGCCTTTGATCCCTATGTTGGTCTATTAGAGTAGAGTGTTTTACCGTATCAAACGCAGCAGAAAGATCAAGAAGAACAAGCAGGTAAGATTGTTTTTTCTCCAGATTAACGAGGATAGTGTCAGTGTCAGTATTAGTTGTATGTAAACCGATACGATGTGCAAACGGCTATCGGTATATAAGAAACTCCAAATAAATAAATAAATAAAATAATTTTCGTTCCTGTAGTATCACGGATCAGTCCAGACACCCTCCCGGGGAGTAGGTATTTAAGAGTCCGCGCTCATATTTCCGTTTTTAAGGCAGATCACTCAGAAGAAACGCTACAGGTTGTTTTCAATTTTTTCTACTTCTATGGTTAAAGTTCTATTATTGCTTGATTTGTTGTTATTCTAGTTAACAGTTACTCTGCTTTGATAATCTATTTACTGAAGGGATGCAGGTGGCACACCAGGTTAAGAGAGGGTGCCCTTCAAGTTTTTCTCTGTCTCCACCTGCTTGGAAAGGAGGCATAACCCACAGTCTGGACTGATCTGTGGTACTACAGGAACAAATATTATCAGGTAAGAACCAATTTTCTTATAACTTGTCTGCGTGCTGGCTTAAAAGTGAATTTTAAGCTAACCGTGTGCCAAAATTGGGAGATGTGCGCGCATATCCAGCTGATTTTATGAGCCGCGCATATAAGTCCCAGTAGAGAACCTAGCTGTAGACTGGTCAAGCTGGTAGACGAACTGGTGAAACTGTTCATGCATAGACATGCACCTGTTAGAAAATCCCCTTAAATGCACGGCTCAAACTCGACATTACATGGCTATGCTCAGATACTTATAAAATTAGGCGCACATATACGCACATCATGGCTATTTTATAACATGCACGCATATGCACACACAGGATATAAAATTGCTGTGTATCTGGCCACACACACGCGTGTGTATGTGCATCCGCACGCCTTTTTGAAAGTTATCATCCCTCTATATCCTACCCCCTACGTGTTCAGTATTTTTCCTTATCCCCAGAATACTTTTATTCCAAATTTCTGTTTGTTTATTTTTTTAATTTCTGATTTATAGTGTGGGGAATTCCTTTCTTGGTTACCTGAGTAAGGCTTGGGGCTGCCTTGCTTCTTTCATTCTACCCAGTTCTTCTGCACTTGTGGTGCTGTTCATAGAAAGCATATACTTGCAGACTGGAAAAATGTGTCAAGTGCACCGGAGGCCATATTAACATGGATCCTTCCAAAACTGCTTTTAACAATGTTCCTCTTCTAGTGCTGAGAAATATGGCAACAAATTTAATTGGTAGCATTTTCCTAGCTGGAGGGTTTTAGAGATCGTGATTTATTTTAATGAAAGCTGGAGATTTGTCCCTGCTCCTCTACAAATGCACAGATGAGGGTCTTTTAAAACGTGTGTCTTTTAGTTTAACAAGTTTAAACAATTATTATCTGCAGGCTACAAAGCATTTGTTCACACCAGCAGATCGCAGAATCCCTCGTGTCCGGATAGAGACCAGGCAAGCTTCCGTATTGGAGGGGCAACGAATTATTGTTGCCATTGATGGTTGGCCCAGAAACTCCAGGTATCCTAATGTAAGCAAACATTTTCATAGCATTTCATTTGAATCTGGAAAATATTGATTTCAAAATTTTGGTTTTAAGGGGGCTCAATTTTCAAATGGATACAACTGAAAAAAAAAGCACTGTTGTAAAATTCTACGCCCAACCCCCTTTCTCCATGCGGGGGAAAGTAAAGTGTGTGCATGCTGTTGCCAATGCACGTCTTTCCCTTCTAGGAAGAGAGACACGGTTAGGATGGGGGGCCCAGAAAAGTACACCATGGGGATTTCATTTGAAATCTTTGCATGTTCTGTACACTGCATACTTTGCATCTGCCTACCACAGGATTTTTCAAGGAAAATCCAGTGGGAAATTTTCCTTTGAAAACCGACTTGCAGGTACAAGCTACCCATGGGCCTGCAAGCAGCCTGTAGAATTTCAATATTGCCCTCCCTGCGTGCAAGTTTGGAAAAGAGCACTTTAAATCCAAATAACAAATTGCATGCACTTGCATTGTATGAATTGCTGTGTTTGTGATTGAAAACCTGTTTGTGTGAAAGAGTATGTGTGTATGATTGAGATCCTTTGTGTGTGAGAGAAATCATGTGTATGTATGATTAAGAGCCTGTGTGTATAAGTAAGAGAGAGATCATGTGTGTCTGTGTGTGATTGAGAGCTGGTTTAGGTGATGGAGCATGTGAGTATGTGATTGAGAGCCTGTGTTTAAATGAGAGAGAGAGACCATGTGTGTCTGTGTGTGATTGAGAGCCGATTTAGGTGAGGGAGCATGTGAGTATGTGATTGAGAGCCTGTGTGTAAATGAGAGAAAGAGAGGACATGTTTGTAAGCATGTGAATGAGAGTCTGTGTGTGAGAGAAAAAGACAGCATGTATTTATGTGATTGAAAGCCTGTGTGTGTGTAAGCGTGAAAAGATAGACAGCAAATGTGTAAATGTGTAATTAAGAGCCTATATAAGTGAGAGAGAAAAAACATGTGTATGTGAGTGACTGAGAGCATGTGTGTATAGGTGTGTCATTGAGAGCCAGTGTGAGAGAGAGCGCTGGTATGTGACTGAGAGAGGAGAAAGTTCCAAGCAAACCACCCCACCTCCTGCTAATTCAGAACAATCTCAGGACACCTAGATATCAAACGTTCCCAGGTATGCAGAGCAAAAAAAGTTTTGTATCCTTATTATTTTTCATTACTGGGTCTTTGTGTCTGCTATTTTGAAATATTTTGTTGGTGTCTGGAAATGTTTTATATGAGTTTTTAATTATTGGATATTGCACTCATCAGCTGTTTCGAAATATGTTCTTTTTGTTAGTACAGTTTTACTGCTGATGATTTTATATTTCTTGATTTGTTTTATAAGGATGGGTGATGTTTCTTTTTCCTTTGTTACACTGCATACAGAGACTCTGGCTTGTTGCAGTTTCCAATTCAGTTTTTTCTGCATGCTTCTTGTTATGCGTTTTGGTCTCTTTATTCTATGTTAGGTGAGGGACAGCACATGATTCAGGTGAGGTTTTCTGCTGGCATGTTGTTTCTGTGTAGGACTCTATAGCAGTCTGACTTGGTCCGTTTTCCTAATAGGAGATGTATTGGTGTCTTAAGGCCTGGTGTAATATTTTCAGAGACTTATTGTACTTTAAAAGTGTGATCTTACATAAAATGCACACATTTACTTGTATTTAGTTTTAAACATATTGTATGGCTCTCATGGAATTACATTTTGAAATATGTGGCGTTTATGGCTCTCTCAGCCAAAAAGGTTCCTGACCCCTGATCTATTGTATGAAATGGAATAAGAGGGAGATCACGAAGTACCAGTTCACAGCAGGGACATTCCTTACCGCTGTCACAGCTTGATTATTGCAGCTTGCAATGGCGGTAATACTTTATATTGCCAGAATGTATGATGGGATCTGAAATTAAATTAAAATGTATATATTTATAATTTAGATTTATAAATTGCCCTAGTCAAAAAAAAAAAAAAAAGCTTTACTCAATGTACAACAAAGGTAAAAAGCATAACTCAAAATTTTAGACAAAATCGGACATAATTAAAAACACACAGACCATAACTACATAGAAACAAAAACAATCATAGATATTCATAGTAAAAACATCTTACTTAAAAGCTTGATGAAATAACATGATTTATAGGATTTCCTAAACTGCAATATATTGCTCAAGACCTTAAGTTCAAAAGGAAGAGAATTCCAAAGTCTTGGACCACTAGAAAAAAGGCTTTTTTTCTTAGTATCCACCAACTTAATTTTGGTAGTAATATCCAAGATAAGTTGATTAGAATTTAAAGCTCTTCTTGGATGATAATGCACAAGGTAAGATTTACGTATTTAAAATTCAAGGATTTATAAACCAGGAAACACTACTTACATTGAGCTCTTAAAACAATTGGGAGCAAATGTAAGGATTTCAAGGCTGGAGTAATGTGGTCAGATATTTTCATCCCCAGTAATAATAAGCGGACCACAGTATTCTGAATAAACTGGAGATGATCCGGTTGGACCGTACGTAGACCTACATGTAATGAATTACAGTAGTCTAACCTAACCAATACCATAAATCTTTTTCAAAAGAAGGACAAAAATAATGTAAACAGAAATGGAGAAAAAAGAAATTCTAACATTAGTAATGTTTGTAAAAAGTCAAATGCAAGTCCAAGATTACTCATATAACCCTCACTAATAAAATTCACCTATATTTAATCAATATTTGGGGAGGAGGACAATCTAAAATTGGTCACCTTATCCAGAATGCTTTTGTCTTCAGATGATTTAGGCTGTGTTTATTGGTACCAGCCAAAAATGGACCATAGGTAAAAATGTTTTTTTTAACTTGTTCTAAACGTTGAACTAAAATGACAATACGAAATTAAACTGCCATAAAACCACAAAACCTTGATCACATTGGTATAAGCAAAGTTACTTCTTGATCTTGTTCATTCTGTGGACGAGTGAAATATGTGACAGGTTTCTCAAATGCCATGAAGGTGACCCAACCTAATGGCTCGGAGTGCTCTGCTCGGCTTATACCTTCACAGTGACACCTGCTGCCCAGTTTTAAGGTACTCTTATACCAAGCTCTGCAGAGAACCTTAGTCTTTGGCCCCCTACCACAGGCTGCTGGATTATAGAGGGTGGAGGAGGGGAAAACTGAAACATAAAGAATATTGAAAAGATGCATGTCAGCCATACCCCAGTCCATTTTATTAGTACCATATTGCTGAAAAGACAAGCACTACAGTATCTTATGCTGAGAACTAAGTAGGTAGACGTGTAGACTACATTCTGTCTGCTGAAGTCCACTGATGATGTGTGTTCAGATTTTCGGCCCACTTTGCAGAGTTGTGAATATCCCTAAAAGTAGCTGGGCCTCTTGCCACATGAATGAATGGAAGCACAAAAGAACAAGGCGCATACCTGAAACTCAAAGATTTCCTTTGGATCTTAGGGTCACTTTGTAAGGAGTTTGGGCACAGCTGGAGACAAAGAGACTGAGACTGAAGTCCTGCTGCTTGAGCATGATGTTCCCCACCAGCCTTTCTCCCAGGCCGTTCTCAGCTTCCTGCCAAAGATGCCATGGAGCATTACAGACAAGGTACAGGATTTCTCTCTCGCCCTTATCCCAAAACCTGGTTTCAACATAGCTGTCACTTCTCTAAAACTGACATGGTTTTCGCTGACCATGGCAACTTGACAATGTGAGAGAATGTTGTGGCCCCACTCTACCCTTCAAAGCAGAATGAAAGCTTTGTGGTTAGCTGGATGCATATATATGATCCTTGACACATTGCATCCTTTAGATAACGACAAGCATGAGCAAAGCAATAATTAATTTCAGACATAGATGTGTAGGATAGTCCTGCGCTAGATATGGTCACAGTCGCAACCCCCAGTGTCTCTGGGGTAGATTCTGTAGCAAGAGTTAGAAATGTCAATGGCATATTTGTATATATTTATTTAAAAAAATGTTTCCCTGTACGCACCCAAATCAGTCCAGACTTCTGGGTTTTGCCTCCCTTCCAGTAGATGGAGACACAGAAATTTTCAAGCCACCGGCACATAACCTGGTGTAGCACCTGCAGTCCTTCAGTATTTCTTGTTCCCCAGCAAATGGAGAAGGTGCAAAACCTGCAGTTCCCTGTACGTACCAGGATCAGTCCAGACTGCTGGGTTATGCCTCCCTTTCAGCAGATGGAGTCAGAGAAAAGCTGAAAGGCACCTCCCATATAACCTGGTGTGCCACCTGCGATTCCTCAGTATTTCTCTGACTCCAGCAGATTGAGAGAGCATAACCTGCGGTCCTGATCATCTCTAAATTTGGGAGGGTTCTTATTACAGGTTTGGTTTAAACTCAAGGGAGAATCCTCTGACTAGATCAATTCCTAGGGATATCAAAAAAATAAAATAAATAAGGACACAGACAGGCAAGGCAGGGCATTGCCCTACAGCCATTTCCCAGAGAAAGATTTTGTTCCCTAACCTGGTGAGCTATAAGGGGGAGGATTTACCGGTGGGCCGGTCACTCTCCCCCTCCTGCAGAGGAGTAGCATCCCTCTGAGGCAGAGCTTTTCCAGAGAAGTTTAAAATTCCTCTGAACCAGTGTCCTGGTAGCTCAGGGGGGTTGTTCCCCTGATTTGGGAGGGCTGATTAAAGTTAGTAAAAAAAAAAAAGTAAGACTTTTTTTTTAGGTAGACAGTGTTTTTATTTCTGTCCTTTCAATACGAACCTTTTGTGGCCCTCGCCTGTCTCAATCTCCTGGGCCTCCGAAAGGGGTGGCTTGTCACCCAGCTGATTTTGCGTGCTTTTGCCATGCCGCAGGGAGCCGTTTGCACTGCTTGTGGAGAGCTGGGGTACCGGCTCTCCCTCGAAGGCCTCTGCTCCCTCGCCCCCAGGGATACACCGGGGCCTTCGCAGCGGCTGATTTTGGGCAGGGAATCAGCCCTGCCGCGCCCAAGGGGACATCGGAGCGAGCAGCCTGCTCTGAGGCAGAGGCCCGGCACGCTCCCAATCGGCATGGGGGCGGTGGCCATCTTGCCTTCTTCAGAACCCGATGTAAATTCAGTAGGGGAGGGAGAGGAGCTTCCTCCTCTTTCCCCGCCGGCACTCAGCCCTCAAACACCACTCTATTTTCAGAGAACTTGGCCCCTCCCCCGCTTTTATTGACCGGGGGGGGGGGGGGGGGCCTTAAAGAGACATCACCCGTTTTCCTCTCAATTTGTGTTGCTTCTGCATAAGGCTTATTTAGAAGCTGAAGCTGACTGGGAACACCGGTCTCCTGCCCAAGCTAAGTGTTTTAAGGCCTCAGCAGACCAGGAGAGACCTGGACCAAGGGTACTCCACGCGGTCCCGGGGGATGGACTATCCATTCCTATCCCACCTGCGGATCCAATAACTCAGGACCCCTCCACTCATGATGTGGATGATAATGTGAGCAGTGCCGATCCAGTGGAGGGGGATGATCCGCAGATACTCCGTTTGTTCCGCAAGGAGGAGCTGGACCCGTTGATTTCCCATGTGCTTCAGGAACTTGAGATCCCAGTTCCACAGGCGATACCGGACTCTTCGCCGGGAGACTCTGTGTTATCGGGACTTCGCACTCTGCCGCAAACGTTTCCTTTTCATCCAAAGCTTTTCCAGCTCGTGTCACGGGAATGGGATACCCCTGAAGCCACCTTGCGGATCAGCAGAGCCATGGAAAAGCTTTATCCACTCCCTAATGAGTCTCTGGATCTTCTTAAGATCCCTAAAGTGGATTTGGCAGTCACAGCCATTGCCAAGCATACAACCATTCCTGTTACAGGAGGCACAGCGCTCAAGGACCTCCAGGATAGGAAGCCGGAAGTTTTGCTTAAGCGTATTTTTGAAGTATCAGCGTTGGGAGTACAGGCAGCGGTTTGCAGCAGCATGATGCAGAGGGCTACCCTCCGCTGGGTCCAACAGATGCTTACGGCCCAGGACCTTCCACCGGAGGAAGCTGAGCAGGTGAACCGCATGGAATCTGTGGTGGCCTATATGGCAGATGCCTTGTATGATCTCCTCCGCACCTCTGCCCGTACTATGTCTTCAGCGGTTTCCGCAAGGCGACTACTATGGCTCTGTAACTGGTCGGCGGATGCCTCCTCTAAGTCACAGCTGGGTTCTTTTCCTTTCCGGGGCAAGCTTTTATTCGGAGACGAGCTAGAGCAGCTGGTTCGCTCATTGGGAGAGAACAAGGTTTAGAAGCTGCCAGAGGACAAGCCCAGATCATTTTGTTCACCCGGCGCATTTAGGGGCCGCTTTCAAGGACAACGCCGTTTCCGCTCAGGTAGGGGTTCTTCCTCCTACGTCCCTCGGCAGATGCCCACAAGGTCTCAAGCATGGGCGCATTCCTTTCGTGGCAGGCGGCCTTAGCGCTCTGGAACCTCTCATGCCTTCGCCAACAACAAAACATCCCAATGAAGGGGTGCCGGCCCATCCCTCTGTTCTGGAGATCGGGGGGCAACTCTTCCGCTTTTGAGAGGAATGGGCCAAGATAACCTTAGACCAGTGGGTTCTAGACATTATAAATCACGGCTATGTTTTGGATTTTGCATGACCCCCCCCCCTCGCGATCTGTTTCTAGTATCTCCCAGCGGATCTCAGGCGAAGCAGCAAGTGGTTCTTCAAACACTGTCTCGATTGCAGGCTCTGGGAGCCATTGTTCCGGTTCCCGCAGCCGAGCCTCCATCTACTTCATCGTTCCCAAGAAGGAGGGCTCATTCCACCCGATATTGGATTTGAAGCAGGTCAACAGGGCGTTGCGAATCCCTCGATTTTGAATGGAGACATTGAGATCTGTCATTGCGGCTGTCGACAAAGGCAAGTTTTTGGCTTCTTTGGATCTAACAGAGGCTTATCTCCACATAGGGATCCAGGAATATCATCAGAGATTTCTATGGTTCATGATCATGGGACAACATTACCAGTTTTCTGCCCTACCCTTCGGGCTGGCGACGGCTTCGAGGGTTTTCACCAAGGTGATGGTGGTAGCAGCGAGCCTTTGGAGAGAAGGCATATTGGTACATCCTTACTTAGACGACTGGCTCATCCGAGTGAAGTCGGAAGTGCTCTGCGAGAACGCAATACAATCAGTTTTGAGTCGTCTGAGTTCCCTTGGCTGGGTTGTCAACTATACCAAGAGCCAGCTGGTCCCGTCCCAGGTGTTGGAATTTCTGGGAGCACGGTTCGACACCGGTATGGGCAAGGTTTCCCTGCCACTGGTGAGGATGGAGCGGCTAATGTCTCAGGTTCGGCGCCTGTTAGCTCTTCCCTTACCCATGGTGTGGGACTATTTGCAGGTTCTTGGTTTTATGGCATCTACCCTGGAGTTGGTCCCTTGGGCTTTTGCTCATATGCGGCCTTTGCAGAGGGCACTACTTTCTCGTTGGGACCCCAAGTCGGCAGAGTTCCAGCTGCCATTACCGCTTCTCAAACCGGCCAGGTCCAGTCTGGAATGGTGGTTGATTCCGGATCACTTGCTTCGAGGCGTGGACCTGGAGCCCCCTCAATGGATAATCGTGATGACGGATGCCAGCCTGACAGGTTGGGGGGCAGTCTTGTCAGTCGCGGTCAGCGCAGGGTTTTTGGACGCTGCCACAGACCCAATGGTCCATCAATCGCTTGGAAACCAGGGCGGTTCGCTTGGCGCTGCGCCAATTTCTTCCACTGGTTCACCACCGGGCGGTACGGGTCCTATCAGACAATGCGACTACCATGGCTTACATAAACCGACAAGGGGGCACAAAAAGTTGGCTAGTAGCCTCCGAAGCGGATATGTTGATGGACTGGGCGGAACACCATCTGTCTCGCATACCGGCATCCCACATAGCTGGGGTCGACAACGTACAGGCGGACTTCCTCAAGCGGCAGAAGCTAGATCCCGGAGAATGGGAACTATCAAACGAGGCACTGCGGCTCATCACCAGTTAGTGGGAGACTCCCCAGTTAGACTTGATGGCAACTCGTTTGAACGCGAAAGCATCTTGTTTCTTCAGTCGCAGAAGGGAGCACGGCTCGGAAGGAGTGGACGCTCTGGTTCTTCCTTGACATCCATATATTCTCCTTTACGTGTTTCCTCCATGGCCGCTGGTGGGGAAGGTTTTGCACCGGATCGAATCCCACCGGGGGGCAGGTTGTTCTGGTGGCCCCGGAGTGGCCAAGAAGGCCATGGTTCGCAGATCTGATCAACCTGGCGGTGGACGGCCCCCTACACCTCGGCCATCTACCACACCTCCTCCGGCAGGGCCCGGTATTTTTCGATCAGGCCGATCGCTTTTGTCTAGCGGCTTGGCTTATGAGAAGAGGCAATTGAGAAAGAAGGGATACTCGGAGGCGGTTATTACTACCCTCCTCCATGCTCGTAAAACCTCTACTTCTGTTACCTACGTTCGGGTATGGAAGGTGTTTGATTTGTGGTGCCGTGGGTTGAGTGTGTCCACGCGGCAGGCCGCCATTAGTCACATTCTTGCCTTCTTGCAGGACGGCCTAAAGAAAGGTTTGGCTTACAGCTCGCTGTGAGTACAGGTAGCAGCCCTGCGCTGCGAGTACAGGTAGCAGCCCTGGGGTGTTTTCGAGGTAAGGTTAATTGTACTTCCATCGCTCTTCACCTGGACGTGGCCGATCTGTCCGTCTTGAAGTTTAAATTTGGTTCTTAGTGGCCTGTGTAGTCCTTCTTTTGAACCTTTGAAGCGAGCTACGCTAAAGGACTTAACACTTAAGACTGTGTTTCTCGTGGCTATCTGGCTAGAAGGATCTCAGAACTTCAAGCGTTGTCCTGTAGGGAGCCTTTCCTGCACATCGCTGATTCGGGGGTTTCCCTTCGGACCGTACCTTCCTTCTTGCCTAAGGTGGTATCGGCCTTCCATGTCAACCAGTCGATTGAATTGCTGGCATTCTCAGATGAGGATAGGAATGCTCATCAGGCGCAGGATCTCAAGAGGTTGGATGTTCGCAGAGTCCTCTTGCGGTACTTGGAAGTAACTAATCCTTTCAGATTGTCCGACCATCTTTTTGTCTTGTGGAGTGGTCCTAAGAAAGGAACTAAGGTTTCTAAGGCTACTATTGCTTCAACTTACATAGGTCACGGGCGTCCAGTACCGGATGGACTTAAGACGCATTCTCTTAGGTTGCAAGCAGCGTCCTGGGCGGAGAGTGAATGTGTCTCGCCCCAAGAGATTTGCCGGGCAGCTACTTGGAAATCTTTGCACACGTTTGCCAAGCGTTACCGCTTGGACGTGTGGGATGGAAAGATGGATTAGTTTGGCAGCAGTGTGCTTCGAGCGGGGACTTCCAGATCCCACCCCCTTTAGGGCAGCTTGGGTACTTCCCAGCAGTCTGGACTGATCCTGGTATGTACAGGGAAAGGAAAATTAGTTCTTACCTGTTAATTTTCGTTCCTGTAGTACCAAGGATCAGTCCAGACGCCCGCCCAGAGGAAGGAGAGTCCCGCTCGTCTGCTTGTATTGTTTCTCTTTGCAGATTTTTTCAGAACATACCTTCGGATGCGACATAGTTCTTTTTGTCAAACATTTATAGTTATTTCAGAGGTTACTGTTTGACTTGATCTAGTCATTGGTTGTTTACCATATGTTACATTCATTCTGCTTTGATATTGATTATACTGAGGGATCGCAGGTGGCACACCAGGTTATATGGGAGCCTTTCAGCTTTTCTCTGACTCCATCTGCTGGAAGGGAGGCATAACCCAGCAGTCTGGACTGATCCTTAGTACTACAGGAACGAAAATTAACAGGTAAGAACTAATTTTCCTTTCTGAACCTCAGAAAGCAAAAACAAAAGGAGAATTTCTTAGCATGTAGCCAGATGGACTCAGGACCAATGGGTTATATGATTCCCTGCTAGCAGATGGAGACGGAGTCAGGTTTCAAAGCTGACGTCATCTTAGATATAACCCTGCAGTGACCTCAGCCCTTCAGTATCTCTCCATCACCTAGCAGATATGGACGTGCTTTCTCCCTATACCAGCATTGGTGGTATAGTGGGATTGCAGTACTCTGAATAGGAAAATTTACCTTTAAATTGGAGATCGATTGAGCCCCACTTTTCTGCGGTGACACTTAAAGGTCCCTCCCCCAGTCGAGAATTCCTGAGGTGATTTCCGAGATCCCTCAATGGTATGCCTTGGTCCGGTAGCCGGTTCCCGGCGTGAACTTTGCTGCTGAAGCAGCAGACAGGCAGCGGGTGCAGGAAGTCGAGCGTGGCGGTGACAGCCAAAGCCCTTAGCCTCCGGCTGCGGGGGTAATCTGCGTACTCAGCTGGTAAGTGCTGAGCCCAGGTAAGTAAAAAGAGAAGAGGATTCCTTCCTCCAGTGTCCTTGCTCGGCATGCCATAACGACGTTCCCTGTACGAACCCGGATCAGTCCAGACTATGGGTTATGCCTCCCTTCCAGAAGGTGGAGCCAGAGAAAAACTTGAAAGGCACCCTCACTTAACCTGGTGTGCCTCCTGCATCCCTTCAGTATTTCTCTGACTCCAGCAGATGGAGGTGGTGCAAACCCTGCAGTCTTGCCCTGTTATTGGGGTGTAGGCTATCCCTTGAAATAATTAAGAGTGAACTAACTATATAAAGTTTTTTGTATCAAGCAAGTTTAAAAAAAAAAAATCAAAGAAGTCTTCTGCAGCAGGGACTGTTTCCCAATCCTCCCAGGGGGTTGTTAGATCCTGCGAGGTCATCCCCTCTGGTGGCAGGTTATTGGAGCTGGGGTTGGTAACCCCGCGGGGCACCAGTCAGGTAAGGGGCTGGGGAAGAGATTACCGGTGGCCCGGTCCCTCTCTTACCACATGCCAAGCTTCAGCATTTAAAAAAAAAAAAGAAATCGAAATTATTGAAAATTTTTCTTTTTTTTGGTGGGCTGCAATCCAGAACCCATCCGAATCGCCACTTTTTTTTTACATATTTCGCTGCGTTTTTGCCGAGTTTTGGGCTGTTTTTCCCCCTCCACGATGCCGCGGCCATCTTTGTGTGGCATGTGGAGAATCGTCCGTGCGGCTTTCTCGAGCGGGAGGGGAAGGCAGCTCCCTTTCTGGGTCTGCAGCATCTGCTAAGTCCTGGGGGGCTCAGAAACTATCAGCTCCACAGGACCCTCAGGCTAACCCGTTTCCCCTCAGTGCAGGGAAGGCAGCCATCTTAAACACACTTGCTGCAGCTCAGGCAAGGGCTATGGGGGATGGGGAGCTTCCCCTCTGCGTTGTCACCGGTTCCTGCCAGTCCTGATAATACATTTTTTGATCAGGAGAACCCTGATGTCCCGGGGGGGGGGGGGGGGAGGATGATGATTCTGATTCCTTTTCTTTAGATTTTGTCCTCCTTATGCACAAAGCCTTCTGGCTTCCAGGTCTCCACAGGGTGGTGCCTTGCCAGTGAGACCTGTGCAGGGACCTGCCCCCAAGGCTACGGGTTGCAAAGTTAAGCTCCTTGGCTTCAGGAGGAGCAGCCGCTCCGTTGGTACCAGGCAGCGCGGCTGCAGCTGCAGTGACCTCTCCTTTCTCCCTGGCTGAGGCAGGATCGGAAGACGAGCAGAGGAAGCAGAACCCCTTGGATGGTGATGATCCTAAAGTGGTCCGGCTGTTCCAGAAAAAGGAATTAGAACCTCTCATTCCTGCAGTTCTTTCTGAGCTTGGGGTGGAACTCGCTCTGCCGCAGAACTCTGTGGACCCAGTCCTAGTGGGGTTGAGAACGCCAACTCAAGCTTTTCCTTTTCATCCCATGCTTCAGCAACTGATGACCAGGGAGTGGGACGCTCCGGATGCTGGTCTGCGGGTCGGTCGGGCCATGGATAAGCTGTATCCGTTACTGGATGAATCTCTGGAGCTACTGCGGTCCCCCAAAGTGGACACTTCAGTTTCAGCTGTTAAGCGGACCACCATTCCAGTCGCAGGTTCGGCAGCTCTCAAAGACCTTCAGGATCGCAAGCTGGAAGTACTGCTTAAGCGCAATTTTGAGGTGTCGGCCCTAAGTATCCAGGCAGCGGTGTGTAGCAGTTACATTCTGCGTGCAAACCTGCGCTGGGTCCAGCAATTGCTGACGTCTAGAGATCTTCCTCCGGGAGAATCAGAGCAGGCGGAGCATTTGGAAGCTGCAGTGGCATATGGAGCGAACGCACTGTATGACCTGCCCGCACTTCCTCTCGCACAATGTTGTCGGCAGTGTCAGCAAGGTGGCTTTTGTGGCTCCGAAACTGGTCCGCAGATGTTTCCTCCGAGGCTCAGCTTAGGGCTATTCCATTTAAAGGTGGTTTTTTATTCGGTGAGGATTTGGAGCAGTTGATAAAGTCCCTGGGAGAGAACAAAGTTCACAAGTTGCCAGAGGGCAGGCTGAAGCCCTCCAGAGGATTTCCATCATCCCGCTCTCATTTTCGAGGGCAACGTCGGGTAGCTTTTATGGCATCGTCTGGCTTTCGCTGTGCCTGTGGACCTCTGCCTGGGGGCCTTGCACAACATCCATGGGTGTCAGCTGTGTGACCAGATGACCCCTAAAGGGCGTCGTGTGCGCATTGATAAGATGGAGAAGCTTTCGGCTCCGCAAAGTCCACTCCATTCACACCCGTATCAGAGTCATCGACGCCGAGGGGTAGAGGGAAGCCCCTCGATACGCTCCCTCTTGCTACTCCTCTCTCTACCTCTTTGAAGGATCACAGGGACACTGACTGATCCTCTATGATCTCACCGGTGTCCCAACTTCAAGGACCCGGAGAAATATCTTCTCCTTCATCATTTGGATGTCAGGAGACTTCTAGTGCAGTATCTGGAAGTCTCAGAATCGGTCCGAAAGACACCGCCTGTTTGACCTTCACGGTGGAAGGAAGCAGGGAGAACCAGCTTCGCGGGCTACCATAGCTGGCTGGATTAAGGAGCTGGTCACGGGAGCCTTTGTGGAGGCAGGAAAGCCATTACTCCTTCAGGTTAAAGCTCATTCCACTAGGGCTCATGCAGTCTAATGGGAGGAAGTTAGACTGCTGTCTCCCGTCAACATCTGCCGAGCAGTGACATGATCCTCCTTGCACACCTCCTCCGGGTTCTATCGCCTGGATGTTCAGGCCTGGGAAGACGCAGCCTTTGCAAGGGCAGTCTTGACCGGACCACGGGCAGCCTCCCAACCCGATCAGTAGTTTTTGTACATCCTGTTGGTTCTGAGTCAATCTGGCTACCAGTTAGGAAATGGAGAAATGACTTGCCTGATAATTTCATTTTCCTTAGTGTAGACAGATAGACTCAGTGTCCTGCCCTTGGCTGCCCAAGGACTGTGCACGGGTTCTCCCGTACAGTGGGCCTCGAATCAAGGGATTATGGGTAAGTGTTCATCCACTCCCTAGTTTAGGGTACCTATATTCTTACTGGAGTTCAGTGGTTATGGTTGGTTGAGAACAGTTATGGTTATCCATTTTTAATCATATTTTTAATAAAGTCTTTTTACTGGTATATCCACAGTGGCTTTTGAAGAGAATACTAGAGGGCTGAGGTCACTGCAGGGGTATATGTACTGTGATGTCAGCTTTGCAGCCTTACTCCATCTCCATCTGCTGGCAGGAGAGCATAACCCATTGGTCCTGAGTCCATCTGTCTACACTAAGGAAAACAAAATTATCAGGTAAGTAATTTCTCCAATCTCTGCTCTGTATAAACTCCAGAAGAGGTCAGAATTTCTTCAGGTTGATAGTGAGATGCACAACAGTTTGTCTGTCGTTCAACCCTCTATCCAAAAACTTCAGTCCCATATTTCTCAATGATGAAGTAAGCAAAGATTAAAATTGAGGAACAAAAATAACTTTATTTTTATACAAGCAGTTAATTATTGAAATGAATATTTTGTCTTTCTCTTGCATAATTTTTAACAAAATAATTAGTTTTGTTTTGGGTTTTGGTTGTTTTTTTTTAGCTCAGCTATATGTAGAATGTAGTGTGCAGCATGTCATTTTTATTTTTTTATTTAATTTATTTTCCACTTTTCAGCACTTCAAAGCGGATTACATTCAGGTGATGTGGGTATTTCCCTGTCCCCAGAGGGCTTAGAATTTAAGGGCCTGATTCACTAAAGAATGTCTCCCATTCTGTGTCTGTGGGAAAATGCCTTGATGAATCAGGTCCTAAGTTTGTACCTGAGGCAACAAGGTCATAAGGAGCAGCAGTGGGATTTGAGCTTTGGTTTCCCTAGTTTTGTAGCCTGCTGCTCTAATCACTAGGCTACTCCTACACTCTGTAGCTGAACATCATCTGTCGGGTGTGTCTCAACAGAAAAATGGTTGTGAACCACAGTACTAGAGGATTTGCTTTGTTTTGTTTTGTTTTTTTAATGAGATTTCATGTGACCTTGGAAGAGCTAGACTTTTTTTTTTTGAAATCACACACATTAGGAAAGGTTTGTTTGCCTCATTTCATTTTTAATAGAAGCTATTGAACTTGTAGAAATCTAAACCCAGTTGAAGTGTGGAAGAAACTTCTATTTTGATTGTTGGCATCTTTTAAACTTACAGGACATGAAGCACAGAGAGGACCTGCGACATCTTTGTGTTTGCAGTGTAGACCCTCCAGGTTGCACCGATATTGATGATGCTTTACATTGTCGGGACCTAAAAAATGGCAATATAGATGTATGTATATATCTTATAGAGTGAATTTTCAAAAGGTTTCTGCATTTAAAATCAGCATATGTGAGTGAAAGCGTGTAATACATGTTTATGCTATTTTTGAAACGTAAGTATGCATGTACTTACGAACTGGGAAAAAAGGGACATATAAAGGTGAGGTGCGGTTCAGAAGTATGCACACTATGCTATTTTATAAGCGGCATATGCAAGTACATTTCTGAACTATTCTTTTATACCTGCTAATTAATATCTAGATTCATCATTTTGCTATAATTTTCGCATGAATAGCGCCCATGATAAAAAAAAAAAAAGGGGGGGGCGTGGTTAGGGTACTTTTTTAGTTACTGCAACACACGCTATTTTTAGCACTTCGCTTTAGGTATTTACCGCAACGCATGTTAAATTTATCGCACCCATGATATTCCACTTCGCAGACTGAGAAGTGCCCAGACAGCCATTTCCATGGCTTGCTCAAGAGAGACGTCCAAACAACATAGTACATATCAGTGAAGATTTGATGTGATTTTAAACACCCCTCATTTTTATAAAACCCATCCAAATTCCTTCCCTTTGACTAAAGTTTTGAAATCCGCGTGCGCATTGAGCGATGCGAAAAATAACGCATGTGTTATGGCATTCTCACATGCGTTAGGGCCCTAATTTTTATTTAAAAATAATAATAATAACGCCCTAACGCATTTTGATCAATGGAAGTCGTGGAAGTGAAATTGCACTTGTCTTTTGGGTGGGAGGCCTGGGCTAACTGGTGGATGTCTAGCTAAGCTGATGATTACAAGTACGAGCACAAGTATATTCAGACTTGAAGCATGCACATTTTTTTCTAAAATACATACTTATGTATATAAGCAAGGGTTATTACATGCGCACATTATAATTATGCATGTAAAATATATGCACATAATTTTATAAAATAGGTAGAGAAAGTATATGCTTTCCTGTATTACAAACATCTGCACATACTTTTTCAGTAGAAATGCATGATATCTTATAAACTGTGTGACTCCCACCATGTAGTTGATACAGGACTACTATAAATCTTCACAAACCTAAATCTGTGTGTATTTGGTGATTTAAGCAGACTATTAAAAATTGAACTGTATGATAGCTCTGTACCTATGATTATTGGGGCAATTTTTAAAATTTGAATTTTGAAAAACCATGGATAGTTTGATTTCTTTTTGGATGACGGGCACTACTTAAACCCAGGTCAATGTTATGTTTATTTTTATAGCTATAAATCTATACTTGGAGGTCAGTATTGCGTATTGGTAGTCCGGTTAAGTTATTCGGATAAACTTATTCTTATTACTTATATGGGATATTCAATAGCTCAGCTGTGCTGCTGAATATATCCAGTTCCCTGTATTTACCTAGATCAGGCCAGACTCCTGAGTTTTGCCTCCCTTCCAGCAGATGGAGACAGAGAATATTTCTCAGGCACCACCTTATAATCCGGTGTGCCACCTGCAACTCCTCAGTATTTCTCTGTCTTCAACAGACGGAGGTGGTGCAAAACCTGCGGTTCAGAACCCAAAAAACAAAAACAGAAGAAAAAGATATAGGAAGCTGGTTTTATTCTGGGGGCTGTTAGGTCCTGGTGGGGCTATCTCCACTGGTAGACAGTCAGGACGAGCAGGGGTTGGGAACCCCATAAGTGCTCTGCTGGGCATTGGGGGTGAAAGCTGGTGGTCCAGCTTCCTCCCCTCCAGCAAGGATCCTGAGCAGCCTCTGCCACCTTCTTCTTCAGGGAAGAATTTCTTTATTAAAAAAGTTTAAAAAAAACAAACAAAAAAAAGATTTGTAGTTGAGAGGAATTTGGTTTGCAATTGGCGCGGATTCGTGTTTTTGAAGGTTTCTTTTTGCTCGCGGCTCCTGTTCCTGCTGCTTACAGGCTCCTGCCACATGGTCTTTTTTGGCTCATACTATGCTCCACACAAGCCGCTGCTTGCTCTGTGGAGAGTGGCTTCCGAGCGTTACGAAGGCAGACCATTCCCGCTATCTCCCCAGGGTGGGGGGAGGGCTGTTCGCAGGCGACCACGGTGGCTCTATTGAAGCAGCAAGGCCCTAGTCTGATGCCGGCTGCACCAGAGGAGGAGGCCGATCCGTTCCCTCTCAGCACAGGAGCAGTGGCCATTTTGAAAACTTTTAAAGCTGCTGCAGAGACATCGGCAGGGGGAGGGAAATTCTATCCAGCGCTGTCCCCTACCGATATGAGGCCCAGGGGGGCCTTAGGAGGCCAGTTGGGGGTAGGAGCCTGATCCCCTGGAAGGGGATTTGGAGGGCCCTGCTCATTTTTCTCCTGATTTTATGCTTTTGTTGCATCAGGCATATTTGGCCAGCAAGCACAAGGGCTTCTGCTGGATGTATATCGTTTGAAGGACCACCTAAGAAAGTGTCCAGGCGGTTGGGGACACCGGGGCCATGAGAGTCCAGAGAGTGCAGGGTCCAGTGGTATGGCGTAGCATGGAGGACCTTTCCTCGAAGGAGTCTGACCAGGGGATGTCGATGGAGGATAGTTCTTCTGGCATCCCTCATCCTAGAGATAGTATGGATCAAGAGGAGGAGCCCAGGAAGATTCCTTCCGTGGAGGGGGACAATCCGAAGGTGGAACACTTTATTTCAGCGGGAAGAGCTGGTTCCTTTGATTCTGCATGTCTTAGCGGAGTTAAGAATCGCAGATCCGCAGGATAGGACAAGGCTATGCGTTAGAATTTGCTTGTCCACTAAGAAATCGCTTTATATCTCCTTGCATTTCCCCGGCAAAGAAAGTCATCGGCCAGCAGACTGTTCAGAGGTTGAGGATGCTGGGAGCAATTGTTCCCGTCCACAGGGAATGGAGCGTTATTCCATTTATTTCTGGTGCCAAAGAAGGAAGGAACTTTCTGCCCAATACTGGATTTGAAGAAAGTGAATGTGGCTCTCTGGGTACCCTACTTTCAGTCGGAGACTCTCAGGTCTGTCATAGTGGTGATGCAGAGAGGGGAGTTCTTGGCTTTGCTGGATTTAACAGAAGCATATCTTCACATTGCAATCCACCAAGATCATCAGAAGTACCTCAGATTCATGATCTTTGGGCAGCATTTTCAATTCTGCGCCCTTCCATTTGGTCTAGCAACTGCTCTGAGAACTTTCACCAAGGTCATAGTGGTGTTAGCAGCATCCCTTAGAAAGCAGGGGGTATTGGTTCACCCATACCTGGACAATTGGCTCATTTGAGTGAAGTTGAAGGACCTTTGCAAGCAGGCAGTGGAAGTAGTTCTTCAACACATGAGATCTCTGGGCTTGCTCCTTCTCAGGTCCTGGAGTTCTTAGGCACCTGCTCCTACAACAGTGTGGGCAAAGTGTTTCTGATGGAGGACCAGATTGTAAAGCTGCAAGCGCAAGTTTGGAACCTGTTGGACACCCGACTGCCCAGGGTCTGGGATTACTTGCAGGTCCTTGGCTCCATGGCTTCGACCTTGGAGTTGGTCCCTTGGACGTTTGCGCATATGAGACCTCTCAAAGTGTTACTGTCCCGCTGGGATCCGATGTTGGAACAGTTTCCCTTACAGAAGTTGCCAAGTCCAGTCTTTGGTGGTGGGTGCTAGGGAGCAGTCCTGATTCCGGGGAGATTGGTGTGCCCTTGGACCACGGCGTGACTGTAGAGCAGCTCGATGGAAGCGCCGAGGCAGGCAAAACGTGTCCAAGCATGGGCGGACAGGCTGACCACCGGAGCCCTGACCTCTGCCGAACCTGTACACACCAGGTGAGACCCAGCAACGCGATGCTTGTCTCTGGGGTAGCTCTCCGGCCACTTGATAGCCCTTTCGGACCTGCCGCTTGGGAATGGCAGATGTGACAGGACGGACAGAGGTTGAGGACAGGCGATGGTACTGGAACTTGGAACAAGGCAGGAACTCAGAGACTTGGTCAAGGCTTGAAGACTTGAACAAGACGAGGATACTTGGAACTCAGACGAGACGAGGAAACTTGGACAAGACAAGGACTCTTGGAAGAGACGAGGACTCTTGGAACTTGGACGAGATGAGAATAAGGAGTCAGGATACTCGGAGACTTAGACAGGCCCTGCCCATCAGGGTGCCCTACACAGCCGATGTGGGCTGGTCATGGACCACTCTGTCCCACTGCACGCCCTACACAACCTGAAGAGGCTGGTCATGGACCACGCGGAGAGCGGGACATGCGCAGGACTGAGGCTCAGGACAAAGGAGGAATCCGGGCAGTGCTTGAGGAAGGATGCAACCAGAAGGGGACTCCAGTCACAGGAGACGGACACCGGATCGATACGGATTTACTCCCAGGAAGGTCGGCTGGAGGCAAGGTCCAGGGTGAGGCAAAGCTGAACCCGGAGCTAGGAAGTAGCGGTTACTTCAGGATCAGGACTGGAACATAGGACATCAGGATCAAGACTCGAAACTTCAAGATCAAGGATCAGAACTCAGATACATCAGGGTCAGGACTGGAACATAGGACATCAGGATCAGGACTCTGAACTTGAAAGCTGTTCAAACAGGCTTTCAATGAGAGTAACAACTGAACAATGCAGGATACAGGTTGTTGCAAGACGCAAATGAAGAAATAGGATTCAAGTTTTGAGTGATTTTTAGGTATTTTATTTGTAAGATGTTCTAGATTTTAACTCATGATGAATGTATTGATTTTTATTTGACATTGATATTATGTATCATGTATTTTATTATTATGAGATTGTAAACCGATGTGAAGGTTTGGTCCATACACCAGTATAGAAAAATATGATAAATAAACTTGGAACTTCAGGATCAAGAGTCGGAACTTTTAAACATGAGGATCAGGACTCGGAACTTGGAACTCGGATACATCAGGATCAGGACTGGAACATAGGACAACGGGTCCAACAGCACACCGGTACCTCTGGACACCTGAAGACGAAGACATCGGAAGATAGGAACATCTGGAGACAAGGAGACTGGATCCGATGAGAGACCAGGACATGGAACGAAGATGAAGACAAAGGATCAGGAACCACAGAAGAAGACGAGAAAATTTCCACGGAGAACAGAATGCCCTGCAGAAGCAAGGAAGGATCATGGTGGTCTCCTGGATCGAAGAGCTGGAACGGAGAATCCAGGAGCTGACTAGCTCCTTACAAAGACGGACTGAAGGAAAGCCCTCTTTATAGGGCTGAAGAGACACCTCAGGAACGTCATCAGGTGGAGCCAGGAAGGACTGACCACCGCTGGCGCTTTAAATGGTGAAGAGAGGCGCGGCCGCATGCCTAGGAGGAGGGCAGGACCACAGAGAGTGGCATCCATGCCACGAAGGAAGAACAGGCCCAGACATCAGTGGCTCCCTGCCGCGAAGAGGACTGAAGATGATGGCAGCTTCCTGCTGCAGGAAGAGGAGCTCCAACGGTGGCTTCCAGGCCGAGTAGGAAGAGATGGCGGCGGCCTAGCCACGAAGAACAGGAGGGACGGCACCAGCGGCGGCCTCCAGGCCATGAAGAGGAGCAACAGCGGCGGCCTCAAGGCCGTGAAGATGGCAGCTCTCAGGCCGCATGGAAGGCGGTGGTGTCGGCGGCAGCAGTGGAAGTGGTGGCAGCCTCCAGGCCACAAGGACATGGCGGTCAGCGGCAGCAGCAACAGCCTCCGGACCACGCTCAAGGTAAGAGACTGCTTGTGGGCATAGCCACAAGCAGCTTCACAACAGGTGGTGGCTTAGCCAGAGCCATCTGGAACGAGTTGTGGATCTCTTAAGTTCCTCAATGGATATTAGTGACTACTGACGTCCATGTGTGTCAGGCCCATTTGGTACAGGGCTTATGGTCGGCGGAGGAAGCAACTTGGTCCATCAATCAATTAGAAACCAGAGCAGTGTGGTTAGCTCTGGAAAGTTTTATTCCCCTGCTGCGCAATCGGGCAGTCTGAGTCCTTTCAGACAATGTGACGACTGTGGCTTACATCAATCGGGGGAACCAAAAGTCAACTGTGTCTCAAAAAGCGGAGATTCAGATGTCCTGGGCGGAGCAGCATTTAGCAATGTTAGCGGCTTTGCACATAGTGCGGTCTGACAATGCAAGTGGACACTTTTTCAGCCATCAACATCTGGATCCCGGGGAATGGGAGTCATCGAGCGACGCAATGAGCCTTATCTTTTGCAGATGGAGCAGGCCTCTCTTGGATTTGATGGCTACTTGGAGGAATGCCAAAGCCCCATGTTTTACAGTCACGGAAGAGAGCACAGAGCGGGGAGGAGGGTCGACATTCTGCTCTACTTCTTTCCTCCCTGACCTCTGCATTGCAAGGTTGTCAGGAGGATAGAAATTCACCCGGGAAGGGTGATTCTAGTGGCTCCGGAGTGGCCACAGCATCCTTGGTTTGCAGATCTGGTCAGTCTAGCAGTAGACGGGTCCCTGAGACTGTCATCTACCGAATCTGCTACATCAAGGCTCTAGATTTTTCTATGAAGCGAATCGCTTTTGTCTATTGGCTTGGCTTTTGAAATGAGGCAATAAAGAAAGAAAGAAAGGCTATCCAGAGGATATTTCTAATTTGCTGCGGGCTCGTAAGACCTCAGCTTCGTTGGAGTATGTCCAGGTATGGAGAGTCCTTGAGTATTGATGAATGGAGCAGGGAGTTGATCCTCGCCGAGCATCAGTGTCAGAGATTCTGACTTTTTTGCAGAAAGGCCTTGTGAAAGGTTTGACATTTTGTTCCCTCAGGGTTCAAGTGTCAGCCTTGGGTTGCTTGCGAGGCAAGATTCATGATTTATCTTTGGCTGCTCGTCCTGATTTGGTGCATTTTCCTAAGAGGCGTGAAGCATTTGCTTCCCCCTCTTCATCAGGTGTGTCCTTCTTGGAGCCTTAACTTCAAGGGGCATGTGTGAGGTGCCGAGAGGACTATCATAAAGGATTTAATTTTGAAGGTGGTCTTTTTGGTTGTGATCTGTTCAGCTAGAAGGGTATCTGAGCTTTAGGCTCTTTTATGCAGGGAGCCTTTTATGCTTTGGAGTGGTGCAAAAAAGGGTCAAAAAATGTCAAAGGCCACAATAGTTTGTTGGTTGAAGGAGGCTAGCAGTTCCACATATATCTGTCATGGTGGGCCTGCTCCAGAGGGGTTGAGAGCTCATTCTTCCCGTTCTCAGGCAGCCGCCTTGGCTGAGTGCCAACTGGTTTCGCCACAGGAGATTTGCAGGATGGCTACTTGGAAGTTGTTGCATACCTTTACGTTTGGACTTCCAGGCTCCAGACATCAACAATTTTGGTGGAAGTGTTCTTCGAGCGGGACTCTGTCCCACCGCAGGTACGGAAGTTTTGGTACATCCCAGAAGTCTGGACTGATCTGGGTAAGAACATGCCATACTGAGTCAGACCAAGGGTCCATCAAGCCCAGCAACCTGTTTCCAGCTGTGGCCAATCCAGGCCATAAGAACCTAGCAAGTACCCAAAAACTAAGTCTATTTCATGTTACCGTTGCTAGTAATAGCAGTGGCTATTTTCTAAGTCAACTTAATTAATAGCAGGTAATGGACTTCTCCTCCAAGAACTTATCCAATCCTTTTTTAAAGACAGCTATACTAACTGAACTAACTACATCCTCTGGCAAACAAATTCCAGAGTTTAATTGTGTGTTGAGTGAAGAAGAACTTTCTCCGATTAGTTTTAAATGTGCCACATGCTAACTTCATGGAATGCCCCCTAGTCTTTCTATTATCTGAAAGAGTAAATGACCGATTCACATCTACCCGTTCTAGACCTCTCATGATTTTAAACACCTCTATCATATCCCCCCTCAGCCGTCTCTTCTCCAAGCTGAAAAGTCCTAACCTCTTTAGTCTTTCCTCATAGGGGAGTTGTTCCATTCCCCTTATCATTTTGGTCGCCCTTCTCTGTACCTTCTCCATTGCAATTATATCTTTTTTGAGACGCGGCGACCAGAATTGTACACCGTATTCAAGGTGGGGTCTCACCATGGAGCGATACAGAGGCATTATGACATTTTCCATTTCATTCACCATTCCCTTCCAAATAATTCCCAACATTCTGTTTGCTTTTTTGACTGCCACAGCACACTGAACTGACGATTTCAATGTGTTATCCACTATGACGCCTAGATCTTTCTTGGGTGGTAGCACTTAGGGGGTCATTTTCAAAGGAGTTACGCATGTAAATGTGACATACTATCGTAGCAATTTTCAAAAGCTATTTACTCGAGTAAAGTGCACTTACTTGAGTAAATCCTATGGACAATTCAATGGCATATATTGTAGCAATTTTGAAAAGCCCACTTACTTGAGTAAAGTGTATTTACTCGAGCAAAAACCAGTTTTGCTCGAGTAAATGCTTTTGAAAATCTGGCCCATAATATAGATCATAACATTCTGTAACTATAGCATGGGTTATTTTTCACTATATGCATCACCTTGCATTTATCCACATTAAATTTCATTTGCCATTTTGATGTACGATTTTCCAGTCTCACAAGGTCTTCCTGCAATTTATCACAATCTGCTTGTGATTTAACTACTCTGAACAATTTTGTATCATCTGCAAATTTGATTACCTCACTCGTATTTCTTTCCAGATCATTTATAAATATATTGAAAAGTAAGGGTCCCAATACAGATCCCTGAGGCACTCCACTGCCCACTCCCTTCCCCTGAGAAAATTGTCCATTTAATCCTACTCTCTGTTTCCTGTCTGTTAGCCAGTTTGTAATCCACAAAAGGACATCGCCACCTATACCATGACTTTTTACTTTTCCTAGAAGCCTCTCATGAGGAACTTTATCAAACGCCTTCTGAAAATCCAAGTGCACATCATCTACGTACAGAGAAAGGAAAATTTGGTTCTTACCTGCTAATTTTCGTTCTTGTAGTACCACAGATCAGTCCAGAGGTCCCACCCGGTGGATGAGAGGAGATCTTTTTCTGGAGAGTCGGGTCGATTTTTATTTTTTTGCTTTACTGAAGAATGGCATAGGTTTCTCTATAATCCATTTTTTATTTTATTTTTTTTTTTTTTTAATTATTAAAAAAAAAGGGGGGGGGGGGTTCTGGATTTAATTGTGAATTTCCCTAGTTCTCTTCTTGTTCTGGGGATAAAATTTAGAGTTAATCAGTTTTTTGATCTTATATTTCTGCTTGGGTACTAATAAATACTGAGGAGTTGCAGATGGCACACCTGGTTATAAAATAGTGCCTGAGAAATTTTCTCTGTCTCCAACTGCTGGAAGGGAGGCAAAACCCAGGAGTCTGGACTGATCTGTGGTTCTACAGGAACAAAAATGAGCAGGTAAGAGCCAATTTCCCTATAACTTTGATTTATCTGCTAAGTTACCATGTGCCTTGCAACATGGTCAGATTTATCTGGCTAAGTCAGCCTAGATCCCCAAATGCCCCCGATTTAGCCGGTTAAATTTTTATCTGAATAAAATCTTAGTCTGTTAAATCAGCAGCAGTCAGCATAGCAAGAAATTCAAATCCCATGGCTTGACCAGCTAGGCAAACCTCTTTGTATATGGATCTCTTAGAATTTTGATGCATGCAGAATTTATGTAGGGCTGTTAGTGATTGAAGTACATTGCTGCTTCTGTTACAGGTTGGCGTGCACATTGCAGATGTGAGCTACTTTATTCGTCCTGGAAATGCTTTGGATCAGGAGTCAGCAAACAGAGGAACTACTGTATACCTCTGTGAAAAAGTAAGTGTTTCTGTGTACTACTGGAAACAGCAAATAAAACTTTGTTCCAGTGAGTTTGTGAGAGGATATATGCCTCTGACCCAGTTACATGAACAAGCTCTTGGCATGACAAGAATATGAACTGCCGGTGATAGTTGAGCATGAAATCTTAATGAAATCTAGTATCATAACATACAAACTGAATGGCTGAGAGAGGGAAAGAGCTCTTTGGAGACCTATATACCAGCTTGTACAATTTCATAAATTTGAACTGCTTCAGTTTGCTAATCTCCCAGGTAACAGGTGCGATGAGCTATTAAAGACCCATCCAATTCACCTAGTCAGGTTTTTATCTGTATGGGCCATATGGACCTAGGAAAAGATTTGAGATATTTATTTTTATATTTTATATGCTTTCTTTATCTTTCCCCTACCAATAATGGTTACTCATGGGACTGTTTTTATACCTTGTAGAGTGCTTACAGACTTGTGAGCACATTTTTCAAAGGGAAAATCCCCATGTAGTTTCTCTTCTGAAAATTCAGGGTTGGCCAGCCAGCACATTAATATCTGCAAACTTTGCATGTGCTTTGCAGTGCAGATGCTTTTACCCAGAGAAGGAGGCAATTTTCAACCCTGGATTTTACCTGGGCAATTGCTTTGCTTCCTAGGTAAAATCTTTTGAAAATTCTCCTCCCCAGAGATCAATATTTTCCCTGTACGTACCCGGATCAGTCCAGACCCTGGGTTATCTCCCCCTTCCAGCAGATGGAGTCAGAGCAAAAATCTCAGAGGACACCCATATATAAGTAGGCTCCCTCTCTGCGGTTCCTCAGTATTTCCTCTGACTCAGCAGATGAGGGTTGCACCTGCGGTTCCACCTTTGGTTTGAGAGAATAGTTTTCCTTTCTTGCTGTTTCTCTCTACTGTGGATGGATCAAGTTTAATTTGAAAAAAAAAAAAATATATATATATATATTTTTTTTTTTCAAATTAAACTTGATCCATCCACAGTAGAGAGAAACAGCATATATATATTTATTTATTTATTTTAAAACATTTATATACCGGCATTAGTTGTGGACATCATGTCGGTTTACAGCAAACAGGTTAAACTTGGAAATTACATTTTAACAGGGAAGTCAAACTGGGAGAGGGGGTAACGAAAGGTAGCTGAGAAAAGATAGGATAACAAAAACGTGGTTCCTCAAAGTGAGGAAAGGTAGTATAATAAAACATAGTTCCTCAATATGAGGAAAGAAGTAGAAGTAGTGTGGTCTATTTTGGCATGGAGTGATAGCTTTTTATTCTGGGTAAGCTTGTTGAAACAACCATGTTTTTAGTTTCTTTTTAAAGTTGTTCATACATGGTTCAAGGCGTATGTCGGGCGGTAGTGTGTTCCAATGAGTAGGACCTGCAATCGAGAGGGCACGCTCGCATGTGGAGGAGAGATGGGCTGTTTTCAAGGAGGGCACAAGTAGGGTGCCTGAATTGGCTATATATATATATATATATATATGAAAAGTGCGTGAGGGACTCCTTACTTCCTTCTCCCATTGCTTCAGCTTGCAGACTGATCAGATGTTGGCTCTTTTCTCAGGTTTTTGTAAACTTTTGTCTGTTGGTGGAAAAGAATTTTTTTTTTTTTTTTTGCTTTCTGTACTTTTCAATTTCAGGTTTCCCTTTGCTTTTCTGGAGGGGTGAAAGTTGGTGGTCCAACCTCTCCCCCGTTGGCCTGACCGGCTGCCCTGAGAGGTCGTTCTTGCCTCTGGGCAGCACAGACAGAGAGGCGTCATTCCTCTGTCTTATTAAAAAAAACCAAAAAACGAAGGCAAGCAGCAATAAATCAGTTTCAATGCTTTGTTTTGCTCTTGAGGTTGGAGCCTTTTTCAGCTGTGCTTGAGCGCTTCTCCTGCCGTCTCCCAGCAGTTTCGGGGGTATAACTTTTTTTTTTCTGTGTGCCGGTGCCTTCCCCCATGCCGCGGTCTCCTCGATGCAGTGCATGTGGAGAGCTTGCTTCGCGGCTCTCCCGGGCGGGACTTTGCTCGAGGTGTCTCCCCGGTGGGAAAGGAACCTCGAGCCCCGGAGCACACACTTCTTCTCGCGGCCATGTGCGATCTGACTCTGAGAGGCCGTCTCCGACTCATGTGGGAACGGCGGCCATTTTGTCGGCAGGGGATTCAGTCACTCCTCAGCATGACGAAATTGGAGATTTTGGCCGGTCGCCCTCCCCGCCGGTTTTGCTCCCAGCCCACTTCCAAGACGCAGAGGCACCTTCGGAAGACCCTCCTCGGGAACCGCCCGTGCCCCCCCGGGATTCCTCCGGAGCCATTTTCAGCAGAGTTCATCCTGCTGATGCATAACGCTTACCTGGCTAGGCAGAGCCAGCCACCACACCTCGCTGCCGTCCCTACTAGCTTGCAGGATCGAAGGCTACAGGGATGGCACTCCTGGTGGCACCAGATTGACCCAGACGACTGTGGTATGCAGATCTGTAAAGACTCCTGGTGGAGACCCCACTTCATCTTCTTACACACAAGAACCTGTTGCAGCAGAGGGCCTGTCCTTCACGAAGATTTGACTCTGTTTTGTCTTACAGTTTGGCCCTTGAGAAGGCTTGCTTGTTGAAGCGTGGCTATTCTTCTGCAGTGATTGCTACCTTGCCACACGCTTGGAGGTTCTCCACTTCCTTGGCCATTGTGCGGGTTTGGAGTGTGTTTGAGGCCTGGTGTGAGGATTAAGGTGCTCTTCCTCATTCGGTTAAGATCCCTTTCATTTTGGGATTTTTGCAGGATGGGTTAAGTAAAGGATTGGCCCTTAATTCCTTGAAGGTACAGGTTGTGGCTCTTGCCTGTGTCAGGGGCCCGGTGAATGGTGATTCCTTCTTGTCTCATCCTGATGTGGACTGTTTTTTTGAAGGGAGTGAAGCATCTTCATCCTTCCTTGAGGTTGCTGGTTCCATTGTGGAATCTTAATTTGGTGTTGGAATTCTTGGCGGGCCCTACTTTCCAACTGCTGCATTGTCTTTCCTTGCAGTTATTGACCTTGGCTATATGTTCTGTGTGTCGAATTTATGAGCTGCAGGCCTTCTCTTGCCGGGAGCAGTTCTTTCGGGTGATTCCAAGGGCGTTACAGCTGTGTACTGTTTCATCCTTCTTACCTAAGGTGGTCTCGGAATTTCATTTGAATCAGTCCATTTCCTTGCCGTCCTTGGCTAAGGTCATGGATGTGGAAGAGTATTGCCTCTTGCATCCCTTGGATGTCAAGAGACATGTGCGGTAACTGGAGGTTTTGGAACCTTTCCAAAAGACGGATCACCTGTTTGTCCTTCATGGTGGAAGGAAGCAGGTGGAACCATCTTGGCGGGCTACAATAGCTCGCTGTATTAAGGAAGAAGTCGTGGCCGCATATGTGGATGCTGAAAAGCCATTGCCTACTCAGGTTAAGGTTCATTCCACTAGGGCTCAGGTGTAGATTAGATTGTCTCCCGTCGACATTTGCTGAGCTGCAATGTGGTCCTCCTTACACACTTTTTCCAGGTTTTATTGTCTGGATTGTCAGGCCCAGGAGGACGCAGCCTTTGCACGTGCAGTGTTGACTGGTCCGCAGGCAGCCTCCCACCTTGTTCAGGAATAGCTTTGGTACATCCCATTGGTCCTGAGTTCATCTGTCTACACACTAGGAAAGGAGAAATTAATATTTACCTGATAATTTTGTTTTCCTTAGTGAGACAGATGGACTCAGCTTCCCACCCTTGGCTGCTTGAATGATTGTGTCAATGGTCATCCTGTGGGACTATGTGTTCCAGGGGATTATTGGTACGTGTTCATCTAGTCCCTAGATTGGGGTACATTTGTTCCTTGTTTGAATTCATTGTTTCTTGTTGGTTAAGTACAGTAATGTTTGACTGTTTTTAATCAAGTTTTTTGCTAGTCTGTCCACAGTTTCTTTTGAAAAGAATACTGGCAGGCTGGTGTCACCGCAGGAGTATATATAATGTGACATCAGCTTCCTCCATCTCCATCTGCTGGCAGGGAAGCATAACCCACTGATCCTGAGTCCATCTGTCTACACTAAGGAAAGCAAAATTATGAGGTAAGTAGTAATTTCTCCTTGTACTCAGCCGCACAACAGCTGGAAGAGCCTACTTATGCTGCTCCCCAACCACCTCTGTTCTGTCCAACCAGCAGGATTCCAGCACAAAGTGGGCAGGCTGGCCCATGAGCAACTAAAACGGCAAGGCCAAGCATCGCTGCAGCAGAGCTTCTTCAACAGCGATCTGCCCCTGCACCAACCAGAATCTACAATGCCTCTGTCACACAGCCCCTCACCCAGTTCCCAAACAAGCATGCCATTTTGCATCCTGCCATTTGCTCTTGGCCCTTTCAACCATGTGATCTCCGGTTATAACAAAAAAAAAAAAAATAGTTGCGCCATCGATGGGATGGGTATGTGCGTCGGGGAGAGCAGAAACTTCCTGAAATATGTGGTACAATTACATGAAAAAAGGGTTTAGCCATTGAGGACAGGAGAAAAAGCACAGACTGCTATCATTTTCTAGCGCCCAATCTTTGGTTAGGTTTAAAATTATCAGAGTAACATTTCCCAGATAACTTTAGCTAAGTATATTTAGTGGGAGGCCTATCCTGCTGAATATCTGTGACAAGTTATTTAGCTAACTTTAGCCAAATAACTTTTTTTATGTTGCTCTCTCTGAAATGATCATCAATGTGATGCAGAGCACAATCGTCCTCTTATGTGACTGTTGAACTGTCGTCAGAACATTTGTTACAGGTAAGGAAATGTTTCCTTTTGTAGCTAGTAATTGTGAATTTAATTGTTTTGTGCTTTTAATATGTACTTTATTAATGGAGATGACTTCTTAAATGATCAAAAAATCCTAAAAATGTAAGGCTTGCATTTGATGATAATGACCCTGTAATCTTTGCTTTAGGTAATAGATGTCCTACAGAATTACGTAGGCTGGTGTTTTTCTGTCCATTTCTTTCCATAGCTACTGCATTTGTAGGGACACTGTGTAACAGACTGCCTGGCTAAATCGGGATTATGCTAAATATTTTACAGAGGATTGACATGGTTCCAGATCTGCTCAGCTCCAATCTGTGTTCCTTGAGGTCTGATGGAGACAGGTATACCTAATCAGCTTCTCATACCCTTTAAAAAGAGATTAATATGCAGTAATCATAGTTTACTAATCTTGTATATGTTCTTTTTAGGCTTGCATTCTCATGCATCTGGGAGATGAATCACAATGCTGAAATTTTAAACACCAAGTTTACCAAAAGTGTTATTCGCTCCAAGGTTTGTAACTGAAAACAGAATTGTACTTGATTTTTCTAGGAAAAATGTCTATATTGTTGGTTCAGTATTTCAAGTGTACAATCATGAATAGCCTCTCAAAAACTGCCAGTTAAAGTAACTTTAGAGTTTGCATTTCATGTTCCATAAAAATGTACAAATTTGGGGAGGATTGTTGTTGGCCCCCACCCATTGCATAGTTTGCAGGCTCCTATGGGTTTGCAAGCTGATTTTCAAAGGGAAGCTCCCTATAGAATTTCCCATTTTGAAAATTTGCCAGAGTCCAATGTGCAGGGATTTCCATACTTTGCAGGCACAGAGTGTGCAGGGTGAAAAACATGCAGGTATTTCAAAATGAATCCCTATATGTAGCTCACTCAGCTCATCCTAACCCCGCCCCGAGTGCATCCTCCCACTTTTCAAAGGATTTTTTTTCGTTAAGTAAACACCAGTTCCCTGTACGTACCAGGATCAGTCCAGGACACCTGGGTTGTGACTCCGCACCAGTAGATGGAGACAGATTAAAACTTGTGGGCGGAGCCATATATAAGCCCCTGTGCCAGTCACAGCCCCTCAGTCTTACTCTGTCTCCAGTAGATGGTGCAGGTCCAGTCACAGCCCTGCCTGACCTGATTCTGGTTGTTTTTCAGGTTTGATTTTTGAGTTAGTTTTTGGTTAGTGATTGTTTTTTTTTTTTTTTTTTTAACTAAATTGGGTTTTCTTTTAATTCTTTCCCGGTTGCCCTGCCTCCCAGGGGAGTTGAGAGGTCCTGAGGGGACTACCCTCCCCCGGTTGAGGCCGCTGCCAGGGTTGAGGACCCGGCTGAACTAGTGGCAGCGTCAGGGGTGACACCAGGGAGCCTGGTTCACTCACCCCTGCAGGAATAAGGGCTTTTCAGAACCAGGGACAGCGATTTTTTATTAAAAAAAAAAAAAAAAAAAAGTTTTACTTTTGTTTTTGCGGCTCTCTGTTGCCTGGCGTCGCCGCTCCATTTTATTCGGTGGGGGGGCGTCGTTGACAGGGGGGAGGTCGCCGAATTGCGCCGTTTGCTTCTTTTCAATTTTTTCCTGCCTGAGGTAATTTTTTCGCCGCGGCCCCGTTTTTTTCTTCCCGCGTTTCTCGCCGGCATGCCGCGTGCTGCACAGTGCAGGGCCTGCGGCTCGGCGCGCGCGCGTCTCTCTAGGGACAGCCTTTGTTCGGCCTGCGTCCCAGGTGATGAGGGACCCTCGGTAGCGCCGCGGGGGGCTCGTTCCCGGGTAGCGCGTTCGCCGTCGCGCGGTGGTAGCTCCGCTAACAGGCCTCAGGAACTTTTCCCAGTTAGTGCGGGAGTGGCGGCCATTTTGGCCACCGGCCGGGAAATTCCACAGGAAAAGGTGGGGGCTTCTTCCTTTCCTCCCGCGCTTTCCCCGCAGCGTGTCACGGCGGGGGAGGTTCCCTCGGAGGGGCTTAGGTCCCGGGGGGCTTCCGAAAGTGATTCTTCGGATTCTGGGGATTTTTCTGAGGATTTTGCGCTGTTACTGCGCAAAGTCCTCAGATACAAGCGCAGCAGGCGCAGCCGGGGAATTGGCTCGCGTGCGACCGACCACGGGTCCCCTCTACGGAAAAAGAAAGCCAGAAAGGGCGCAGAGATCGCCCACGGTGCGTCCCGGGGGAAGCGGCCTCCCAGGGGGGTGCCGCAAGAATCGGATACCGAGGATTCTCCTGGGGATGATACTGAGTCCTCCGAGGAGCCCCTGACGGGGGCCGGGAACGCAGCAGTGGATGGTACTGCACAGCCCATTGCAGAGAAACCTGCACAGGCTGCAGAAGGGGACGACCCCAAGGTGGTGCGGCTATTCCGCAGAGAGGAATTGGCACCTCTCATCCCGGCCATTCTCCAAGAATTGGGAATTGAAGCTCCTCCGGTGGTGGTCCGCCAGGAGGCAAATATGGATCCTGTTCTGCTTGGCCTCACAGGACCGGCGGTCGCCTTCCCTTTTCATTTCTCGTCCACGGATATCCTATTCAAGGAATGGGATACTCCGGAGCTGGGTTTGAAAGTCAGCAAGACCATGGATAAACTTTATCCTTTACCGGAGGAGGCGCTGGATCTCCTCAGACTTCCAAAGGTGGATTCGGCGGTGTCCGCTGTCACGAAGAGGTCTACCATCCCGGTCACGGGAGCTACGGCCCTCCGGGATATTCAAGACCGGAAGATGGAGGTACATCTCAAAAAGATTTTTGATGTTTCCGCCTTGGGAGTGCGAGCCGCCATTTGCACAAACTTCGCTATGCGAGCTAGTCTGCGCTGGGCCCAGGTTCTGCAGGCTAATGCAGGTCTCTCTCCGGAAGAGTCTTCCCAAGCAGATAGACTGGAAGCGGCTATTGCATATGGGGCTGATGCGCTCCATGATCTTCTACGCACTTCAGCTAGGTCCATGGTTTCGGCTGTGTCGGCACGCCGTCTCCTTTGGCTACGCAACTGGGCAGCGGATGGTTTGTCCAAGGCTCACCTCGGGGCGTTACCCTTCAAAGGGAAGTTGCTCTTCGGAAAGGAGTTAGATGACTTGATGGTTTCCCTGGGTGAGAACCGAGCGTTTAGGCTGCCAGAGGATAGGACCCGGTCGCGCTCTTCGTTTTCCGGCAGAGCTCGTTTCCGGGGTCCCCGGAAGTCTAGACCGCAGAGATCCACCGGACCCTCGTATAGGCCGGCCTCTTCTCGAAACACTCACTGGCAGCAGTCCTTTCGGGGCAAACGCTTTGGCAGGCAAGGAGGGGCCCCGTCGGGTGCGGGTTCCAAGCCTTCGCAATGAAGTTCGGCCGGCCCATCCCTTGTCGCGTCCTCAGCACGCTGTTCCAAACGTGGGGGCGCGTCTATCCTTATTTCTCAAGGAATGGGCCAACATGACGTCGGATCAGTGGGTCCTCGACGTGATAAGACACGGCTACGAGTTAGATTTTGCTCGCATCCCAGCGGACAAGTTCCTGGTCTCGCCTTGCAAGAATCCCAAGAAGAAGGCGGCGGTGCTAGACACCATCCGAAGACTAGAAACCTTGGGAGCCATCTCTCCAGTTCCGTCCGATCAGTACGGCAAAGGCCGGTACTCCATTTACTTCATAGTTCCCAAGAAAGACGGCACTTTCCGACCCATACTGGATCTGAAAGGAGTCAACAGATGCCTTCGGGTCCCTCACTTCAAGATGGAAACCATTCGTTCGGTGATCGCGTCAGTGCGGCCAGGCGAATTCCTTGCGTCACTAGATCTCACAGAAGCATACCTTCATGTGGGCATCCAACCAGCATTCCAGCGGTTCCTGCGGTTTTGCATTCTGGGAAGACACTTCCAGTTCCGGGCTCTTCCGTTCGGCCTGGCGACAGCGCCTCGGACGTTCACGAAAGTGATGGTGGTAGTGGCGGCGCACTTACGTCGGGAAGGCCTCCTGGTTCACCCTTACCTCGACGATTGGCTGATTCGGGCGAAGTCAGAGAGCCTGTGTCGGCAAGCGGTAGCCAGAGTGCTACAATTCTTGCAGTCTCTGGGCTGGGTGGTCAACTACAACAAGAGTCATCTGGAACCCACTCAGTCCTTGGAGTACCTTGGAGCCGTTTTCGACACAAAACAGGGCAGAGTGATTCTCTCTCAGGATCGGATATGCAAACTACAGTCTCAGGTGCAACGTCTTTTGTCTCTGCACCGTCCGCGAGTCTGCGATTACCTGACAGTTCTCGGATCTATGGCCTCCACGCTGGCGTTAGTCCCTTGGGCATTCGCTCACCTACGGCCACTGCAGTCTTCATTGTTGTCCCGCTGGAAACCGATTTCAGAGGAATATTATCTTCCACTGCCTCTCGAGAGTCAAGTGCGCTCCAGCCTGGGCTGGTGGCTGGATCCCAATCATCTCTCCTGTGGAGTATCTCTTCTTCTTCCCAACTGGACAGTGGTGACCACGGATGCCAGTCTTTCCGGTTGGGGTGCAGTTTGCCAAGGGAAATCGGTTCAGGGTCTGTGGTCAGAAGATCAGACCCAGTGGTCTATCAACCGCCTAGAGTTCAGGGCGGTCCGTCTGGCATTGCAAGCCTTTCTACCCCTTGTAAGAGGAAAGGCGATCCGAGTATTGTCGGACAACGCTACCACCGTGGCTTACATCAATCGCCAGGGCGGAACGAAAAGCCCTCAAGTAGCGGAGGAAGCGCGTTCCTTGATGGCCTGGGCAGAGCGGCATCTCGGCGATCTTGCTGCGTCTCACATAGCAGGAGTCGACAATGTCCAGGCGGACTTCCTCAGCCGACACCACCTGGATCCCGGAGAGTGGGAGCTAGCGGAAGAAGCGTTTCTTCTCATTTGCAGGACTTGGGGAACACCCCACATGGACCTGATGGCCACGTGGAACAACTCAAAGGCTCCGAGATTTTTCAGTCGACGCCGAGAAAGAGGAGCAGAAGGGGTCGATGCGTTAGCTCTTCCCTGGCCGGCGGAGGTGCTACTGTATGTGTTCCCACCATGGCCCATGATCGGCAAGATACTGCGGCGCATAGAATTGCACCCGTCCGACGTGATCATGGTGGCGCCGGAGTGGCCGCGCCGTCCGTGGTTTGCGGATCTGGTCCAGTTGTCGGTGGCAGCACCCCTTCGTCTACAGGGGTTTCCGGGGCTCCTTCGTCAGGGCCCCGTCTGTTTGGAGGATGCGGATCACTTCTGTCTCGCGGCATGGCTTTTGAGAGGTATCGGTTGAAGCAAAAAGGTTACTCGGACGCGGTAGTTGCCACGCTGCTGAGATCCAGGAAGCAGTCTACGTCTCTGGCTTATGTTCGAGTCTGGGTAGTCTTTGAGGAATGGTGCGTGGAGCGGGGTCTTCATCCCACTTCAGCTGCTATTCCCGATATTTTGGCTTTTCTCCAGGCTGGGCTGGCCAAGGGCTTAGCGTGCAGTTCCCTACGGGTCCAAGTTGCGGCGCTTGGTTGTTTGCGTGGTAAGATTCGGGGTGTCTCCCTGGCTCTCCACCCGGATATCTCTCGTTTCCTTCGGGGGGCGAAACACCTCCGTCCTCCTTTGCGGCTCCCTTGTCCTTCTTGGAACCTCAACTGGGTGCTCTCGTCCTTATGCTCAACTCCTTTTGAGCCTCTGAAGCGTTCTACGATCAAAGATCTCACGTTAAAGACTGTATTCCTGGTAGCCATTGCGTCGGCTCGCCGGGTTTCTGAGTTGCAAGCTCTATCCTGCAGAGAGCCTTTCTTGCGCTTTTCCGATTCAGGGGTTTCCTTGCGGACCGTTCCCTCTTTCCTGCCTAAGGTCGTATCACCTTTTCATTTGAATCAATCGGTTGAACTTCCCGCTTTCGCGGTGGGGGAATCTTCCGACCCGAAGTTAAGGGATTTGAGAAAACTAGATGTGCGGAGGTCTCTTCTTCGCTATCTAGAGGTCACAAATTCTTTTCGATTAACGGATCATCTGTTTGTGTTGACGTCGGGTCCGAAGAAAGGTTCTGCGGCGTCCCGCACGACGATCGCCCGTTGGCTCAAGGAGGCCATTGGTTCCGCGTACATTATGCGCGGTAAAACACCGCCAGTGGGTCTTCGAGCTCATTCAACGAGATCTCATGCTGCGTCTTGGGCGGAATCTTCTCAGGTGTCGCCTCAAGAGATTTGCAGGGCGGCTACCTGGAAATCGTTGCATACCTTCATTAAACATTACCGTTTGGATGTTCAAGCTACTGATGCTGGGGGATTTGGAGAGAGGGTACTCCGAGCGGGACTCTCTGCTTCCCACCCTCGATAACTTAGCTCTGGTACATCCCAGGTGTCCTGGACTGATCCTGGTACGTACAGGGAAAGGAAAATTAGTTTCTTACCTGATAATTTTCGTTCCTGTAGTACCAAGGATCAGTCCAGGATCCCGCCCGCAGTGTTGCGCTATAGTAACGGAGAGTCCGCTCATTGTTGTTTTATAATACGCTGACCCCTTGTTTTGCTCTCCCGGTTGGAGAGTCTGTTTTTTCCTGTAGGGGTGTTGGAATTATTTTCGTTTACTTAGTAAGTTTCTATGGTTAGCTATGTTGGCTTTTGAATTTTCTACTTTGACATTACGTATGACTGAGGGGCTGTGACTGGCACAGGGGCTTATATATGGCTCCGCCCACAAGTTTTAATCTGTCTCCATCTACTGGTGCGGAGTCACAACCCAGGTGTCCTGGACTGATCCTTGGTACTACAGGAACGAAAATTATCAGGTAAGAAACTAATTTTCCTTTTGTCTGTGGAAATCCCTTTAAACATTTGCCTTCAGTGTGATAAGGAAATAACCCTAGTAGCTGGGGAGAGAAGAGAACAATGATGGCAGTTTAGTGCCCAGGTGAATATCTGTGTATGCTACCAAGTGGAAAACTGCAACATAACTTGTGAACTCCTGCTGTTTGAATGTGAGCAGCTTCCACTCTGATAGGCATGCCTGCAGGAAAGTCCAGCACTAGAGCTATTGCCATTATTATTATTTATTTGCCAGTTACCGGAGCATCTTGGTTAACAACTCAAAAATGTACATAAACCATACAACAATCGAACATAAATACATAAACACAGTACAATAAAATGAAAACAGCAGAACCCCATCACATAAAATCTAAAACTTTCATCACGGTCATGTCCTGATGTAAATATTTCATACCCATGCCATCCTCCTTTCTAGGCAACTTATAAGTCTCAGCGTGCTATGGCCTTGAATTAGTAAGGGAAATAAGAAGGCTCCATTTTGTGATGCTGATTCAGGCCCTATTCCTTCTTCGGAAACCCATCTATGTTTTGAAAGCTCCTCCTTGATAAGCTGGAAAATGTAAATACTTATCACTGGAGATCAGCTCACTCAAAAAAGGAAGGAAACCTTATGTGTGTTGAGGAAAACTAATAAAATTTATCAAATGTTTGCTGACTATAAGACCTTGCTTGTGCTGTGCACTGCCACTATTCTCCTATTCCCTGTACGTACCAGGATCAGTCCAGACGGTGGGTTATGTCCCCCGTCCAGCAGATGGAGTCAGACCAGAGTTTGAGGGCGTCACCATATATACCAGTACACCCTCTGCTGGAGCTCAGTATCTTTCTGACTCTAGCAGATGAGAGTTGGGGGAACCAGTAGCTCCCCCAGGGTGACAGGGTCTTAGCATTTCTTTCTTCTTTCTTCTGTATGTTCCTGTCATCTTTTTAGGCATTTTGGATCTCCGACGAGGCGATGCATCTCCTTGTCCGCCGTTGGGGGACCCCGCGCCTGGACCTGATGGCGACCTCCCTCAACGCCAAGGCGCCGCGCTTTTTCAGTCGCAGGAGAGAGCGCGGCGCGGAGGGGGTGGATGCCCTAGTTCTTCCGTGGCCGTCAGATCAGCTGCTCTATGTCTTTCCTCCTTGGCCTCTAGTGGGAAAGGTTCTTCGCAGAATAGAGCACCATCGAGGGACCGTGATTCTCGTTGCCCCGGAGTGGCCCCGTCGTCCATGGTTCGCAGATCTTCTGCAAATGACGGTGGACGGCCCGATTCGACTGGGTCATCTTCCTCGTCTGCTGCACCAGGGGCCGGTATTTTTCGAGCAGGCAGAACTCTTCTGTCTTGCGGCATGACTTTTGAACGGCACCGCCTCCGCCGCAGAGGCTACCCGGAGGCAGTGATCTCAACTATGCTGCGGTCCCGTAAACCCTCCACCTCCGTTGCCTATGTTCGAGTCTGGAAGGTCTTTGAGGTTTGGTGTTCCAACCAAGGGGGCCCGGCCCACGGAGGCGACAGTTTCTACAGGATGGCCTGGATAAGGGCCTCGCCTATAATTCACTCTGTGTCCAGGTGGCAGCCCTGAACGCCCTGGTGCAGAAGGACAGCTCTCTTCCTCTTCAGCCGGATATCGCACGCTTTCTCAAGGGTGTCAAACACCTACGACCACCGGTCAGGGACCCTTTTCCTTCCTGGAGCCTCAATCTGGTCCTACGGATTTTGTCGGGCTCACCTTTTGAACCACTTCGCGGGGCTACCATTAAGGACCTGACGCTCAAGACGGTCTTTCTCGTAGCCATCTGTTCCGCCCGCCGCATCTCGGAGCTGCAAGCTTTGTCCTGCAGGGAACCGTATCTTCGATTCTCGGACTCGGGAGTCTCCCTTCGTACGGTACCGTCCTTCCTCCCGAAGGTGGTGTCGTCCTTCCATTTGAATCAGACGGTGGAACTCCCGGCGTTCGCTCCAGAGGAACCAAGGTCTCTTAGTCATTTAGACGTCAAGCGTGCCCTGCTCCACTACCTGGAGGTTACAAATGATTTCCGGGTATCCGACCATTTGTTTGTGCTCTGGTCAGGTCCGAAGAAAGGGTCACCGGCATCGAAGACGACCATTGCGCGCTAGATAAAAGACGCCATTTCAGCGGCTTACATTGGAGCGGGTCGGAGTCTGCCTCGGGGCATTTTAGCGCACTCTACGCGCTCACAGGCGGCATCCTGGGCAGAATCTCGTTCCGTCTCTTCACAGGAAATTTGTCGTGCGGCGACGTGGAAATCGCTGCACGCCTTCTCCAGACATTATTGGCTACACCTGGCGCCGGAGGCCTCGGGACACTTTGGCGATCAGGTACTCCGAGCAGGTCTCTCAGGACCCCACCCGAATTAGGGAAGCTTGGGTACATCCCACCATCTGGACTGATCCTGGTACGTGCAGGGAAAAGAAAATTATTCCTTACCTGCTAATTTTCGTTCCTGTAGTACCATGGATCAGTCCAGACGCCCACCACTCTGGGATTTTTGCTCCTGCTCAGGTTCTTATGTGTAGCTGTCATCCTGTCTTTCTATGTCTCTTCAATTTTTTCTCATTGATGTTCACAGCTCCTCACAAGTTGGCTGTTTGTGGCCTTGTTGGCTGTTTCTAGTTATATATTTTCTGTTCCTTCATGGTTAAGGGTTTTTGATCCAAAATGTTTTTTGCTCTACTTGGGCTTTGCTATTCGTTATACTGAGCTCCAGCAGAGGGTGTACTGGTATATATGGTGATGCCCTCAAACTCTGGTCTGACTCCATCTGCTGGACGGGGGACATAACCCACCGTCTGGACTGATCCATGGTACTACAGGAACGAAAATTAGCAGGTAAGGAATAATTTTCTTATCTAGAAATAATCAGCAGTCAGAAATGTTTACATTTCTTCTTTGTAAGGTATGTACAGATCAGTTATAGTAACTATAGTCCTGTATTTTGTGTTTGAACTTGTTACAATAATGAAGCATTTCCTAGCACGTAGCCAGATGGACTCAGGACCAATGGGTATTATGCTCTTCTGCTAGCAGATGGGAGACAGTCAGATTTCAAAGCTGACGTCACTCTAGATATACCCCTGCAGTAACCTCAGCTCTTCATCAGTATCTCTCCGTCTCCTAACAGATGCGGACACTATCCTACACACTAGAATAGTGTTAAGAATTACAGCAATTAAGAATCAAAATTTACCTTAAGGAAGATAGAGCCCCGCTCTCCTGCGGTGATACCTAAGGGTCCCTCCCCCAGTCAAGAATTCCTGAGGTTGATCTCAGATATCCCTCAGAGGAGGGGTGCCTTGGTCTGGTAGCCGGTTCCCGGTGTGGTCTTAGCCCCCCAATGTGGCTGAAAAGCAGCGGGTGCAGAAACGAGCGCGGCGGTGAAGGTAATTCTCTCTCCTCCCCGCAGCTGGAGACCATCCGGCACACAGTCGGTAAGCGCCGAGACCAGGTAAGAAAACAATCTTTAAATTCAGGTCTCCGGTCCCAACAGCTCAGATTGCCTTACCGAATCCGTCCCGGCGAGGTTAGAAGGGAGCACCGATAGGGTTGAGCAGCCCTGGTTAGGCTAGGCCCTGATCCTGGGCAAAGGGTCCACACACGTGGAGACCCTCGGGGGGGGGGGGGGGGAGGGGAGCGCCATGTTACGCGCGGGGTTGTCGGCACCATCTTCCCTTCTCGCTGGCGGTACGCGCAGGGCAGGCCAGGCAGCCGATGCGCCTAACTTGCATGCGTCCAATACAGACGCGCGCATAGCTGTGCGCACAGTGGTGCGCATACCGGCGCACACAACTGAGCGCGCCCGGCGCACATAACTACATGCACAGCTGCGTTTACAACTGCATGCGAGCAAACAAACAATGGCTTCCCCACAGGAGGGCACCGCTGGGGCCCCTACTCAGACTCCCCCTGGGATTAACATGGACCCAGGGACCTTCTCCTGGTTGGAATTTTTCCAGGGGCTGCAAGCCTTTAAGGCGCAATCAGCCCCATCTGCGCCCCAAGCTCAATTCTGCCGGAAGCACAAAATCCTCCCGGCCCTGCTCAGATGCCTCAAGACATGCCTCGCCTAACCAAGAACTTCCCTAACAGGCACCAAGTCCCCTCAGATGATGAGAATGACTCCCTGGAAGAAGGAGAAATCCCTCCAGGAATGGAACCATACCGAACCATGCTTCGCTTTTTCCACAAGGACGAATTACCAGCCCTGGTTTCCCAGACTCTGAAGACGCTGGGTATTCCTGGCACGGACCCTGTGGCGGAACCAAAGAAGAACCCCATCTTGGTGTCCCTTCGTAAGGCATCATGCTACTTTCCAATGATGGAAGCCATCCAGGAACTGATTGACCTGGAATGGGATGCCCCGGAGACCAGCTTCCAAGGGCGGTCGGGCATTGGAAGCCCTTTACCCTCTAGAACCAGCGACCAAGGAACGCCTGCATTTCCCGAAAGTGGATACTTTGGTCTGTGCCGTCTCAAAGCGAACAATGATTCCAGTTGAGGGAGGGATTGCATTGAAGGACACTCAGGACAGACGATTGGAATCCATCCTTAAACAGGCCTTCGACGCAACAGCAATGACACTGCAGATTGCTTCCTGCTGCGCACTGGTGGCACGTTCCTGCTTGTTCCTCTCGAGAGAGGCAAATAACTCCAGAATGTATACCAGTGAGGCAATGGAACCTGCAGCAGCCTTCCTCACAGACGCAAGCTCAGACCTGGTGCGCAACTCAGCCAGGGGCGTTGCCTTGGTAGTGGCAGCCAGAAGACAACTATGGCTACGGAATTGGTCTGCAGACGCAACATCTAAAGCGAATCTCACAAGAATGCCTTTTAAAGGATCTCTCTTGTTCGGAAGCGAATTGGGAAAAGTTAGCCAGCAAATGAGACTAATCCCCAGTGCCTCGGCTACCAGAAGATAGGAATAAAAGATCTCAGCGTCCCTCCCCCAGAAGAACCAAGGGCAGAGGATCGCAACGCTATAGACCCTACAGGAACTAGCAGTTCTAGGCATCTCGTCCTTCTGGAAGGTTCCAGCCCTTTCGGAACAGACAGACCAAGAGGGTAGCAGGCCCGGGGGCAGGCTCCAGCCGTGCTCCACAATGAGAATGGGCCGACCCATCCACAGGAATTAGGATATAAGCGGTCGACTTTCCCTCTTCTACCAAAGATGGGTCGAGATAACGTCGGACAAATGGGTTCTAAACATTATTCGAGAAGGTTACTCTCTGGAGTTCCGCAGCATCCCTCGAGACAAATTTATGTCACCCTGCCACTCCAAGAGACTGGCAGTAGAAACCACTCTAACAAGTCTACTCAGTCTGAAGGCAATAACTCTGGTTCCCACACCCCAACACAATATGGGGCGCTATTCCATTAATTTTATCGTTCCCAAAAAGGAAGGATCATTCCGGCCCATCTTGGACCTCAAAAACGTCAGCTGTCATCTGCGGGTTCTACACTTCCGCATAGAAACTCTTCTCGCCGTAATAATGGCAGTACAACCGGGAGAGTTTCTAACATCCCTGGACCTTTCCGAAGCCTACCTTCACATCCCAGTCCATAAGAATCACCAGCGCTTCCTGCGCTTTGCGATACTGGGTCACCATTACCAGTTCCGAGCGCTACCCTTCAGCCTAGCAACCGCCCCCAGAACTTTCACCAAAATCATGGTGGTTGTGGCGGCAACACTGAGGAAGGAAGGGATTCTGGTACACCCTTACCTGGATGATTGGCTAATCAGGGCAAAGTCTTCAGAAGAAAGCTGGCAGCTGACCAGCAGAGTCAAGAGCCTACTGCAGGAACTCGGTTGGGTCATGAACAGCGGCAAGAGCAGTCTGCAGCCCTCTCAAACGCTAGAGTACCTGGGGGCCTGTTTCGACACCAAACAGGTCTTCCTCCCTCCTCCGAGGAGAAGGAAACTGATGGAACAATTATGACTGTTGATGTCCAATGCACGCCCCAAAGTACAGGACTATCTTCACGTTCTCGGCCTCATGGCATCAACCCTGGAGGTCGTCCCGTGGGTAAGGGCCCATATGAGACCACTCCAGCGCGCATTACTGTCATGATGGAACCCACTTTCCCAGGACTACTCAATTCGCCTCCAACTACCAGCAGAGGTATGTTCTTAGCTCCAGTGGTGGCTACAGGAAGACACCTAAGCAGAGGAGTAAGCCTATCCCCACCGAACTGGATCTTGTTCACCACGGATGCGAGCCTGCGAGGGTGGAGAGCCCACTGTCAGGAACTGATGGCCCAGGGACAATGGAACAAGGAAGAGGTAGAATGGAACATAAACCGCCTGGAAGCTCGAGCAGTCAGACTAGCGTGCCTGTGATTCAGCCACAGACTCCAAGGCAAAGCAATTTGAGTAATGTCAGACAACGCGACAATGGTTGGTTAAATCAACTGCCAGGGAGGAACCAAGAGCCAGCAGGTGTCTCTGGAGATAGACCCTCTCATTGCATGGGCGGAGATAAACCTACAAGGGATCTCGACCTCCCACATCGCAGGAAGAGACAATGTCTCAGCAGACTTCCTCAGCAGAGAGAGCTTGGAAATGGACGCTGTCGACCACAGCCTTCCAACTGATAGTAAATCGCTGAGGCCTCCCAGCCATGGACCTACTGGCCACCCATCTCAGTGCCCAAGTCCCCAGGTTCTTCAGCCGCAGACGAGAGTTGCAATCCCAAGGAATAGACGCTGTTGTCCAGACTTGGCCAGAGGAAGAATTACTTTATGCCTTTCCCCCCATGGGCAGGATCATCAGCAAAATAGAACATCACAGGGGACTAGTTCTACTAGTGGCCCCGGATTGGCCAAGATGACCATGGTACACAGACATGCAAAGACACCTTGCGGGGAACCCTCTGTCTACCTCCACACAAGGTCCTTCTCCGGCAGGGCCCGATTCTCCACAAAGATCCGTCTCTATTCTCTCTTATGGTCTGGCCCTTGAGAGGACTCGCCTGATTGACACCTTCTCTGAGCGCGCAAGTTCTCCACATCCCTGTCATACTTACGGATCTGGAGAGTATTCAAAGCTTGGTGTAAGGACCGCGGGATTCTCCCGTGGACAGCCAAGATCCCCATGATTCTGGAGTTCCTACAGGACTGTATGAAGAAGGGGTTGTTACTCAACTCCCTCAAGGTCCAAGTAGCCGCACTGGCCTGCTTCAGAGCTGAAGTGGACAGGATCCGGCTATCAAGCCATCCGGACTTGTCCCGCTTCCTGAAAGGGGTCAAACAACTCAGACCACCCCTAAAGTGGCCGGTGCCTCTATGGAATCTCAATCTAGTATTAGACTTCCTAGCTGGGGCTTCCTTCAGACCAACACGCGGTCTGTCACTACGCCTCTTAACATTGAAAACGGCATTCCTGGTGGCAATATGTTCAGCTCATCGCATCTCCGAACTACAGGCTCTATCCTGTCGGGAACCGTTCCTTAGGTTCACACCTGGAACCATACAACTGTGCACTGTCCCCTCCTTCCTTCCGAAAGTGGTTTCCAAGTTTCACTTGAACCAAACCATCTCGCTACCAGCTCCGGATGAACATAAGGACTCTGAAGACTCTCGCTTTCTACGCCACCTGAATGTCAGCAGACACCTGGAAAGATCAGAACCGGTGTGCAAAATGGACCGTTTGTTCGTTCGTTCACAGTGGGAAGAAACAAGGAGAAGCGGCCTCGCGGGCAACCATAGCCCGCTGGATAAAAGAAGTAATCAAGGCAGCCTACATAGAGGCAGGAAAGCCCTTACCTCTACAGGTTAAGGCTCATTCTCTACGAGGACCCAGGCAGTCTCCTGGGCAGAAACCAAGCTGCTGTCGCCCGCCGAGATCTGTCTGACGGCGACGTGGTCCTCCATACACACCTTCTCCAAGTCCTACTGCCTGGATGTTCAGGCCCGGGAAGACGCGGCCTTTGCAAGGGCAATATTAAGTGGGCCACGGGCAGCCTCCCGCCCTGTCCGAGAATAGCTTTTGTACATCCCGTTGGTCCTGAGTCCATCTGGCTACACACTAGAAAATGGAGAAATTACTTACCTGATAATTTCGTTTTCCTTAGTGTAGACAGATGGACTCAGCATACCGCCCACGGCTGCCCCTGGAAAAGGAGAACCTCTGATAACAAACCTCAAGACTAAGCAAATACGGGTAAGCCGCGGCCTACCCCTAGTTCAAGTCACCCACGGTTTGTCCGGTGTCGGCGTTGATTGGTTGAGTGTACTGGCAAATTAGTTGAACCAGTTCAAGTTTTAGTCAAGTTTAATCAAGTTATTTAAGCAAAGATATATCCACAATGGCTTTTTGAAGAGAATACTGAAGAGCTGAGGTTACTGCAGGGATATATCTAGAGTGACGTCAGCTTTGAAATCTGACTCAGTCTCCCATCTGCTAGCAAAAAAGCACAATACCATTGGTCCTGAGTCTATCTGTCTACACTAAGGAAAACAAAAATATCAGGTAAGTAATTTCTCCATTTGATTTTGTTCCTGGAGGCTTCTCTTACATATGCTGAAGCACAGATGAGAATTGATTCCACAAGCATGAATGATGACATTACCATGAGCCTTCGGGGACTGAATAAATTAGCAAAGATTCTGAAGAAGCGACGAATAGACAAAGGGTAAGTTTCTGCAACTGTTCTTACCAAAGTTAACTATCATGCCAGGTACTTTACGCAAAGAACTCCTTATGTCTGGGTCCAGAATCTTCAAGAGAATGATGCCCAATCTGTGGAATTCTCTTCCTTTGACCCTTCATGCTACCAGTGATTACATGGTTGACCCTTTGGCCAACTAAAACACAACCCCCAACAATCCCCAATAGGCTAGTCAAGCAATGGACTACATATATGATACCCCAGCCTAAATTGAACTGAATTGCTAATTCAACACTTCTATATTATTAGTATACTAGCTGTACCCAGCCACGCGTTGCTGTGGCTCAGTCTGGTTAAATGGAAAAGAAAGAAAAGCGAAAGCACACGTTTCAAATATGTTTAATTTCACAATGCTTGTGGGTATACAATATTTTTTGTTGTTCCATTGTCTGTTCAGATATAGAGATTGTCTGGTTTGCCGACTCTAGAACACGCAACATATAATTGTCCATGTGAGAAGCAATCTGTGTCTAGATGTAAACCGCATAATTCTAGAAATGAAAAACAATGAAAAAAGAAAAAACATAAACTATACTCACTAAATGAACGGTATGGTAAACGACACAGCTCAATTCCAGCGCAATGTCACACGAAATAATTAAATCAAAATGAAAATAAATCGAAATCTAGGAAAATTCAATTTAACAATGCAATCGGAAACATTGAAATGGAATCGTAAAATATGTAGTTCAAGCCGTTAAGCCCGTTAAAACAGGCGAGATTTTTGTCCCCTCTCCTCCTAAGTCTTTGCTCTGCTCCACTCCTCCCCCCCCCCCCCCCCCCAGCACCACGAAGAGCCAGAGGCGGCGGCGGTGGGAGGAGCTGCAGTGGTGGCTGAGGGGGATCTCGCGAGGCATAATGGTCCAGCCATGCCAACTCTCTCCCCCCTTCCCCAGTGGCGGAGAGACAGGCTCAGACCCCTTTCACTCTATCCTTACAGGCCCCAACTCCTTTGCTCTCCCATTCCCCTCTACACTGAACCCCTTCCACTGTAACCTATAAGTGGAGAACTGGGGGGGGGGGGTAGAGAATCTCTCTCTCATACAGCCCCCTACATAGGCTTCCTCTCTCTCTCTCTCTCTCTCTTGCACATACACTCTCCCTCTGTCTCTCACACACACACGCCCAATCCCTCTCACACACATACACAATCCCTCACTCCCTCTCTCTCTGGCACTCACACTCGCCTTCAGCGCACATTTCCACACTTCTCTCTCACACAGTTAAAACAGGCGGGATTTTTGTCCCCTCCCCACCTAAGTCTTTGCTCTGCACTCGCAAGAGCTTGCAAAGTTCCCACGCCAGTTGTGTCTGGGAGAGTGAGGAAAACACTCCGTTTCCCCCCCCCCCCCCCCCGCCCGCAAAGGGCAGGCGGCAGGCACTGCAACAGATTTGGGACACGTTGCCTAGCTTACTTTGCTCTTTCTGGAAGACCTGTGCCTTTAAGAAATCAGATCGGGGGCTTGAGAGGGAGGAGGGAGCAGGGCTCTGGCTTTCACTTTCGTCACTGGGGTAGATTTTAAATATTTGCGCGATCGCGTACTTTTGTTCGCGTATCTTATAAAATCTTATAAAATCTGGGGTCCCAGAAAAGGGACTACCATTCTCAAATCCATTATAGGTCCTCTTTGAAATGATTTTTTGGTGACCAGTTTTTTCATGGATAGGTCTTTGATGTTCCTATTAAAGTACAGTGGTTTCTAAGACATTTATTTCAGGAGGAATCAAGGAGATGAGTGTCTCAGCCTGCTCCAGCAGTTTTACAGGTCCCAGAGAGCTATCAAGCCCACTCGGTGAGGGTGCCAGACATCTTGCAGGCAGAATCAGAAACCGTCTTTCCAGAGGATAATAGGGTAGTGCTCAGTCTCTGTTGCATCCCTGCTGTAAGCACCTCAGTTCGGGTGTAAAGGCTGGGAAAGGCTATGCCTTGGATGCAGGAGTCATGAGAGCTATTGTAGCCTTCTCCTGCCCTGTCTGGGTGGAGTTTGGATGCGTCCCACTTATCTGGACTAGTCTGTCAGGACTAAAAGAAAAAAAATTAACAGGTAAGTATAAATTTCATCATCTTCCCTACCCCTCCAACATGGCCCTACTGTTCATGTCATTAAGAGATTTCCTCTGGTACTAGGCTTGACCGGGTGCCCCTGTTTTCTCTAGAGTTGTTGGTGAAGTGTTAAGAGGGTTCTGAAGAACATGCCCTAAATGAGCAAATAGGCTGTCTCCAGTGAAAAGGACAGTTTCCTGAGCAAAAAGAGTATATTTGCCTTCTCTGTCTATCCTGAGAGAGAGAAGCCTTTTTTCCTTTTAGAGAAGTCAGAGAGCACTTCCTTCAAACCTGATCCATACAAGGAGAAACCATTAAAGGCAGCCTCTGAAGGAAATGTCATCCTGCCAATATCAGAGCTACAGAATCTTTCTAGCAGCCACTGCAGATACCTTGAATTTGGCAAACAGAGAAATAATGTCAAAGGTCAGATCTGCTGTTTAGTAGCAAAAAATAGTCTCTCCAAAAGCAATGACAAGGAGGGACAGAGTGTTGTGTGATCTGGCTTTCCTTTTCCACATTTATTAACCAGGGGATTATGGACCTGGAAAAATGGACCCCATAAATTGCAGATTCATGAGTATAACCTCCCCAGATCAAAATCTTTATGTAGAATAGATTGCCTGATTAGAAGGTACTTTTAGGGAAATTACACCTTCTGCTGGAATGAGAGTCCATTTATTATCCCCAGGATAAGTTTTATTGGAGATGCCTTGGTCCATTGTTCCAGGAGTGCCTTAAAAAAGGATTTTTTATTGAACTGTATCTGGCATGCCTGTTTTTCCCTCATTCAACAGCTGAATGGCCAAGTCCATAGAGAGAATGTTTCGTTCCTTTTGCAGCTCATCAAGGGAATAGAGTTATTCATTACCCCTTGATTTTGATGCTGCACTTTCAAAGCAGAAGCCACCTGCTCTATGGCCAGCCTGAACTGCTGCGCTGGATAAAACTTAGTTCTTTCCACCTCCTCAATAGGCTGACCCAAATAACTAGATGCACTTTGGAATTTAAAAGATCTGAGGAGAAAACTCCCTACTATGAATCTTTTAAGGAAATATGAGAATGTTGGACAGTCTGCGTATTTTTAAGAGCATCTGAAGCAGGAAGAGACTGAAGGGCCCAAAAGGCATAGCTGCAGGGCCAAAACTCTTGGGATTCTGGTGGAATTTGCTACTTTAACCAGCTTCTTAGAGCAGGGTTAAAGTTCTCAGCTAGGTTTGGACTCCGTGGTCCAGAGGAAATAGAAAGGAGGACAGTCCTGCAGGCTTTGAGTTCAAGCTCTTGTGGTTAAAGGGCATTAACAGGATGAGTAGAAGGAGCTCACTGCCATAGCATACAGCTTATCTTGAGATTCAGTACAATGAAGTCCTTTCTGAAGTCAACTAGGCCAGGGGTGTTCAAGCTGGTCTTATGGGCCCTCAGCCAGTTGGGTTTTCAGGATATCCCTAATGAATATGCATGAGATTTATTTGCATGCACTACCTTCTGTGTATGCAAATATTTTAGCAATATCCAGAGGCTATTTTAGCCAAAACAATTCCTTCAAAAATTGGAAGAAGGATCCATCTAAAGAAAAAAGCATAAGCATTGTGAAGTTAAGTGTAAAACATTAATAAGGCAGGCTAAGAGAGAATTTGAAATTAAGTTGGCCGTAGAGGGAAAAACTTACATTAAAAACTTTTTTAAATATATCTGAAGCGTGAAACCTGTAAGGGAGTTGTTTGGACTGTTAGCTGACCGAGGGGTTAAAGGGGCTCTTAGGGAAGATACGGCCATTGCAGAAAGACTAAATGAATTCTTTGCTTCTGTGTTTACTAATGAGGATGTTGGGGAGATACCGGATCTGGAGATGGTTTTTAAAGGTGATGTCAGATGAAATGAACCAAATTACTGTGAACCTGAAAGATGTAGGCCAAATTGACAAACTAAAGAGTAGCAAATAACCTGGACCGGATGGTATGCACCCCAGGGTTCTTAAGGAACTAAAAAAATGAAATTTCAGATGTATTAGTTACATTTTTAACCTATCATTAAAATCATCCATTGTACCTGAAGACTGGAGGATGGCCAATGTATCCAAAAGATGTAAAAATCATTAACAACCAGCCTTCATATTCCTAAAGTAAGATAGAATAATAAAAATGAAAACACTACAATCCTGGGCATAGTTATAAAAACTATCTTAAAACTATAAATGGATTAGCATAAAAATATTAATAAAAACAAAAAATAAAACTTGAAAATGTAGCTGACATAAAAAGAACTTCCACTGCTAGCAATTACATTCTTTGTATGCCTGCTCAAAGAGCCAGGATTTTAGCTGTTTTCTAAAGAGTTTCATATCACTTTGCATCCTTAAATTCGTCGGGAGCCTATTCCAAAGGCCTGGCCCCACTAACGAAATCGGTCTCTCACTTACAGAAGTAAGATGTGCCGATGTCAAGGAAGGGATTGATAATAAACCTTTATTAGAGGATTGCAGATTACATTGAGGCATGTGAATTCTGACAGTGGCGTTTAACCATTCCGCCTAACTGTCATAGATAGCCTTGTGTAGAATACATAAAATCTTATGTTCTATCCGTTTGTCAACGGGTAGCCAATGTAGTGCCTGTAAGATGGGAATTATATGGTCTGATTTTTTTGCAACCAGTACGTAGTCTCGCCGCCGCATTTTGAAGTATCTGAAGTGGGTGAATCGTTGACTTTGGAAGACCAAGCATGAGAGAATTACAATAGTCAATTCCAGTAAAAAGTAGAGATTGTAAAATGGTTCTAAAATCATTATACTCTATAAGGGATTTGAGGCGCCTTAACATTAGAAGTTTACTAAAACCTTGTACCCTTAAGGGAGATATGTTTTTTAAAATTAAGTTCAGGATCTAACCAGATGCCTAAGTCTTGTACTTTGTCATTTAATTTAATCGTCAGATTATCAATCTCTGCTGATCTATTGATATTTGAGTCATCGATTTTCCTTTCCAGTAATAAAAATTCTGTTTTATCTAAATTGATACTCAGTCTCATTTGGGTTAGTAGTTGTTTAATTATGTTCAGGTACATATTGGATAATTTAAATGCTTGATCAGTGGACTCTGAGATCGGGATGAGAATCTGGATGTCATCTGCGTAAATGTAATATGTTAAGCCAAGTCCTGAAAGTAATTGGCAAGTGGAAGAAGGTATATATTAAATAGAGTTGCAGAAAGGGAAGAACCTTGTGGAACACCTGTATTGAGGGAGATGATTTCTGATTTACTAGAGTTAAAAGATTCTTGGAAAGTTCTAAGTATGTGGGTAAACCATTTTAATGTTAATCCAGAGAGTCCGATTTCCAATAATCTACAAATGAGTGAATTATGATTTACCGTATCAAAGGCGGCCGAAAGATATAGGAGTATAAGTAAATATCTATATCCATAATAATATCCTTTCATGATGGTATCAGTTAATGAGAGGAGTAATGTCTCTGTACTAAAGTCCTTCCTAAAACCATGCTGATTTGGGTAGATAATGTTGTTAGTTTCTAGATGATCGGACAATTGTTTTTAATTTGACTTTCTCAGTAATTTTGGCAAAAAATGATAAATTTGAGATGGGATGATAGATCCCTCCAATTTTAATAAGTTCTTTTTTTTTTTAGGATGGGTTTGATAATAGCTAATTTCAGTGAATCTGGTAGCGATCCTTCCTCGAGAGATTTATTCACTATTGCCGTTGCCGTAGGGGCAATTGTTTGGGAAAGTTCTTTTAATATAGTTATAGGAATCTCATCAGACGGATGCGTTGCAGGACTAAGGGATTTAATTATCCCTTCAATTTCTACTGTAGAGACCAACTCGAAACTGGCCCAGGTATTAACAGCTTTCCTAGTTAGCGCGATGTGTTGTGGTTTTCGATCAAGCGTATCAATGATGTTAGAAATTTTTTTTTTTTTTAATTTTGCAAGATCATGATAAAAAGTATTCTTGTTATTAAAGTTAGATGTGTTGTTTTCACAAGTCCGTTTTTTAACAATATTAAAGAGGATTCTAGGATTATATGTGAAGTTTTATATTTTTTTGCTATAGTATTCTTTTTTGGTTTTATTAAATTTTTGTAATGTGCAAGGTGAATGCGGGAGTTGATTAATGATTGATTACATTTCTTTTTTCGCCATATTTTTTCTTTTCTTCGTAATGCGCGTTTTGCGTCCTTGATCTGGGTGTTATACCATGGATTTGTTATTTTGTTTTTTAAATTGTAAATTTGTTTGGTTTTGATAGGGTTTATTGTATTTGTGATCTCAGAAGTAATGCTGATTCAGTGCTTGTGAAATCAATATTCTTTTTTTTTTATGTAAATTTTTATTGGTCAGAGTAAACAAGCAACAGACAGCAGTAACTATGTTAGACCAATACAAGTTTCAAGTAAGAAACCCTGATGCTCGAAATCAATATTCTTTAACTGACATTGTAACTAATTTTGAGTAAGGTGCAAGGGAAAAGGAGGGCAGTAATTGAAGGTAGTGTAGTTATTGATAGTTGAGTGTGGTAGGAGCTCGAAAGATGTAGAACATCACATTAAAAATGATCAGACCAAGGGACAGGGTTAATTTGTATTGTTGTATCGGTATTAATTTTGTTATTAATAAAAATTTAATCGAGGGAGTGACCTGCTTTATGAGTTGGATTATTAGAAACTAAATTGAAGCCGAGCGCAGAGAGTGCACCAAGGAAAGTTTGGGCAGAAGTTGACAGAGGTGTTGCATCAATATGGAGGTTAAAATCTTCAAGGATGACAGTTGGAATGTTGTGAAGTAGATTAGTGGTGAAAAATTTGATAAGTGGGGATACATTATGCTCTAGTAACCCAGGAGGGCAATAAATTAAACAGATTTGAATTTTAGATGAGTCAAATAATGTGACTTCATATTGATGGGGAAGGTTATGGGGTACAAGCTTAATTGAAAATATTTTCTTAATAATTAGCATAATTCCTCCCCCTCTATGATTTGTTCTAGGTATCGAGAAAAAGTCATATGAGTTATTTGACAACTGATTGACAATTACTGTATCAGACTTTTTTAGCCAAGTTTCAGTTTATGCAATAAAATCAGGTTTTTTATCCTGAAGTAATCATGTGTTTCTTTGTGATGGATTGAGCATTAATTAATAAAAAGTCTAATAAGAACAAATTAGGAAACAAGAGTTTCTTGTTTTTTGGGTAGTTGATGTTGACTTCTTAATGCGATAATACCCTTTACAATATGTACCGTTGTAGATGCAAGTTGGGATCGGTGATGAAGTGATGGCATCCATTATCTGATCAGAGCTGCAACTTCTTGTTGGAAATTTGCAGTGAAGGAAGGACAGCACGAAGGGGCGCACAAAGGGGCAAGCCCCTTTGGCGCGCGGCACCTACAACCGGTCTCAGCGCTTATGAACCCCCTTGGCGCCCTGGGATGACGTCACTAGGGCAGTGCTGGGCCGAGGGGGGAGCAGCGCAAGAAAGGGTGATCTGGGGCCGGAGCGAAGACAGGCAGATGCTGTGCAGTGAAGAGCCTCAGTGATGTCAAAGAGGCAGGCTGGAAACAAGCGGCAGGAGAACTCAAATGGCCGGTCTCAGCGCTTATGACCCCCTCTGCGCCCTGGGATGATGTCACTAGGGCAGTGCTGGGCCGAGGGGGGGAACAGCACGAGAAAGTGTGATCCGGAGCGAAAGCAAGCAGATGCTGATCAGTGAAGAGCCTCTGTGATGTCAGAGAGGCAGGCTGGAAATCACAAGTGGAATATGATAAATTGCAGGAGGACCTTGAGAGACTGGAAGATTGGGCATCCAAATGGCAGATGAAATTTAATGTGGATAAGTGCAAGGTGATGCATATAGGGAAAAATAACCCATACAATAGTTACACAATGTTAGGTTCCATATTAGGAGCTACCACCCAGGAAAAAGATCTAGGCATCATAGTGGATAATACATTGAAATCATCTGCTTAGTGTATTGTGGCAGTCAAAAAAGCAAACAGAATGTTAGGAATTATTAGGAAGGGAATGGGGAGTTAAACGAAAAATACATAATGTCTCTGTATCGCTCTATGGTGAGACTGCACCTTGAGTACTGTGTACAGTTCTGGTCGCCTGATCTAAAAAAAGATATAGTTGCACTGGAGAAGGTACAGAGAAGGGCGACCAAATGATAAAGGGAATGGAACAGTTCTCCTAGGACAAGTAGGATGGTAGCCCTCACACATGGGTGACATCATCTGTTTTAGAGAGCAATTTTCAAAAGCCTTTTTATCTGTGTAAAGAGCCTATCTGAAAATTGGCCACCCTGTATACAAATAAAAGTACATGTAATATCACACAACACACATACTTTTACCCACGTTGTGCAGAAGCATTCCTGACATACGGTTAGCTCAGAAGAGGCAACAGCACACACAGTTTTGGATTTTCAAAACTGCACACATTTTTACCGGAAAACATATTTGCAGAAAAAACAGATGCAGATCCCAGCGGGTACATTTACCTTAGGCAGTTCTTGAAGGCAAAGTATATGCATGAGTTTCCCTTACATTTGCTGCAAAGTCACTGGAAGCAGGTGCCTGTGGATTTTGCACCTCCCGCACAGTTTCAAAAATTGCCTCCTTAATTGCTGTCTGAATGATGTGAAAAAATGTGCAACTCATGCCAGTACTTAACGAGACTGGAATTATTGGAGTTTTTTTCATTTGCTTTTTTCTTTTAGAGCATTGACACTTTCTTCACCAGAAGTCCGCTTCCACATGGACAGTGAAACTCATGATCCCATAGATCTACAGACAAAGGAGCTTAGGTATGTAACATAGTAAATGACAGCAGATAAAGACCAAAATGGCCATCCAGTCTGCTCTTTGCTGTTTAGGGTTGTAACCACTGCTCCATGCGAGTTCCCCCAGTGCATTCCTTGAAGCACAAAGCCATACCATTGCTGTTATAGGCTGACCTGCCTCTCTGTGCAGGTTACTAAGTGCTCCCTTTCCATCTTCTTTCTGCAGGGATCCTCTCCATTAATCCTACTATTTTTTTTATTCCATTTTTGTGTTCTCTGTACGTACACGGATCAGTCCAGACTCCTGGATTTATTCATCCCTGCCAGCAGATGGAGACTGAAAAAGTTTCACTGACACTATTTCGTAAGCCCTGGTGCCACCTGCAGTTCCTCATTATTTCTCTGTCTCCAGCAGATGGTGGATGGTGCATAAATCTTCACTTTCTACAGTCTGTTAAATTCTTTTTAATTTTTTCCTTTTTTCTTTTTCTTGTGAGCCTTCCTCCCAGGGGTTAGAATCTTGAGGAGACTATTTCCCTGTTTGGTCGAGGTGAACAAGCTGGAGGTCAGTGACCTTTTTGTAGGCTCGATCCTTGGTGATCTGTGGGATGCAAACCTGGTGGTCCAGATCCCTCCCCTTTTCGAGGCAGCTTTGGGCTCAGGACTGTGGAGTTTTGTCACCCTACCTGCTCCTTTATTTTGGGGTCTCTCCCTCTCCTTTCTTCTTTTTGACTGTGCTGAGCTGGACAGCTCCGTTGCAGCCTTAGGAGAGGGGAGACCTCCACTTTTTAAAAAAAAAACCAAAAAAAAATAAGTTACAGAAAGCGGCTGTGCGGTAAGGCTCCAGTGTCGTCCCCCCCCCCCCCCCCCCCTTCAATTGGTCGGCACGGGTCGAGCCTTTTGACTCTTCCCCGGGGCTTGGCGGCTTTTAGGCTCAGTGGGGGGCGTTTCTGGTCCCACCGGTGGGGTGATGGTTTGCCGCTCGATGTGACAGCGGCAGCCATTTTGGGTTCTCGGGTGCTTTTGCCCGCTCCTTGGGAGGGGGACCTTCCTCCGCAACTTTCCCCAGTCCACCCTGGTCCATGGAGGGGGCAGGGAGACCAGAGGAAGCAGCTTTGCTGGATTTGCCGACTTTGGGGAATATGGGGGATCGGGCCCCTCCCTTTTCCCCTGACTTTATCCTGCTGCTCCATTAAGCTTATTTTGGCGCAGCAGGAAAGGATGGAATACCAGCAGAAGACAGGACCAGCATCCCCCGGCTCTGTGCCCAATGGCTTCCAGATTTGTGGCTGGGCCCAGTCTGTCCTGGGGCCCCCGGCCTTCCGGGGTGCAGCGCTTGTTGCGTACGGGGAGGGCAGCTGACGATTCCAATAACTCTGTTGGGTCCCCGGAGGCCCCCAAAGATGTGGAGGCAACTTTGGGGGCGCAGGGTGCTGATCAGGGAATAACTGACACAACTCCAGGGGACGACCTGGTGGCCCTTCCTGTTTCGGAAGGGGATGACCCCAAAATCCTTTCGTTCGGAGGGAGGAGTTGGGTCCCCTGATTCCTCAAGGAGTTGGGGCTGAAGATCTCTCAGGAGGATTTGGACATGGACAGGAAGGATCCAGTCCTCGATGGCCTTAGGGGCCCCCTGACTGTTTCCTTATTGGTCCGTGAAACAGTTAGTGGATCGTGCATGGAGTACCCCCTCCCCCGACTCCAGATTAAGTGTGGGAAGAGTGATGTCGAAGCTTATCCCTTGCCTGAGCAGACGTTAAGAGCTTTTTTCACTTCCAAAAGTGGACGGGGCCGTTTCAGCAGTCACAAAGAAGATGACTGTCCTCATTGTAGGCGCCGCAGTTCTGAAGGATGTTCAGGATCGGAAGTTAGAGCTCCATCTCAAAAGAATCTTTGAGGTGTCTGGTTTGAGTCTGCAGGCTGCCATTTGTTCCAGCTTCAAGTAGAGAGTATGTCTGTGCTGGGTACAGCAACTTCAGGACGCACAAGCAAAGTCTGGTGGCGAGGAGCTTAACGCAGAATGCTTGGAGGCATCAGTCGCATACGTAGCAGATGCTTTATGCAATTTGGTACGAACTTCATCTCATATTTTGGGATCTGCGGTGTTGGCCAGGCGATTATTGTGGCTCCGTAATTGGTCAACGGATGTTTCTTCTAAATCCCCATTTAGTTCGCCACCTTTTAAAGGGCATCTTTTGTTTGGGGGGAGACTTGGAGCAATTGATGAAACAACTGAGTGAAAATAAGGGTTCACAAGTTAGCAGAGGATAAGCCTAGGAGCAAGCAGGCTTTTCAATCTTGGGCGCGTTATCAAGATAGCAGGAGGTCTCGCCATTCGAGAGGTGCCCCAGCATCACAGAAGCAGTTCTCCTCTGGGTTAGGCTTGGGGTCAGTCCTTTCGTTGAGGTTGTAGGCCCTTCAGAGCTTCCACAGGAGGTGGAGCTACAGGGGCCAAATCCTCACAATGAGGCAAGACCAGTCCCCTCCGTCGTTCCCTGTATAGGGGGTCACCTAGAGCGATTTTACGGGGAGTGGACCAAAGTTACTCAGGATCAGTGGGTTCTCAGTTTTAATAAGAGATGGTTGCGCATTAGTTTGCATGCCCATTCACGATCTTTCTAGTCTCCCCCTGCAGGTCATGAGAAAAACATCAAGCAGTTCGGGAGACTTTAGACAGGTTGCGAAGCTTAGGGGCCATAATTCTGGTTCCTCAGGACAAATGGGGCAAGGGTCGATACTCCATTTACTTCGTAGTTCCAAAGAAAGAAGGCACCTTTCGCCCTTTTCTGGACTTGAAGCGAGTAAATGCAGCGTTAAAGGTTCCAAGATTTCACATGGAGACCTTACGGTCGGTGATTGCAGCAGTGCGCAACCTAGAATTTCTGGCTGCTTTGGATTTGACGGAGGCGTACCTGCACATTCCCATTTGTCGGGATCACACGCGCTTTCTGAGATTTATGGTGCTGGGTCAGCATTTCCAGTTTCAGGCTCTTCCTTTTGGTTTGGCCATGGTGCCACGCACTTTCACCAAGGTCATGGTGGTTGTAGTGGCAGCTCTTTGGCATGAGGGGGTGCTGGTGCACCCTTATCTCTATGATTGGCTCATCAAGGCAAAGTCGGAAGCCAGGTTTCACACTGCGGCTCAAAAGATGATTCATCTCCTCAAATCTCAAGGCTGGGTGGTAAATCTGGCAAAGAGCCTCCTGAAACCATCTCAGACTCTTGACTACCTAGGCGCTTTGTTCAGGGCAAGGTCTTCCTCACAGAGGAGAGAATGTGCAAGTTAGACGCAAGTTCAGCGTTTGTTAGTGTTGAGGATACCCGCACAGCAAACATTTGGGTCCGATGCTGAAACTTTTCCCATCAGCGCAAGAACAGCAACCATTTTGGCCTCAGTGGCAGCAGGAGCAGCTGAAGAAGTAGGGGATTACCTGCCCCCATTATGTTCTGCTGTGTCTGGGCCTGAGGAGCAAGGATCCTCTATTTCTGAAGATAACCTTCCAGATGAGGATTCAGACTATCTTCAAGCCTTTTCTGCGGATTTTGTGCTTCCTATGCACAAGGCATATCTAGCTAAGAAAGCAGCGGGGGCAGGGACAACCCTCTGTCCCAGAGTTGGCCCGTGAATGGGTCACGGCCTGCAAAGAAACCCAAGCTTTCGAAGAGCAAAGGATCTACTAGCTTATGAAAGCTCCTGGTTATGTGGTCCCGGGGGACACTGACAAATTAGATTAATCTGAGGCTGCTGCAGAGGGATACCCCCAAGAGTGGGCTCTGTGCAAGATATATCTAAACCAGAGGATGGACCAGAGGAGGTTCTGTTGGCCGAAGCGGATGACCTTAAGATGGTATGCCTTTTTCATAAAAGTTGAGCTGTGGCCCTTGATGCCACATGTCCTTAAGGAGTTGGGCATTAAGGTTTCACAAGAGGAATCTGACCAGGAAGGGGTGGACCCTGTCATGGTGACGACTGAGACAAGAAGAGACAACTGAGGGAGGGATATGATAGAAGTCTACAAAAATCATGAAAGGACTTGAACAAGTTAATGTAAATTGGTTATTTACTCTCTTAGATAATAGAAGGACCAGGGGGCATTCCATGAAGTTGGCAAGTAACTCATTTAAAACAAATCGAAGAAAATTCTTTTTCACTCAGCGCATAGTTAAGCTTTGGAATTCTTTGCCAGAGGATGTGGTTACAGCAGTTACTGTAACTGGGTTTAAAAAGATTTGAATAAGCTCCTAGAGGATAAATCCATAAACTGCTATGATGGTAATTAATAAGCAATAGTAACTTGTGATCTATCTAATGCTTGGAAACTTGCCAGGGACTTGTGACTTGGATTGGCCACTGTTGGAGACAGGATACTGAGCTTGATGGACCCTTGGTCTGACCCAGTATGGTATATCTGTGAGGTGCTCAGCGAAACAGTTTCCTTTTCATAAGTCAGTGAAGAAATTGGTTGTCAGAGAGTGGGATAACCCTGAGACCAGCCTCAATGGCAAAGCTGTATCTGTTGCTGGAGGACGTGCTAGAGCTTTTGACACTTCTAAAGGTGGACACTTTGGTGTCGTCAGTAACCAAGAAGTCCACCATTACAGTTGCAGGGTCTGCCGCACTAAAAGATGTTCAGGATCAAAAGTTAGAAGTCCGCATCAAGCAGATTTTTGAAGTCTCTGCCCTGGATATCGGGGCTGCAGTTTGCAATAGTTTTATGCAAAGAGCCTGCTTGCACTGGATACAGCATTTGCAAGGAAAGGAGTCTACATCAGCAGCTGCAATGAAACAGACTGAGCACTTGATAGCAGCAGTGGCATATGTGGCGGATGCCTTGTATGAACTGATGAGCACTTCTTCCAGGATTTAGAATGCCACGGTTTCAGCCAGACGTCTGCTTTAGTTATGAATTGGCTGATGTATGGCCTAAATCTTAGCCAGGGGCCCTGCTGTTCAAGGACAAGCTCTTGTTTGGAGAAGATTTGGAATAGCTGATGAAACATCTGGGAGAGTCCAAAGGGCATAAAATGACAGAAGACCGGCTAAGGGCAAGACGTCTTTTTTTTTTTTTTTTTCCCACCCATTCCCACTTCTGGGAGAATAAGAGGTTCTGTCAGAAAAGAAGGTCTTGGGGTCCTCAGAGGCAGAGCTTGAAAAGAGCACAGTCCTTGGGGCAGTCCTTTCGCAGTGGATGCAGTGAGCTGGGGACACAGAGTCCTCACAATGAGGCAAAGCTGGTCCACTCTTCTGTTCCAGTCATTTAGCTCTCTCTTTTACAAGGAATGGACCAAAATTATGACAGATCAATGGGTCCTAAATGTGCTAAAAGATGGCTATGCTTTAGAATTTGCTTGGCAAGTTTGAGAGATTTACATAGTCGCCCCTTGCGCTCCCCACGCCAAACGAGTGGCAGTCCAGGGGACAATGGACCTCTTTCGGCGTCTGGAGGCAATAGTGCCGATTCCTCAAGAGGAACAGAGAATAAGGAGGTATTCCATGTTTTTATTGGTACCAAATAAAGAGGGAATATTCAGACCTATTTTAGATTTAAAAAAGGTAAATGTAGTCCTCAAGATTCCACATGTAAACCCCGCAGTTGTACACAAAGATGAGTTACCAGTCTCTCTCAGTTTGACAGAGGTATACCTCCATATAGCCATCAAGCCAGAACACCAGTGGTTTCGATGGTTCATGATACTTATTTTATTATTTATTTATTTAACAGTTGGTTCATGATACTTGAATAATGTTTTCAGTTTTGTGCCCTTCCTTTCAGGTTGGTGACTGCTCCTCATACATTCACCAAAGTGTTGGTGGTATGGCATCCATATCTGGATCTCTGGCTCATACGAACAAAATCAACGGACCTCTGTCGACAGTTCAGTGGGTACTGCTGCAGTTAAGGTGTCTGGGCTGAGTAGTAAATCTGGCAAAGAGCCATCCCATTCCCTCTTAGTCCCTGGAGTATCTAGGGGCTCATTTCAACACTCAGGTGGGGTACATGTTTCTCACAGAAGAGAGGATGCTAAAGGTATAGGCTTAAATCCAGTGCTTGTTGGAACATTTGATGTCCAGAATCTGGAACTATTTACAGGTCCTGGGTTCTATAACGTTTACCCTAGAACTAATTCTCTGAAGGGGCTGCATATGTGCATTTGCACATATGCAGCCCCTTCAGAGAGCTCTTCTTTCCCGGTGGACTCCGTTGTCAGAGGAGTTTCATCTTCCGCTTCCTCTCATGGAGTCCAGAGATAGCATTTCATGGTAGATTGGTACGAGAAAGCCGACTCGCAGTGTGGATTTGGAGGTCCCAATTTGGGTGATAGTGAACACTGATGCCAAGCTTTCTAGTTGGGGTGCCATGCGTGGAGATCAGTCAGCGCAGGGCCAATGATCAAAGAAGCATCGTGATCTATCAATCTGTAAAAGACGAGCGGTGCATTTCGCATTACTTGCCTTTCTGCCACGATTACATGAATGATCAGAGCAGATTCTATCAGACAATGTAACAATGGTGGTGTACATCAATCTGCAGGGAGGTACCAAAAGTCAAGCACTGACTCGGGAAGCCCAAGAGTTGGTCCGCTGGCTGGAACACTTGTCTTGACTGGCGGTGTCTCACAAGGCAGGGGTGGGCAAGGTTCAGGTGGATTTTCTCAGTTGAAAAAAGCTAGACTCCGGAGAATGGGAGTGTCGGACGCAGCAATCTGTATCATTCAGGCTAGGTGGGCATTACCCCACACGAACTTGATGGTGTCCTGACTGAATGCTAAGGCATCTTATTTTTACAGTTGCTGGAGAGAACACAGGACAAAGGGAATTGATGCTCTGGTTCTACCCTGTCCTCGAGACATTCCGCTTTGTATTTCCTCCGTGCCCACTAGTGGTGAAGGTGCTAAGGCAGATAGAGAAACATCAGGGCAACATGATTCTAGTGGCTCTGGATTGGCTTTGTCATCCTTGGTTTGTTGACCAGGTCAACTTGGCAGTAGACAGGCCTATAAGGTTCGGCCATGTGTCGAGGCTTCTCAACCAAGGTCAATATTTTCAGAACAGGCAGCTCACTTCTGTCTCGCGGCTTGGCTTTTGAGAAGAAGTAACTGAGATGGAAGGGTTACTCCAAGGATGTCATTACCACCTTGCTGCAAGCCATACATCCATCCATGATCTTGACTTATGTGAGGATTTGGTGAGTCTTCAAGTCCTGGTGTGCCAATCAGGGAATTCAGCCCACTCATGCATTAGGCTGTCTTCGGGGTAAAGTGCAGAGAATTTCCCTGGCCACGCATCCAGACATTTTCTTTGAGGAGCAAAACATTTGCATCCTCCAATGAGAAAGAGTTGCCCTCTTGGAATTTTAATCTGATTCTGAGGGGGATATGTGAGGCTTAGCTTGAACTGCTGAAGAGGGCAACTATAACTCTGAAGGAAGTTTTTTTGTGGTGGTGTGTTTAGCCAGTAGGACTTCAGAACTTCAGGCACTGTCGTTTTGGGATCCTCTTCTGCAAATTTCAGAATCTAGGATCTCATTGCGCATGGTACTTTCTTTTCTTCCAAAGGTTGTTTCAAAATTCCATTGTAATCAAACAGTGGAGCTTCAGGCCTTTTCAGAATTTGGATTCTTTTACACTTCAAGCAAAAGAACTTTGGGTGTCAGATGTGCGGCGGGCATTGTTGAAATGTTAAGGTTAGTAATAGTTCCCAGATGTTGGCTCATCTCTTTCTGCTTTGGTGTGGCTCAAAGAAAGGATGTAAGGCATCCAAAGTTACAATTGCACACTCGCTGAAGGAAGCTGTTTGCTCGGCTTAAATTTGTAAGAGTTGTCCTCTTCCAGAGGAGTTGAGGACTCATTCAACTTGCTGTCAGGCAATCTTTTGGGCCGACTCTCAACAGGTGTATCCACAGGAGATTTGTCTGGCAACTACTTGGAAGTCGTTGCACACTTTCACCAGACATTAGCGTTTGATGTCCAGACTCCGGATTATGTGGTCTTTGGTGAGAGTGTTCTATGAGTGAGACTTTCACGGTCCCACCCTGGTTAGGGGAGTTTGGGTACATCCCAGGAATCTGGACTGATTTGAGGTATGAACAGGAAAGGAAAATTGGTTTCTAGTGCTAATTTTTGTTCCTGGAATACCACAGATCAGTCCAGAACCCTGCCCATCTGCAAGAGTCTGCTCGTACTGACTGTTTTTAATTGTGATGCAGAGTTGCCGAGTGATTCATTGATGTTTCTCCTTTGTTGTTGGAAAGGATTTCCAGTTTGAAAGCTTCACCTTCTTCCTGCTCGTTGAGGGGGGGTTTTGAAGTCTTAGTTGTTAGAGTTTCTTGATTATCATCTTGGTTTGGATATAGGTCAATACTGAGGGACTGCAGGTGGCATACTAGGTGTTATGGCAGTATCAGTGAAACCTTTTTCTCTGTCTTCATCTTCTGGCAAGGAGGCAGAACCCAGGAGTCTTGACTGACATGTGGTATTCCAGGAATAAAAATTAGCAGGTAAAACCAATTTTCCTATTTTTGTTATTTAAAATATGTATATTTACACCAGGGATACTTTCTAACATAGTCATGTTTGTATAATTAAAAAAAAAAAAGTCGAAACTTTTAGAATTCCTCACAAACCTCTCACGGTTCATTTTTATGCAAGTCTAATGGCCTTTTCTAAAGCTAGCTTTCTAGAGCTAGTACAAAATGATTTCCTTATATATATATAACCACTGATTTTTTTCTCATTAACATTATTCATTTTATATTTATAGAGAAACAAATTCTATGGTTGAAGAGTTCATGTTGCTTGCCAACGTTTCTGTCGCAGAAAAAATTTACAATGAATTTTCAGAGTATGCGTTACTGCGAAAACATCCTGCTCCTCCGCTGTCCAATTATGATATCCTTGTGAAGGCAGCAAAGTCCAAGGCAAGTTCCTTCACACTTGAAAGGATGTGTTTCCCTTGAGAAATACAATAAGTATTTCTGTATTTGAGTAAAATGTGCTATACTGTGAATGGCTTCACAGGAATGGTTGGGACCATTCCTGTGAAGCCATGAAATCACAAGCATTATCACAAAGAAACTTAACTATTCCTCCCTGATGGCTGAAGTTTTTTGAAGAAATACACCATGTTGCATAATTGTCCTCTGCCAGAATCTTTAATGAATTGATTTGCATGTTTTTTTAGCTCATTAGTGGTTTTGGGTTTTGCACCATCTTTGCAATTTTTCCATGTGTTATCGCATTTGCGAAGTCATTTGCCATTTAGTACATTGTCCTCTTAATCCCAGAAATATTTGGAGTCTTTACTGGTTTAGATATTTTCTATTGGAGCAACAAAAAAGCATTAATACTATAAAGTTGGTGCCTTTTTTTAAGCCTCATTATATGTGTCTCCAGTATTTACAAAGAAGTCAGGGTTTGCATATGAAAACCATAATTTTTTTAATAAAATGTTTATTCTTATCATCCTGCTAGTCCAGTTCAGATGCATGAATTTATACACTCTGCCAGCAGATGGAGACAGAACATAATGCTTCCAATGACATCATCACTGGTATTAGTAGTTGGTACAACACAGATGCTTGCAAATATTTTCTTTCTCCAGTAGATAGTGGCAGGTACTGGACTGGTATAGCAGTATTGTTAGACTCTTAGGAGGTCATTGGGTGTGATCTTGGTAGAGTAATTTTCAGGCCGCTCCCAGGGCACCAGTTTGCGAACTGTCTCCCCTGGTAGAGTGCCGTTCTCAGCTTCTGGAGTATCTTTTCAGTTTTATCTCCAATGTAGTAGGCCTTGGATCATACTCCTGGGGAAATTCCATGGTGGAACAGTCATTTGGTTAGTTCCCAGGTGCCTACGAGCCCTGGCAGAAACTTGAGATATTTGTGGCATGCAGGAAGGACTCTCGAGCAGGACTTTTGCTCTCCAATAATTTCTTTTTGTTTTCTACCTTTTCTCCCCCCTTCCCTAGTCCTCTTATGTGGATTTACCTCTAGCCTCGGTTATTCTTCCAGTGAATGAGCTTTCTGTTTTGCAGCAATTATTAAAGCTGTTTAAAAAAAAAAAAAAAAAAGGGAACAGAGCCCTGGTGCTTCTTTATTCAGCCACAGTTTGTTGCTGCTGTAACTCTGTTTTCAGCACCGGTGAGAGGAGGAGCTGGGGTTTCAGGTAGGCTTACTTAGCTGCTGTTTGGGAGGGGGCTTCCAACTGAATTTCAGCAGCTCAGGCACTGGGTCACAGAAGGTGGTGGTGGGAGGGTAATCACTCCTACAGCAACACCAGTAGCATAGATGGCCATGGACCATTTGGGGGTGCCTGGCAACAAGGCAGGATGGGGTTAGCTTGCGGGAATAAGGAGGAGGGGTTACCCCCTTCCAGGGTAGAATGTTTGAATCACTGAAGTGGGTCTGTTGACCTACCTCCTCTGGCCTTTTGTCTGGACACTTTGTTTTTTTTTCTAACAATTCAGGGAGCTTGGGGGGGGGGGGAGAGCAGGGGCCCAGACTGAAATTGAAATCTATTTGAGGAAGGAAGGGGGCCCTGGCTGCCAAGCCAGACTTACCTGTGTTTATTTGTCTTTTTTAAAATGCGTCCGCACTTAACCGGCAATATTCTTTAGAACAGCGGTTCTCAACGGGTGTGTCGTGACACACCAGTGTGTCCCGAAGCACACACAGGTGTGTCGCTACACTTCCCAGTCCCCCCCCCTGCTGGCCCAGGGCTCCCCCTGCCCCAGCGAAATAGGAATTCATCCTCCGCCCGGGCTTAAAATGCTGATAGCCCGGGCGGAATGCAGCAGGAGAGCTGGAATCAGCAGCACCAGCATGGTCTCTTCTTCCCGCCCCCCCCGTGGTCCAGAAGAGGAGTTGGAATGCAGTGGCCGCACGCGCGGGAAGAAGAGACCATGCTAGTGCTAGCAGTGTGGCCTGAAGAAGAAAGGGTCAGCCTTAAGAATGAGCAGCGCGGCACAGAGCACAAGAGGAACAACGTCAGCCCCCGCAGCCGATGGGAGTCCTTTCTAGAGGCCGCGAGGACTGGAAGTGGAGGAGGCTGCTGCTGCCGCTAGTTAGGTGGGGGGAGAGAGTGAGCAAGCATGCATGCATATGTGTTTGAGATCATGTGTGTGTGTGTGTGAGAGAGAGAGACAGCATGTATGTAAGTGAGCGACTGAGCCTGTATGTGTAAGTGTGTGATTGAAAACCAGTTTGTGTAAAAGAGTATGTGTGTGTGATTGAGATCCTTTGTGTTTCAGAGAGATAGCATGAATGTAAGTGTATGACTGAGAACCTGTATCTGTAAGTGAGAGATTGTGTATGTATGATTAAGAGCATGTGTGTTTGTGTGTGACTGAGAGCCTTTGTAGGTGAGAGTATGTGATTGAGAGCCTGTGTGTGAGAGAGAGAGCATGTTGTAAGTGTGTGATTGAAAGCCTGTGTATGTGTGAAAAGACAGCATGTGTGTAAATGTGTGATTAAGAGCGTATATAAGTGAGAGAGAAAAAGCATGTGTAAATGTGCTTGATTGAGAGCCAGTGTGAGAGAGAGAGAGCTTGTGTGTGATGAGAGAGAGGAGACAGTTGCAAGCAAACCATCCCTCCTCCTGCTAACTCAAAACAATCTCGGGGCACCTGGATATCAAACGTTCCCAGGTATGCAGAGCAAAGCATTTTTTTATCATTATTATTTTTCATTATTGGGTCTTTGTGCCTGCTATTTGGAAATATTTTATTGGTCTCTAGAAATTTTTGGTATGAGTTTTAAATTATTGGATATTTCATTCATCAGTTGGTTTTACTGCTATTGATTTTATATTTCTTGATTTGTTTTATGACACTGGTGATGTTTCTCTTTTTCCTTTGTTACACTGCACACAGAATCTCTGGCTTGTTGCGGTTTCCAGTTCAGTTTTCGTTGGCATGTTTCTATTTATACTTTATGGTCTCTTTATTCTTTGTTAGGTGAGGATCTGAACGTGTGACAGAGGTGAGGAATTCTGCTGGTGTGTAGTTTCTGTGTAGGACTCTATAGCAGCCTGGCTTGGTCCGTTTTCCTAATAGGAGGCGTATTGGAGTTTTACGGCTTGGTGTAATATTTTCAGTTTTGCCTTGTAAGTTTGAGTGCTGGAAATTGGCGTTGTTTTGTATGGGATGTTTATGCAGTTTCTGTTCAGACAGAGTACTTATCTTTCCCTTGTGTCATTCTTAACAATAAAAATAATACTGGGCCTTTATTTTTTATTTCCGCCATGAATTGTAATGAGCATTGTGTCACAGATGTGAGTGTGGTCTGTCAGGTGTGTCACGATGGGAAAAAGGTTGAGAACCATTGCTTTAGAATATCATTGGATAATTTTAAACCTGCTCTTAGAAATGGCTAGTGTTAGCCGAAAAACGTATTTATATCTGAGTTAGCTAGACAAGTTTTACGGCTACCTCATCCCCACTCCAAGAATTCTATGAAAAACCCATTACTTGTTCGGTTAAATTTTATCTGGAGAATGAGATATTTGGCTAAAATTTAGCTTATTAAGAGCCGGCTCTATTACAAAGTTGGCATTTAGCCAGATAATTCACAAGTTATGTAGCTAAATATCTTTGAATATTGGCCTCAGTTGTCTCCTTCCCTTCATTCACTCTTCAGTTGTTTGTTTTATTTGCATTTTGTATGTATCACTGTGACATCTGCATGGGTCTCTGATGACAGCACAGAACCACCCAGATGTACTTTCTAAGTAGATAAGGCACCTGAAACTTCAAGCACTAATATTTTCTCAGCAATGAAATAAAATTAAAAACAAGGAAAAGGCAACTTAATGGTATTGTTTATTTGATTTATATTCTGTTTTTCAGGAGAACTGGATCAAATAATGTAATACAAAGTTCCTATTTCTGCTACTTTGAACTTCAATATATAAATATTATGTACGGCCATCCCATTTTAATAAACATTGTGGGTAACAGACAGTATAATTGATGCCTTCACAATTATAATCGATATAGAGCTATTGACAGTGAGACTTCATTAAATTTAGATTAAAAAGCAATAGAACAGGTGATATCTTGTGATTTTCTTGAATATGTCCCTGAAGAAGCCCAGCCTTGGGTGAAACAAGGATCCGTTGTTGGACTAGATGCATATGGAGGATTCAATAGAGGGAGAGCCCCCTCTTTGGGTATAAATTGAGAAGCGCTGAAATTTCATGGAATAGCGTTGTGTGCGTGTATAATATCAGTATTTTTTGAACATTATAACTATTTGGAGCACACAATTGCCTTTTGAAATAGATTGGAAACTCTATGAAAAAAAGTGGTTCTTTTTTAGAAATGTTTTGAGGCTTTGTTGCACTTTTTTGTGAAAAATTGTATGAATTACATTGTGTCATTAGTGTATTGTTTTTAATAGTGTGATTGGTTGAATGATTGGTCTCAATAATTTTAACTGTGTATATGTTTACATGTTGGATTAATAAATAATATTGCACATTATTTGTAAATGATATATATTTCTCTGTGTATGTGGGAATAATTGATCATTAGAGAAATTGTTGTTTTACGTATTCCCTATGTGTTATTTGCTACAGTAAATATATTGGCCATGTATGCAGACCAAATAAAAAGGCCTCTTTCTCATTTTACAGAACTTGGAGATTAAGACTGATTCTGCCAAGGCTCTGGCGGACTCTTTAGACAAGGCTGAGTCTCCTTCCTTCCCGTACTTGAACACACTGCTAAGGATTCTGGCAACTCGCTGCATGATGCAAGCAGTCTACTTCTGCTCAGGAATGGACAGCGATTTCCATCATTATGGTCTAGCCTCCCCTATCTATACACATTTTACTTCTCCTATCAGAAGGTATTTAACTTTGAAATGTTCTGTAATAATATTCTAAAATAATTATTGGTGTGCATGCACCAAAGATTTTACAGTCCCATGTTTGAAAAGAGGGAACAATATATAAAATGTTTTGGAACTCGTTTGATGGACTGATATGCAATAGATCCAGGGTGTCCAATTTCTCAGAAATATGCACTGATCTCTATACCAACAATTTTCAACTTGTGTGTCACAAAGCACAGGTAGGTGTTTCTCCATCCTCCACCAGCAGATAATATGCTTCCTGGTCCTCCACTGGCTTGATTGCTCTTCCCTTCTCCTCTGCCCCAGCGAAACACAAAAAACAACTCCTTCGCCCAAGTTTGAAAATGTTGGCAACCTGGGCAGAATGCAGTAGCAGAGCTGGTGGAAATGGGGCAGCAGCCGTAGCGGCATGACCTCTCCTTTCATTCACACGCGACCTGGAAGAGGATGTGGTATGCGGTGAGCTTGTGCACATGCGGGAAGGAGGAGAGGCCATGCCGCCATCAGAAGCAGGAGTAGCATTGGCCTCAGGCCTGATTAATCATCAAGAGGAGCACCGTGGCCCAGAGCAAGAAGAAGAGCCACCAGTGGTCAGGAGTAGGAGGCAGAGCAGGAGGCTGATGGGACTCTTTCTATTTCTTGGGGCTATATAGGCTGAAGGAGAGGGATGCTGCTGCTGTTGCTTGTGCTTGGGCGGGGGAGAAGGGGAGAGGTGAAAATGAGTATGTGTGAGAACATTTGCAAGCAAATCTCTTTGCCTTTCCTGATAATTCACAGTATAACCCCTGGAAATCAAAAGTTCCCAGATATGGAGAACAGAGCATACTTGGAAGACCCCCAGATGGCACAGAGTACAGTACAACTTTTTGTTCTGTCTCCATCTGCTGGTAAGGGAGGAAAAAAACATTTGTCTAGATTGGTCTGGTAGGATTCAAGGAAGAAAAATTAGCAAGTAAGAACCAATTTTTGGTTCAAAGTACAGCTAAACCCAAATTTATCCTTATTCACTGATCATATACAAAATGCATGTTGTCTGTTACCGTTATCTTCTCTTCCCCACATGAAGAGCCTTGGAGCCTGGATTGACTCTAATTTATCTTTCAAGCACCATATCAAGTCTGTAGTCCTCACAGCATTTAAGTTGTGGGTTCTCTCTGGTCTTAAGTACTTCCTTGAATTTTGTGATTTGTCTTTTAGTCCAGTTCTCAATCTTACCACTGCTGGACTACTGTACTGCTATTTATGTTGGTCTCCCTGACTCTTCTTTGAGACCCTTGCAACTACTACAAAATTCGACTGCAAACCTGATTGCTGGCATAGGTCGTTGTGAACTCATCTGAACTTGATCTGCACTGGTTAACAGTTCACTATAGAATTTAAGTCAAAATCTGCATGATGGTGAATAAATTAGTTAACTCTGATTCTTCTCCTTGGGGAATGCATTATTAAGACTGTATCAACTCACACAACGTCTGAGGTCATCTCAGAGACATCTGCTGGATATTCCATCTGTGAAACAGTCATATCCCAGAGAGTCCCGGGACTGTGCTTTTTCAATACCGTAGCTGTTCTAATCTTTTGGAACCATTGCTTGAAGCCCTACTCCACACAGAGTGCTTGAAGACATTTAAAATGCAGTTTCCCTGTACGTACCCGGATCAGTCCAGACACCTGGGTTGTGACTCCGCACCAGCAGATGGAGACAGAGCAAAACTCGACGGGCTCCCTACATATAGTAAGGTGCCACCCACAGCCCCTCAGTCTTTCTCTGTCTCCAGCAGATGGGGCAGGTCCACCCACAGTCTCGGGGATCCTTGATTTTTTGGCTCGGGGTAGTCAGTCAGGGGTCTTTTTGTATTTAATCCTAAGTAGTTAGGGCAGTGTGTCTTCAAAAAAAAAAAAAAAAAAAAGAAGAAGAAAGAAGACATAAAGAAGATAGAAGTCTCCCGTCGGGGGAGCCTCCCAGGAGGGTGGAAGGTCCTGAGAGGACCATCCCCTCCAGGTCGAGGCCGCTGCTGAGGGTCGAGGACCCGGCCTGTGCTGGCAGCAGCGTCGGGGGTGACACCGGGGAGCCCGGTTCACTCACCCCCGCCGGAGCTGAAGACTTCAGGACCTCGGCTAGCGCCTAAGTAAAAAAAAAAAAAAAAAAAAAACTTAGCGGTTTCTTTGTTTTCCCTTGCGGCGCCGGCTCTCTCTCCCTCTTCGCCGTCGTTCCGCCGTTCGTTCGAGATCGCCATAGCGGAAGGGGGGCGCGGGGTGGGGAGCCCGGTCGTCGCTGCGATGCCGAGAGGGTCAGCGTGCCGCGCGTGCGGCTCTGTGCGCGCGCGTCTGTCCAGGGACGGTGTTTGCTCCAGCTGCGTCTCCGGCGGCGAGGGTTCGTCGGCGGTCGCCCGGGGGGGTCGATCGCGGGGTGCTCGTTCGCCGTCGCGGGCCGGAGGCTCGGAGCCCGCGTCCTCGGACCCGTTCCCGCTTAGCGCGGGAACGGAAGCCATTTTGTCCAGCGTGAGGGAAGCCACGAGGAGGGCACTCCAAGATGGCGCCCAGCCTCCCTCGCTGTCGCCGCAGCCCAGGATTTCGGGAGGAGAGCCTCCGGGACCCCGTGGGTCGGGGAGCCCGAGTGCAGTGGAGGGCTCCTCCGGATCGGAGGCCTCATTTTCCGAAGATTTCTCGCTGTTGCTTCAGAAACTCGCCAAATATAAAAAATCGCGTCTAAAACCTGGGAAAGCTTCCGGGGGGAAGGAAGCGTCCTCCCGGCCCCGGAAGAGAGCCGTGCGGACCCGGGACGCCCGGGGTGGGCCACGAGAAAAGCGACAGCCGCGTGGCGACCCACAGGAATCGGAGTCGGCGTCCACCGCCTCCTCGGACGATGAAGCGTTGTCGGGAGCCCCTGAAGGCCAGGAAGGCCATGAGGACGAGGGGCAGGCCCAGCCGGGAGCCGGCAAAGGGCCGCAGGCGGCGGAGGGTGACGACCCCAAGGTCGTCCGCCTGTTTCGGAGGGAAGAACTTTCTCCCCTTATCCCGGCTATCCTGGATGAGATCGGAGTGGATCCTCCACCTGTGGAGTCCCGGCAAGGCGTCAAGATGGATCCGGTGCTGTTGGGCCTGGCGGGCCCTGCGCTTGCCTTCCCTTGGCACTTCTCGGTCTCAGATATCTTGTTCCGGGAATGGGATACCCCGGAACTGGGGCTGAAGGTGACTAAGGCTATGGACAAGCTTTATCCCCTTCCAGAGGATGCTCTGGACCTGCTGCGCCTTCCACGGGTGGACGCGGCGGTGTCAGCAGTGACGAAGAGGTCCACCATCCCCGTTACCGGTGCTACGGCCCTCCGGGATATCCAAGATAGGAAGCTGGAGGTGCAGTTGAAGAAGATTTTCGAAGTGTCCGCACTGGGAGTGCGGGCAGCCATGTGTAGTACTTTTGCACTGCGAGCGGGGCTCAGGTGGGCCCAAGTCCTGCAAGCGAACGCCGACCTCTCCTCAGGGGAGGCTACTCAGGCGGATAACTTGGAAGCGGTGATTGCCTACAGCGCTGATGCGATGCATGATTTGCTCAGAACATCGGCCAGAGCTATGGTATCGGCGGTCTCGGCGCGTCGTCTCCTCTGGCTTCGCAACTGGGCTGCGGATGGGGCCTCCAAGGCTCATCTGGGTTCACTACCCTTTAAGGGAAAGCTCCTGTTTGGAAAACAGCTGGACGATCTGATGCAGTTCCTGAGCGAGAATAAGGCTTTTAAGTTGCCGGAAGATAGACCCAGGCCTCGGTCGTCCTTCTCGGCAAGAAACAGGTTCCGGTCTAACCGCCGGCAGCGGCCTCAGAGGGCGACGGGGTCAGGTCAGTCCTATCGGTCAGGATCGGCTAGATCATCCTCCTGGTCGCAGTCCTTTCGAGGAAAGAAGTTCAACAGGACGGGTGGACCCTCATCCGGCTCGGGGTCCAAGTCGGCCCAATGAAACGAGACGGGTCCATTCCTCGTTGCCGCCCACCCTCGTGCCGTACGTGGGCGCGCGGCTCACCTTGTTTTACGAGGCATGGACCAGAATTACTTCCGACCAGTGGGTCCTCGCTGTGATAAGAGGCGGTTACGCGTTAGATTTTGTTCGACTCCCGGTGGACAAGTTCCTCGTCTCACCCTGCAAGGCTCTCGTCAAGCGCGCCGCTGTCCGGACCACCCTCCGGCGGCTAGAGGACCTGGGCGCCATTACTCCTGTGCCGCAGGATCAGCAGGGCACGGGAAGGTACTCCATTTACTTCGTGGTCCCAAAGAAGGATGGAGCTTTTCGGCCCATTCTCGATCTAAAGGGCGTCAACCGGTGCCTGCGGGTGCCGCGGTTCAAGATGGAGACGATCCGCTCAGTAATTGCTGCGGTTCGTCCGGGCGAGTTCCTCGCTTCTCTGGACCTTACGGAGGCGTACCTTCACATCGGGATTCAGCCAGCGTATCACCGGTACCTGAGATTCTGCATCCTGGGCAGCCATTACCAGTTCAGGGCTCTTCCCTTCGGCCTCGCCACGGCTCCACGCACTTTCACCAAGGTGATGGTGGTGGTGGCTGCCCAGCTCCGGAGAGAAGGACTGCTGGTGCATCCTTACTTAGACGATTGGCTCATCAGAGCCAAATCGGAGGCCGAGTGTCGGCAGGCGATTGCCAGAGTCTTACACCTCTTGCGGTCCCTCGGTTGGGTGGTCAACTTGTCCAAGAGTCATCTGCAGCCTACGCAGCGGTTGGAGTATCTGGGGGCCCTGTTCGACACCAAGAGGGCCATGGTGTCGCTGACTCAGGAAAGAGTGGTCAAGCTCCAGCGACAGGTGCGCCACATTTTGTCCATGCGGTGCCCGCTGGTTTGCGATTACCTGAGGGTCTTGGGTTCCATGGCGTCGACCCTCGCTCTGGTCCCTTGGGCATTCGCTCATCTGCGACCGTTACAATCAGCGTTACTTTCCCGCTGGAAGCCGGTTTCGGAGGAGTTCCATCTTCCGTTGCCCCTCACGCCCTGTGCCAGGGCCAGTCTGCACTGGTGGCTCTCCCGGGATCATCTGTCCGGCGGGGTGTCTCTGGTCATGCCCACCTGGACGGTAGTGACGACGGATGCCAGTCTACTTGGCTGGGGGGCGGTCTGCGGAGGCCGCTCGGTCCAGGGACAGTGGTCGAGCCAGCAGTCACGGTGGTCCATCAACCGCTTGGAGACAAGGGCGGTGTCGTTGGCCCTGCAAGCGTTCCTCCCGTGGATACGGGGCCAGGCGGTTCGGGTGCTCTCGGACAACGCAACCACGGTAGCGTATATCAATCGTCAAGGGGGCACGAGGAGCCAGCAAGTGGCGGAAGAGGCAAGGTTGCTCATGATCTGGGCGGAACAACACCTCAGCGGCTTGGCGGCGTCTCACATCGCAGGTGTGGACAACGTGCAGGCGGATTTCCTCAGCCGGCATCGGCTGGATCCAGGCGAGTGGGAACTGCCAGACATGGCGTATCGCCTCATCTGTGCCAGGTGGGGAACGCCACGCCTGGACCTGATGGCCACCGCTCACAACGCAAAGGCCCCACGGTTCTTCAGCCGTCGGAGGGAACGGGGCGCAGAAGGAGTCGATGCTCTAGTACTTCCCTGGCCCACGGACGTGTTGATTTATGTGTTTCCCCCGTGGCCGCTGATAGGCAAGGTTCTTCGCCGAATAGAATTACATCCGGCGGCAGTGATCCTGGTGGCGCCAGAGTGGCCAAGGCGCCCGTGGTTCGCGGACCTCATTCAGCTGGCGGCGGAGCCTCCGCTTCGGTTTCACGGGGCCGCATCTCTTCTGCGACAAGGACCCGTCTGTTTGGAGGATGCGGATCACTTTTGTCTCGCGGCATGGCTTTTGAAAGGGCGCGCTTAAGGACTAAGGGGTACTCTGAGGCTGTGATTGCGACCTTGTTGAGGGCTCGAAAACAGTCTACGTCCTTAGCCTATATGAGGGTGTGGACGGTTTTTGAGGACTGGTGTAGTACTCATGAGGTGGATCCTGTATGTCCCCCGGTGCCGGGGGTCCTAGCCTTTCTGCAAGAGGGCCTCGCGAAGGGGCTGGCCTGGAGTACCCTGAAGGTCCAGATAGCTGCGCTTGGTTGTCTGCGCGGTAAGGTTCGTGGAGTGTCCTTGGCGTGTCATCCGGATGTGGTGCGTTTTCTTCGCGGCGCGAAGCATTTACGCCCTCCGGTACGGAATCCTTGTCCGTCTTGGAATTTGAATTGCGTGCTCTCGGCGCTTGGGGGAGCACCGTTTGAGCCTATTAAGCGGGCGACGCTGAAAGATCTTACTTTGAAGACCGTGTTTCTAGTAGCCATTACGTCGGCTCGTCGGGTCTCAGAGTTGCAGGCCTTGTCCTGTCGGGAACCGTTCTTGCGATTTTCGCAGGGCGGGGTTTCCCTGCGGACGGTGCCGTCCTTTTTGCCTAAGGTGGTGTCCTCGTTTCACTTAAATCAGTCAGTGGACCTTCCAGGTTTTGAGATCGGGGATCAAAGGGACAAGGGACTGAAAGAGTTGAGGAAGCTCGACGTTCGCAGGATTCTGCTTCGGTATCTAGAGGTTACGAATCCTTTTCGGGTTTCCGACCATCTGTTCGTTCTCTGGTCCGGTCCTCGCCGGGGGTCCGCTGCGTCGCGGGCCACTATTGCGCGTTGGCTCAAAGTGGCTATTAGCTCCGCATATCTCCTTCACGGCAAGGTGGCACCTAAGGGGCTTCGTGCTCATTCCACTCGGGCGCAAGCCACGTCCTGGGCCGAGGTCTCTCAGGTGTCCACGCAGGAGATCTGTAGAGCTGCGACGTGGAAGTCCTTGCATACTTTCACTAGGCATTACAGGCTGGATGTCCAGGCGTCTGAAGCGCCGGGGTTTGGAGCGAGTGTCCTCCGAGCGGGCCTCTCTGCTTCCCACCCTCGGTAGTTTGCTCTGGTACATCCCAGGTGTCTGGACTGATCCGGGTACGTACAGGGAAATGAAAATTAGTTCTTACCTGATAATTTTCGTTCCTGTAGTACCGCGGATCAGTCCAGGCTCCCGCCCGTCTGTTTGGTACGATGAAGAGAGAGAGAGTCCGCTCGTTTTGGTTATTCGTACTGCAATTGTTCCAGTTCTTGGCATAATGCCGCTTGCCTCTGGTCTGAAGTTTTCGGTTTTCAGCCAGGGGGTGTTTGAATTGGTTAAATTTGTTTTTAGTTAGTTAGTCGGGCACTGGTTAGCTTTGACAGTTCGTTCGACTGAGGGGCTGTGGGTGGCACCTTACTATATGTAGGGAGCCCGTCGAGTTTTGCTCTGTCTCCATCTGCTGGTGCGGAGTCACAACCCAGGTGTCTGGACTGATCCGCGGTACTACAGGAACGAAAATTATCAGGTAAGAACTAATTTTCATTTAAAACAGTATTGTTCAAATTAGCTTTTACTCGATAACTTGAATCTTTTCCATCTCTGTAATAGCTCTGGTCAAGTTTATGTAATGTTATAGTATTTTTATGTTTTGTGAATTATGATTGCCGAAATTGTATATCACCTAGTGCCCTGATTATAGGTGATTAGATTTTTAATAAAAGTTAAAAAAAAAAAAATACTATTCCAAATGAGATCTCACCAGCAACTTATACAGAGGCAATATAGTCTCCTTTATTTTTTCTGCTGAGTATTCCTTTCCGTATGCACCCAAGTATCTTTCTGGCTTTTGCTGTTAACATTATCGACCTGTTTGGCCACTTAACATCATCCGATACAAACACCTGCAGATCCTGCTCTTTTTTCTTGTTTAGAGGAATTTCACCCCTTCTACTGTACCATTCCCTTGGGTTTTTTGGAGCCCAAATGCATGTTTGAAAGTCTGCATTACTGTAGTTACAACCTAAATTTCTGCAGCCATGGGCTAAGTGAAAGAGGTTCATCTACCCATTGGAACATCCACAAACTAAGCTGTGTTTAATTGTAATGGCTTGAATTATTTGCAGCAATAATTATAAATATAAGAATTAATTGCACCAATGTAAATATTTTCCAAGGGGGAAGGTATTGTACATGAGCTTTAGAGACCACACAGAAGGCTTTTTCAAACACCTGCATTACATCTTCATATCATTTTTGGATGATTCTTATGGCAGTCCAAGAAAAGTTATCAAAGTATAAAGTCTACAACGAATCAAACTTTCTCCAGGACAAGTACAGATACTATAACCATCCTGCTTAATCAGACTACTATGGAATCAGCCTCAAACCCAGATCCTGAAATGCTATATTGCATGGATGTAAATTGATTGCCATTTTCAAACTGGTTTGAGAACTGGAGGGGTAAAGGCAGTAAAGATGCGAAAGTGTTGCTGTCATGCACTCGTTAGTCTGCAAGTAATACTTTTGAAGACACTGCTGAAGACTGAAGCAGAAAGTTAATGTCAGATAAGACAGATATGTAACTGAGTGACTTTAAAAAAAAAAATCTGTTTAATAAGTAAGCACAGACTGCAGTTGACTTCATAAGTTTGTTGGAAACAGGAATTGTTTTTATCTTATAATTTAAATGCTTGTTTTTTTATTGCTACAGATATTCTGATATAATAGTGCATCGGCTTCTGGCATCAGCTATAGGAGCAGATAGTACATACCCAGAACTGACAGACAAGCACAAACTAGCAGACATATGTAAAAATCTCAATTACCGACACAAAATGGCTCAGTATTCTCAAAGAGCATCCGTCGCATTTCACACTCAGGTAAGTACTGCAGCAGAGATTGTGTCCTCTGGAGAATGCCCCCTTATAAGTAGTAGGTAGCTTATAATGGTCAGGCATCTAAAGAATGTATTGTGAATGTTGAGAACTGGCAGAACTTGAGAGGATGGTAATAAAGAAGAGGAGAAGGAATGGAAGGCCTGATTCCTTGCAGACACAATCATGGGAGAATGGAGAAACTGTGTGTGTTGAAAACAAAGAGAGAGATTGACATCGGAATGGGCGACGAAAGGGTAAAAAAATAAGCATGTTATATAGTGGACAGGCTGAGAGGCAAAGGAGAGGGCACTTTGGAAAGAGAAATAGACTGGCTTTTGAGAAATAGAGAGGGAAATAGAGGACTGAGATTTTGAGAGGAGAGAAGTATGGGTTAGAGAAAGGAAAGTATGTCTTGGGGATGAGGGGATAAAAGCAGTTAAGAGTGCAGTTTGAGTGAGAAAGGAAGATAGACTGATGAAGAGAAGGAATACTGATAAGAGGAGAGAAGGAAAAGTAGGCTTGGGAAGAGGGAGGGAGACATTGGAAACTGGAATAAGTAATGACAACAGTGAGAGACTGCAGAAAATAAAACAAAACGTGGAGGAGAGGAAAAAGTCATATTGGGAGGGTAATTTTCAAACACAGAGGGATAAAGTAAAATTGGATCCCTGTACATACCTGGATCAGTCTAGACCGTGGGTTGAGCCTCCTGTCCAGCAGATGGAGACAGACCAAAACTGAAAGGGTATCCTATATCAAGACAGCCTACCCTGCAGCCCTTCAGTATTTGTCTGCTCCAGCAGATGCCGGCAGCTCACCCTGCGGTTCCCTAGCTTTACTACTTAGCCTTTGCCCTGTGGGGGTTTTTCACTCTCTTTCTGTCAGGATCAAGCAAGTATTTTTGTTCTTTCTAAATTTAAAAATAAATAAATAAAAAGATCTGTGAAAGTTTGAAAAGGCTCTGTCATTTCAGGAGACAGCGCTGTCTCCTTGCTCTTGGGGGGCCTAGGGGGGCTTGCCCCTTGAGTTAATCAGCCTAGGCCCTTTTCCCAGTGAACTTTGTGTTTGGGGCAATACTGGTGGTCCAGTCACTCCCCCTATATAGCTACCTCTGCCCCGGGGCGCTTAATTCCCCGGCTGTGCTAACAGGGAGGTATTTCAAAGTAAAAAAAGAAATAAGAGGCACTGCATATTTATTACTCGGCAGCTTGTTTCTGACAGAAGGAGCGAGCAGGGTTCGTTCTCCTGCACCCACTCCTCAGGGTAGCACGGCTCAGCTGTTTTTCCCTGCCTCGCGGCACTTCTTACTTTACTCATGCCATGTTCACATCTCTGTCTAGCCTGCAGGGAGCCTGCATCACGGCTCTTCCGCGATGGGCTCTGTTCTGGGTGCCTGCCAGTTGGGGAAGGTCCCTCCGCGGCAGCGATCAAGCCGGCAACCCGGGGGCGGTCCTCCCACCGCATGGCCAACCTTCTGTTGTTCGGCTGTAAAACTGCAACGCCTTGGTGTTTCCTTTGGTAGGAATACCTCCATCTTTCGTGAATGAGACACATCGTTGCCTCCAACTGCTCTCATTACCTGGGGTCTAACTTTCTCTGACTGAGAAAATCCACCTGAACGCTGTTCACTCTGACAATGAGAGATGCTGCCAGCTACTCCAAGTCCTGCTCTGCCCAATGAATCAACCCCTGGGCCTCGTAAGCCACTGCCTGATTCTTGGTTCCGCCTTGGTGGTTGATGTAGGTCATCGTCATCGCATTGTCTTATAGGATCAGTGCTGGACGGCCGTGGAACCTTGGCAAACAACAAGCAATGCGAAATGCACCACTCTCGTCTCTAATCGATTGATAAACCATAAGGCCTCCTGTTTCAACCACTGGCCCTGCACCGACTGATCTTGCCACACCGCCCTCCATCTGGAGAGGCTTGCATCGGTGGTGACTATTACCTAGTTTGGAACCTCCAATTCCGCACCACGCTCCTGATTGGTGCGAGTAAGCCACCAGGAAAGACTGCCCCTGACTTCCCCCTCTAACAGAAGAGTAAGATGAAACTCTTCCAATAATGGATTCCAGCGGGAGAGAAGAGCCCCCTGCAGAGGCCGCATATGCATGAACACCCAATGCATTAGTTCCAATGTTGATGTCATAGAACCCAGGACCTGTAAATAGTCCCAGACCCTGGTCTTCTAAAGCTCTAGCAGAAGTCGAATCTGGCTCTGCAATTTCATCAGTCTCTCTCTGTGAGAAACACTCTGCCAGCATGTCAAACTGAGCTCCCAGATACTCCAGAGTTTGAAAGAGAACTAAATGACTTGTTGCTAGGTTTTCAATCACAAATCTTGCCCCAAAACACAATCAATGTATTCCAGTCACCTGAATATGTATACACAACTCTAAAAATGTTGTTCAACTGGTCAATATCAATTTAACACAATCATATAGCCAAACTCAATGTTGCATATGTAGGCCCCTTACTCTAAGGGTCTGTAATTAACCACAGAGTCTAATACCGTATAGGGTCACCTTGCTTTTAATTACAACAACTTTTATATGTATTTTTTAAAGATTTTTTATCTATTTAATAAAAATTTTTGTCCCAAATGTGCTGCTGAAAATCCAAATTTTTGACGCCAACTTTGGCTTTGTTTGCTATATTTCAAGAATTCAGATGGATGAGTATTCAAGTTCTTCTTGTATCTGAATTGAACATTACCAGGGACAGCTGCTCTGCAGCATTTTCCCACCGTGACTGACAAATGGGAGGCCTAAGCACGCGATCCCTACATAGTAAATTGCTTCACCTTTGCTGGGTGCCACTGAAGAAAGGCCTGCAGGCCCTGGAAACATTCCAGGTAGGAGAAGGAAGCTGGATCTATACCAGATCCCATAGGCCCAACCTTGCTCTCTCCAACCTTTCTCTCTTGGTGAACCTTCTGTCCTCGATTCCAGCGCGGGAACTCACGCGCAGCCTCAGAACAAAGCTCTGACATCACTTTGAAGCTCCGCCTTCCGGGCCTGATTGACAGTTCCCATGACAGCATGGCTAATGCAGCCCTGCTATTGACGGGAAAACTACCCATACACTTTTACTCCTAATTTGCGCAGGTAGATTTTTCTAGAAAGAATACACACATACTTTTGAAAATTAAAAGGTAAGTGCAGATCCCTCACCAACCTTGGAAATACCACTTCTCACTGTGAGTAAAAGTATGCACTTAGAGGCCCTATGTATGCACTCTTACCCGCATACAGGGTAGGCTATTTGGTAAAGCCCATTTCCATGGGTAATGTACCATTTTACCTCCAGAAATTACTTTGAAAATTACCCTACCTGTATTCATTGTAGGAAAGTTGGGGAAACAATTTTCTGCCAGATGGAGAGTTCATATTTTTAAGACATGTGCTGTCATCTGGAGAAGCGCAGCATGATGCTGCATGTGAAGGATGGCTAAACTTTTAAAGCCAAGCGTCCAGGAGGTGATGTCATTTTGTTGGTGGTTTTAAGCACATTTCTTCATAACCAGCTCTGTTAGTTCCGATCCTACAGTTCATGTTGTACTTCAGTTTTTGTCTCTCTTTCATGTTTCTGTTACAGCTGTTCTTCAAAACCAAAGGAATTGTGAGTGAAGATGGGTACATTTTATTTGTAAGAAAGAATGCAATTGTGGTTCTAATCCCTAAGTTTGGTCTAGAAGGCACAGTTTTCTTTGAAGAAAAACACAAGCCAAAACCAAGACTTATTTATGATGATGAGGTAAGAAATTTAACACACAGTGACCTAGAAATAAACAGGTTTGGTTTTATTCTGTCACACTCTACCATTAGAGCGGTAGTAATCGAGCTATAAGATGAAAAGCTTGACAAGAAACTTGTCATTTTAATTTGATGATCTTTCTACAGCAGGAGCAATTTACTGTACTTATCTCTTGTTTAAAATAAATCTCGATATTCTGAACAAACAGAATTTCATTATCCTGCCAGTTAAATAAAATCAATAATTTACATGTGGAAGTTGATAAATTGTTTAACAATGTACTTAACTATTGGAAAATGTTACTGAACATTTAAGGATGTACTAATAGCTGTGAGACAATGTGCAAAAGAGGGTTGAGTGCATCAGTAGAGGTACGTAAGTTAGGGGCTAAAGCAAGTCATCTATATTCAGCGTGTATATGCACCTGAAATATATTTCTAAATATAGGCACCTAATTTTAATTTTAAGCACCTTGAAGTGAGATGCCTACGGGCCGATGCAATAAAACACGCATGTGAACAGCCACCTCTTCTGGGCACCCAATGCTATATTTAAATGAGCTGGTGCATTAAAAGTGGACACGCTAGGGAGAAATTGTGCATCCCTAATGCTCAAATGCATCGGGGTGCCTAGGAGACATGACTGTGCTTTTACATATTGCTATGGGCACTCAAGAAAAAATTAATGTAATGGATTGATTATTTAAAAAAAAATAAATAAAATTTCTGAAAGCACAATAGTAAAAGGCAAAATCAGTCTGGAGCATGTATATTGTGCATCCAGAAATTTTTTTTTGTAATCAATCCATTTCATTTAATTCTTTATGGTTCCCTGTACGTACCCGGATCAGTCCAGACCATGGGTTGAGCCTCCTTTCCAGCAGGTGGAGACAGACTAAAACTGAAAGAGTGTCCTACATGAGGACAGAGCCTGTCCTGTAACCCTTCAGTATTTGTCTGTCTCCAGCAGGTGCATCAGCTCACCCTTCGGTCTCCTGATCTCGGCTAGTTAGCCGGCTATCTATCTATCTTTTCCTTGGATCAAGCAAGTACTTTCTTTTAGGAGTTAAATTGGCCCTTTCTTCTTTAAAAAAAAAATAAATAAATAAAATTAAATTTAAGATAATTAGTTTTTTTTCTGTGCAGGATGCGGCACCGTCTCCTGCCTCTTGCCGGACTCAGGGGGCTTCGCCCCTTGTGCGGAGCATAGCCTGAGTCCGTGTGCACTTCCAGGTGTGGGGATCGAGTCTGGTGGTCCAGTTCTCGTCTCCCCCTCCTCTGGCTGCCGAGGGGGCTTAGAGCCCCAGTGCTGTGTTCAATTTTTACAAGTAAAAAAAAAAAGTATTATTATTAATTAAACTTTTAACAAAAGCGTTTTATATAGAAACTTCAAAGTAGGAGGCAAGTGAAAACTTAGAAGAGAATTCAAAAAGATAACTTTGCATTCAAATAGGGCATTAACATAGCTTATCCTCCAACATTTCTAAATTCAACCCTCTACTCATTTGGAGTTATTGGGGAAGAAGTGGTGGGTTGTCTGGCTTCCACGAATTTTTTTAACTGGTCAAACTGAAAAAAAATAAATACTTCAGTGCCTCTTTTTAAGATACATTTACATGGGTAACGTAAAACAAAAGAATAACATAATTCTATAACTTTTTGTCGAATAGTTAGAAATTCTTTTCTCCTGATTTGGGTGACCTGAGCCACATCAGGAAATAACTTCACCGGCTGGTCATAATAAGTCAAAGGAAACTTCCTAAAATAGGATTTCATAATGGCATTCACATCCTGTTTATAAATAAAGGATGCCAAGAGAGTACCCCTCTCTATAACATCCATGTTAGAATTTTCCAGAAAGCTTGTCAAGTTTACTGGAACATTTATTTGATTTATTTCTCTAAACGAAGCTCTCTTATTCACAAAGTAACAAATATTTATAGATGGCATATTCTCAGGCAAAAAAGAGAGATCTTCGGTGAGAAATCTTTTTAATGTAGTAAAGGGGATTTCTCCCACTATTTTAGGAAAATTTAGAATCCTTAAGATATTTTAAGCTATTTTCGATAGCTTCCAGTCGTCTTAAACAGGATATTTGATCTCTGAGAATTGTTCCATTTAAGTCCTGTATAGCTTTGATCTTATTTTCTGCCACGCTGACCTTATTCGAGATTTGTGTTAGTTGTTCCTGAATTTCATCTGTTCTCTGCTGTGAATTGTGGGCTACTGAGTCCATTTTCTTTTCTAATCTGTTCAAGGAAGCCCCAAGTCCCACTATTACCTCCCATATAGTCTCCAAAGTTATAGTCTCCGATCTAGATGGAATGACTGTTGACTCACCCCCAGCGTTAGATGTCCTCTGGGCACGATTTTCATTTGCAGACGCCACCTCTCTCACATCTCCTCCGATGCTCTGCGGTCCAGTCTCCTCTCCTCTAACGCCGGGATCTGATCCTACCACGGCGTTTCGAGAGTTCTCCGCGCTCACTTCCTCCGAGGCGACTCCCCCCTCGTGCTCTGTCGACTCTGCCGCGTCATCGGAGAGCGACTGAGTAGGTTCGCCTCCGGGGTCGCGCTGAGCTGGGGGTTGGCGCTGATCAGGGCTCAGGGACGCTTCCTCCAAGGGAACTCCCGGCTCTCTTTCACCGGGATTCCCACCGGGCTCATCAGCTCCCTGAACTTCTGGAGCGGACAGGAATCGTTCGATATCTAGCTGAATAGATGGTGGTAAGGACTCAGAGGGGTAAATCCTCACTTTACCTTTTCTTTTTGCAGGCATATCGCTGTATTTTCAAGTAACAGTTACAAAAGTTTCAGCTCGAGTGTTCCCTGCCACATGCTATGCCGCCATCTTGCCAAAAAAAAGTATTAAAGTTCTCAAAGTTCTTTATTTACCTTTTTTTTACAGCACTCACAGTATATTTTTGTCTTTTTTATTCTTTTGGTTCTCTGGGGGCTTGAACCGGCAGCCAGACAGGCAGGAGTCAGCAGGTCTCTCCCCTGCTTCACTCCTGCCGGCGGGCTGCCAATCATCTTTATTTTTAGCTTTTTTTTTTGTCTCTCAGAGCGGCTTCACTGATGCCGCGGCCGGCAGCCTGCCTTACCTGTGGGCTGCCATCGTCGCGTTTTTCGCGAGAGGGTCTCTGCTCAGCCTGCCTGCCGGGTGGGAAAGGCCCCTCCTCGGCAGGGCAGGCAAATCTAGCCTGGGGACCACTTCCCCAACGCATGGCCAGGCCATTCCCGGGTCGGCAAAGCCCGGGAACGGCGGCCATCTTGGATTTTTTGGCAGCTCCCATTTCGGAGCTGCCTGGGGCAGGGAACCAAATTTTTTTGATCTACCCCCCTGATTTGAGCCCCCAGGCCTCCCAGGACGTGGTCCCTGACCCCCCCCTCGCCCCCCTTTCTCCCCCCTGGGAATTTTAGGGCTCGTTTCTCACCAGATTTTGTCGTCCTCCTGCACAAATCTTATTTGGCTAGCTTGCAGGAGGGGGAGCCCCCCCCCCCCCCCGGAAAAAATCCCTCGCTCCACGCCGTCGACTGTCCGCCCGGCTGCGGAGCCTCCGGGGTCCATTCGGGTGCGGGTGGTCCCGGGTGTGCCCCCCGCTGACCCCCCGATGGATCCGGTACTTCTGGATCCTGACCCTTTCTCTGATTCAGCTACCCTTCCCACTCTGGAGGGGGACGATCCCAGGGTTCTCCGGATGTTCCAGAGGGAGGAGTTGGAGCCTCTCATCCCATTTGTACTCCAGGAATTGGGGTTGGAGGGGCCCCCCAAGCATACCCTTACGGCCTCCTTGCCAAAAAATATGGACCCGGTCCTGGCGGGACTCAGAGCTCAGGAAAGTGGTTTTCCATTTCATCTCATGCACAAGCTATTGCTCCTGCGGGAATGGGAGGCTCCCGAAGCGGGGCACCGGGTGGGGCGCACCATGGACAAGCTCTACCCCCTCCCGGAGGAATGTTTATAAATGTTGAAAAGTCCCTCCGTGGATTCCTACGTCTCTGCGGTCACCAAGCACACCACTATCCCAGTGGAGGGATCGACGGCCCTGAAGGATGGACAGGACCGCAAGCTCGAGGCGCATATGAAACGCATTTTTTAAGTCCTGGCTCTGGGGGTCCGCACAACTGCCTGCAGCAGTCTCATGCTGCGTGCAGGTCTTCGGTGGACCCAACAGTTATTTGGCGCCCAGGACCTCCCGTCGGCAGAGGTGGAGCAGGCCGAACGTTTGGAAGCCGTCATCACCTATGGGGCCGATGCGCTCGACGACCTCCGCGTCCAGGCGAAGGCAATGGCCTCGGTAGTGTCCGCTAGGCAACTCCTCTGGCTGCGCAGTTGGTCGGCTGACCCGTCCTCCAAAGCACGGCTGGGCTTGCTGCCCTTCAAAGGTAAGTTGCTGTTTGGTGAGGACCTTGAGAAACTTATGGATTCCTTGGGGGAAAACAAGGTCCATAAGCTCCCGGAGGATCGTCCGAAACAGTCACGCTCCTTTACACCCTCCCGTCCTCATTTCCGGGGACAGAGACGGTATACCCCACGCGGACGGGGTGGTTCCACGAGGGGTTATTCTTCCTGGTCTCAGTCTTGGTCGCAGCCCTTTTGTGGGCGTCAGCCCTTTCGTGAGGGCCAGCCTGCGCGCTCCACCCCCAAGCCTGCCACTCAATGAAGGTCAGTCGGCCCATTCCTCGGTCCCCTTTCTGGGCGGCCGCTTCTCCCTTTTTTTCGAGGAATGGGTCAAAATCATGTCTGACCAGTGGGTCCTCGACATGGTACAAGACAGGTACGCCTTCGAACTTGTCCGCGACCTCCCGGATCTCTTTCTATTCTCCCCTTGCGGGTGTTCCAAACGGGAAGCGGTAGAGCAAACTCTCGCCAGACTCCAGTCTGGGCACAGTTGTCCCGGTCCCGGAGAAGGAGCTCCGCACAGGCCAATATTCCATTTACTTCGTGGTGCCCAAGAAGGACGGGGCTTTTCGGCCGATCTTAGACCTCAAACGGGTCAACCGAGCTCTCAAGGTCCCACGTTTTCGCATGGAAACCTTGCATGCGGTCATCGCGGCGGTTCGCCCCGGAGAGTTCCTCGCCTCGCTCGATTTGACAGAGGCGTACTTTCATATCCCGATTCACCGCGATTACCAGAAGTATCTTCGTTTCCACATCCTCAACCGGGATTTTCAGTTTCGGGCTACCTTTCGGCCTTGCGACCGCGCCTCGCACCTTCACCAAGATCATGGTGGTGGTGACGGCAGCCCTTCGTCCGGAAGGCATTCTAGTTCACCCCTATCTGGACGACTGGCTTGTGCGGGCCAAGTCGGAGGTTTTCTGCAATCAGGCAGTGAATCGGGTGCTAGCCCTCCTCGCGTCTCTCGGGTGGATAGTTCCTGGGAGCCCGCTTCGACACTCGAGTGGGCAAGGTCTTCTTGCCTCGTGCGTGGGCCCTCAAGTTGATCGGCCAGATTCGGAATCTGCTCTTGTTGCCGTTGCCAACGGCCTGGGACTATTTGCAGGTCCCCGAGTCTATGGCTTCCACCATCGATCTGGTTCCCTGGGCCTTTGCTCATATGCGACCGTTACAGAAAGCTTTACTATCCCATTGGCAGCCGGTGTCGGAACAGTTCCACATAGTCCTCCCCCTCTCGGCCTCTACCATCGCCGACTTGCAGTGGTGGCTTTCGCTCCCCCATCTTCTCCGGGGAATGCCCCTTCGGTCTCTACAGTGGACGATAGTAACCACGGACGCCAGTCTCTCGGGCTGGGGTGCGGTCTGCCTGGCCAGGTCCACCCAGGGAGTCTGGTCGCCCATTCAGACTCGCTGGCACATCAATTGGTTGGAGGCCCAGGTGGTGTGTCTGGCTCTGCAGGAGTTCCTTCCCCTCATACGCGGCAAAGTGGTGAGAGTGCTGTTAGACAACTCCACCACCGTGTCTTACATCAATCGTCAGGGGGGCACCCAGAGTCGCCTGGTGGCCCTGGAAGCCAACCGTCTCTTCGCCTGGGCAGAACGGCACCTGGATTGCCTGGCGGCCTCCCACATTGCGGGCAAGGAGAATGTTCAGGTCGATTTTATCAGTCGCCAGTCGCTCGATCCGGGAGAGTGGGAACTCTCGGACGCAGCCATAGATCTGATCGTCTGCAGGTGGGGCCCTCCCCACCTGGACTTAATGGCGACCATGCGCAATGCCAAGGCCAATCGGTTCTTCAGCTGCTGGAGGGAGCACGGCTCGGAGGGAGTGGATGCTTTGGCCCGCAGACGTCCTTCTGTACGTGTTCCCTCCGTGGCCCCTTGTAGGAAAGGTCCTCAGAAGAATAGAACTCCACAGGGGGCCGGTGATTCTGGTAGCGCCCGAGTGGCCTCGCAGGCCATGGTTCGCGGATCTTGTCAACCTGGCGACGGACGGACCTCTGCGGCAGGGATATCTTCCTCGTCTACTGTGGCAGGGGCCTGTATTTTTCGACCAGGTCGATCGCTTTTGTCTAGCGGCCTGGCCTTTGAACGGCGGCATCTGAGACGTATGGGCTACAAGGAAGAAGTCATTTCCACCTTGCTTTGAGCCCGGAAGCAGTCGACTTCTGTAGCCTACGTGCGCATTTGGAAAGTCTTTGAGACTGTTTGTTTGTGAAGAGTCAGGTGTCTCAGCTCACTCCGCCCCGGTCTCGTTAGTTCTTTCTTTTCTTCAGAAGGGTCTCTCCAAGGGCCTCTCCTTCAGTTCTCTCCGCGTGCAAGTTTCCGCTCTTGGCTCTCTTTTCTCGGACGGGTCGAGGGTCATCCTCTAGCGGCTCACCCGGACGTAGTTCGGTTCTTGAGGAGAGTCAAACACCTTCGTCCTCCCGCTCGCATTACTGGTCCTTCATGGAGTCTCAATCTGGTCTTCCGGGCCCTCTGCTCTGCTACATTCGAACCTCTCCGTCGGGCAACAGTAAAAGACCTTAAGCTCAAGACTGTTTTCCTTGTTTCGATCGCCTCCACTCGGAGGGTCTCTGAGATTCAAGCGTTGTCCTGTAGGGAACCTTTTCTGTGATTTTTCCGACTCTGGTGTCTCTCTCAAAACTGTGCCTTCTTTTCTTCCTAAGGTGGTGTCCGCCTTTCATGTCAACCAGTCTGTAGAGCTCCCAGCGTTTTCTCCGGACGAAATTGCGGGCTTCGCAAACTGGATGTCAAATGCGTTCTCCTCTGGTATCTGCAGGTTACCAATGACTTTCGGGTCTCGGACCATCTTTTTGTCCTCTGGAGTGGTCCCAATCAAGGCATGCCGGCTTCTAAGACCACTATTGCTCGGTGGTTGAAGGAAGCCATTTCCTCGGCTTATCTCTGCCAAGGACGGACAATTCCGGAGGGCTTAAAGGCTCATTCGCTACGTTCTCAGGCTAATTCCTGGGCAAAGAGCCAATCGGTCTTTCCGCAAGAGATTTGCAGGGCCGCCACCTGGATGTCCTTGCATGCTTTTGCTCGACACTACCATCTGGATGTGCAAGCGCCGGTTTTTGGTTCTTTTGGGCGGCAAGTGCTTCGAGCGGGACTGTTTCGGTCCCACCCGGGATAGGGAAGCTTTGGTACATCCCACGGTCTGGACTGATCCGGGTACGTACAGGGAAAGGAAAATTAGTTCTTACCTGTTAATTTTCGTTCCTGTAGTACCACGGATCAGTCCAGACGCCCTTCCCTGTTTGTCTTTCTTTTCTGTCCTCTCGAAGTTTGTTCCTGCAGATTTTGATACTTCATTCTTTGCAAGAATACTGAGCAATTACACCGGAAGCCTTGGTTGTTCAAGTACCAAGTATATGCAAGAGCGGTTATTTATTTATTTATTTATTGAGTTTTATATACCGTCGTTCGTCATACCATGTTTCTTACATTGTTCTACAGTTGTTCATTTGAGCTTTATGGTTACTTGCTTGATCCTATTCTGGTTTTGTTGTTTTCTGCTTTGACAATGGTTATACTGAAGGGCTGCAGGATAGGCTCTGTCCTCATGTAGGACACCCTTTCAGTTTTAGTCTGTCTCCAGCTGCTGGAAAGGAGGCTCAACCCACTGTCTGGACTGATCCGTGGTACTACAGGAAAGAAAATTAACAGGTAAGAACTAATTTTCCTTTAATCACCAAAAGCAGTAGATCTACTGTTCTGTGGTGAGGAACTACAGAGAGCAGCATTTTGGATTTTTTCATGACTTGCGGAATGATTTAACGCCAGCTCCAGGGCTGGCGTTAAATTTGCCACGTTAAAAAGTGTATTGGGTGCCCAGGGATTTACTGAATCAGGGGATTATAGCTAATAGCCTCATCTGCATGGAATTTACATTTGATGAGCATTATCAGCTATGCAGTTGTTTAGGCATGCGTTTTGGATACGCTAATCCCCTTATTGCATCGGGTGTTAGTCTAGTGCAGTGATGGCGAATTCCAGTCCCCGAGGGCCACAAACCCAGGTTTTCAGGATATCAACAATGAATATGCATGAGAAAGATCTGCATGCACTGCCTCCACTGGATGCAAATCTTTCTCATGCGTGCTCATTGTGGCTATCCTGAAAGTCTGGCCTGTTTGTGGCCCTCAAGGACTGTAGTTCACCATCCCTGGTCTAGTGCATCCAAAACACTCAACTAACTGCTCGTTAACTTGTGCACTAGGCTGGGTGGACTTTATTGCATCGGCCCCCTAGTTAGGCCAGTTATAGGAAGGGCCTAAGTTATGTTGCCCAGCTCTGGAAATCCAGTTCTGAGCCCCTAACTTTATTGTCCTCACTTTGGTTCTGACCCCTTTTAAGGTGATTACATTTAGGTGTGTTGTAATTTAAGGTGCTTAAATTTACTTGCTTAGAGCCAGTACATTTTTTATTTCAAAAGACTAGGTGAGTAACTCTCTTTTTAAGGTACATAGGCCTTTTGAATATCAGCCCCTCTGTGTGTACAGATAAATACATCATAGTTGCTCCTTCACTGCTTGGAAATACCACTTCTAAACATCGCTGGCAGTTCCTCATCGACCCATGCCCACAGACTCACATCATATGCGCACCCACCCAGACGTCGTGAGAGGATAATTTATTGATGCCTCTCCTGTTGCCCCTTACCTCGGCAACTGGTCCCTGACTTCTCCTCAGTCTGTTGCCTCTTGGTGCTTTCTGCTTTCTGTTGTGCCTCCTCCTCCCTTGTCCTCTCCCTTTCCAGCCTTGCCTCCTGTCTGTGCCTTCGTGTTCCTTGCTGTGTCTGTGTGTCCCGGAGTGGTTCTCTGTTCTTGTTTCTGCCTGTAGTTCTGGTTCTGACCCTGGCTTGCCTCTGACTCTGCTGTCTGCCACTTGCTCTGACCAGTTTCCTGCCTCTTGATTCTGCTATCTGCAGCCTGTCTCAACTTCTGCCCGATACAATCACAAGAACCTGATTTGATAAAAAACGAAAAACACACATTTCAGAACTCATTTCTGAGACCTTCACAATAGGTGAATGGGCTTTGGAATAAATCACTTATGTATGGTTAGAAGAATACAGATTTCTTCTGATAACCACAAAGGTGATAAATGGCCAATTTTTACAATCATTGGTCTTTTATGTGGTTTGGGGTTTTTTGTTGTTTTTTTTAACTTATTTTCTTATTTTTTCCATTTAAAATACTTTGAGATATAAATTGTCATAATCTTATAATGTTGCATTGAAAATCTCAATGCAACCTCAGCCCAGGCAGTGTTTTTTGCCTTCTCACCCCCAGGGACCCGCCTACGTCCTGCCGACCGTCAGAACCCAAGGGCTCAACCTGTGGGGGAGATGGTTAGTAAAGGTGAAGTTCCTGACAGTCCCTCTGTGGGATTCATCCACCTGTGGTAGTAAGCCACACTACCATCCAAGGGTCCACGAATTGTAACACTCACATCAAAGTATTGTGATTGCTTTGTTGGAATTAGGGTCAGCAAATGGTAGAGATTATTCCTTTTTATTGGATTAATTCAATATGTATGGGACTGGGTTTTGAGAGATGTGCTGCCTTTATCAGGTCACTCATTTACATTGGGTTTAAATAGTACAAAGCCCTTTAGACATTGAAGCTGCAGTTTACATTATAATTATACCTCAGTAAAAGGATACTTTTGGTGGTGGAGAGGGTGGGAGGGAGGGAGAGTCTTGAGAGAGGCGACAGAGAAAGTACTCTTTTAACTTTACATTTTTACTATCTCTGATAACTGGTGAGAAAGCCAAATGTCTTTATTGATTCCATTTGAGGTCCATATTCAGACACTGGTTTACTATCAAAGTTAGTCAGGATAAACTTGTCTGGCTAGCTTTTCAAAAATATTCAGTGGCACTATGTACTAAATTTCTCACCTAGGAACCATTTTTCTGCCACAGACAGATGTAGGCCATCCAATGCAGAAAAAGCATTTTACATGGGTATAATTTGGGGGAGGAGGTATCTGAGTCACAGGTCTTACCCTGCTGGAGCAAACAGTAATCCATGTGTTTCTGGGTTTTTGAGTCCTCTTTGGGAGTGGGGGCAGACTTAGATGCTGTGTAGTCGGGAAGGCACTTCTAATGGTAGTTAATTCTTCTTTGGCTCCTTTAATTTTACCTAATTTTGTTTTATGATAAGTCAAAAGGACAAGAAGGGACAGTCCTCCACTCATAGTTCAGGAGCTTCTCTTAAAGTAAAAGAAGCAATTCATTGTAACAATTTTAATTTATCAATCACAAGCTGAGCAATAAATTGCTAGAAAGTAGAGTGACATCATCAGATGGAGCCCAGCACAGAAAACTTGTCAAAGTTTCTAGAATTTTGACTGAGCCTCATTGAGCATGCTCACGCATGCAATATATCCCGCGTCCACGCAGGGGTCCCCTCAGTCTCTTTTTGCCAAGCCTTGTGTCTCGCATTTGGGTGAGCCTCATCTTTTTTTCATTAAACTTGCAAAACTTTTCATAGTGGTTTTTTTCATGCGTTTCCTCATGTGTCCATGTGCGAGGACTGCCATTCTGCTTGTCCTCCGGGAATAAACAGTAGCCATATTGATCTCAGAGAAAATTGGAGTCTTTGTTCATTATGATATATAAAGGACCAACCAAAAGATGATGTAATATGAGTGTTGCAAGAAGGAAGCTTTTACATCCAGAATATAGTATTTAATAACCATATAGTATTTTACAGACATAATGAGTAAGTAGTTTAATATTTATATATGTTTGTGCTCCATGATAACAAAATGTTATGTTGTCTTTCCCAGATACCTTCACTTACAGTTGAAGGAGTATCTTTTTTTGTGTTTGATAAGGTGAAAGTGAAGATCACCTTAGATGCTTCCAACATCCAACACCAGAAAATTCTCATGTCATTAGTAGAGCCAGAGGTAAGTCACCTGTGTTTAATAATGTTGAACCATAAAAGTAAAGAGTTTTTTAACCAATATGGAATGCGGCTTTAATGATGAAAAATGAGAATTTTGAAAAGATATTTTAAGATACACTGCTATTCAATGTTTAATATTTATTAAGTAGAGGCTGATGTGAATGTTTGTCTGATTCCTTAATTAATAATTTTATCAATCAGTCATATTGGCTTGAACCATTTGTCTGTTGGTGTAGTTCCATTATTAGTGAATGGATGCAAGTGGCAGAGAGCAAGCAGACTAACAAGATGTGCAGCTTTTTTCTGTTGGTTGTTTTTGTTGCAGTGAGTTGGAAATGGAGATTCTGCTTTATCTGTACATAAGCCTTAAATACTGCAGTGCCAGAAATAATTGTAATCTTTATCTTGTTTTTCTTTTGTTAGGTCCCAGGAATTAATGTTCCCAAACAGATTTCCCAGAAGCATGCCAATGGTGAACCAGAGCCAAAAAAATGCAAGCTCTAGACAATTAGCAATATTCTAACCCCTAATAAACTGTTCACAAATGATTATTGTACATTTTGTAGAGGAATTAAGCTTGTAAACACAACTATGAGAAATGAATGCAATTTTAATTGTTTTATTGTCCTTTGTAAAGATGTTTTACATTTTTATTAAAACCGTTGTTTGTTCCAGTCAGCTTCCAACCTCATTTTTTTTTATTATAAGAACAGTATCATTGTTCTTCCCATATGCTTAGGTGCTTGTAGTTGCAAACATAAACTACATGAGATGTTTTGATGTTTGCCCTCTGGGAACCAGGCAGTCGATGGAACATTAAAGCTGAGGCCTGCAGTTTCCTGCAGCAGCTCCAGGATAGATTCCACAAAAAGGGTTAGAAAATTCTGCTGCACAGTTTTGTAAATTGTGGTATATTTGTATGTATTAGTATATTATTTACCTTAATCTGTAACAAAACAAATGGAAATTTTTGATATAGAATCTTTCAATTTTTAAACATTTCAATTAAAAATTATTCCACGATTTTGGTGTGTGCATGATTGTATTTTCCTTTTTCCATTTAACCTCTTTCTTTACTGTTTTATTTTCCATTCGTTCTTGGTGCTATTTGCCCACATTGTCACTATAATCTGTCTCCCCTTCTCAGCCACCTTCTTTCACCTCATCACTATCACCTCCTTTCTTCTTTCCTTCCCTCATGTGATACTTCTCCTCAACTTCAGCCCATCTGCCATCTTTCCTCTTCCCTTCCCTCCTTCCACATGGTTTTATGCCCCAGCCTTTCACCAACTGTCTCTTCTCCCATTCTCTTCCATCCACCATATGCTGCTGCTTCTCTTTTCCTCCAAGTGTCTCATTCTTCCTCCTTTCCCTTCTATCTGCCATTTGGTGTTATGCTGTACATTGCTTTTGGCAATTTATGGAAATCTGTAAAGCAATTCATATATATTTTTAAATAAAATGTCTCCTTTACTTGCTGTAATCTAAGCTTGCCACTGCTGCATCTACTGATAATCCTGCCCATTGCTGTAAATTCATATGACTCTGATTAGCAACCCTGGGGCACAGAGTGAACTTCTTAAAGCAGAGGTATGTCTGGTCCTTGGGGGGTTTTGAATTAGAAATACATAGTCTGCAGCAGTGGGGGAGGATTGCCAGCAGTATTAGTGTTGGATGGACAGCTGGATGGGTGAAGGCAATAGGGAAAGGAGCAAATGACCAGTAGTGGATACTGAAATGGGAAGAGTCTGCTGTGGAGAGAGGGCAGGGACTGCAGGTTGGAACAAGTAGACGACAGAGCAGGTGAGAGTAGCAGACACCAGGAAGAAAATGTTCAGCAGGAAGTGGTGGACCCAAAAAATAGCGGCAAATGGTTTTGGAAGGATATAGCCAGAAGCATTGCTATCATTCTTTGGCAGAATATGAATTCTATGGGGGTTGCCATAACTCTGGAATCTTTGCAAACCAGGGGTCCTGATTAAAACGTAGATATTACTATTTCAATTCTTTTCTCAAGAACAGGAAAGCATTCTACCAAATAATATAAAATAACTGGCAAAGAAGAAAGCACAAAGTTTCAGCATTTAAGATACAGACTTCTGTGATTTTGCAATTTTATAGTCTATTTTGTTTTTTATTCATACTGACTCTGAAGAGGCCTCACTTAAGAAATGATTCAAATTTGACTTTTTATCAAAATTTACTTGAGCATCAGATTGAAAATGTTCTCTGCTTTTAATGTAAATAATGTGCAGAAAATAACAGTAGTATCTCTATGATCTTTTTATTTTATTATTTATAATATTTTAAGAGATTTACAAAGTAAACCCAAAGAAATAGTCACACTCAAACAAGGAGAGAATAGTCACTATCAAAAACAGAAAAAAAATATATCACTGTATCTACCTCAGAGAAAGGGGACCAAGAAAAAGAGAAAACAAAAATGCCCATTACAAGCCATGACTAATTCCCACATCAATCCCAATTCACTACCCTATAATCCTTAAAAAGATTTTTGAATACTTTTATACTATAGGAGGTTTTCCAACTATAAAAAAAAAAGTGTATTTATTCCCTTGGGAGTTCATTAGGCACTTACATGGGAACGTTAGAAAAAAAAAAAGCAGCTCCTTACCCAAGTACCTGAACCTTATTTTTTCTCCTGAGCTGAATAGACCAAGCCACATCAAGGAGGTTCTATGCTTTTTGGCCACAAAAAAACATCATCTTTATACTTAAAATAGAAATGCAGCACCAAATGTTTATCATCTCGGTATTTAGGGAAACTAGCAACATTGTCCTAATAGATATTTCATCTTGAGAGGATTCAGAAATTCTGATAAATCCAGGCTGTCGGTAGTGATCGTGTCCAATTCCACCTTTTCCAGGTCATCACTCTCCAAATGAAATATAAGCATATGTGGGAAATCCCAACCATCTCCTCACCAGATATTTTTAAAACCTCATTTAGGGGTGAATTTTAAGAGTTGCTTGTGTTAAAAGGCTCATATATGTGAGTATATGGGCCAAGCATGAGCAACTCTTATTTTAAAACTGGCAAATCATGTGCGCATATGCATGCAGCAGATTTTGTGGAGAATAAAGGGCAGATTTGTGGCAGGACAGGAGCATTCCAGAGCAGGGCCAACATTTGCATGTATAAATCTGGCAAACAGCACGCGTTTCCTAGCGTGTAGCAGATGGACTCAAAACAAATGGGGTATAGTGTGCTCGTGCTAGCAGTTGGAGACTGATCTGACGTCAGCACGGGTACATATACCCCCACAGGAAGTGAAGCAAATCAGTAATTTCCGTCTCCAAAGCAGTTTGGAGCGACCTCGCGCTCGCTGAGCGTGTTTCCAAATTCTAACGACTAAATTCATAGAAGAAACCTACTGAAGACGAGCCCCGCACTCCTGTGGTGATACCAGGCGGTCACTCACCCAGTTGAGTTTCCCGAGCTGACTTCCGTGGTCCCTCGGAGGTAAGAGCCTCGGTCCGGTGGCCGGTTCGTGGTAGGGACCCAGCCCCCGAGTGAGAAGGGCTCGGGCGCGGCTTGGCCCCCGAGCGAGACGAGTTCGGGCGCGGCCTAGAGGCAGCGGGTGCACTTCCTTAAGCGCGGCGGTGAAGGTATTCCCCTCTTCCCCCCGCAGCCGGAGACCGCCCGGGTCGCAGCCGGGAAGCGCCGAAGACAAGGTAAGGCGTACATCTTTACTTGGTCTCCGAGGAAGTGTGGATTAACTGGGCCTGCCTGGGAGGTCGCCATTTTGCCTGCCTACTCATCTTTTCTAATTAAGCGCACTTTGCTTGCTAAGCGCACGTTGTTCGCGCACGCGATAGGTGCACGTTGTTAGCGCACGCGATAGGCGCATGTTGTTAGCGCATGCTACTAGGATACGCGCACTTTCTAAGACGCCCGTTTATAGGCGCACATTGATAAGACGTCCGTTTATAGGCGCACAGTTATAAGACGCCCGTTATAGGCGCACAATTATAAGACGCCCGTTATAGGCGCACAGTTATAAGACGCCCGTTATAGGCGCACAATTATAAGACGCCCGTTATAGGCGCACAGTTATAAGACGCCCGTTATAGGCGCACATCTATAAGACGCCCGTTTATAGGCACACATCTATAAGACGCCCGTTTATAAGGCCGCCAGTTATAGGCGCACATTCTAAGACGCCAGTTCTAGGCGCATGCTGTTCAGCGCACGTGTTAGGCGCACATCGTTGGGCGACGCCGCATTTCAGGCGAATGGAGCATAAGAAAGCCCTTGCGTCCGCAGAGCCGGCACCTCCAGAATCAGGCATGAACGCTCTAAGCCTCTGCTCAGCATGCAACCTCAGAGCCTCACAGAGCGAGGAAGCAGACTCCCTGTGTGCCCAATGTGTGGAAGCCATGGGAGTTCCAGGACAAGACCGGCCCCAGCCCAGCAGTTCCTCGGGGACCACACCGGACTTAGCAGGCCGTGGCGAGCAGCCAGGGAACCCAAGAGACCTGGTACCCCTGCGGCCAGATCCGGCTTCGCTTTCCTGGGTGGAATTATTTAAGGGGATTCACGCCTTTGTCCAGATGCAGTCTGCTCCTCGGATGGGTCTTTCCGTCCCGGTTGATCCGGCCCCTGGACCCTCGAGACCTAGGCGCAGCCACTCACCACCCGACAGCCCCAATTATGGGGATTCGGATTACTCCCAGGTAAGTGAGGAGCCCCCCGAGGAGAGTGAACTTTCCTCTGAGATAGAACCATATCGGACCATGAGACGCTTCTTTCGGAGAGAAGACCTGCCAGGCCTGGTCTCACAATGCTTATCGGAGCTGGCCATTCCGGGCCAGGACCCCCAGGGGTCCCTATAAAGAACCCTCTGCTAGAGGGCCTGCGCCAAACGGCTCACCACTTTCCCCTCCTACAAGCAGCACAGCAGCTAATCAAGCTGGAATGGAAGGCACCGGAGGCCTCATTCAAAGGGGGTCGGGCCTTGTCTGGCATGTACCCTCTAGATCCGACATCCAAGGAACTGCTGGCGTGCCCCGGGGTAGACGCCATAGTTAACGCAATTGTGAAGCGCACCACCATTCCGGTGGAGGGGGGAGCGGCCCTCAAGGATGCGCATGACCGACGCATGGACACCATTCTGAAACAAGCCTTTGAGGTAGCAGCCATGTCCCTTCGAATCGCGACTTGCTGCACCGTGGTGACGTGCTCCTGTTTATCACAGGCAAGAAACAACACCCCGGGAGAAGACATGTAATCAGCTCTCGCATTTCTCACTGACGCAGCCTCCGACCTCGTCCGTACGGCAGCCAAGGGAGTGTCCTCCTCAGTGGCAGCCAGAAGACAGCTTTGGCTACGCAATTAGGCGGCCAACTCGTCCTCCAAGACTCTACTCACAAGAATGCCCTTTAAGGGTTCCCTACTGTTCGGCAGCGACCTCGAGAACTGGGCTACTAAATGGGGTGCCTCTTCGTTACCCTGTCTACCAGAAGACAGGTCAAGGAGGAGCCAGCGTTCTGTTTCTAGACCATCCAGAGGTAGAAACTCGCAGCACTTCAACCCCTACAGGACTCGCTATCATGCATCTTGTTCTCAGGCCAGGTACCAGCCCTTTCGGACTAAGAAGAGAACCGGCCCGGGTTCTGGCCCCGGCCGTAACCCACAATGACAATCAGCCGACCCATCCGAGGGTAGCAGCCATAGGGGGCAGGCTAACCCTCTTCTACCACAGGTGGGTCGAGATCACTTCGGACCAGTGGGTCCTCGCCATCATCCGGGAAGGATAGTACCTGGATTTTCTTCGGCTTCCACCGCACAAGTTTGTGGAATCTCCATGCTCTCTCCGATCAAGAAAGTGGCACTAGAAGTGACCTTACAGAGGCTCCTGGCCCTAAGAGCCATAATCCCAGTACCTCCAGAGGAGATAAATTCTGGGCATTATTCCATTTATTTCATAGTACCCAAGAAGGAGGGCACTTTCAGGCCCGTCCTGGACCTCAAGTCAGTCAATCGACACCTACAGGTCCCCAGCTTTCGCATGGAAACTCTGCGGTCTGTCAAGAATTTAGTACAGCCAGGGGAATTTCTCACCTCCCTGGATCTGTCGGAAGCTTATCTGCATATCCCAATTCATCGGGATCACCAGCGCTATTTACGCTTCAAAGTCCTGAATCAGCACTTCCAGTTCCGTGCTTTACCCTTCGGGATAGCCACTGCGCTGCGGATCTTTACCAAGGTCATAGTAGTAGTGGCGGCGGCACTCAGGAAGGAAGGAATCCTCGTCCATCCCTACCTGGACAATTGGCTGATCAGGGCGAAGTCACTGGAGGGAAGCCACCGGGCAACCAACAGAGTTATAGCTCTTCTGGAAAGCCTTGGATGGGTAGTCAACATAAACAAGAGCTCCTTACAGCCGTCCCAGTCGCTGGAATACCTAGGAGTCCAATTCGACACCCAAGAAGACAAGGTCAGCCTGACCTCCAAGAGAAAGTCATCTGCAGGTCCTGCTGAGTGCCAGCCGGCCCACAGCTCGGGATTATCTACAAGTCCTTGGCCTCATGGCATCCACTTTGGAGGTGGTGCCATGGGCGCGGACTCATATGAGACCATTGCAACACGCCCTTCTATCTCGATGGAGTCCATGATCACAGGACTACACCATACACCTGCCTCTACCAGCCAGTGTGCGGAATCAACTACGCTGGTGGTTACAGCCCGGCCTCATGAGCCGGGGGTTACGAATGTTCTCCCCAACCTGGATTCTGCTCAACACGGATGCCAGCCTGAACGGATGGGGAGCACACTGCGAGGAGCTCACCGCCCAAGGGCGGTGGACCAGAGAAGAGTCAAGGTGGAATATCAACCGACTAGAGGCATGGGCAGTCAGGCTAGCGTGCCTGCGATTTGCCCACAGACTTCGCAACAGAGCGGTCAGAGTGATGTCAGACAACGCCACCACGGTGGCATACATCAACCGACAGGGCGGAACCAGAAGCCAACATGTGGCACTGGAAATAACTCCCCTGATGATTTGGGCAGAAGCCAATCTTCAGGACATCTCCGTCGTACACATCGCCGGGAAGGACAACACTTCGGCAGACTTCCTCAGCAGAGAAAGCCTAAACCCGGGAGAGTGGCAGCTGTCACCCATAGCCTTTCAGATAATTGTGGATCACTGGGAGACGCCTGCCATGGACCTATTAGCAGACAGGTCCAACGCTCAAGTTCCCAGATATTTCAGCTGCCGGCGGGATCCTCGAGCTCAGGGGATCGATGCCCTGGTACAGCCGTGGCCTCAGGGGATCCTGCTATACGCATTTCCTCCATGGCCCCTGTTGGGTGCCATTGTTCACAGGATTCAGCGACACAGAGTTCTAGTTCTTCTAGTGGCCCCGGACTGGCCAAGAAGACCCTGGTACGCAGACATGAGCAGACGACTGGCAGGGAATCCTCTACCTCTGCCTCCATGCTGGGACCTGCTACGGCAAGGCCCCATTTTCCACGAGGATCCAGCTCAATTCTCTCTTACGGTCTAGCCATTGAGAGGGCTAGACTGAAGAAAAGAGGATACTCTGAGCCGGTGATAGATACACTCCTCCGAGCACGCAAGTTTTCCACATCACTAACATATATCAGGATCTGGAGAATTTTTGAAGCCTGGTGCGACTCTCACAGCACCAATTTGCATACCGCAAAGATTCCTATCATTTTGGACTTCCTACAAGATGGACTTCAGAAGGGTCTGTCCCTCAGCTCCATCAAGGTTCAGGTAGCAGCACTGTCTTGCTACGGTCCCAGGAGTGATGGCACTACCATTGCCAAGCACCCAGACGTTTCACGTTTCCTGAAAGGAGTCAAACACATTCGCCCGCCACTGAAGTGGCCAGTGCCCTTGTGGAACCTCAACCTAGTGTTGGAATTTCTAGCGGGATCAGCCTTCAGGCCCCTTCGAGGCCTGTCTCTCCGTTTGTTAACCTTGATGATGGTGTTCTTGCTGGCCGTATGTTCAGCGTGCCGCATCTCAGAGCTACAGGCACTATCCTGCCGGGATCCATTTCTCAGAATCACTCCAGAGGCTATCCATCTTCACACAGTTCCATCCTTTTTACCCAAGGTGGTTTCACACTTTCACCTCAACCAAACCATATCCTTGCCTACCACGGAAGGTTTGAAGAAGGTCGAATGCTACGCCATCTCGACATCAGCAGACTGCTGTCCATATACCTGGAAATGTCTGAGGCAGTACGAAAGACGGACCACCTGTTCGTCCTTCACAGCGGGCAGAAACAAGGGGAAGCAGCCTCACGGCCAACCATCGCCCGCTGGATTAAAGAAGTTATCAAGGCAGCCTACGTAGAGGCAGGAAAAACACCACCTCTACAGGTCAAGGCTCATTCTACCAGAGCGCAATCGGCCTCTTGGGCAGAAGCTAGGATACTGTCGCCTGCAGAGATATGTAAAGCGGCAACCTGGTCCTCCCTCCATACCTTCTCCAGATTCTACCGTCTGGATGTCCAGGCTCGGGAGGACACAGCATTTGCGAGGGCGATCCTACACGGTCCTCGGGCAGCCTCCCGCCCAGTCCAGGAGTAGCTTTTGGAAATCCCATTTGTTTTGAGTCCATCTGCTACACGCTAGGATATGTTGAGATTACTTACCTGATAATCTCCTTTTCCTTAGTGTATGCAGATGGACTCAGCATCCCGCCCAGCTGCCAGTATACATGGGGATTCGCCGTCTCACGGTAAGCCATGCTTTGCTTATGTAGGGCTTCCACCCTGCCGGGTGTCGACGCCTTCCGGCTGAGTACACTGGCAGTCTCCAGCTACCATCAATTGGTCAGGGTAATCCTGTTCATTTAATCAATCGGTCACTACACATATATCCATAAAAACTTTGCAAGGAAGATTACTGATTTGCTTCACTTCCTGTGGGGGTATATGTACCCGTGCTGACGTCAGATCCGTCTCCAACTGCTAGCACGAGCACACTATACCCCATTTGTTTTGAGTCCATCTGCATACACTAAGGAAAAGGAGATTATCAGGTAAGTAATCTCAACATTGTGCTGTTACCTACACATATTTACTTCTGCTCTTTTTCATGTGTCAGTCAGATTAAACTCGGTATAGCCAAAAACTGAGTGGGTGAAGGGTCTGGGTAAATTGGGGGGAGTGCAGGCTGAAGAATCAGCGGGGGCTTGATAACCTAGAGATAGACTGGGCAAACTGGTGGACTGGTTATTTCTTTCATGTGTGCATGTTTTTTAAAATTTTCTCACTTGCAAGTGTAAAAGCTGACAAGTCTTAAGAAATGATATACTAATAACCCTTCCTCATGTAACCACTTAAAATTAGGAGTACACATACGCACACTAGGCTTTTTTTAAATAGTATGTGCGTATTTGCGTGGGCGATTTAAAATTCCAGCATATGAGCTAGCTCCCACATACACGCTTATGTGAGCACACTTGTGTTTGTTTTAAAGTTTCCATCCCTGATATTTCTTTAAAAGTTCCTGGGGGTATAAAAGCCTGGTTAGGTGAAAATTAAGGAAAAGCAAATTCTTTAGCCTAGCTGAGTTCTCCAATGCTTCTAACTTGCCATGAAGCACTAGAGTCTTTTCATTTTGTCCAGCTGTACCAGTCCAGGCAGCACTTGTGAGTTGTTTCCACCTATCAGCAGATGGAGGCAGAGAACACACTTTTTTTTTTTTTTTGTAACCATTACTTAGGGGGTGGTACATCTCTGGAAAATCCAGTATTTTCTGCTTCCAGCAGATGGTAGGACCTGGTGGTGCAGCTGAATGTTGTTGGATGCTTTAATCTTGTCAGGCCTGGGGTCAGGCCACTGGATGCAGACAGCGGAACAAGCCCATTTACTAGCTTCCTGTCTCAGAAGGGTCTAGGTTGAGCTTGTTGGAAGGGAGGCTCTGATTTTGCTCAAAATAAGCAAAAAAAAAAAAAAAAGCAGAGCCTGGTTTTTCATTTCCTCTGTCGCCTTCTCCTCATCAGTTCTGTCTTTCTCTCTCCCATCCCTCCCTTCTCTTGTAACAGTCTTGTTTAAAAAAAAAAAAAAAGAAAGTGTGACTCCAGTGAAGCTTCTGAGAAGGATGTACTGGGCAGGTGCTTTGGCCTAATTTGTGACCGGTCTCCAATTTAGATGCTAGCAGTGCTTCCACAGTGAGTTGTGGGTCAGTCTTGCCTGCACACGTGAAGTGAGCTCTCCATCGTAGGAGCCCAGGGTGATTTATTTTTAGTGCAAGGTGGGTGACAGAGGAAGCAAAGCATCCCTGCTCCAATTTTTCCTTGTTATAAGCTTCTAATGTCCTTAAGTTGAATATTAATTGTAAAGCACTGCCGCTATCTTCTATCTTTTCCAGCGCTGCTGCAAAGTTTTGTTAAATGTGAACCGACATGATGTTACTAAACGAATGTCGGTATATAAAGAACCTCAAATAATAATAATAATAATGGAGTGTTCCGATTGAGGCCACTGGTGCAGCACATGTGGAGTTCACTGTGCTGCATCTTAGAAGGGCCCGCTCTTCTTGGCCTGTGTGTGCTTGGTCAAAATCCCAGAGAGACCTCATGGGAGGGCTCTGGCGTTTCAGGCAGGGTTGCTTCCTCAGGTCAGAGTCTCAGGCTCCTTAGCTGAACAGGCCTTGGCAGGGACACACCAGGAGGCTGCCATGACATTCTCTATTCCCTTGCATCCTGCTATCTCCTATTCTGGAGCCGGTATCTCTATCATCAGGCCCTCTAGTGCTGTTGTCCCAGGGGAATTCAGGTGAGATGTTACAGGAGTTTTTTCACTTCCTGTACCAGGCATTTTGTGCTTTTAAGAGACCTGGAGAGACGTCTACTTTGGGCACTTCTAAATCTATTAAAGCCCTCCCTTCTCCCTTGCCCCTGGAAATCCCCTCCAAGAGAGTTAGAGGAGTCCTGGAGGCCCCGAGTCCTCCTTGGGAGCAGATTCTTGAGGGGCCTGAGGATCACGCGGACACCAAGAGTTCTGCTTCCCTGGAGGAGGGCGAGCTCCTGTCTTGTCTAGAGGTGGATTCTGTTATAAGACTTCCATCATGATGAGATTTGGGGGCCTGATTGACCACGTGGTCACCCATGTCCAGATTGATGATGCAAAGATGAAAGAGCCTCTGATTTAAGACCCCATTATTAAGGGGTCATTAAAGTTACCCAAGCATTTCCTCTGCATCCTGAGGGCAAAGAGATGATGTTGGATGAATGGTGACTGGAGTCAGAACTTACAGGTGTGGCACTGTTAAAGAAGCTGAACCCTATCCTGAAGCTTACTCTCCAGTACTTCTTTCAATCTCCCAATGTGGACGCATTAGCTACAGCTTTCACAAGGCGCACCACCGTCCCCATGGAGGGAAGTGCCTCTTTAAAGGATCCGCAGAATAGGAAGATTGACGTTCCACTCAAGCACTTGTTTACCTCAGCAGCCATGACGGTTAAAGTTACTGTCTGTTTGGTCATGTTGATTTGGGCCCTTCTGCACTAGATTCAACAGCTCCCAGACAATGAGCTGTTGAATAATAACACAATGGAGAAAACAAGTAAAATTAGGGGGCACTGCCATTGATGCTACTTTCAGCGCTCTCTGTAACAAGAGATGGCGCCAGTGGCACTCCAAATTCACTTGTCATACTTTGAAATTTCAGTAAAGATCACACACATGTGTCTGCGCCTGCAGGTCCCATGAATAGGAAGTCATCAAGGTAATGGACCATACTGTTATTATCTGTCCTTTTCTCCATCACCCACTGTAAAAATGTACTGAATGTTTCGAAATATGCACAAGAGACTGAACAACCCATTGACATGCATTTGTCAAAATAAAATTGGCCTCTGAACTGGAAAAATGGGAAAACTGTGGAGGTGAATCGGGAGTAATTTGAAGGTGGATTTAATGTCCGCCTTTGCCATTAAGGTTCCTTTTCCACATCGCCTCAATATATTAATAGCAATATCAAAAGAAGTATACTGAACCGAGCATTCTTCCTCAGGCAAGTAGTCATTGACTGACTTCCCTGGTGGGTAGGACAGATTCTGTATCAGTCGGAGCTCTCCTGGTTCCTTCTTCGGAATTACTGCTAATGGTGAGAACATCATCTTTTGGAACGGCAGTTCCGGGAATGGGCCTGCCATTCTACCCATCTCAATTTCCCTGTCGACCTTCTGCTGTACTATGTCAGCATGTCTGTCAACTGATTCCAAATTACTAGCCAATATGTTTTTTATTTCACCTTGAAGTGGTATGCTAAAGCCTTTCTCAAGAAGGAGGGAGTTTAGGAAAGGGGGATAGGGAACTTCCCTCCCAGTCTGCTCTTTAATTGGAATGAATTGGGAGGGAACTGGGGAAGGCCTGAATGCATCGCCGCATGGAGTTTGCATTAATTCTCCCCTTCTTGCGCACGCTGCCTGCATGCAGATGTGTGTACGGCCCTCGGATTTTATAACATGCGTGTGCCAGCGCACGCATGTTATAAAATCGGTGCGTCCATGTGTGTGCGCGCGCACATCATAAAATCTATCCCTTAGTTGGCCCTATGGCTCGGAACCCTGATATGTAGGATGATATGATATTGGGGATAGATTGATTAGAAAATACCTTCTAAATCGTGTTATCTGGCAGGTTAATAAAATAAGTAACATGGTTTCCACTTAAGGATGTAGATTAAAGAATTGATATTACTGAAGTATGTGGGATTGCTTTTACTGAGAAGGAATGTTGCCTAAAGAAAGTTTCTACTGTGTGGACAACAAAGCCCACAGATTATGGTAAAAGTGAACTTGTGTTAAAATAGGAGATCCTGTGCCACCACAAAAACAGTACAGTTATCCCTCTGAAGCTCAGAAAAGTCTAAAAGAAATTATTGAAGACTTGTAAGCCCAAGGGGTAATTAGGAGAACAAATTCATTTAATTCACCTAATTGGCCTGTCAATAAAATCTGATGGAATCAATTGGAGAATGACAATTGATTATAGATGAGTAAATAAAGGTACTCCTCAAATGGCTCCAGTAGTAGATAATACAAAATTGGTGCAAAAATCCAAGACTGATGTAAATAGTTTACAGTTATTGATTTGGAAAATTGTTTTTTTAATATTCCTCTTGAGATTAATTCCCAAGAGATGTTTCATTTACATTTCAAGATAAACAATATGCTTTTTATAGTGTTCCTCAGGGATTTCATAATGCACCTGTAACCCAAATGTTGTCTAAAATAGAAGATTCAGACAAAGATCATGTATATTCATATGTAGATGATATTATTATTACAGGAGTTACTAAACAGGAAGTACAAGAGAACTGAAAGGGTACTAAAGCTTATTCAAAAGACAGGTTTTAGGGTCAACCTAGAGAAGACTCAGTTAGTTCAAGAACAAGTACCGTATTTAGGTAATCTTATTGGCAAAGAAAGAGGAAAGGCTGAGAGAGGTCACAGAATTAGTGGAACCTCCTGCTCCAACTAAGGCTCATTCTCATAGGAGAATTCAAATTTTTGAGATCATACATTTTTCGGTATGCACGAATAGCACTGCCATTGTACAAACTGTTAGAACTATCTCAGTGGGAATGGGGACCAGAACATGTTCATGCTTTATCTCAATTAAAACAAGCTGGGCTATGAGTTCCACCACTTAAAATCCCAGATAATTCTAAGCTATTTTTTTTTTAATCAGATTTGCAACATCGGATATAGCTCTTGCAGCTGCACTTTTACAGAAAAATGAGGAAGCTAAATTGGTGCCAGTTGCTTATGGTTCTTGGAAATTGTAGGGTGCAGATTTAAATTTTGATTTGTTTGAGAGGGAATGTTTGGCTGCAATGGGGGCAGTTCAAACCTTTGAACCTTTGACAGATAAAGCTCCTATAACTATTCAGTGTTTGCATACTCCTTTGAAGTATATTATGTCAGGTCAGTTGGTAGGAGGTAGAGGCTCAGGAACTAGATTGATACAAGAACTCTTATTTTACTTAATAAAGGAATCACTAGTGAAACAATAAATAATCCTAATTTGGTGGCACATACACTAACTGAAAACAAATGATCATACTTGTGGGGAATTAGAGGATACCCTTATGCCACAGTGTAAGGTAGTGTCGTTAGAAGAGATTGATATTGCAGATTTGCATCCACATATTTGGTTCACTGATGGTAGTTCATGATGGAAAAAAGGGGCACAGTTATGTGGCTGTGCACAGAGATAGCAGAGTTAAATCTAACTGGCTCTTGAGATGGCTAGATTTAAGCCAGTTTCCTAGTGCCCAGACAGATGAATTCAAAACCAGTGGTTTATGCACCTCTACCAGCAGATGGAGACAGAGCAAACTGACGTCATAGTATATACACCCCTGCTGTGACATCAGCCTGCCATTATTCTCCATCTCCAGCAGATGGTGGACATGCATCTCCCTGCTGGGGATTACTTCAAATTTTAGCAGGAGAAATAAAAGATTTAATTCACCCCGCTCTCCTGCGGTGATACCAAAAGGTCCCTCCCCCAGCTGAGAATTCCTGAGGTGATTTCCATGGTTCCTCAGATGACTGACTTGGTCTGGTAGCTGGTTTTCTCAGCTGTCGTGGATTTAGCTGTTAAAACAGCTGAAAGGCAGTGGGTGCAGGAAGCTGAACGTGGCAGTAACAGAATATGCCCTCCCCCCCCCCCCCCCCCCCCCCCTTTAGCTGGAGACCATCTTCTGTACACAGCCAGGTAAGGCTGAGACTCAAGGTTTAAAAAAATAAATAAATAAAATAAAAAGACAGAGACAGAGTAGAAGGGTTGTTTGTAAGGCTTCCCCTTCCTCCGGTCTCTGTGCTCGGTGCACCGTTCCGACGTTCGTTCCCGCTCCCAAGGGAGGTTAAGGAACTTGGGCAGGCGGACGGGTTGAGCAGCTCAGCTAGGCTAGGCCCTGCTGTGTTAGGCTTATCTCTCTGCCCTGCGTAGTAGGCTATGGTAACATTTTCGCATGCTTTTTCCTGCGTGTTAGGCTGCCCTCTTCAAGACTGTCGGTGTGTGCAAGTGCGTCTGGCTGTGCATCCAAGTTATGAGCCCAGTTTTTGGATGTTTAGTCAGTTACCTGTTTTGGCATCCAGGTGATAATGGCTTCCGTGTTAGGCACGCGCTTGCCTGTGTGCACGAATTGGGCCACACTGTGAAAGGACGGAAGTGCGCCAAGTTTTGTGACGCCTAGCCTTGGGATGCCTAAATTTTGTGCATTTAAATTTTGGACTCATATTTTACAATGTAAATTCAGCTGGATACACACCTTCAGTCGCCTGTTAAGCATACTGACAGACTGATGGCGTCTGTGGCTAGGAAACCTAAGCGCCTTTCCCTCTGTGCTGCCTGTCATATTCGTGCATCTCAGCCTGGCTGCCCTCTAACTTGTGCCAGTGCTGCTTAGAGGCTCAGGGAGAATCATCTTCCCCTTATTTTACTAAGAAACCTAAGCGCCTTTCCCTCTGTGCTGCCTGTCATATTCGGGCATCTCAGCCTGGCTGCCCTCTAACTTGTGCCAGTGCTGCTTAGAGGCTCAGGGAGAATTATCTTCCTCTTATCTTACTAAGTCTGGTTCTTGCAAGCCTGATGATGGCCTGGGTAAAGACACATCAGGAGGGGCGCCTAACCTTGGAACGCCCTTAACTGGTTTGTCAATGGGGGAAAAGTAGCTCCGTGGGCACAGCACAGGTGCTTTCTTGTTTTGGCATGGATCCTTCTGCTTTACTTGAGTAGAATTTTTGTCAAGGATTGCAATCCTTTCTTCCTCCAGGACTGTAACTATATAAGACTATGTTGCAGTTCTTTCACAGAGATGAGCTTCCCAGATGTTAAAAGTAATTTAAAAGATAGTAAAAAAAAAAAAAAAGGCTACTTTAGGCAAAGGTAATAAGTAAGAGTCCAAGTAAGAGAAAGAACATCCTCATGGACATGTTTCATGTTTTGCTAGCCCCTGTTGCAGAGCTGACCTGTGTCCCTGTTCCAGAAGGGAGAAAATTGGGAGTCTTATTAGTGAACTTACACCCTAAAGCTGTGTGGTATCTGTTGTCCTGATTCTTCCCTTTGAAATCAGTACTTGGGCCCATAATGCATCAGAATGCGGTTGTCCGAAAGCCTGCACTGGCCTGCTATTTCTCTCTTAAAACTGGGTACCTTGGGAATTCTGGAATTGTCACTATAACCGGCTATAATCATATACCAGTGTTTTCGTGTAATCACTTTTTAAAAAATTCTTTGATTGCATATAAAATAATTTAAAACATCTTCTGGCTCTTCTCTGTTTCCAAAAATCAGTGTAGGTATATCTGATGGTATTACTTAATGCACGTTCTTATCTTAATGTCCTTAATAAGTAGACTTATTGGTTTGTAAGATCCCACATAATACTTGCACTGAAGAAAATGCCGGACCCTATCAGCGTTTAAACAAAAACATCTGCTTCAGAGGCTGGGAGAATATTTGAGAGCATCTCTTTCATTTACGTCGTACTTGCAGTGAGAACTGCATTCCTACTTATAAGCCAGGCCCAAGTGATGTGCCTTTCCTGGAAGTGGTCATGAATTCCTGACTGCGAGAGGATGTAGACATCATAACAGGATTCTAGAAACCTGGGTACAATATCCATGACGATCCCCTTGGCCTTGCAGGCCACCTGCATATTGAGGGCGTAGAAACTCTTGCAGTTCTGGTAGAAGGGTTTGTCACTCCCTGGTGCCCTTAAAGGGATGTGAGTGCAATCGATAAACCCCAAAACAGATGGGAAGTGTGCAGTGTGGTAGAAATCAGTCATTATTTGTTGGTGCTGCTGTATGCACCAAGGGAAAGAGATAGGAGGTGTTTTCCTTAGAAATGCAGCCAGGAACTGATTGATACATAAGGAGGTAGCATGCTGGCTTATTCCAGCCATGACCCCTAGAGGTGTCTGGAATTTGGCAAAGGCCAAAAATTCCAGGGTGGTAGTGACCTTGAGGTGTACTGGCAAGGTATAGCCCTTGTGGGTGAAAGAACACAGGTCTTGCTGTAACTGCTGGAATAGGTATAGTATGGTTTCCTTGTTGAACCTGAACCTACACATGCCCTGATTCTGCATTCTCTTTAAAGAGTACCTTCTCTTCCTCCATTCTCTCTCCTTTTTCAACCGTTGTGCCATGAGTATCCATAAGCCTATTAGTTATTTTGAAATTTGATTCTCCACCACTCACTCCCCTCCAGTCTGGTCCAGTCGGTCCAGTGACACTCACTCCCTCCACCCCTAAGTATGGCCCAGTCTGTCACTGTCACGGTCACACTCAAACTCACCCTATCAGCAATGCTGTGCCATTCAGTGAAAGGTTCTTCCAAAGCTCTGCATGAGATTCCTGGCCCAATTTGTCTTTATAACATACTTCTTCTAGGCAAGGGCAAGGTTTTACCCATTTGCCCCTTCCGCCCTCTCTGTTTCTCCTTCTAGCCTGTTACCATGTCCATTCACTGGGAGATAGCAGCCTGTCAAACATGTGTTCGAAAAAGACTATGCAAGTTTGAACTTTGCACATAAAAAGCTGTAAATCTATTTGTGTATTTTTTATGACATTTGCATCTAATTGGTTTATAAAACAGCACATGCATATGTGCAAACCAATCCCCAAGATGAATACTTTTTTTGCTCAAACTGTTTTTCATGAAAGCAGATATATGCGTAAATGTAACCTATTTGGAAAATATGACTTGCCATTTTCACATGTGTAACTCTTTCACCCTTAAGTATTTAGCCATTTCAGATCTAAGCATGAGATAATTAAATGTGATATATATGCTCCACTTTAAATTTAAAAAGCTTTTTTTTTTTTTTTTTTTTTTTTAATGATTGAATTATGAATGTATGTGAAAGATGCATAAATGGACAGTAGCCAGGGTTGAAGCCTTGGTGATTGAAACTTGTGAGCAGTAATACCAAACAAATTCAACTCCCTTTTGTGTATGACAGGTCAGTTGTGACAAGGATAAAAAAGAGGAAGACTAAGAAAATAACCTAGCTAATGCTATTAAATTCCTTTGTAACTTTGTAACAGGAATTATAACAAAATGCAATACTTGAAAAGGTCAGTAGGTGACACTATGCCACATCTTTTCACACCATTCAGTGACAGCAGAACCTTTAACACCAATTCCACTCCATTTTCAGTAACAGAAGCAGGGGCATGAAGGAACCAATATACCTTCCAAATCTCAATATCAGAGTTGCGGAGCTCTTTAACACAGCAGTTAACTCCTATAGTTAAGAGGTATAATGAAATGGGTCAAAACGTTGCTGTTATAGAACATTCCACTATAGAATTAAATCAACAAATGTTAAATTCTCGAGTACAAGTGAATGCTATGCAGCAATCACAAGAAGCATTGATTAAGGACAATGTTAATTTAGCATTAAAAGTGGAATCATTAGAAAATTCTGTTAGAAATAAAAATTTGAGAATTATAAATTTTCCTAAAGTTCCACTAGTTAATCCTAAGGATATGTTTAAAAGATATCTAATTGAAATTTTAAAAGTTCCAGAGAACGCTATACCCCCTATAGCTAAAGCATTCTATTTACCACCTTTTAGGAGAGTACCTGATACACAGAGAGAAGGTTTAGATATTATACAAACAATTGAGACTCCTGCATTAGATTTGACTGCAATTATTGAAACTTCTGACTCTGATATTGCTACTCCAGCTACTTTAATTGTATCTCTAGTCCTAGAACCAGATAGAGATTGGCTACTGAGACTGTTCTTTAGGCATAGATTAGAACTGTTTATGCAATTTAAGATAAATATGTTTCCGGATGTATCTCGTCAAACACAAAAAAGGCGTAAACAGTTTTTATTATTGAGAACTGCTGTGTAACAGATTGGGGGGCTTTTTATTTTGAAATTTCCGTGTAAATGTCTGGTTAAGTATCAGAATGTTTCATATATATTTTTTGACCCCCCCCCCCCCCCAACTGTCTCAATTTCTTGCTGGAAAAATTCCTCTTCCTAACTCTGTGGAAACTCCAGAACCGTAGTATCTTGAAAAGAAAGGTCCTTTAATAAATGATTGTGCTAATACATCTTAATTGTCAAATAGCCATATAGTTATATTTATTTGTATTATTTCTTAAAGTTGTGTTATGGATCCTCCAAATATTGAGGACTTAAGATATAAAGTTTTTTGTTTGTTTTCTGGTAAAGAAAATCTTTTTCCCTTTGGGTTGTTTATGTAAAACTTTATTAATTTCAAACAAGACATTCTTGTATTGTATTAAAAATTTCAATAAATAAAAAAAAAAAAAAAACAACTCACCAATTCCACTCCATTTTCAGTAACAGAAGCAGGGGCATGAAGGAACCAATATACCTTCCAAATCTCATTTCTCCTCCAAATATCTTGGTTAAGAGTTTGTTTGTTTTTAATAAATTGTAGTTTCTCTAATCTCATTTCATGAAAATTTTCATTTTTCTTTTCACTTGTGTCAAATATAAAGACAAGAATGTTTTAAATCATTGTTTTCACACATGTGGAATATAAGGATTATCAAGTGAAAGTATCCGCTCAAGATAATGAAAATTGAAATATTAGAAACGAAACAAAGTTGCCAAGAATATCAAAATTCTGTAATGCCCTAGGATTCAAATCAAGTTAATGCTAGCATGATCCAAAATATATCTTTTGACCAAACAAATGTTGTTTTCTAGATAAATAAATAGTACTGATATTCTCAGTAATATTCCACAACTGTAACACCACATTTTTGCTCCTCTAGAATCAAAATTTTCTCCTGTTTTCTCAGTTGAATAGTCGGTGAATTTTCAAAATGTTATGCACAAAAAAATCAACATAAACATGTGTATGTGAGGTGTCTGCACATGTTTTGCATTTTATAAACAGGTCACATACATGCATATATACACCTTTGCAAGTAAACGTATGTGTGAAAAAATGGTCATTGGGGCAAGATTTGTGCATATATGCATAATCTATTTTAAAAGTGACTTATGCATGAGCATAATCAACAGTGTGTGAGTAGATTTACTACAGCTTAATTACATACCAAGTTAAAACTTTCATGGTGTTTTTCAACTTGGTATTTAGGGGGCTGACTTCTCTGGGTGCGTGGACATGGCAGCAGGTTAGGTTGTGGAAGTTAGTGTTCCTGGGACAGACAGAGCCATACTGGGGGGTGGGAGTGAATGTGCCTGGAACAGATTGGGCCATACTGAGGATAGATGTCAGTGATGGAGAATTTCTTTCAAAATTACTCTTATAGTCTGGTGGATACTCATGGCACAGTGGTTGAGGAGGGAGAGAGAACAGAGGAGGTAACCTTTACAGAGAATAGAAAGGACTAGGGCACAGTTTTTGAATTTGTCACAGAAGCAAGTCTGTGCAGGTTCAGATTTAACAAAGAAACCATACTGTACCCAGGGCTGGCGCATCCACTAGGCAAACTTCTGCGGTCGCCTAGGGCGCCGAGCCGTAGGGAGCGCCGAAGAGCAGCCAAGTGGTGCCGCAAGCGGGGCCTATCCCGCTCGCGGCAAAGAGAAATAGAGACACTGTGCTTCTCAGGGACATCGGCACTGAAACAGGTAGGGGGGGCGCAACGAGGGGGGGGGATCAGCGCAAGGGTCGCCTAGGGTGCCCAATACCCTTGCACTGGCCCTGACTGTACCTATGCCAACAGTTAGAGCTGGGTCTGTGCCTTTCGACCCACATGGGCCATGCCTTGCCAATACACATCCAGGTCACTGCTCTCTGGAATGTTTGTCTACCAGCACCCCAAAAGTGTTGGTTGGAATAAGCTAGTCTGCCACCTGCTCATGAATCGAGCAGTTCCTGGCTGTGTTGCTAAGGAAAACACACCACTATATAACTTCCCCTCAGAGCAGACAACACCAACAAATAATGACTGATTTCTACCACATTGCATGCTTCCCTTCTGTCAATTGCACTCGATATCCTACAAGGGCACCAGGGGATGACGAGGCCACCTACTGCAACCACAAGGGCTTTCACTCCCTCACTACATAGGTGGCATGCGATGCCAAGGGGCTCACCATGGATGTTGTGGCCAGGTTTCCAACATTAAGTCACGATGCCTACATCCTCTTGCAGTCAGGAATTTATGAAGGGCACTTCACCAGGGGTTGGCTTATAGGTAGGAATGCACTTATCAATGTAGAAAGCCTTTGGATCTCCACTAGATAGCCATACATCTCTGCCCTTTAGTTTAGAAAGCTAGGAAGGGGATACCATTCCCTACAGCACTTCCCCTTGAGGATGTCTAAGGTGGTATCATCCCTATCCAGAAAAGGGGGTGAGCCTTGAGTAGTTTGGATTTTGTTTTGAGAGAATAGGATGTGCGTTGGTGTGTTCTTTCACTTTTAGGATCCAGCCTACAGCAGGAGGGGAAGACATACATCATTGTGAGTGCCTGGCAAGGGGACTGTAGAAAGGAAGGTTTTTGTTGTTCTACTGGTTTTTTTGACCTGGCCTATCTGGGAAAATGCTTCCCCTGCTCAGGAGGTCAGGAGGGAGCTGTATACCTTTTCACCCCATCCAAAAGGAGGCTGAAATAATTATTCAGATGAAGAAGAAGATTTTTCTGTTTTATCCATCTAAGTGGCAAGGACGTATTTTTTCTGTCCCCTTCCTTACCCTGAGCTGGAAATTAAGAACTGTTTCTAGCAAAAGGCCTTTCCTCCAGGAAGGTTTGCCTTGAGCTTTGAGGAGAGATCCAAGGTTGAGGAGAGAAGAACATCTGGAGACCTCTAAAGGAGTTTCTACTCTGGGACATAGGACACAGGAGAAAGATTGGGAGTGCCTTTGGACCTCAGATGAGATGGGGAAAGAGGACATCCACCACTAGGACAACCCCAGCCAACTTCGGACATTTGTGTCTCCACCTCATGGAGGATATCAAGTTCCAAGCATCTGCCCTGAGGGAAACATCTGCAGAGGAAGAGACATTAAAAACCTATTCTTCTGTATGGATAAGAAAACTGGATGGAAAGTTTAATTTGAACACCCTGCCTGTTTTATAAGTATGCCTGCCCCAAAGAGCTATCATTTTCTACACACAAGGGAGTTCATTCCAGCCCTGGGCTTTGAAGGTTATCCTTCCCCCCTCCCCTCCCCAATAGAAAGAATCCACTCCTTGAGACCAGAGGAGAGGGATTCGTTATGGCTATGAGAATGAATCAGTCTGAGGTGAGAGGCAGATAATTAGCAGCAGAGCTTGTTCCTGCCTTGGACTCCTCCTAGTGCCTGTCATCTACTCAGCACAGATGGGAAAGAGGTAGTTTGGCTGAGAGAATGGGAGGTGATTTTTAGGACCTAGAGAACCTTGGTGCTTTCCTGGACATCAGTAGAAAGGGCTCTAAATCCAGAGTCTCCTGGTCAGATCTGGAGAGTTCCCTAATATATTTATCACTACCATCACAGAGCAACTTACTCTTCTTTTTTCTCTTTCTTATATCTAGGTGAACTTACATAATTGGCCCAGTAGAACCATTCTAACCTCTACACAGGAGTACCCAGGTATGCTTAGCACTACCATCACAGAACAACTTACCTCTTCTTTTTTATCTTTTTCATATCTAGGTGGACTTACAGCATTACCCCAGGAGGACTGCTCCAATCACTACCAGGGAACTGCCCCACTGCCTAACACAAAGGAATATGTAATTCTGTTCTTCTCTGCTTTCTCCCCTACAGGAGATAGAGAATATCTATTCACAACCTGGTTTATGATCTCACTACCTAACTTGCAGAGGGCCAAAGATGTTCACTACAACAGGGCCCATATCAAGAGAACCTTTGGCCTATTCAAAACACGTTTCCATTGCTTAGACAGATCTAGGAGATGTCTTCTCTATTAAGGACTCTATTAAGGTCTGTGAAATCTTTCTAGCCTATTGCATACTTCATAATCTGCCCAAAACCAAGGGCCTGCTTCCTCCAGGGGGACTGTAACATAATCTAGATCAACAGGACATGAGTCACAAGCAGTTGCTGGAGATACATTACCAAACTCCACAGAAGGCTGTACAGGATAGGAATACACAGATACAAAAACATTTTAGAAGATAAAGGTGCATTTATTTACATGAGTAATAGATATGTAGAAAAGTATATACGTCAATGTTTTCATATCCACCCTCTTTTTCTGGGGAGAAGTTTTGCTGCCTTGGCCTATTCCAACCACTTGCTTGTGCATGGCAGGGTCTGATCACTGCTGACTGTGCCATCGGAAGGCCTTGAAACTGGGGGTACTGACAGAGGTTGATACCTGCTGGAGGGGCCTGGAGATCTGCCATGCTCCAAGGGGATATAAGGAAGCAGAAGAGATGGCCTGGGAACATTTCTCTTCAGCCAATGCACTAGGTGAAGCCATCCCTAACATAGCAGAGGGTGAGGATCTTGCTTATGCCCTCGGAGAGGGGGTAGCTTCTCTCTGTGATAGTGTTACTGGAGGTGGCATCAGTGCAAGTAGAATTGGCACACAAGGAAGTAGAAACATCATGGATGATGGTGGAGCAAGAGTGGGAGCTGCAAACTGGACAGGTGGAACTCTGTCATAAGTAGGTACCATCCAAGTTAATGGTACAGCAAAGGCTAGTGGGGATTGCATTCAGGTAGGTATCGAAAACCATGGAGCATTCCATGGTGCTGGTGGCTGTAAGAGTGGCATCCTTTACAGCATCTCCCTCCACACTGAAGTTTAGGCCAGCATTTCTTCGCACATGCCTCTCAGCTCCTCCCATGCATCTTGCATCTCCTCCTGTATGACATTCCTGAGGCCTGCTATCTCCTCCACCACTTGAGCATTCTATCTGAGCATGTACCTCTCTGCTGCAGTGGATTGCATCTTCTCCTCTCTTCTGGAGAAGAGGTCTTTCTCTGCTGGGCTGTCCTCTCTCTCACCAACTGCATGCTGCCAGATGTCTGGTGAGCCTGACAGAGTATAGTTGTGGCTCTGAAAATGGATGCTTAGAGCCAACAGACGTAGAGAAATATTTTTTATATTTAAATGCTAAAAATAATATAAATATTAAATAATAAGGTACTTTATAAAGAGGCAGAGTGCCTCGCAAGGCACCAGCATAAACTCCCTCTTAAATAATTGTACTGATAACAGAATTTTTTATAGAACTTTTACTTGTACATTTTCATCCCCAAACTAGCAGGGTCATTCATCAAATCGCGTTAGGGCCCTAACGCCCGCAATAACGCCATAATTCATGTGATAACGCATCATGAGATGCATATGCAAATTTTCAAAATTTAGGAAAAGGGAGAAGTTTGGGTGGAGTTTATGAAAATGAGGGGTGTTTAACGTTGCATGCGATAGTGTAACACACATTATCACATGATTTAACTCCGGAAATAACTACACCTTTTTTCCTGGTGTTATGCTGTGTTATGCCTGAAACGGGATTTGTGCTAAAAATTGCAAATCCTGTTTTGAGCAAAAGAGAGGAGAAGGGAGCAGAGGAGAGAGAGAGAGAGTTTCAGGGGAGGCACACATATAGAAACATAGAAATGACGGCAGAAAAAGACCACTTGGCCCATTCAGTCTGCCCAGCAAGCTCCCACACTTATTTTCCCACTTATCTGTTTCATCAACCACCAATTTCAGGGCTCTTGTTGGTAACTGTTTGATTCAAATTTCCTGCCCTCCCCTGTCATTGATGCAGAGAGTAATGGAGTTGCATCAAAGGTGAGCATAAGGCTTAATGGTTAAGGGTAGTAACCGCCTCATCAAGCAAGTTACACCGATGCTTATTTACCCCGACTGCACAGATCAATGCCTTATTGGATGTAGCCTGAATGTAAATCCTGTTTTCCACATTTCCCCCTGCCGTTGAAGTCTCTTTCCATACATTGATCCTTTTCACCTTTCAATTTCACTATACCACTTTGAACTTTTCTCCTTTCTCTGATGTATCTGAAAAATGTTTTGTCACCTTGCTTTACCTCTTTAGCAATCCTTTCTTCCGCTTGACTTTTTGCCGTCTTGATTACTTTCTTCATCTCCTTCAGTTCCACTAGATATTCTTCTTTGTGCTCCTCCCTTTATATTTCTTGAATGCTGTTCTTTTAGCTTTTATTTTGTCAGCCACCTCCTTTGAGAACCAGATAGGTTTCATTTTTCTTTTGCTTTTCTTTACTTTTCTAACATATAGATTAGTTGCCTTGGTAATTGCTCCTTTTAGTTTGGTCCATTGTTGTTCCACATCTCTCTTGTTCTCCCAGCCTTTTAGTTCTTCCTCCACTTCCCCATTTCATCAAAGTCTGTGTTTTTGAACTGCAAAACTCAGGTCTTCGTGTTTCTTTTCCGTATCCTATTTGTGATATGAAACCATACCGTTTGATCACTGGTGCTGAGGTGGGCACCCACCTGGACATTAGAGACATTATCTCCATTAGTTAGCACTAAATCAAATATAGCTCCCTCCCTCATGGGTTTCATTACCATTTGTTTGAACAGAGCCTCTTGCAGGGCATCCACTATCTCTCTACTATTGTTAGATTCTGCAGAAGGGATTCTCCAGTCTACATCCAGCAGATTAAAGTCTCTATCAATCACCACATCTCCCTTCTTTTCCCATCTTTTGGATGTCTTCAACCAGATCTCTGTCAAGCTCTTCCTTTTGATTTGGAGGCCTGTAAACCACTCCAATAAAAATGGATGCCCCATCATCTTTTTTTAGGTCAGCCCATAGTGCTTCTTCTTTGCCCTGTCTTCCTTGCAGCTCAGATGCTTGGATATTGTTTCTGACATAAAGAGGCACTCCTCCCCCTTTCCTGTCCTATCTGTCCATATTAGTCAATTCCTTATAACACTGTAAAAGGGGCAACTAGTAACTTGGGGTAAGGTTTTAGTGGTGGCCTAGGTTTTGCGGGGCACTTTTACAAGCACAGTCAGAGGTACGAACAGCACAGTACACATCAGTGAAGACTTGATGTGATTTGGAGTGATGAAAGTTACACAAAGATGAAATTTGTACAAAGTACTTTCGACCTAGTTTGATACAAGGTAAGCTAGGTTGTGAGTACAATTACAAATCTCATCTTTGTGCACTTGTCATCACTCCAAATCACATCAAATCTTCACTGATGTGTACTGTGCTGTTCGTACCTCTGACTGTGTGTTAGGGTTTTGAAGTGTTTGGATGGATTCCTAGGTACTGTAGCAGATGACCACGCCCACGGGGAGGAACCCCGTGGGGAGCCATAGTACTGGGCTAAACTCAGGACGCACAAACACTGAATTGTCTTTTATTAAACAGCAGATGTAAGCCACCAGAGGTGGCAGTAGTGAGCAGGTTCTGAAGTAGCAGTCCAGGGACCCTTGGCAGAGGGACCCTTCTCCCCAGTTGGTATAGGGAGGTTCCGGTATAGGGTTCCCAGCACGGCAGAGCTGTAGATGAGATGGATTGAGAATTAGATTACTCAGTAGATGGTAGCTGTGATGTAGAAGGTTTCCACCAGGCAGAAGTAGATGGTTCCAGGCACCAAGGCAGGGAGAGCAGGCCCTTGAGGAGCGAGTACCTGATCCCCCTAAGGCACCTGAAAGAAGAAGAAGGGCCCCCGAGGAGCAGGTACCCAGGTTAGTAATTACCCCGAAGGGCAGAGGGAAAGCTTCCAGTGGCTGCACGGAAGCGGCAGAGCAGCATAGACCGGAGGAGTCCAATCCGAATTCCAGTCCAAGTCCAGTCTTTGCTAACTCGATTAGCTAGCAATTGCAGGCAAGCTAAATACCTGGATGTTGTGATGTCACTCGAGGGGGACGCCCCCGAGGTTCGCGCCATAGTCAGAATAAAGATGTGGGTAGCACACGTGCACTCACCCTAGTTAGGACCTTGGGAGGAACATGGCGGGAGGCAACGCCATAGCCATTCCAGGGATGCCAGAGAGGGCAGCTAGCAGACACGGCGGTAGCCATTTTCCCAAGGTAAGCGGGAGTAGTTGAGAACAAGGTGTGGCATATGGGGCAAAGCCATCTGAGACCGACGGTCGCAAAACTGTGCTTGTAAAAGTACCCCCCAAAACCTAGGCTACTACCAAAACCTCACCCTGAGTTACTAGTTGCCCCCTTACGAGATATAAATAGTTTACTTCTATGATAACCTTATAAAGAGTCTTTCTTTCTCTCTCTCTCTCTCACTCTCAGCCTGTCTGGATACTTCTCAGTTCACGATGTGAAAATATCGCAGGTACAATAAATTTAATGCACGTTGTGATAAAATACCTGTGCAATGCGGTAAAATAACGCTCAGTATGGTATCTCAAAAATTACCCTTAACCGCTATTTTTGCCAAATTTAAAGCAAAATAATGAATCTAGGTCTAATTTCATAATTGTCAAAATTTCTGTGATTGGCTTTCTATTATAAACAAATAATCTGAATGGCCGTATGGTAATTTGCTCTTGGCCTCCATGCTAATTATCCTTGCCTCATATGTAAATGATGTTATATATGACTTGCAATTATTTGGAATATCAACTCACCTTGTGTTTGTTCCATATGTTCTATAATCTTGTAGCTCAGCATCTTTAACTTATAGCGTCTGTATAGCTAAAAAAAACAAGTCCAGGGCTGAAGCACAAATGGCATACTTATAATGTTGTTAGCAATTATAAAACTGCTTATAATCAAAAATCTAAATCTTAAGAGAACAAGAATAATGATTTCATGTGTGACATGTCAAAAAATGTTTCACTGCCTCTTCACTGCTTTCCTTTTTAAGCCATGTCTGTAATAGGGGCTGTAAACACCACAACAATCCCCCCCTTTTCATCATTTTCATGATGATATGTCATAATAAACTCTAATCTTTGGTCTCCTCCCCTCCCCTTGGCTTAGATTGGTCCCAGGGCATATCCATCCTAGGAGCTATAGATAGACTGGGCCTTACCTGTCGTAGGACAGAGGCAACAGCATCCGCATATATCTTGAGACCTTTAATTTACTGAAGGATTTGAGGCCCATTAATGATGTATGAATTCATTTTCTGTGAGAAGTGGAAGGGCAAAAATTAGGTGCCTATTGAATCATTAAAGTAAGAGGCAGATTTATGGCAGAGATTAAGTGCACACACACATCATGGTCAGATATAAAAATAAAATTAAAAAGTTTAAAAAGTTAAAGTATAAATAATAAAGCTAGTTTCATGAGTAGCTTTTCTAACAAAAATATTCCAGTCTATGTGTATGTCTGATAAAATAAAAAGGTTTCATAGAGTAAAACTCCTTTTGTGTGTTTCTATACTTATGAAGGAGATGTAAAAAAAATGTTAATAAAATAAAATTTCAGTATGCTGTATTTCTACATATAAATGTATTCTAAAAGTGGTTTTTCTTAACTGATTGTTAAAAATGATGTGTGAATTCTAAAAATTCTAACTAATAAAATAAGGGATTGAGAGCTGAGACCTTATACTTGCAAAGTAGGAATAGGAAGATTTAAAATAATCTTTGCCTGTATATCTATATATACATATTCATTTATCTTTTAACAATTAAATCAGTTTTAACCCCCTTTTGTTCAATGAATTGTAAATATAGAGAATAACATTAGATAAACAAGAAATAAAGGTACTTTGTTATAATAGCATTATTAAATAGTCTGAGCCAGTGGTTCTCAACCCTGTCCTGGGGACCCCCCCAGCCAGTCGGGTTTTCAGGATATCCACAATGAATATGCATGAGAGAAAATTTGCATACACTATCCTGAAAATCTGACTGGCTGGGGGGGTCCCCAGGACAGGGTTGAGAACCACTGGTCTGAGCAATGCCAAATCTTGAGTACAGCTTATCACTGTTGAAGTATATGTTAACAGTTTATTGTTTCTAAGTTTGAAGACATCTTTATCTGTGGTCTTGTTTCTTGCACACTTTGGGGGTTATTTTCCAAGCCGCGTTATAGGCTTTATGCATGCGTTAGGGCATTGATGAGAGAGAGAGAGGGGCTTAATGGACTCTCTACCTGGGTAACATCAAGCTAGGTTGAGAGAACATTGTACAAATCTCATCTTTTGGTGAGTTTCCTCACTGTGAAGGACCTCAAATCTTCACAAGAGTGCACTGTTCCATTCATACGTCTCACTCTGAATGTCAAAGTGGCCCCTAACCCCTACACTAATACCTAAACCTCACCTCAAGTAACTAGGTGGGCCTCATATAGAGGTCTAAATACCTAACTACTAGAAGGGCCTTATAGCTAGGTTCTCTCTCTCACTCTCTCTCTCAGTGGTTAAGATAGGAATTGTGACACTTGCCACAAAGTGTGAAAAGTTATCGCACTCTGCGATAATACCTCTGCGAAGTGCATTTTGCGATAAATAAGCTATTACCATAAAACACGCCCCTCTAATTATTGCATGCGATAGTTTGATGAATAAGCCTTTGGTTGGTAATACAGTCTGAGGGTTGCAGCAAGGAATAATTAATTTCTCTTATGTTTATATGAGGTCTATTTGCAATATATCATTTTCTTCTTCAGGGGAAGCAGGGGGGGCAGTCAAATTCCATAGGACAGATGTCCTTAGAGGAAAGTTCAGGGCTGTCAGATAGTGTAGTTAGTTATAACTGCAGGAGCAATTAGCTTGGAAGTGGATTTACAGCAGAAGTTCAGCATGCATTGGCAAAAGAGGCATATTACAATACAAGAGATTAACATGATAGCAATAAAATTATTAGATAAATTAGATTCTTTTGTTAGTTTCATTAGCTCTTTGCTCTGCTATGTAAGTTACATATTTCACTAGTTCATAGATTCCAAGGTTCGGAATTAAGTAACACATAGATGTGTACCAACTGGATTGATCTGATGGGGTTAGTTATCTTCTTTTCATTTGATCATGAGGATGGATAACTGGTAGCAGAAGTAATCATGGAAGCATTTATATAACAATGGACAGGGGAGTTGAAAAATGATGCACTTCAAAGATGATGGAAATTCATAGACTTTATAATAGCTCTTTGGACAATACAAAACAGCTGTAGCTTTTATAGTCATTCGTTCATTTTATATATGGCGTATTTATCAATTTCTTTAAGAGAATTTCTATGATTTAGGCCTATTATACAAATTATATGACTGGGTCAGGATGAAGTAGATTGGCAAGATCAGCATCATGGTTTGAAGATGGAACCAAAGAATGATGGATAATAGTTGTTAGAAATCCACAGAAATATATGTTGAAAAGTTGGCTTGATATTGTCAAAATTCTAGGATTTATATTAATAGATCATCATCATGATTGACAGAGTGTTTTTCTAAGAGTGAGCAGTTTACTATCTTGAAAAAGATGAATCCAAGTTGGTAATAGTGGAAGCAGGAACTTTAGCATCTTCCATCTCTGCCAACCACCTTCACTTCAGATTGAGCCCTCTGATATTCGTGGCCAGCAAGGCATTAGAGATGAGCAAAGCAAATAGAATCAGAAGATGAAGTTTTCCAGATATAGGAGTGAAGTCAGAGTAGATGAACTGAAGTCGGATCAAACTTTTGTAATTGATTGCTGAGACTGACTCTGTATAAATACAAGTTTGCAGGAAACAAGGTGGCTGTCAGGTAGAAGCGCAGTCTGCAATCTCACTTGTAGGTTGGAGTTGTACTCAGTACTGGATACATAGGTTGCAGTTCTTTCAGCCAGGAAGAAGGGTGAAGCTTTTTATTAGATTAACTTCAATAAGAAGGGCACTTTAGTTACAGATTCTAAAGTCTTGGTGTTTCACTTAAATTACTGGAAATATTTAGATAGGTTGAGGTTGAGAGGCCATTCAGTAGTCTGTTAGAGTCCATTTTGGAGATGATGTATTCTGGAACAGCAAAGAAGGCAGAAGTGATTGTGATCAGGAGATTAGTATAGTAGCTGGTAAGGTCAGGCTAACATTTCTTTCAGGAACAGGCATCACTGTGCTGACATGAGTCAAGATGAAGAATGGTGCTTAACTACATCTTATATAGAAGAACAGAAACAGTATTTATCAGGTATATCAGGCAAGCACATATTTGTTATGGGGCCCTGATGGACACTTTCCAGTAGAATTGAAGAATGAAGAATTCAGAAGATAGAGGATTTCAAGGCCTATTCACCTTGAGGAATTTAGTAGGGTTCAAATGTTCCTCATCTGTAAATGAAGAAGGCAGAACAAATGTTTTTCTCAATAATGCAATGGTCAGGTTTCTGTAGCTGTAAAACAAATGCAAGGTATGTAGATTGTAATATTATTGCAGAAACAATTGAATAGACTTTTGATGTTAGCAGTCATTTGCTTCTTGGCCTAGGATTGGATAATGGGTAAGGTGTTGATCTTGGCTTTTCTCCTTGACTTCTTCAGCAGTAGCAGATGTGGTGAGTCATACTTAATCTCGGCTTCTGGTTTTGGTAGTGCTGTTGAAAACTACCTTATGATGTGAAATTATTAAGTTTGTGTCATGAGACTGGAATCAGCCTATACCCCACAGGAGCACTTCAAGACTGCAGGGTTGGATAGGTACAATGAGGCTTGACTGGACAGGCAGAAAAGCCTGAGTAAGCTGCAAAGCAAGGTACCAGGAAAGAGCAGGCCTAGAGGCCTAAGGCATGGCTTAAGATAAGAGTGGTCAGGTGAGAGAGCCCAGGGTGACTCCATGAAAAGGCATCAAGTTAATGGCAAGGGTGGGTAAAATAGGGCTGAGACTTGGGCATGGTGTAACCAGTGAGGAGATGCTTAACAAGGCTATAGTCAAGGCACATTGAGGACTCCTGCAGGTGGGGAGATGTCATTGCAGGCAGAATCAGGGCACAGTGAGGCTGCACAGCAGGTGAAACCATGACAGTATGTTGATTTGAACAAATCACATTTAATCAAGTTCATGTTTAGAGCTTGAATATCAGATATTAGCATGGGAATCCAAAATAACTTCAAGTAGATTTAATGTTTAATGTCTTTTAATATTGCTAGGAAAGCAGGGCAATTTGTTTCTTTATCATCTAATCAGTCCAAGCCAATTTAGTTTATCACTCAGTCAGTAATGTCCCTTTAATATAGGTTTCTGTTTGTTATCACACAATATAATCAGAACTGAAATTTTAATATATTCATCAACTGCATGGATTGTCCATACATTATAAGAACATAAGAAATGTCATACTGAGTCAGACCAAGGGTCCATCAAGCCCAGCATCCTGTTTTCAACAGTGACCAATCCAAGTCACATGCACCTGGCAAGTACCCAAACATTAGATAGCTCAAAAGCTACTATTGTTATTAATTATTGTAAAAGCAGTTTTGGGATTTAATCTCTAGGAACTTATCCAAACCTTTTTTAAACTCAGTAACACTAACTGCTGAAACCACATCCCCTGGCAATGAATTCCAGAGTTTAACTATGCACCGAGTGAAAAAGAATTTTCTTCGATTTGTTTTAAATGAGCTATGTGCTAACTTCATGGAGTGCCCACTGGTCCTTCTATTATCTGAGAGAGTAAACAACCATTTTACATTAACTTGTTCAAGTCCTTTCATGATTTTGTAGGCTTCTATCATATCCCCCCTCAGTCATCTCTTCTCCAAACTGAACAGCCCTAACTTCTTTAGACTTTCCTCATAGGGCAGCTGTTCCATGCCCCAAATCATTTTGATCACCCTTCTCTGCACTTTCTCTAGCGCAGCTATATCCTTTTTGAGATGCAGTGACCAGAATTGCACACAGAATTCAAGGTGTGGTCTCACCATGGAGTGATACAGAGGCATTATGACATCCTCTGTTTTATTTTCCATTTCCTTCTTAATAATTCCAAACATTCTGTTTGCTTTTTAATCACCACAGCACACTGGGCCAATGATTTCAATGTATTATCCACTATGATGCCTAGATCTCTTTCCTGGGTGTTAACTCCTAAGATAGAATCTAACATTATGTAACTACAGCAAGAGTTATTTTTCTCTATATGCATCACTTTGCACTTGTCCACATTAAATTTCATCTGCCTTTTGGAAGAGCAATCGCCCAGTCTCACAAGATCCTCGTATAATTCATTACAATCCATTGGAGATTTAACTATTCTGCATAATTTTGTGTCGTCCGCAAATTTGATTACCTTATTATGTTCAATTTGATTTTATTTTGCAATGCTCAAAAATAAACATTGTGGGCTAGTGAAAGAAAACTTAAAACACAATGAATCTTTCACTTGAATGTTAAAACTTAATGTGAAAAATTATATCTTGGATTCCTACAAATGTGAGAAATGGAGGAAAAGACCTCAGATTTTGACATATCTTGTTCAACGAACTTAGGATGACATTGTTTTTCCAATCATTGGTCAAAAACCTCCATCCATCCATAAATCTTTAATCAATATCAATTTTTCATTTTTAAATATTTTGATTTTTTTGATTTTGTAAAATTGATAACTTATCTTAGCATAATGATTTTCTTCAATCAATCAAGATGTCAAGACAAAAAACTGCCGACATTGGCCAATTGTTTCTCCAACTCACATTTGTAGGAGTCCAAGATATATTTTTCACATTAAGTTTTAACATTCAAGTGAAAGGTTTATTTTGCAATAAACAAATATAGAAAGGGCAATAAAGTGTTTTGGTTTCTTACACACCCTACAGTCAATGAGTAAAGGAAAACAACAATGTAATAATATGTCATAATCAAATCCTAATATCCCTTCCCCCTTGTACCCTCCCTTCCCCTATACCATATGAAATATATCATGGAAGGTATAGATGATGAGATAACTTTTCTGTCACTCAATTAACACTGTTTATCACTAGGCTTCTTGCATTTGGTGAAAGTCATTGGAGATAATGATTCCATGTCTCCAGGAAAATCCTTTGACTCTTAAAAGATACCACGGATGCTCTATTGTCCATTTTAAAAGATCACGTAACAAATGATGCCATTGACAAAAGGAAGGACCTTTGGGTTTTCTCCACATCACTAAAATAGTTTTTTTCTCCATACATTATTCTTTCAAAAAGCATGTTTTATCTCCTTTAGTTTTAAAAGTTATTGAAGTAAGGTGGTCAAAGAGGACAGCCTCTGGTGGCATTGGAATCTTATATCCCAGGAGTTTGGATATATATTCTGTTATTATGACCCAAAAATGCTGAGAAATTGAGCATGTCCAGAAGGCATGAGTCAAAGTACCCACCGCCATCTTACAACGCACACCAAGCTCTGTATCTGTTATTCCAGCCTTACAAGTTGGACCTGAGAAATATATGCATGTCGCAAAAATGTATTGTGGAGTTCACGTAGAAAAATATTCTCAGTCAGCTGTTCAAGGTGGTGGAAACTGGATTCTACTATTGGTTCCATAATTGTAAATCCTCCTTCTTGAGACCATTGATTTGTGAAAGACGCAAGATTTACTGTTTATGTACATTTCCACAGCACTTTCTGCACTCTAGATAATTATCTCTTAATAAATTTTGGATAAAAGAGTTCCTCTAAGGCTTCTAAAAATGTAAATTGAAAATTCTGCATTGACATGGAGGCAATAAAATGTTTCAACCTTATATAGGAGAAATAATGTGTCTAATAGTCCATATGTTTCCTTTAGTGCTGAGAAAGAAAGCAACATATCATTTTTATTTATTTATTTATTTATTTAAAAGGATTTTTATCCCATGCCCATCAATGTTCAGGGTGGGTTACAATAGTATATTCATAATTAAATCTAAACATAAAATCCTAAGACAAAAATAAACTGTTGCGTGCCCCATCCACATCCAGCCCGCGCACAGGCCTGCTCACCTTCCTAGCTCCTCTGCAGGTCATGGGTCGGCCTCCCCAGCGGCAGCCATGAGCTCTGCTAGGCCTTGGCGTCCCGTTGCGGCAGTCGCCGGGCCTTCCACTGCGTACCAGGTCTCACGCCAGAATACGGCATCTTCAGTGGCGTCGGCCATGCCCCTATGCGCCGCACGCGGACCGCCCAGCCTCTTGTAGGGCCAGGGCAGGTCCTAGCTCTGTGGCACGCCCTGATTGATGGAATGATATAAGTAAGTCCCTGCCTGCACTTCCTTGCTTTGGCAATCGGGTCGGCACTGCATGTGTACTAGTTTGCCTCTGCGTTCAGTCTTGTTCCAGCCTTGTTCCAGGATCCTATTGTTCCAGCCTTGTTCTAGTGTCCTACTGTTCCAGTGTCATCCTTTTCCTGTGCCTGTCTGTTCGTCTTCCCAGGTAGTACCCTCTCACTGTCTCTCTGGTACTGACCTCGGCCTGCTCCTTGATCTTCCTGTCTGCTGCCTGCATTCTGACCTCTGCCTGCCTTGTGACCTCGTCTGACCTCCAGAACCTGACCTCTGCCTCGTTGACTACTCCTCGGACTGATCCTCGGATTCTGACCTCGGCTGCCATTGACTAAGTCTCCTGATTGTGGCTCTGTCCCTTGCCTTGTCATCACCTACGCTGTTTGGGCCTTCCTTGCCTCTCCAGGCCAACAGCGTGAAGACCGACCGCGCTCCCTTGCTGATTGTGGGCACACCTCTCTAGTACCTCTCCGGGAGACCCTGCAAGGCCCACCTAAGTTGAAGCGGCCCGGGTCCCTACAGGCTCCACCTGGGGGGACCTTGGGCTTCCAGTGGTGAAGCTCATCCTAGCCTCTGTCTCCTCCTGTGCTCCGCCCCATGGGGGCAGGTGCTTCCTGGTCCCTACCAGGGAGCCATTCTCTACTGCTCCAGGACAAGGATCCACCTCCAAGCGCAACAGTTGACAAGGCCATGGACTCGGCGGAGTCTCCCACCTCCAGGGCCCTACCGGGTTTGGCCGCCACAGTCCAAGAACATCGCAGGGCTTTGGAATTGCTAGTGTCTTCGGTGGAAGAGCTTCATTCCCAGCTGCGAGATACAGCTCTGGCCAATCTCGTGGGCCTATTGGCCTCTATGATACTCAAAGCATCGTTGGCGCTCCCTGCACCTCCTCGATACAGAACCCATGCTCCTGTTGTGGCTTCCTCAATCAGTGCTTCACGCAATTTGCATTGCAACCATCCTTGTTCCTGAAGGAATCAACCAATGTGACCTTCATCCTTTCCCGCCTGGAAGGGAAGGCTCTGGCATAGGCCTCTCCCTTATGGGAACATTCTGATCCTATGCTTTACAGGCTACCTGAGATTATTGCTCTCTTCAAGCAGACCTGTGTAGACCCCAGCCGCCAAGCTGTCGCCAGCCACAGTCTACTCCACCTCTGCCAAGGGTCTTGGACCCTCTCCGAGTATATGGTGGAGTTTAGGACCCTGGCTACTGAGCTCGGGTGGCAAGAAGATTGTAAGCCATCATCCTAGATGGACTCTCCAGCGCTCTCAAAGATGAACTCTCCGTCCGTGAGACTCCCACGTCTCTAGAGGACCTGATTTCCCTCACCGGGAAGATTGACCATCGTCTCCAGCAAAGGCACCCCTCTCCTACACCACGTTCCACTCATGTCCAGAGTCCTCCAGCAAAGATTCCAGCACCACCACCTTCTCCCATGGTGGAACTTATGGAGGTGAACAGTGGACGATTGACTCCGACTGAACATTTCCGTCATAGGAAGGAGGGTCTTTGCCTTTACTGTGGCACTTCCGGACATTTCAGCAGTTCTGTCCGGCCCATCTGGAACTGCAACGCCTTAGCCCGGTGGGGTTCCCAAGCTTAGGCGCTACTGTCACCGGCCCCCAACTCCTGCTTCCAGTCTCTCTGGGCATCCAGGCCCACTCCTTCACCACCACTGCTCTAGTCAATACAGGAGCAAGTGGCAGCTTCATCATGGATGTCGGGGGCAGGGCCGAACGATGCAGCGTTTTGGGGCGGGGCACGGCGTTTCGGGGCCGGGACCGGGGGCGTGGTGCCGGACCGGGGCATTCCGGGGGCGTGGCCGCACCCTCCGGAACCGCCCCCGGGTCGGGTCTCGGCACGCCAGCAGCCCACTGGAGTTTGTGGATTTACGTCTCCCTCCGGGAGGCGTAAATCCGTGGATAAAGGTAAGGGGGGGTTTAGATAGGGCGGGGGGGGGGGGGGGTGGGTTAGGTAGGGGAAGGGAGGGGAAGGTGAGGGGAGGGCGAAAGAAAGTTCCCTCCGAGGCCGCGCGGCTGCCCAAAATCGGCAGCCTTGCGCGCGCCGATCCAGGATTTTAGAAGATACGCGCGGCTACGCAAACAAAAGTACGCGAACGCGCTTTTTAAAAAAATCTACCCCTCTGTGTCTTTCCTATTGAGCCGGGATAATACATTGGCCCCTGTTAGGACATTTTCTATTGATAGTGCCACATATGGTATGAGATAGACAAGAGTATGAAAGAAAAGATCGCGGAAACACTGTGATGAAGACCCTGTAACTGTGGAGGTTTCCCCTGATGCGGGACTAGCTACATTCTGAAACACAGATGAATCAGGGAAATAAATGAGCAACTGTAACACTGAGATAAGTTCAGGGACTGAAGGTCTTAAGCAGTATGGGCTGGATTTTAAAAAGGTTGCACGCATAAATGGCCTTGCGCGCGCCGGGCCTATTTTAAAAAGGCCCGGCGACATGCGTAAAGCCCCGGGACGCGTGTAAGTCCCGGGGCTTGCAAAAAGTGGTGGGGAGGGGGCAGAGGCATGGGCGGTCCAGGGCAGGGCAATTTTTGCCGCTGTGCCGGGGATCGCGCGCCGGCAGTTGGCCGGCGCATGCAACCTGCACCTGCCCAGAGGCAGGCACAAAAGGTACAACAAAAATTTTGGGGAGGGTTAGAGTAGTGCTGGGGGGGGGGGAGGTTAGGGGAAGAGGTGGGAAGGTCAGGTTAGGGGAAGGGAACGGGGGAAGGCTGTGCGGCTCGGCGCACGCAAGGTACACAATTGTGTAGCCCCTTGCGCGCATGCTGATCCCGGATTTTATAATTTCTGCGCACCTGCGTGTGCAAGTTATAAAATCAAGTGTACATGTGCGCGCGCTGGGTAGCGTGCACACATGTACGCCTGCGTGCAACCTTTTAAAATCTACCCCTATTTATTTTATATACAAAAGAAAACATTGAAAAGAAAGAATGGTATATATAGACTTATGATTAAAACATGGGCATATGGGTACAAATGATGTACAAAATTGAACACACTGCTTAGGCTTAGGAAGGTCCATATTCCACAATGTATGGACATTTTATAAAATATGTATATTTAAACCTGGTTATGAGATATGTGTTCTTATTAAGGAAGACATATGATTAAGTTAAAATTACATCTGCCATCAAGAATACTAAAATAAAATGACAATAAAAATAAATTCACAGAAAAATGCAAATTGAATAAAATAAAAAAGAAATGAAAATTTTTAAATATAAAAAGATATAGCAAAATTAAAAATAATAACAAAAATAAATTGTAAACATGTGCAACTAATGAACAAAATATTAAAAATTTGTAATTTTAGAAAAGAAAGCGAATAAAGTAATTATACAAGTAAAATCTTTGGAACTGACAAATATATTAGGAATGTCATCAGAATTGCAGATTAACCTGAGAAGACCTATGTTAGTGTCATTTGCCTTTCTTTCTGAAAGAAATCACGTAATGCGTCTGTTCTTTAGGAACAGGCAATCTTCTTTCTATGGTAATCCTATATGGATATTTCCTGACGTGGTTAAACCTTCTCAGGTACGCAGAAAGGAATTCCTTAGGCTGCGACCTGAGGTTTTGAAATTGGGAGTTCGCTTTGTCTTGAAATATCCTTGCAAGGCATGCATCAGATATTTGAACATAAATATATAAAGAACATTAATAATAAAATAAAAACAAATCTGTAAATATGAAAATAATAGTATTGTGGTCAATATTCAGTGCCTTTTTTTGACTAAATTTGGGACCTAGCTAGACAAATGGCAGGATTCAAACTTTCCTGTGCACAGAATGCCTCTCGTTTATCTGGCTAAGTAATTGACTGAATAAGCTGGGGGTATTCAGGGGCATTTTGAGGAAGGTAAGTTATCTGGCTGTGTTAACCAGACAATTTTAGGACTGCATGAACTGACTTTCTGATTAGCTGGCATGTTTAGCTGTGCAACTTTCCAATTAGGAGGTATATTCAGACACATGACCATGCTGCTGAATGTCCAGCATAAGTTGGGCAAATAAAATAATCCAGCTAATTTAACTGGATGTCCCATGGCTGGATAAGAATTCCAAAGAATGAACAATTTAAGACAAAAATTAAAAGAAACTAATAAATACATGAAAAATAGATTTTAAAAAATGAACATGTAAAAAATTATATTGTTTAAAAAAAGTCATAAAGAAATATGTGAATACAAACCTTATATCAAATATTGTTGTGCTCGCCGGCCGCGGAGTCCTGCAGCCGGCTTTCCTCACCTGTCGGGGCCTCGGGGCTGCTCCCTCCTCCTTTGCAACGGCAGGAGACCGTCACCGCCATCGCGCTTATTCTCTGAGGTGAGGTACGCCACCAGCACCTGACACCTGGCAGCAGTCTAGGCGCGCTGACGTACTTCTCTCAGGCTCTTAAAGGGACCATGGCGGGAGAATTTCCTGAGGTCCCCATCTGATGTCATCAAGCAGGGACTATTTAAACCTAGGCCCTGCTCTTCAGCCTTACCTCTACAACAGGTCTTCCTCTTGGAGAAGCTGGTTGTTCTGCCTTGCATTCCTGATCTCGTGTTCCTGCCTTGCGTTCCTGACCTGGTGTTTTCCTGACTATTTGTTCTTCCTTCCTTGCCCCGATCCCCCTGTTTTCTCTTTGATATCCTCGTCCTGTCTCCCTTGGACTTATTTCTGGCCTTGACCCTCAGACTGTCTCCTGGATTCTGCTGCCTGCCGCCTATCTCGACCCTTGGACTATTCACTGGATTCTGCTGCCTGCCACCTATCTCGACCCTTGGACTGTTCAGATTCTGCTGTCTGCTCCCTGCCTCAACCCTTGGACTGTCCACTGGACTCTGTTGTTTACCTCTGGCTTGGGCCCGAATCACCACAGCTCTGTGATCTGCCTCCCGACGATGAGGACCTGTTGAGTCTCTATAGGTAGTGTTGACCTTGTCTCAGCTCAGGGGTCCACCATCGCTACAATATTTAATAGATTAATCTCTAATCCCCCTATTTCAAATATTTAATGGATCAATCTCTAACCCCAATATTAATAAAAAAAAATATATATACTGTAACTTAATATACATATATAATGGGATCTCATCAATTTTTGTGCAAGATCAGTCTTTCCACCAAAGAATTATAATTTGTCCATTTTATAAATGCAAATTAGTATTCCATTATAAATGTGGATAATACAAAATCTGTATTGATTTACAGTCTTAGCCATTTTCCCTGTATACCTCTGTAAGCGCTCTTGTAATCATTGTACTTTATATTACCATATGTTCTTCTTGCTGTACTTTTTTCATATAGCCTCAGTTATTTACACATATTCTGCTCTTCTGTTTTATATTTATAGCATTTTAGTTGTTGCTGTATTTGTCCCTTCAGATGCAATTTCCAGGTGAAACACGGGAGCATGTCGGGGGGGGGGGGGGGGGGTGCAAAAATCATAGAAGTATGTAAAATTTGGGCTTGATGGACCCTTGGTCTGACCCAGTATGGCATGTTCTTATGTTCTTCTTATGAAGTGGGCGGCCTCCAAATGGAGAAATCCCAGAGGTTTTTTTTTATTGTATTTTATTTTTATTAAGTTTTTACAAATACAATAGAACACAATGTTCTTAGAAATGTCATGCAAAATATATATAATTCAAGCAATAATTAGAAATCCTTTCCACATCAGCAAACATGTTTAAATATTATAATAAATAAAGGGAGACCAAAATGTTTAAGAAGCAGTTATAAAAGGAAAATAGAGTTCACATTGACTTATGCAGTATAGTTAACCCATGTATACTTCTTCAAAGCCAAACACCCCCCCCCCCCCCCCGTGGATTACACTTAAGAATGTGAGTCCAGATATACCCGCAATTGAACAGGATCTGTAAAAATATATTTAGAATTTTGAAAGGTAATAATACACTTACACAGAAAACGTAAGATAAATCTTGCCCCCCTTGATATTGCCTCATTTTTCATAGTGATATGTTTTTTCCTCCTTTCTTGTGTATGCCTTGTAATGTCCGGGAATACCCGAACCTGCTGCCCATAGAAATTCTGCAATTGATTGCGAAAAAACATCCTTAGCACTGAATCTCTTTTACAGGAAATCCCAGAGGTTTTGCCTTTGGGACCTTGGTCTGAGTACACATGTCATAGGAGCAAAATTAATCACCAATGATGGTCCTCATTTAAGCCACCAAAAATACTGGGCTAGTAAGCAGAAGATTTCCTAATACCCCAAATGACAAGCTATTTATTTATTTATTTATTTACAAGTTTTTATATACCGACCTTCCTCAAAAGACATCAAGTCGGTTAACAATACATCAATACAGTTCTATAAGATCATAATCACGTATAATTGCACCCTAGATAAAATAAAATAAACATTACAAATTAAAACAATACTATAGTTATAAACAATTCTTTATCTAAATAGATCACCAATGCTATCCATGTGTCTAAATATCCTATCACATTCCTCAACTAGTAAATTACTACCCTAACCGCTCACATTTCTATATTTAAAATTCTAAATAATACAACTAAATACTAAACCTTAAAATATTCTTAATAAAAAATTAAAACTTAATAAAACTATCATTAGTCTAGGAATCACATACTATCTCAGATGCTACATTACTTATTTGCTCACATGGCTCCATTTGTTTCATTAAAAGCCTGTTCAAATAGCCATGTTTTTATCTGTTTTTTAAACTTCTGAATGCAAATTTCTGTTCTAATATCAACAGGCAGTGCATTCCAAATTTTTGGGCCAGCCAAGGACAAGGTCCTTTCTCTGACTGAGTTCAAATGTGCTATTTTTGGTGAAGGAATTGTAAGCAGTGCTTTTCCCAAAGATCTCAAGTTACGGGCAGGGGTGTGAATCCGAAGTGAAGCGTTTAGCCATTCGGAATTGTTACCATAAACTGTTTTGTGTATCAGTAACAAACATTTATATTGAATTCTTGAATGAATCAGTAACCAGTGAAGTTCTTTTAGAACAGGTGATATATGGTCATATTTCCTCTGGTTGGTTAATAAGCGAGCTGCTGCATTTTGTAACAACTGTAAGGGATGTAAAATTGAACTTGGAACTCCCAGCAAGGGTGCATTACAGTAATCCAGCTTTGGTGAGATAAGTGCCTGCAACACCATATGAAAGTCCCCTATATGTAGAAATGGTCTCAATTTTTTAAAAATCTGTAGTTTATAAAAGCCTTCTTTATTTATTGCTTTAATTGTTGCTTTCATGTTTAATTCTGCAACTAAAATATGGCCTAGATCTCTTGCGTCATAGTTGATTTTATTTAATGGTAAAAGAGACTTTATTTCTAAGTCTATTTTCTCAGTGACTTTATTGCTCATATACAGTATTTCTGTTTTTGTGCTGTTTAAAGAGAGTGACATATGTGACAGTAATTGTTTTATTGATGAAAAGTATACTTCCCATAGCTTCAAGATAGATTGAAGAGAATCATTAATTGGTAACAAGATTTGGACATCGTCCGCAAATATATAGTGAACCAGTCCTAATCCTGCTAGAAATCTACATAACGGGGCCATATAGACGTTAATGAAGGAGACAATGAAGAGCCCTGTGGAACCCCTGTCTGCATCTCTATAATATCTGAGTCATGACAGATCCAGAGGGCTTCATATCAGGCAGGGCTAGGCAATAAATGTAGCCATTTTTGTCTGTAAAGGAGGCCCTCATGATCTTCAAGATGTAGAGAGTCAGAGGATTTACATGAAGACAAATCTGTTTGCATGAGAGGATCATCTACCCTGGTGACCAAATCAGTCAGAATATCCAGTGTGAGAGGGTAGGCTTCCACACTTTTCTGAGAATCTAAAATACAGAAGGATGTAGACTTCTGTACCTGATTTTTGAAATAGTGTTCTTCTTTACAGTGGAAATTTTCAAAGTATCTGTATTAATGCAAAGTCTATGTGTACTTTATATCTATGGCCTTTGCACTAATTTTTAAAGTAAAAGTACCCGCATTCTATCACTTTGAAAATTGCCCCAGGGTCAAGTATCCAAAGACATTTGCACCTACCTTTTCTGCAGATACTTTACTATGGAAAATAACATGTATAGTATAGATTAGAACATGCAATCTATTCACATTATTTCCTCCTCTCATTTAAATATGCTTACAGGAATGCCTTTTCTTAATGCAACTAAAAGTATGCATGCTTTGGAAAACAGTACTTCTATCAAAATAAAGGATGGGAAATTTTCAGACAACACTTTTACCTGACTCAATTAATTTTATCTTGGTAAATAGCTTTTGATATCTCCCCATGAGATAGCATCAGCTTTCCCATTTTTGGATCCTGAGAAATAGGTGATTTGAAATTTGAATTGAGTGAAAAATAATATACAACATAGTTGCTGCAGGTTGAGTGTTTTGGCAGAATGGACTAATTCCATATTCCAATGATCCTTGAACATCTGTACGGGCTGCATGACTCCTCTAGGTACTGTCTCCTTTCTTCAAATGCAGTTCTCTATTCAAGACCATATAGTTTTGTTGGAGGAAGACAAGTTACTGGAGTAGTAATCAGATTTATATAGCTCTTGATTGATAGAACAGCTTTTAAACTAGAACAAGGGGAAAGCCGACAGTCACTTAGCAGTGCATGGTTCGGAGGAATGTATCTTTGAAGGATACTAATGAAACAGGGGAGTTAGGGCATCCCAACAGAGATATTCCAATAAATGCAAAAGTAGTCCAAGGGCCTATAAGTAAAGATACACCTGAGCTAAAGAATTCCAAATTATCCATATTAACTGAAAAGCAAGTTGTTAATACAATAAAAAAAAGCACTTTGTAATGTCTGTATGCCAGTGCCAGACATCTAAAAAGTAAGATGAGAGAGTTAGAACGTATAGCAGTGAATGATGAGATTGATATAATTGGTATCTCAGAGACCTGGTGGAAGGAGGATAACCAATGGGACAGTGTTATATCAGGGAACAAATTATATCACAATGATAGGAAGGATCAGCTTGGTAGGGGTATAGCACTTTATGTCCAGGAGAGTACAGAGTTCAACAGGATAAAGATCATACAAGAGACTAAATGTTCAGTAGAATCTATATGGGTAGAAATCCCATATGTGTTGGGCAAGAGTATAGTGATAGGAGTATTCTTCCATCCATCTGGCCAAAATGATCAGACAGATGATGAAATGCTAAGAGAAATCACGGAAGCTAATCAATTTGGCAGTGCAGTAATAAAGGGGGATTTCAATTACCCCAATATTGACTAGGTAAATGTAGCATCAGGACATGCTAGAGACATAAAATTTCAGGATGGAATAAATGACTGCTTCATAGAGCAATTGGTTCAGGAACCAACAAGAGAGGGAGCTATTTTAGATTTAATTCTTAGTGGAATGCAGGATTTGGTGAGAGAGGTAACGGTGGTGGGGCCACTTAGCAATAGTGATCATAACATGATCAAATTTGAACTAATGACTGGAAGGGGGACAATATGTAAAGCTACAGCTGTAACACTAAATTTTCAAAAGAGAAACTTTGATATATTGAGGAAAATAGGAAAAACTGGAAGGTACAGCTACAAAGGTTAAAGTATACAACAGGCATGGACATTGTTTAAAAATTCAGTCTTAGAAGCTCAGTCCAGATGTATTCTACACAGTAAGAAAGGTGGGAAGAAGGCAAAACAATTGCCAGCATGCTTAAAAGTTGAGGTAAAAGAGGCTATTTTATCCAAAAAGAAATCCTTCAAAAATTGGAAGAAAGATCCTTCTGAAGAAAATAGGAAAAAGCATAAGCATTGTCAAGTTAAGTGTAAAACACTTATAAGGCAGGCTAAGAAAGAATTTGAAATGAAGCTGGCCGTAGAGGCAAAAACTCATAATAAAAACTTTAAAAAATATAATCCAAAGCAAGAAACTGTGAGGGAGTCGTTTGGACTTTTAGATGACCAAGGGGTTAAAGGGACTCTTAGAGAAGATATGACCAGTGCAGAAAGGCTAAATGAATCCTTTGCTTCTGTGTTTACTAATGAGGATGTTGGGGAGATATCAGTTCTGGAGAAGGTTTTCAAGGTAATGAGTCAGATGAACTGAACCAAATCACTGTGAACCTGGAAGATGTAGAAGGCCAGATTGACAAACTATAGAGCAGAAAATCACCTGGACCGAATGGTATGCACCTCAGGGTTCTGAAGAGACTCAAAAATGAAATTTCAGATCTATTAGTTAACATTTGTAACCTATCATTAAAATCATTCATTGTACCTGAAGACTGGAGGGTGGCCAATGAAACCCCAATATTTAAAAGGGCTTCAGGGGTGATCCAGGAAACTATAGTCCAGTGAGCCTGACTCCAGTCCTGGGAAAAATAGTGGAAAATATTCTAAAGATCAAAATCACAGAGCATATAGAAAGACATGGTTTAATGTAACACATTCAGCATGGATTTATCCAAGGGAAGTCTTAGTTGCTCTGGAGGTGGACTCTTGGCCTGGCGCAGGATTGGTACAGCAGTCTGAGGGATGCCAGAGGGCGCCTGCCGCCAGGAGGTGGAGCACACAACGAGACAGAGGCTGACAGGAACTTCACCAATAATGGTCCGGGGGCTCCACGGGTTGAGCCCTTGGATTCCTGGACTGCCTGGGCTTAAGTGGGCCTCTGGGGGTCTCCCGGAGAGATGACGGAGAGGTGTGCATGGCTGTCGGTGAACAGGCGAGCTAGACCAGAACCGAGAGTACCAGAGACCGCGGGAACAATGCAGGAACTGAAGGTTTTCCGGATAGGATAGGAAGCATTTAGTGGTCCAGTTCAAAGAAGGCTGCGGGCAGAGTCAAAGCAGGCAGGCCTGATGGTCACAGGAGGAGCAAAGAGAGTGTCTGAATGGAGCGCAAGGGTCAAAGCCAGGGTATCCGTCCGAGGATGGTCAGCCAAAGCGAGGGTTGGTTCAGGTATCAGTCCGAGTGTAGTCAAAGGCAGGCAGAGGTCAGTTTCAGGTATCAGTCCGAGTGTAGTCAAAGGCAGGCAGAGGTCAGTTCTAGGTATCAATCTGAGCGTAGTCAAGGACAGGCCGAGGTCAGTACTGGGTATCAGTCCGAGAATGTACAACCAGGGTAGAGGAACGTGGAACAGGATCCAGGAACGATGGAATTCAGGAACAGGTGCTGGAACACAGGAAGGGCTATGGGAACACAGGAGCAACGCAGGAACACAGGAACAAGGAACGCAGGAACACAGGAACAAGGAACGCAGGAACACAGGAACAAGGAACGCAGGAACACAGGAACAAGGAACGCAGGAACACTGGAACAAGGAACGCAGGAACACTGGAACAAGCACAGGAACAAGGATGGCAATTAGCTTCACTCGAGGTGACGACCCGATTGCCAAGGCGAGGTTCTGGGGAAAGGGCCTTGCCTTATATAGTGAGGTTAGGTGATGTCATCGCTGCGTGCCACGGAGCGGTTTCCTGCCCTGGGCCATTTAAAAGGCTGGGCGTGAGTTGTGCTCAGCCCAAGAAGCCTTCTAAAGGTGTTTTGGTGCAGAGATTTTTTTTTCTCCCTACGACTCGTGATCTTGAACTTAAGTTGATTGTGATG